>NC_141687.1:462815124-463483910 GCF_964263255.1 Lissotriton vulgaris
TGACACCGGCTATGAAACAAATCCCACTGGATTTCACTCTGAACAGAGCCAGTCAAATAATTAGGTATTTGGATACTTCGCTACCCTGAATTGGTAGTACGAGAAAACAATGGTACGGCCCTCACTAAATTGGAAAGTCAGGTGGCTAGGTGGATCCGGCTGCCATTATCGAATGTATGACGTTACAACTCATACATTTACAATGCATGCCTTTACAACACAGTTTTTACCTTGCAACATCCTTTACAACGCATACATATACGTTGCATGCCATTACAACAATTTTTTTTAAACTACATTTACAACTCATACCATTACATCACAAGATACCTTTACAACGCATACCATTACATTGCATTTAAGGTAAGTGTTGGATAGTGTAGGGGTAAAAATTACTATTCTAACTCCTGAGGGTGCAACAGTAGTGTAAGTGTTGGATAGTGTAGGGGTGAAAATTACTATTCTAACTCCAGGGGGTGCAACAGTAGGGTAAGTGTAAGTGTAATATAGTGTAGGGGTACTATGCATTGTAAAGGTATGCGTTGTAATGACATGCAATGTAATGCCTGCATTGTAGTGATACGCGTTGTAGTGTAATGCTTTGTAGTGACATGCAATGTGATGTTGCGTTGTAAAGGATGTTGCGATGTAATGACTGTGTTGTAAATGTAGTGCGATATAATGACTAAGTTGTAAAGGTTATTTCACGCCATTATCGTTAGCTGGCAGAATTGCGATCCAAAAAAACGGTGGTCCTACCACGCTTTCTCCATTTCTTCGCCAAAACACCCATTGTCCTCACACAACAGTTTTTTACCAAACTGCGCTCCTGTCTGGCCACACTTACATGGGCGGTCAAACAACCTAGAGTGGGGTGGAAGGAAACCACTCGACCTTACACGCAAGGCAGGTTCGGGCCCCAGATTTACAACTTTATAAACTCTGCACCCAAGCACAATACGCACATTATTGGATACATCCACATGACTTAATTCCACATGTAGCCGAGGAGACCGATATTGCTCATCCAACACCTTTAGTCGCTCTTGTGTCGCAACGGAAGCGGTACATTCCACGTGTGAAAATAAAGCCAGTGGCCACTACAATAACAGCATGGCATACACTGATGAGACAGGCTGACAGATTCCCGGCTTACGCCCCCGCCGAATAACTGACATAACCTCGGCAGACCGAATATCGACTAGACAAAATATCGATGACATATTATCGACTACAAAAATATCGACCCCCAATACTTAAACAAGTAATAACAAATATATCGAAACCACAATATCGGTTAAAAAAAAAAATCGACTACAACATTATCGACCATCAATATTATCCCATGTAAAAAACATTGACCAGCCAACCTTAACATAAAACACAGTCAAAATATCGACCATCACTAAATAGAATACTATAATATCGAAAATTAAATATTATCGACTTTACAAAATACATACAAAATGCGCTTTCTAATAAATAATACATAATATACACATCACAAATATACATGATATATTTTTTAAAAATAATACAATTAAAAAACATTTACATCAAATAAAAAATGTATAATACATATACAACATTGCAAATAATAAAACATTGCTTAATGCACAGAATAAATATTCTTTCGCTTTAAATCTTAAAAAACGCCATTAACCATTGACAAAATTGCTTTACCCATAAAAAAACATTAATTGGCGTCACCCATTTAAGGAAAACAATTACCAAAACAAGTAAAAAAAATTAAATAAACCAATAAGAACAAGCTATCAAAGTGGATAACCAATAAACTTTCAGAAACAATTTACCACATCCTATAAAAAGAAGAATTACACCTGCTAAAATCGCAATCTAAAACACCAAGAAAAAGGAAGGAGAAACTCTGCCAGTTTGAAAGAAAACGGATTGACTTCTACCAAAAACCAGCTACACCTATCTAAAGTAAGTACTACCACCTTAATATATTTAATAAACGTAAATCTAAGACTTCAAACCTGTATTTAGAAAACAAATAACTGAAACATCCATTTTATTCCTACTCTATTTTCTACAGATAAAAAGAAATTATTGAAAAACTGCACATCAACACTTCAAAGAAAAACGATAAAAAGTAGGTATCTAATCTAAAAAATGACTAAAACCCTTAATAAATAGAAAACGAAGAACAAACTAACTAGCAGAGCACAACAAAAGAAACATAAAGAAATATACATTCTTGTAACACATCTTCTCCATCTTAACAGGTACAGAAGAAATACAGCAAAAAGAAAATTTCGAAGAAAAGTAACACCTGAATTCAACAAAGAAATAAACTGGTAAATAATTAACTTGCAAATCAATGTTTTTATAATACTAAATACATTATTTAAATACTTTTCTAATAATGTAATGTTTAATATCTCCTAGCACCAAAAAGCAAACATGACTGAAGGAGCAACATTTGTGTATTCTCAGAAAGGGAAAATGCTTCTTTGTTACATGGGATATGTAAACACTCAAGAGAAACAGAAAGATATGAAAGTTTTTTGGAAATGCACTAAATACTATTCTAACAAATGTTATGGGAGAGCTATAACTCAGGAAACTACTGTAACTTATACTAAGGAACATAACCACCCACCCAATGTTACAGAAATAGAGATTAGAGAAATGCTTGATTCCCTTAAGGAAGCTAGCACTACTACTGATATAGCAACAACTGCTATTCTAAAACAGCATTTAAGTGTTCTACCCCAACATGCCTCTAGCCAACTACCAAGTATAGATTCCATTAAAAGAACCATAGCTAGACAAAAAAGAGCTACACCAACTACTCCTCCCACACCTAAAACTTTTGAAGAAGTGCAATTTCCCCTGAACTCTGTCTAACTCATAATAATGAACCATTTATACTATATGACAACAACTCAAAAGATAATAGAATAATACTTTTTGCCACTGCAGACAACATGACTAAACTAAACCAATGCCAAACTTGGATGATGGATGGTACTTTTGCAGTATGTCCTAAACCTTTTTACCAATTGTACACTATCCACGGTCATTTAAAAAAATGCTAATATTCCATTCCTATATGCTCTCCTACCAAACAAACAAGAATCTACCTACCAAGAAATCCTAACCAAAGTCAAACAACAAACTAATGACTATTTCCCACAAAAAATTATCATTGATTTCGAAAAAGCAATGATAAACAGTATCCTTAAAATATACCCACACACAGCAATACAAGGTTGCTATTATCATTTTAATCAATGTATATGGCGACATCTACAGAAATCTATATTTAGGGTCCGATTCCGATTCAGGAAAAAGTGCTCCGATTAGCTGTACGGAGCCTTTTTCCCGTACGAATCGTACACCTACAACGTCCCCGTACGAACGAGCAAGTACGATCCCAACCCAAACCGCCACTCCGTACGACTCGTACCAAACACCGTACAACTCGAAAGTACATACGGATTCACTCCGGCCGGCAGCCAATTCCGAACCAGAAAGTACGATCCGTGTTCACGACACTCCGTACGTCCCTTGAATTGAATTGAATTGAAAAATAATTTATATTGCGCAGAACAATAACCCGCAGGTATCAAGGCGCCTAGCAGAAGGTCAGGGAATGACCAGGAAAAACTTAAGACCCTAGACATATGCTTGCTTGAAGAAAAGGGTTTTTAAGGCAGTGCGAAAGTTCTGTAGGGACGGGAGAGATCTCAGATCCAAAGGAAGTTCGTTCCACCACTTAGGAGCAAGGGTGGAGAAGGCTCTGCCGCCCCACTTGGCTCTTCGTACACGGGGGGCTGCCAAAAGCAGTTTCCCAGAGGAACGCAAGTTTCTTCGGGGGACATAGTGGGAGATGATGGATCCTATTCCAGTGTCGCTCTTTTTGGCGATGGCTCTGTAGGTCATACACAGGACCTTAAACCGGATACGATGTTCTACCGGCACCCAGTGCAGTGTTTTCCTGGCAGCAGTGGCTGAAGAGCGTCTGGGAGTGTCCAGGACAAATCTGGCTATGGCGTTTTGGACTACCTGTAAGCGCTGCAGCTGTCCTTTATTAAGTCCAGCATACAGCGCGTTACAATAGTCCAAACGCGAGCCGATAAGAGCAACAGCTATTTGTTTTCTTGGCTGGAGGGAAAGATATTTCCTGACCCTACGTAGAGTGTGAATCAGGCCCCAACAGGTGGAAACGGTTCTGCTCACCTGGCTGCCTAGGTCAAGGGCAGGATCTATTAACACCCCGAGATTTTTAGCAGAGGATGTGGGGGAAGGGCAAGTACCAAGGGAGTCAGGCCACCAATTGGCTGACCAGATGTTTTCTTTCCCCCCAAACATCATCACCTCCGTTTTCTCCCCATTCAGTTTCAGAGAGTTCTGGATCATCCACTTACCAACCGCCTCCATGCAAGATCTAAACTTGGAGGCGATTAGTTCATCTGAATGGGGAAGAGAGACGAGGATTTGAGTGTCGTCTGCGTACGAGACTACCTCCATCCCGAATGATCTTATTAATTTGGCTAGTGGGGTAACATACATATTAAAGAGGGTCGGGCTAAGTGCTGACCCTTGAGGAACCCCACATAGCACAGGACGGGATGGAGATAGAAACTCCCCAAGCTTGACTCTTTGTTCCCTCCCCATGAGGAAGGAGGTCAAGAGATCCAGAGCTGCGTTCTTCACCCCCACCTCCCTCAGCCGCGATGTAAGTACTGAGGGGGAGAGGGTGTCGAAAGCCGCAGTTAGATCTAGCAGGACCAGGAGAGATGTCTGGCCCTCATCTACTGATGTGCGGATCTTGTCAAGCACGATGGTGAGGGCTGACTCGGTACTAAATTCTTTCCTGAATCCATGCTGGGAGGAGTCTAAGCATCCTGAGCTTTCGACAAAGGCAGCAAGATGCTTGTTAAGATGTGTCTCAAGCATCTTAGCAGGAGCAGGGAGCAGGGAAATAGGCCGGAAGTTTTTTAGGACCCCTGGATCCAAAGAGGCCTTTTTCAGCAGGGGTTTCACTACCGCCTTCATCCACGCTGCAGGGAAAATACCATCTCTAATGGCTAGATTCATTATCTCTAGCAACGGTGGTAAGAGGGTCTCCCTACACTGTTTGATGACCTTCAGTGGGCAGGTATCCAAAGGTGAGCCAGACTTAGTCTTGGCTAACAATAGCTCAAGATCTTGCAAGGCCAGCGAGGGAAAGGTGTCCAGAGTGCAAGGAGGGGAGATTTCAGTGATGGTCGAACTCGTCTCTACGCTGGGTATGGATACACTAAGAACAGCTCTTTGTTCCTCAAGGGCTAGGTGAATATCCTGAATTTTAGAGTGAAAGAAGGAGGCGATCTTATCACAGAGGTCCTGCGAAGGGATGACAGGGTCAGGGACTTGCAGTCTGACCAGAGAGTCAACGGTTTTAAAAAGTTCCTTCGGGGAAGAAAGCGAGGAGGTCGCGGTCACAAAGTATTTTTGTTTAGCCTGCAGGATTTCAGCCTTGTATTTTTTAACCAGAAGTCGATGAGCTTCCTTATTTTTGAAGTCCCAACTAGCGTGCCATAGCCTCTCCTTTCTCCTCACTTCTTGCCTAAGAAGCCTAAGGGAGTCGGAGAACCAGGGGGCAGAAGGTCTCTTTCTAGCGCGGCGGCGGGATTGTTCTGGGGCTAGTTGATTCAGGGCCTCAGTAGTGACCTGTTCAAAGTGAGCGACTGCAGTCTGTACGCTATGTAGGCCAGTGATAGCAAGGCTTGCAGCCCAGGGCACGAAGGAATTGCTATTAATATTCCTGAGGTTTCTAGTAGTCTCTATTGTATGGTTCCCTAGTTTACGGGAATTCACCCTGTGGTGTTTCAGAAGAAAAGGGACCGCCAGATGGTCAGACCAGGAAAGATGAATCGGATCCTTGGTAGTCAAGCGGGGATCATTGGAAAAGATGCCATCCAGAGTGTGTCCTGCACGGTGAGTAGCTCCCGTGACACGTTGCGTAAGCCCGCAGGATTCTAGGGCCTCGGTGAGACAGGAGGTGTCAAAGAGGTCGTGCCGTTCTAGGTGGTAGTTAAAATCGCCCATGATGGAAAAATTGTCTTGGCCAAAATAGGGTTCAAGAGATTGGAGAAGGTGGTGCGTGAAGTGGGTTCTCGAGCCGGGGGGACGATAAATTAAGATACCGTTGAAAAAGGGGCGTTGCTCTTCCTTTATTGTAAAATAAAGAGCTTGAAAACTGTCAGGAAAATCAGTCAGGGGTACTATGTGGCATTGAAGGTGATCTTTGTAAAGGATCGCTATCCCCCCTCCCACTCGTCCCTGCCTATCAAGTCTGGCCAGGCAGTAACCTTCCGGGACGGCCTCTATTAGATCAGGGTCAGAGGAGTCCTTAGCCCAGGTTTCGGTCACAAACACTAGAGTGGGCGTTCTGTCCAGTACCATCTCCTTAAACATAACCTTGTTCTTGATAAGAGAGCGGGCATTAACCAAGATGCCCTCTACTTCTGCTGTGTTAGAAGTGGAAGTAATGGGGTGTTCAAAGGTAGGGTAGATGGGAACGGGGTTGGGAGGTCCTGACGAAAGGTAGCAGCCACAGCAAAGTGGGAGCAGGAAACCTTTTGGTACGAGAGCTGTAAACTGCCGTAAAACCAGAGTCCGACACGAACTGCACCCGGTACGCGACATACACGACATGAACCCCTTCGAGCATCTCATCCCAGCCCTGTACGCCTACGACCTCGTATATAGAAACCGACGACGGCGCAGACGGTGAGTACAACCCACCACAACAACGGAAGTATACCTGTATGGTGCGCCACGCACCAGCGCATATCACCATTGCTATAGTGATACGTTTCCGCACACACGTCAGAAATCTTGGGGTACACTGTGTCACACACTAGCGCATATTACCATTGCCATAGTGATACGTGCCGCACACACATCTGAAAACTTGGGGTACGGTGCGTCACAAGCTAGCGCATATCACCATTGCAATAGTGATACGTGCCGCACACAAAGTCTGAAACTTCGGGGTACGGTGCGTCACACGCTAGCGCATATCACCATTGCAATAGTGGTACGTGCCGCACACACGTCGGGGTACAGTTCGTCACATCTGAGTGGTGGGTGGAAAAGACCCCCAGCAGTGCCCAACAGTATAGGGGATGGGTGCAGAGGACCCCCAGCAGTGCCCAACAGTGTCCAACAGTATAGGGGGTGGGTGCAGAGGACCCCCAGCAGTGCCCAACAGTATAGGGGTGGGTGCAGAGGACCCCCAGCAGTGCCCAGCAGTATAGGGGGTGAGTGCAGAGGACCCCCAACAGTGCCCAACAGTATAGGGGGTTGGTGCAGTGGTCTCCCAGCAGTGCCCAACAGTATAGGGGGTGAGTGCAGAGGACCCCCAGTAGTGCCCAACAGTATAGGGGGTGGGTGCAGAGGTCTCCCAACAGTGCCCAACAGTATAGGGGGTGGGTGCAGAGGACCCCCAGCAGTGCCCAACAGTATAGGGGTGGGTGCAGAGGACCCCCAGCAGTGCCCAGCAGTATAGGGGGTGAGTGCAGTGAACCCCCAGCAGTGCCCAACAGTATAGGGGGTGAGTGCAGAGGACCCCCAGCAGTGCCCAACTGTATAGGGATCGGGTTCAGAGGACCCCCAGCAGTGCCCAACAGTATAGGGGTGGGTGCAGAGGACCCCCCAGCAGCGCCCAGCAGTATGGGGGGTGAGTGCGGAGGACCCCCAGCAGTGCCCAGCAGTATAGGGGGTGTGCAGAGGACCCCCAGCAGTGCCCAACAGTGCCCAACAGTGCCCAACAGTATAAGGGGTGGGTGCAGAGGACCCCCAGCAGTGCCCAACAGTATAGGGGGTGGGTGCAGAGGACCCCCAGCAGTGCCCAGCAGTATAGGGGGTGAGTGCAGAGGACCCCAGCAGTGCTCAGCAGTATAGGGGGTGAGTGCAGAGGTCTCCCAGCAGTGCCCAACAGTATAGGGGTGGGTGCAGAGGTCTCCCAGCAGTGCCCAACTGTGCCCAACAGTATAGGGGGTGGGTGCAGAGGTCTCCCAGCAGTGCCCAACAGTGCCCAACAGTATAGGGGATGGGTGCAGAGGTCTCCCAGCAGTGCCCAACAGTGACCAACAGTATAGGGGGTGGGTGCAGAGGACCCCCAGCAGTGCCCAACAGTTTAGGGGGTGAGTGCAGAGGACCCCCAGCAGTGCTCAGTCATAGGGGTGTGCATGTCCAACATCATACAGCAAGCACATGCCTGTATGTGTATATCCCTAACTGGGAACACTCATGATAGTTGCATATCAACACATCACACACAGCAGTGACCAACTCCACAGAGAATGTTATCCTGTCACACACTGGGTGACACACCACATGTGGGTGTATTGTCAGATCCAACATGTATATCCACCCGTCTAGTTTGCTTGCACACACCCCACCATCATGAGTCAATAGTGTGTAGACATGTAACAGACCACCAAATAAATGATGCACAAATGGACTAATGAAGTGTCATGTACATACCGGACATGAGGCCAATGTCCAGGTGGTGCAACATGTAGTCCCTCAAGAAGTAACAGGGTAGTAATCCCCTAGACACAAAGCACCAACATGTATTTTGTGTGTCCAAATGTAAAAAATGTACAATCTGATTCATAAGGTCAAGGCTCATAACATTGTCATGCATAGTGTGATAAAGTTTGATGGTCTCCCTAAAGGCATTAATACATACTGCAACCCCAAGCACAGTGAGTAGCATTGATGGCACTGACCAATTACCAGAATGGATTTGTGAGCAGGCATGGCCATTGCGGAAGGTACGCTACAAATCTATAGGGAAGCAACACAAACTTCATCACAGCAATTGTGTAACTGTCCGTAGTGCAGATCACATGTGTCACTGAGGAAGGAACACTCTTTGGGACAATGTCTGCCTGCAAAGTGCACACACCAATTTAGAAAATTTGATGCAACATTGGGATAGCACAAACATACCATAGTCCACCTCATTACCATCATGAAATAGGCATCTGTCACAATACCCAAAAAAGAGCATTAGACCAACTTATAGGAACACAGCAGCTTAAGTAATTTCCTGAACTGCAAAAGTTCTGAATGTAAAAAGTAAAGCTTTATTCAACCAAACAATGTAAAAAAAGAAAGTAATGAGTCCAGGCTCACAAAAGGCCAATGGCCAGTCCAAATAAGTGGTGGCGTTGTGGATGTTGACACACCCAAACTTGCCTGCACACGGAGTTCAGATGTCTGTGCACACATGGGGGGCATCATCTGATTCACGGTCCGGCACCGCAGGGACAGGAGAGGGAAGGGCAGGTGTAGTGGTTGCAGGTGGGGTGGATTCCTCCACAGTGGACGGTGCAGCGCAAAAGGTTGTCAGATATTCTGCGCTGCACACTGCTGCCAGCTCGGACAAACTACTACCTGAACCCGGGGACACAAGGGGGGTGGAGGTAGAGGGCTGTGAGTCAGGTGTTGTGTGTCGTGGCTGTGTGTGTGATGTCTGTCCCCTCTCCCTGTGGGTGTGCCTACTTCCCCTTGAGACTGTGTGCGTGGAGATTTGCATTTCAACTTGCGTGTGGGTGTGCTGGGTGTGTCTGTTGTGGTGTCTGACCTGTGGCGTCTGCGTGTACATTGGACAGGTATGGGAGAGGGTTATGTGGATGGGTCTGAAGGATGGGGGGGCTGACTCTGCAGGATGGGCAGTGCTGCCATCAGTGATGACTCTATGGCTGCCAAACTCCGACTTTGGCCAGACATGGCTGCTGACATGCCCTCCATGTATGAGAACAACTGTGTCATGATGTGTGTATGTCCATGGAGGACAGTCAGCATTGATGTCTGGCCAATTTGGATCTGCCGGAGCAGGTCCACAGACTCAGCACTGAGGACAGCAGGGAAGACAGGGGCAGCGGCTGCGGTGCCGGGGACAAAGGAGACACTGAAGTAGCATGGACCCTAGGGACTCTAACAACTGGGAGGGTGGAGATGGGTCTGGAGGAGGAGGGGACAGCCATAGTTGTAGAAGATGGCATAGCTGCATATTCACCCTCCTCCTGGGAGTCAGAATCGGTGCCGTCCGCATGGTAGGAGGTGTTGCGCTCATGTGGTCCGGCCCCCTGACTCCCCTCACCATCTGTGCCACTGCCTCCGTCCATCTCCTCAAAGCTGGTGGCAGTGTTGCTGGGTCCCTCTGTCTGGTCTGTGCCTGTGTCTCCTCCAGGTTGTGGTGATAATGCTGTTGGTAACGAGAAAAAGAAAAACCATATCAGTCACCTGTACACTTCAGACATATCAGCACGAATTTATTTGGGGGCATTTCAAATCATGCCATGCATCATGAATCACATGCCACATAACTCTGCACAGATATAAGTCTAGTAATGCGCAATTGTAATAGACACAACGCTCATTGTATCCAAAGATACAAGTAACAGACCAGGCCACAACTTGCATTACAGTCACAATGATGAGCCACTGCCTGTCAACAGGATAGGCGTTGAGCAATCACCATCCAGTTGCCCACTCTGCCACCCAAGGCCAGAGATGGTCATGTTCAAATCTGTTTTACCCTGTGCCACATGTGAACAGTCCTGCCCGAAATGCCATGTGATGCCATCCCTGGACCAGAAACAAGTTTTCCATCACCTCTCACTGCCATCACAGCTGTCTACAGCCAGGCTTGTGTGGAAGACAGATGTGTATACAAACAAGCATGGCTGAAGAAGGCTGTAATGTCAGAAAGTGGTTGCAGGAACATTGTTACCAGTCCAGGGAAGGCATGGGCAGACAAATATGGCTAGACTGTTCCCATGAGGCACATGGACAGACAGATTTGCACATGACCATGTTTGAACTTGGGGGCAGAGTGTGCAACAGAGAGGTGATGTTTAAAACCCTGACCTTATGACTGGGTGTGAGTATATGATTGGAACAGAGGCTCCCTCCAACACCACACACTTTATTGAAACTCCTTACATGGCCATCTATCCCCAGACTATACAGTTGCTAGCACATAACACACACTGGCTGTCACGTGAAGTGGCACACATGTACAAAATCCTGAAAAAGGCAAAGCTAATGTGCCTACAATTGTGAATGTGAAAAACATTGATACATTCTTGATACATCCGCAACCACATGGGAAATGTGAATACAGTACTGTGGACACCAAGCCACAACTGCGTTGCACCACCAAGACATACATGTAGCATAAAACGATGTTGAACAATCATCTCTGTGAGCTAATGACATTGCCTGTAAATCCTACAATGACTACACTGTCCAGCAGCACAGTCTAAGTGCATAGTGACAAGTCCACTTCAGATATGACATCCGCAGCACACAACTGACAATGCTAAACAGGCAGGCCCATCATACCTCCCATGCACAACATCCCAATCACTCCGTAAATGTGAGCAATACAGGCCAAGTAGTGAATACTCAGAATCTGTCTCTCAAAAACTGGGAAGCTATATAAAGTAAGCCACGGTCACATTGTGTGGCTGCACATCAATATGAGTCCCAAAGAACATGCTACAATTGTTGTGAATATGCACACACGCACTGTCCAGTGTGAGTATGCACAAGCCAAATTTTGGATACATGGACAGTGTGCACATGTAGCTTACACATGAGAAATACAAAGCATACCAAGGACAAAGGCCACTGATGCAGACCCGTGCAGAACTCCATGTTGAGACTCTTGATCAGTGCCAAAATATCATGAAGGGCAACCACAGTGCATAGGTCGTGGAACTGTTAAGGTACCAACAAGTGTCACAGACCCCCCTCCAACATGATGATGTGGTAAGCAATATGCATACCAATACATTTCACCCTAGGAGGACATGCTTAAAAATGAAATACTCAAAGCAGGGGACAAATGTCGATGAGGAGAAGGGATGTAAAAGAGCATCTGCTCAATATGGGGCATTGAAATGACAATGCATAAAGTGCCTGTCTGACCAGGCCATCCCAACTGTGGGAGTGTTACCAAGATAACAAACACTGCAGGTAGCATGTGACACACATGACAGCAAACAGACATGTACCTACCCCCTCCTTGCTGCTGTCCCTCCTGCATCGTCCTATGGAGGTCAGGGAAAATGACGGCCAGGACCCGGAGCAGGTTGGGGGTGAGGTGACGACGCCGCCATGCCGGCGTGGAGCCTCAAGCTTCAGCTGCACCCGGGCGATACGGCCGGTCCAGCACCAGATGTCCTGCCACCTTTTCCAGATGTTTCGGATCCTGCGGGGAGGGACCCCCTCAGACCTGACATCCCTGACAGCCCTGGCTATGTCCAGCCAGATCTCCCCCTTCTCATAGGCAGATACCTGTGAGGAAGACAAAGTGAAACAACATCAGTAGACTAGCTCCATGTCCCAAAGACACACACTTGCACCACATTGATGTTGAGAACAGGGCAGAGGATGCTGACAGGACTTGCATCATAGTCCATGTGAATGTGGCCTGTGAGAAAACGGCAATGCACTACATGCCTTTGAAAGGCAACAGATGCCCTAAGGCTTGCAAACCACTCACTGAGCATGGCTAACACTGAACAAGATATGTTATTGCAGGGTGGTGCACAGCACGTGACATGCTGCCACATATCCCATTACACCCATGAACTCTCAGCAGACAACACATGCTCACGTGAATGCACTTAGCAAAATGCCGGTAAGTAGTAAACACTATTTATCTACATCATTCACTGCATGGTACATATCTTAATGTACACACCAGGCACTGACTCCAAAGTACATTGCATCTCTCAGTCCCCTAAAAACACAATGTCTGCAGTGACACGCACACATTCATCACTCACCTGATACCCTGGTTTCCCATACAGCTTGCTGTAGTTAGGTAGGAGGGCATCCAGCAGGGTCTGGTTCTCCTCCTCACTGAATGAAGGTGCCCTCTCCATGCTCAGCAAAATCAGGGTCCAGGGAATGCAGAGACAGCAGCAGTGTTGTCCACTCCAATGTTGTGCAGGCAAGTGTCCTCTCACAGCCACATGCAGCCTTAAATCTGTGCTGCTGAGGGGCTGTCAGGCCAAGGAGTACAGTGTGATAGGCCACATAACTTTTCATCCTATGTTTCATCCAACTGACTTTTTCCAGAACACCTGTAGAACACACTCAAATCTCTGTTTCCTTGACAACTAGCCTGCATTCTGGGCATTCTACTTGTTCCCTAGATGTTCCCTATGTATTATCTGGAATCCCCACACAAGTACAGTGTGTTTTCCGTTGCGAATGCAACTTATGCAATAGTCTAACAACCCGTACACATGCACGTACCATTGCGTATGTCTACAATGCAATAGGGAGACGAACCAAACACACGCACGTACCATTGGGGTACGCTCTGCTCGCGTATGTCTACACTGCAATAGGGAGACGACCCGTACACACGCACGTACCATGGGGTACGCTCTGCTCGCGTATGTCTACAATGCAATAGGGAGATGACCCGTACACATGCACGTACCATTGGAGTACGCTCTGCTCGCGTATGTCTACAATGCAATCGGAGGACAACCCATACACACGGACGTACCATTGGGGTTTGCTCTGCTCGCGTATGTCTACAATGCATTAGGGAGACGACCCGTACACACGCACGTACCATTGGGGTACGCTCTGCTCGCTTATGTCTACAATGCAATAGGGAGACGACCCGTTCACACGCACGTACCATTGGGGTACGCTCCACACGCGTATGGCCACAATGCAATGGTGGGACGAGCCGTACACACGCACGCACCAGTGGTGTACGCTACACACGCATATGGCCACAATGCAATGGTGGGACGAGCCGTACACACACACGCACCAGTGGGGTACTGGGCGTCTCACATGCTCTAGTAAATGCATGTGTCCAGTGCGTTCCAGAAGCACATGCATAGCACCATTACTATAGTGATAACAGGAAAACACATGGCAGGGATGTGGTTGTGAGGTCATAATGAGGATGTCCATGTATGTGTTGGCATGGCATACTTACATGAGAAGGCCCTAGGTGTGGCACACAGTCATAAAGCAGAGGGCATGTGATCTAGTGGCACAGTTGATGTGTAATGGGCTGTGGATACATGACATTTGCGATGGGCCATTATGTGGTTCACATTACCCTGACACTTGTCACATGAGTAACATCATGGACATGTTGTCATTCACATGAACACTGTGATGGCACAGTCTTCATTACGGGCATCTGTCACATGATGCCAGGGACAGGGGCACTGTCTCACTTTACCAATTGACGCTCTGCATGACCCTGTGTGACAATGTAATGTGTGTGCCATGTAAAATATTGGACATGCTGTTTGTATCGGGTAAACGTAATCCTCTTTTGGTGCATCTATGATGGGTCTGTGTCGTGATAGCAAGTGTCTCACATGTACGCACACCATGCCATAGGGGCATTTCAACAGCTCATGTGTGTGATGGCATCATAGAGCATTAGGCCACAGACATACAGATCTGCATTCAGAGGATGGCTGTGGTGTAGTTTAGTAAAATGCACTACTCATGCACAATACCACTGAAATGTTAAACATATAGCACATGTGACGTGGGTGTGTTCCTTGCAGTCAGCGGTCTGGATGTGTTGACCACCTTCTCATGCAGGTCACGTGACGTGTGTCACTGACGCAATACATTGTTCTGCTAACTCTGACATGCCCAGATGATCATTTGTGTGCATGTCATGTCCATTTCACAGCCAACAGGGGAATCAGTTTTGTTGTAGGAGTGCCAACTAGCTGGCCTAAGTGTACATGATGTATAGCCCACGCCAGATTCATAAGTGATTTCATGTATTTAAGCAGTGTTGATTGTGCTATGTACATTGTAATAGTTGTTTGCTGATTGTTGTACACCTTTTTACCCACACATGTCGTGCAGGGCACCCCCTCTGCCAAGGCCTTTGCCTGACTTGGATGCCATGAGGGAACGTGATTGCATCCGCCGCTACAGATTCCCACAGGACTTGATTCAGAATCTGACGGACAGGCTGGAACCACATCTACAACCGCGACACAGGTATCCAACTGCGCTGACACCCAAGGTAAAGGTGATGGCAGCCCTACATTTCTTTGCCACAGGTATGTTCCAATTTACCATAGGTGATGTGGGGGGGATGTCCCAGACCATGTTCAGCCGTGTCCTACATGATGTCTTAGCTGCTATGTTGCAGCACATTGATGAATTCATTAAGTTCCCTACTCCACAAGAGTTGAACAATGTCAAGGGTGCATTCTATGCACTGGGACACATGCCACATGTAATTGGGTCCATTGATGGGACACATGTTGGACTGGTGCCACCACAGGCTCAGGAGCAGGCCTTCCGCAACAGGAAACATTACCACTCCTTAAATGCCCTGGTGGTGTGTCTTGCTAACATGATGATTTCCCATGTTTGTGCTCGTTTTCCAGGATCATGTCACGATGCATTCATCATGAGGCATGAGGCAGATGATGCTGCAGCTGCGCAACCATCGGGCATGTCTTGTTGGTGGGTAAACACTGTATTTAATGTATGTCTCTATGTAATTTTGCTCTCTCATGGCTTCTCATTGCACACTCATTGACATGATGTATTGTTGTAGGATACGCCGGATATCCAAACATGCCATGGGTCATGACTCCCCCACGCAACCCCAGAACTGCCGCAGACCAGCGTTACAATAATGCACACGGCCAGATCAGGCGTATGATCGAGCGTACGTTTGGACTCCTGAAGAGCCGGTTCAGGTGTCTCGACAAGACAGGTGGATCCCTACCATACTCCCCGCTCAAGGTGTGTGACATCTTCACCGTGTGCTGCATGCTGCACAACATGGCAGTGGAGGGGTACGTGCCACTCATCCTGGATCCTGATGATGAGGACCATCCACCCTTTGAGGACGAAGGCCTTGGCCAGGATGCTAGCGATGAGGAGGAGGAGGATGATATCCGGAGTCAGCTCATACGCAACTTCTTCTCATAACGGTGAGTACCGGTAAAATTGTGTGCAAGCTACTACCATAGAGTGACATGTGTAGCATACTGTGTGTCCAGCAGACTTTACACAAAGTCACTTTGATGTTTGTGGTGCAGTGTCACACAAGTGACAATGTCATGCCACACACATGAGCGCAAGGCTTGAAGTTTGAATGTACAAGTGTACTACATTGTTAGTACATGACCATGTCTGAAAGAATATATTCAGTACATGACCCCTTGTGTGCCTGTCCTTTCCAGGTCACCCTGCCTGTTGTCTGTTTGTGTCATCTTGGTCCTCCTGCAATTCCTCTTGATGATGGCAACGTCGTATGAATCTGTGTACCCTGCACAGACATGTGGAAATGTCAGTTTGGGTAAGGATTCCAAACAGGCAGTTTATTGTTGGTATGGTTTCTGATTGTGTAGAAACTGTTCATGCACATGTTGTAGGCCTATACATACATACCACTTTACCATGTATAAAATTTCATGTTGCGCCACTCCCATGACAAGACAGGTACCTTTCTTGACAGTCATCTGTAGTAGAGTTTTGACTTTGGTGAATGAATCAATGTGTGTTAACATTGACCCTGACACATTGCGGATGGCACGGGTTGCCATTGTGTGTGACATCACAAACACAGGCTCTGTGGACAATTGCAGCCTCACTGTGTGCATCAGGATGTGTCTGAATCATCCACTCAACCTTGTGGGCCAGTACAGTTAGATTTCCAGTGAACCATGTTGTGCCGGTGTGGGCCAGTGTATGTCACACATGTTCTGTCAACTGTCCTGTGAGTCTGTTTGCATGGATACATTGCTCCTTGTGGCAGTATGTCATGTCACTGTCATGTCGTTACCTCAGTGGCGGTGGAGAACACTGCTTCGCTAGCCTTCTCAGTAAGTTGATGTTGACTTTCCATTCTCATGATGCCAGGTATGTTGCGCTGATTACATCACAACGTTGGGCTGTAGCAAATGTTCACAGTTACGTGGCAACAGTCTGGTGAGCTCATTGCCTGAATTATCTTCTGCCATGGAGCATATCCTGTTCACGGTAGGGTTGTATCTTTTTGCATTGTTCCTATTTACTCGCTGTAGACTTTGGTTACACATGCTTGTCCTGTCTAGCATAGGAAGGCAGAGTTGCAAGAGGTAATGACGGGCCCCTATGGGGCTTCCTGGTGTTCAGGTTATTTCCTTCCTCATGTGAGGAGCTGCTTACGGCTCTTGCGGGTGATGTCTACATTCCCTTCATGACCCTTACTGATTCACAGGGCTGACTACAGATTGTTGGCTTTGTGTCATTTGCACTGCTATACGTCAAAATTACTGAGATATCGAGCATCAATCATACACTGTGACGTCGTTCATGAATGCATGGTTCTAATTGCATTGTAGCAGCCTAGTGAGCGTCATACATGCTCCATTTTGGCCACAACCTCTACTAACTCTCATGTGTGCGTGTTGAAGGATCTGATCTAGTCTCATTGAAAGATCTGTGATCAGTAATAGGACAGAGTGGCAGTGGTTACACAGGTGTGAGTGGTATAGTCTAGGTGCCAAGGTAATCTTGGAATCTGTAACAAAAAGTATGGAATCCTTATGCTTGGTTTGCTTTGTTTCAGATCTCCCTCCCTGCAGTTCCCATCCTCACCTTCCCTCGCCTGATCGCCCTAATGTGTCTGTCATTAATAGTCAGAGCAAGGGGATATTGGGAGATGGGACCCTTCCAGCATCACACCACTCTGATGGTCACAGGTACGGACAGTCCATGGCAGTTGTGTGGAGAGTGTATAATCAGCATTACAGGTAACATCATTGCATGAGTGTTATTGTCGTCAGAGCAATGCCACTGGGCATGTAAATTGGCTGATGCAGCATGGCCTTGCAAATAACTTCATCCTATTGTGTAGGAACTGTGTTTCACACTGTATATTGTGCCTCATTGCTGTCAACGCCGTTATCTTTACAGTCTGCATGCTTTCAATATGGTATTGTTTACGATGATTCTTCATATGTGGTCATGTGTACAGTGACAACAAGCATGCTGTTTGTAATGGCTAATGGACCATATTGTGCATGATGTGCATGGTTGTGTATGTGTTCTGTTGCTTGCTACACACAACGTGCGGCCCACAGCTGCTGACGCAGTGTGTCCTGTGCCCCGCTTGGCATTATGGTGACTCGTCCTGTGGCCGTGATGTGTGGTGACTGTTCACACATTTTCAGGCAGTGACCCATGGGTAACCAGCCACTCCAGGCTCACATACACATCTCACGTATTGCCTTGTAAGAATCCTTGTGTTGTGTGCCTGTTTAGCATGTTCTATCGCCCCTTCTGCTGTCATGTGTTCACTCCTCCTGGCTGCACCATCCCCAGCCACAACGGTGCACCGCGTGGCCCAATCCAGCCACACACACACCTATGAGATACTCCTCCATCCATCCATCCATCCATCCATTATGGAAGCATGCCACAGCGTGTCTGTGCCACTGTTGCACAACCGCCATGACAAAGGCAGGTCCGTCAGCATCTGAAACATGCACACTGCATGACACTCAGCTCACTTGATGACACACGTGACAGCATCAGTAGAAAGTCATTTAGCTAGCAAGTCCCTACCCTTTTTAATAGTGGTGGCCGATTGTCTTAGCCTATCATAGTGTTTCCAGGTGCAAACACACTTTAGTTTCACCTTAATTGATATGAGGGGACATAGTGGTTGTTTATTTGTGCACGATATTTAAATTAGCTAGGGTATGCCTATTTGTATTTTCCTTTTCGTTCTTTACTCACACGAAGAGAGAGTGGCCGATGATGAGAGGTGGCTAAACTGCAAATTGTCTGTCAGGAACCCCCTCGGGTGTTGCTACCATAAGGCACTCTCTTTGCTCAGTTAATTTTCAATATGTAGAGTGGGATCAGACCTTGGTTGAATTTTTATGTAAACGTGAAACACACCATGACCCTATGGATTTGTGTCAAGGTACACATCTGAGGCAGTAGTATAAATTGCCCATGTAACTCTGACATTCGTCGTAAGGAATTTTGTGTGAGGTGGTTTAGGCATTTTTGTTGTTGAACAGTGTCTGAATGTGAGGTGGCATTTTCACTTTGTTCCCCCTTTGACTCCTTTTGAAGGAATGACACATGTGACACAACAGACTCATGCCCCAGCCAACCTCCACACAGTGAACACCAGACAATCATCCACCTGTTCACACGCTACCACAAACACACCCATGACCTACCTCTCAGGTTGTGTGTGCAACTCGTAATGACAACACGATGCGGACACACTCAACAGTGCGTGTACGTACAACCAGGTCATGTGCCTAGTAATGCACACACACTACTTCCAGCAGCACCACATTGTAGTCTATTACCTCGTTGACACAACAGCACCACACATCGCCTAAAATGCTGTAAAGTGGTAGTACGCAACCTCAGAACACCACTTCTGAATAGCCATCACAGACGGATTGTCAAAATCCCACAGGGATCACACACCCAATCCAGGATTATGAATGGTCAGACTTAACGGGGTACACCCTCAGAGTCACATCCAACATCATGGACACACTCTTCATTGTCAAACATCTGCACAGCCAGTTTCACACCAGCATCCTGACCAGCCTCATTGTAACTGTCATCTACAGTTCTCCTATCCTACACACAAAATTTGGCAACGCCATCTATCAATCAATCGATTCATTGGTCAAACGCACTACCTACCTGTGACGGTCTCAATGCGCTGGGGGAGCTGCTACTGATCACAACACCCTGGGCTTCAGAAGTATTGTGAAGGGCAGCAGGTCATGGATCTGTTGTTGACTTGTAGGGAGGGTGTTCCAGGTCTTTGAGTCGAGGTAGGAGAATGATCTGTCACTGTACGTGTTTTTCCCGATGTGAGTGACAGTGGCGAGAGCATGGTTGTTAGAGCAGAGGCTGCGGGTGGGTGTGTAGAAGCATAGTCTGTGGTTGTGGTATGGTGGTCCTGCGTGGTATAGAGCTTTGTGTGCGTGGATGTGGATTTTGAAGCTGATGCTGTTGTTGACAGGGAGCCACTACAGGCCTTTCGGGTGTTGTTTGATGTGGCGGGGTTGTGGCAAACGAGGATCAGACGTGCCAAGGTGTTCTACTCAAGTCAGCTGGTGGAGAGGGGCAGGGTGACTGTTTTTTGTGTAATTGAGGTGATACTTTATAAGATCCTGCAGGGCATTTGGAGGGTGTTGAAGCAGAAAGCAGAGATGGCGTTGTCCTGCTTGTTCATGGTGAGTGAGGAGTCCAGGATGCCCCCCAGGTTGTGTGTGTGTTTGGTGGGTTATGGTGCTGTTCCGAGCGATGTTGGCCACCAGGAGTCGTCACAGGCTGAACTGGTGGGGCCGAGGATGTGTACCTCCGATTTGTGAGGATTCTGCATCAGCCTGCTGTCCTTACTCCTTTTTGCAACAGCCTTAATTCCTCTGTGGAGGTTGATTTTGCCAGTGTGTGGGTCTTTGGTGAGGGATATGATCGGCTGGGTGTAATTGGCGTAGGAGATGATATTGAGGCTCAGTTGTTATGCCACATGGGTGAGTTGTGTTATGTGGACATTTCAGCCCCTTGGGCTGTGGGATGATCGCTGTGGTATGCTGTGGATGGTGTCAGTGGTGTTGGAACAGTACTGTGGGAGGCAGATGCTCTGGGTTCTGCCGGTGGAAAAGGATGTGGTCCAGACCATGGCACTCTCTTTGATTCCTGCATCATGTATGCGTACTGTTAGGGTGATGTGGGAGACCGTGTGGAAGTCTGCTGATAGGTCCAGATGGATGTGTGCGTCTGTTTCTCCTTTGTCTATGAGGATGCTGATGTAGTTGGTGGCGACAATGAGGGCGGTGTCTGTGCTCTGGTTGATGTAGGATCCAGACTATGTTGGTTCTATGATATTGTTGTCTTTGAGGTGGCGGGTCAGCTGTCTGTTGATAATCTTCTACGTGACTTGTTCTGGGAAGGGGAGCAGGGAGATGGGCAGTAAGTTCCAGAGGTATTTGTTGTCCACCTTAGGTTTATTCAGTAAGGCGGTGATCACGACATTCTCCAGGCACACAGTGAAGGTTGTTGTCTCAAAGGAGGTGTAGGATATTTTTACAGAGAAGGGGTGAGATGGGTTATCTGGGTTGTTTTGAAATGTGGATATGCCATGGGTCAGATGGGGATACAGAGTGAAAGTAGTCCTTGCTTACGATGGTGTCTTCATTGCTGACGTTGTAGCACGCAATCAGGTGAATTTAGTCGGTGTTGGTCGTAGGGGACTAGTGGAGTAGAAGCTGTTGTGTATGTTGATGATCTTACCGTGAGCCAAGTTGGCCAGGGAGTCACACAGATCTTGTGATGGTGGAATGTCGTTGGCCATGTATTTGGCTTTTGAGAGTTGAATAGCAATGTTGCTGTGCTATTTGCTGTAGTGTGCGTTGCTGTGTAGCCGGTTCTTGATGGCTGTGCTGTTGTCGGTCCTGATGAGTTGGTGGTGTCTGCGGATGGCACTCTTGTGTGCGTTGTAGCTTTCTGGTGATTGTTTGCAGTGTGTGCTCCTCTACAGCTTCCGACAGGTGCACTCGGAGGTCCTGGGGTTTTTGTTGAACCATGCGGCAATGTTGTTGTTGTGTGAGGTGGTGGAGGACTTGAGTGGGGTGAAGGTGTCTGGCAAGTCTTTGATCCACTGTTTGAGGCAGATGCCAGCGGTGTGGAGATAGGTTGGGTAGGTTTGTGGTCCCAAGGCAAGGTTGGCTGTCAGTTAGTCCTCGGTGAGCTTGCACCAGCAGCGGCGTGGCATGGTCTGTGTGTGGGGGGGTGTGGTGGGTTTCCTGAAGGTGAAGTGGACGCTTCTGTGGTCTGTCCAGTGGTGTTAGGTGTTGTTGTTGGATCAGACGTGTGGATTTTCTGAGGAGATGGGGTCCTGTGTGTGTGTAGCAGTGTGAGTGTGGGTTGTCTCTAGTTGTTGTAATCCAAGGTTGGCAAGGTTTTCCATCAGGGCGGTGGAGTCTGCGTCATTGTTGTTATGACGGTGGAAGTAAATTTTGCAAAGGAGGATGTAATCCGTAAAGGCGAGGGCGTGCATGCTGATGAGGTGAGCAATGGAGTTGATGAACAGTGGTAGGACTCCTGGTGGTCTGTAGATGAGTGTTCTTCTGAGGGTGGTGTTGGTGTGGATCTGTAAATGCATGTGCTATGCGGTCGTAAGGGTGTCATTGTTGTTGTTAGTGACTCTGGGAGTGTTAATGTGGATGATGGCAATTCCTCCTACCACTCTGTAGGTGCGGTGTTTGCAGGAGTTGTCATTGCCTTCTGGTATGGCTATGGTGATGTCTGTTGGCAAGGTGGTGTTCATCCTGGTTGCCGTCCACAACACCAGCCAGCCCAACAACAGCAACAACCTCTACACAGGAACAAGAACCTGACTTCCAGAGCACTCGTGGAAATCCAGGGTGCATGCACACACCTCATCCTCACCATCCCCTGCTACTGTCACATGACCATCCGCCTGAGATACCTACAATAGTTCCACAGTTAAATGCAGGTTCACCTTCATACTCCTCAGCCACACTCAGTCGGCACTCCACAGACCCAGGCACAATAAGTGATATGGACGTATACCAGCTAACACCCCATTGCCCACAGTCCGTCTTGGCACCCTTGGCCAGGCCATCAATCTTCACATCCACAGTACAACAGCATGTGGCTGCTAGTTCTCATACCTCATTACACAGATCCTGGTGCTTCCTCCGTGGACACCTACATATTAGCCATGCTCTTGACACCTCACACACTCTTCTATGACTGTCAGTCATTGCAGTATTTCAAGCAAACACCATGTTCTGCAGTTAGTAACCATCACGGGTGAGTATTGCCATCCATGTATGTATTTTTGGCTATCTTGTGACCTATGTCTGTCCACTGCCGGACTAAGATCCCAGTGTGTGGATGGCTAGAGTTTGCAGGATACTGTGGCATTTGAATACATTTGACCTCACAAATGTATTTGAATCTGGGTACATACAAACACTTCAATGCATTTTGTGCTAGTTAGATTTATTTTTGACTCTTGTGCGTGTAACGTGAGTAGGTGCTGTACAACAAGGGGGAATCCAAATTTCACAGCAGGAGATGTGATGCCTTACAGTATGAGTCAACAGAGTCCAGGCCACAGTGCTTGGCATCATTGGGCACACTGCGACCAGCAAGTCCATGTGGGAAAGTCTGAAAGTCAATTGGGTGATGCTGTTGCCCACGAAGGCAAGATGCCAGA
This sequence comes from Lissotriton vulgaris, assembly GCF_964263255.1. Lineage (NCBI taxonomy): Eukaryota > Metazoa > Chordata > Amphibia > Caudata > Salamandridae > Lissotriton > Lissotriton vulgaris. The sequence continues at coordinate 462,838,415 of NC_141687.1, forward strand.
CTAGGTGACCTGGGAGTTGTGCATGGCCCTATGCCTCTCAACGTCTGGACCGTGGACGACCCACCTTCCTTGGGGGACCCTCACGTGCAGGCCTCGACGATGCATGGGATTTTCCTTCTGAAAATTCCTCCTCCTCCTCCTTCCCTGTGCCTGTTGTTGGTCTTTACCTAGATGTGTCTAGCCTTGTGACACAGGGAGGGCGCTGCATGTTGACAGCGATCAGACGGAATGATTGGTTAATTTCCCTATGCACCGTCAGGAGCTCATCCAGTCTTGCCTCCATCCGTCCCTGGTGTTGTTCTTGACTGGCGTGTAGCTGGGCCTGCTGATCTGTCATTTTGTTGAGGGCCTCCACTACCAGGCTGAACTCCCTGGTGTCCCGCCGGTATACATCCATGATGTCTCTGAGTTTGGCCATACCGGGCCCTGCAGCTGGGTGGTCAGGTTCTCGCCTCCACCTTGCGCCACTCCCACCACCCCTGCCCACAGGAGCCGGGCCTGCGTTTGTGGGCACATCATGTCGACGGGACACATGAGTGCTGGCAGTGGAGGTGTTGTTTGCCACCTCATGGGTGCCCGGCGAACCATGTTCCTCATTGTCAGACTGGCTCTGTTGTGGATCATGGGCAGGGCTCCGAGCTGTCTGCTGGGATGTGGCGGGAATGGGTGTGGTGGTTGGCACAGATGTATCTGTTCCACCTGCTGCAGGGTTTGGGATCCAGAGGGGCCTGGTTGGTTGGGGTCAACCACAGTGTGTTGAGAGGGCTCGCTGACGGTGGGGTCAGTGCCGTGCTGAGCCTGGGACTGGGATCCATCTCCCCCCTGGTTGAGGGTAGTTTCCACACGTTCACCTGTGGGTGTGAGAGACAAACACTGTTAATGCACTATCATGCAACATCCATATTTAATATACATTGTCGTTAGCAATGTTCCCCCTGCTTTGGATTGTTGAAATTGTTCACTTGTGTATGTGTATGTTGTGGGGTGAGATTGACATGTGCTCATGAGTGCTTGCCATGTTGGGTACTGTTGACGATGACTGTCACAGCCATTGCTGTGGCTTGTGTCGCCAGCACCACACAGATCCAGCTGTGCTCTGTGAGGCCCAATCTGCACAATGCAGTGTCAATTATTATGCCTGGTTCCAGCATGCACAGGGTTTTAATGCAGCATGTTTATGATGGCGACGAGGGGAATTTTGCTGATTTCATTCAGCAACTTTAGTGAGGTGTTGCTGGGCCGTGACAGCCACCCACTGCCAACCCCCCAGGACCAGTACACCTACTTCAGGCACAGGGCTTTAGGACGTGGCACTTCTGAAAGATGCATTACCTTGTCAATACCTAGGTCCATTGGGCTGCTTGAGTGCATCCACATTATCACGAAGCTGTGGCAACAGCATTGTGTGAGAGTCACAATGGACTTGTGATTCAGCACTGTGCTTTATTTGTTTGGATACGTCATCAGATCAGTATTTTTGAGGTTGTGTTACATGACGATTGTGACAGTGGTGCACTCCATTGTCTGTCCCCAGGGGCTCAGTTTCTGTAAGGGGTGTTTGTGACCGGCCATGCTAGTACTTTGAGTGTGATTGCCAAGTGGGTGTCCCTCGTGGTGTGTCTGCCCCCATGAAGCATGCTGCCATGATAGTCGTTGTGAGTTCCTGTGCAGGATATCTGACCTTGTCCTGGTGTTTGTGTTTTCGCTGTTCACAGGAGGTCCTTGTGCTGCCTACACCAGGGCTCAGTGTCAGCTATCTTGTCAGTACCCCCCTACTGTTAGGCAATGCTGGGAGTCATGGCCACACCCCTCCTACTGTTAGGCACTGATGGGAGTCATGGCCACCCCCCACATACTGTTAGGCACTGCTGGGAGTCATGGCCATACCCCCCCCACAACCCCCCCCTACTATTAGGCACTGCTGGGAGTCATGGCCACACCCCCTACTGTTAGGCACTGCTGGGAGTCATGGCCACTACCCCCCTACTGTTAGGCACTGCTGGGAGTCATGGCCACCCCCCCCCCACACCCGCCCTACTGTTAGGCACTGCTGGGAGTCATGGCCACCCCCACATACTGTTAGGCACTGCTGGGAGTCATGGCCACACCCCCCACAACCCCCCTACTGTTAGGCAATGCTGGGAGTCATGACCACACCTCCCCTACTGTTAGGCACTGCTGGGAGTCATGGCCACCCCCCACATACTGTTAGGCACTGCTGGGAGTCATGGCCACACCCCCCACAACCCCCCTACTGTTAGGCACTGCTGGGAGTCATGGCCACACCCCCACTACTGTTAGGCACTACTGGGAGTCATGGCCACCCCCCCTACTGTTAGCCACTGCTGGGAGTCATGGCCACACCCCACCACACCCCCATACTGTTAGGCACTGCTGGGAGTCCCACCATGTTACATGATTTGTTTGTATACTCACCAGGCTCAACGGCTCCTTCGATTCCGTGAACTCCCACGGTGGTAGCAGGGCCATGACTTTCTCCTCCCAGGGATGGTATTGTGCAGGTCTGCTGGGAGGGCCACCTCCAGTGTGATGAGCGTTGGCGTAGTCCTCATCCATCTTGTGCTTGACCATCCTCCGCAGATCATACCACCTGTTCTGGCAAACCACCCTGGTGCGCCTCATGGGTGCAACAGCATTGACCTTCTCGATGATCCTCTCCCACAGGCGTGTCTTTTCAGCTATGGTGGTCTGTCTGACCAATGCACCAAACAGCTGTGGAAAAACTCTGATGACTTCATCTGTAAGGATCTCCAACTCCGGGTTAGTTAACTTTGCATTCTTTGGTGTGGTCATGGTGTGGGGTGTATGTGATTGGGCGGGTGATGGTGTGCATGGCTGAGGGTGTGTGGGTCTGATTGTGAAGGGGGTGGTGTCTGTGAATGAGATGGGTGAATGTGTGAAGGCGTATGGCTGCAGTTGTTGGTGTGCTGTCAGTGTCTTTGCCTAAATAGGTATGTTGCAAAGGATGATGGGTCATATGTGTCGCACCTTTTATTGGTCCATTTGTGGGTGTGGCTTATTTTGAATTTTTGGATGGGTGTGTCATTAGGGGACGTTGTGACTTGGGCCCTCTGTTTGCCTGTTTGGATGTGGGCAGGACATTGTTTTCCTATGGTGTGTACACTGTAGACTTGTTTTGTGGGGTGTGCGAGTCGTATTTGTTGGTGCGACTGGCAGTTACGGTGGTTTTTTTCGGGCCCAGGGTGCGTGTACGCTTGATTGTGGGGTGTGCGAGTTGTATTTGTTGGTGCAGCTGGCAGTTACGGTCGTTTTTCGAGCCCCTGGGTACTTGTACGCTTGATTGTGGGGTGTGCGAGTCGTATTTGTTGGTGCGGCTGGCAGTTACGGTCGTTTCTCGGGCCTGGGGTACGTGTACGCTTGATTGTGGGGTGTGCGAGTCATATTTGTTGGTGCGGCTGGCAGTTACGGTTGTTTTTCGAGCCCGGGGTACGTGTACGCTTGATTGTGGGGTGTGCGAGTCATATTTGTTGGTGCGGCTGGCAGTTACAGGTGTTTTTCGGGCCCGGGGTACATGTACGCTTGATTGTGGGGTGTGCGAGTCGTATGTGTTGGTGCGGCTGGCAGTTACGGTCATTTTTCGAGCCCGGGGTACGTGTACGCTTGATTGTGGGGTGTGAGAGTCATATTTGTTGGTGCGGCTTGCAGTTACGGTCGTTTTTGGGGCCTGGGGTACGTGTACGCTTGATTGTGGGGTGTGCGAGTCATATTTTTGTTGTTGCGGCTGGCAGTTATGGTCGTTTTTCGGGCCCGGGGTACGTGTACGCTTGATTGTGGGGTGTGCGAGTCGTATTTGTTGGTGTGGCTGGCAGTTACAGTCATTTTTCGGGCCCGGGGTACGTGTACGCTTGATTGTGGGGTGTGCGAGTCGTTTTTGTTGGTGCGGCTGGCAGTTACGGTCATTTTTCGGGCCCGGGGTACCTGCACGCTTGATTGTGAGGTGTTCCAGATGTATTTGTTGGTGCGGCTCGCTCATACGAGATGTTTTACGTATGAATCGTGCTTCATGCGGGACTACATTTGCCCGTACAAATCGCGGACTTGGTCCCTGGTCTGGATCGTACTTGTTAGTTCGTACGGCATGTTTACAAATCGTACGGTTGGAGTTCCGATGACAACAATGTCCTGGCCACTTCCAAACAGGCAAACAGAGGGCCCAAGTCACAACCACCCCTTATTACACATCCACAAAAAATTCAAAATAAGCCCCACCCACTAATGGACCAATAAAAGGGCCCACATATACAACCCATCATCCTTTGCAACATTTCTATTTGGTCAAAGACACTGACAGCACACCAACATCTGCAGCCATACACCTTCACACATACACCCTATCTCATTCACACACACCACCCCCTTCACAATCAGACCCACACACCCTCATCCATACACACCATCACCACCCCAATCACATACACCCCACACCATGACCACACCAAAGAATGCAAAGTTCAAAAACCCGGAGATGGAGATCCTTACAGATGAAGTCATCCGAATCTTCCCACAGCTGTTTGGTGCATTGGTCAGACAGACCAGCATAGCTGATAAGACACGCCTGTGGGAGAGGATCGTCGAGGTCAATGCTGTTGCACCCATCAGGCGCACCAGGGCGGTTTTCCAGAACAGGTGGTACGATCTGCGGAGGATGGTCAAGCACAAGATGGATGAGGACTACGCCAACGCTCATCACACTGGAGGTGGGCCTCCCCGCAGACCTGCACAATACCATCCCTGGGAGGAGAAAGTCATGGCCCTGCTACCACCGGTGGGAGTTCATGGAATCGAAGGAACCATTGAGCCTGGTGAGTACATAAACAACTCATGTAACATGGGGGGACTCCCAGCATTGCCCAACAGTATGGGGTTTTGGGGGTGTGTGGGCATGACTCCCAGCAGTGCCAAACAGTATGTGGGTGTGGGGGTGTGTGGCCATAACTCCCAGCAGTGCCCAACAGTATGCGGTTGTGGGGGGGGTATGGCCATGACTCCCAGCAGTGCCAAACAGTAGGGGGGGTGTGAGCATGACTCCCAGCAGTGCCAAACAGTATGGGGGTGCGGGGGTGTGTGGCCATGACTCCCAGCAGTGCCTAACAGTATGGGGGTGTGGGGGTGTGTGGCCATGACTCCCAGCAGTGCCAAACAGTAGGGGGGTGTGGGTGTGTGTGGACATGACTCCCAGCAGTGCCTAACAGTAGGGGGTGGGTGTGGGGGTGTGTGGGCATAACTCCCAGCAGTGCCAAACAGTATGGGGGTGTGTGGCCATGACTCCAAGCACTGCATGACAGTATAGGGGGGGTGGCCATGACTCCCAGCAGTGCCAAACAGTAGGGGGGTGGGGGTGTGTGGGCATGACTCCCAGCAGTGCCAAACAGTAGGGGTGGTGTGGGGTGTGTGGCCATGACTCCCAGCAGTGCCAAACAGTAGGGTGGTGTGGGGGTGTATGGGCATGACTCCCAGCAATACAAACAGTATGGGGGTGTGGGGGCATTACTCCAAGCACTGCATGACAGTATGGGGGGGGGGGGTGGGGGTGTGTGGCCATGACTCCCAGCAGTACCAAACAGTAGGGGGGTGTGGGGTGTGTGGCCATGACTCCCAGCAGTGCCAAACAGCATGGGGGGTGTGGGGGGTGTGGCTATGACTCCCAGCAGTGCCAAACAGTATGGGGGGTGTGTGGCCATGACTCCCAGCAGTGCCAAACAGTAGGGAGGGGTTGTGGGGGGGTGGGGCATGACTCCCAGCATTGACAAACAGTAGGGGGGGGGGTGGGGTTGTGTGGCCATGACTCACAGCAGTGCCTAACAATAGGGGGTGTGGGGGTGTGTGGGCATGAATCCCAGCAGTGCCAAACAGTATGGGGGTGTGTGGCCATGACTCCAAGCACTGCATGACAGTATGGGAGTGTGAGGGTGTGTGGCCATGACTCCCAGCAGTGCCAAACAGTAGGGGGGCATGTGGGGGTATGTGGCCATGACTCCCAGCAGTGCCAAACAGTATGGGGGGATGTGGGGGTATGTGGCCATGACTCCCAGCAGTGCCAAACAGTATGGGGTTGTGGGGGGGGGGTGGCCATGACTCCCAGCAGTGCCTAACAGTAGGGTGGGAGTGTGGGGGTGTGTGGTCATTACTCCCAGCAGTGCCAAACAGTAGGGGGGTGTGGGCATGACTCCCAGCAGTGTCAAACAGTATGGGGGTGCGGGGGTGTGTGGCCATGACTCCCAGCAGTGCCTAACAGTATGGGGGTGTGGGGGTGTGTGGCCATGACTCCCAGCAGTGCCAAACAGTAGGGGGGTGTGGGTGTGTGTGGGCATGACTCCCAGCAGTGCCTAACAGTAGGGGGTGGGTGTGGGGGTGTGTGGGCATAACTCCCAGCAGTGCCAAACAGTATGGGGGTGTGTGGCCATGACTCCAAGCACTGCATGACAGTATGGGGGGGGTGGCCATGACTCCCAGCAGTGCCAAACAGTAGGGGGGGTGGGGGTGTGTGGGCATGACTCCCAGCAGTGCCATAACAGTAGGGGTGGTGTGGGGCGTGTGGCCATGACTCCCAGCAGTGCCAAACAGTAGGGTGGTGTGGGGGTGTATGGGCATGACTCCCAGCAATACCAAACAGTATGGGGGTGTGGGGGCATTACTCCAAGCACTGCATGACAGTATGGGGGGTGGGGGTGTGTGGCCATGACTCCCAGCAGTACCAAACAGTAGGGGGGGTGTGGGGTGTGTGGCCATGACTCCCAGCAGTGCCAAACAGCATGGGGGGTGTGGGGGGTGTGGCTATGACTCCCAGCAGTGCCAAACAGTATGGGGGGTGTGTGGCCATGACTCCCAGCAGTGCCAAACAGTAGGGAGGGGTTGTGGGGGGGGGTGTGGGCATGACTCCCAGCATTGACAAACAGTATGGGGGAGTGTGGGGTTGTGTGGCCATGACTCACAGCAGTGCCTAACAATAGGGGGTGTGGGGGGTGTGTGGGCATGACTCCCAGCAGTGCCAAACAGTATGGGGGTGTGGGGGTGTGTGGCCATGACTCCAAGCACTGCATGACAGTATGGGAGTGTGGGGGTGTGTGGCCATGACTTTCAGCAGTGCTAAACAGTAGGGGGGCATGTGGGGGTATGTGGCCATGACTCCCAGCAGTGCCAAACAGTATGGGGGGATGTGGGGGTATGTGGCCATGACTCCCAGCAGTGCCAAACAGTATGGGGTTGTGGGGGTGTGTGGCCATGACTCCCAGCAGTGCCTAACAGTAGGGTGGGAGTGTGGGGGTGTGTGGTCATTACTCCCAGCAGTGCCTAACAGTAGGGGGGGTGTGGCCATGACTTCCAGCTGTGCCAAACAGTAGGGGGGGGTGTGGGGGTGTGTGGCCATGACTCCCAGCAGTGCCTAACAGTAGGGGAGGGTGTGGAGGGTGTGGCCATGACTTCAAGCAGTGCATGACAGTATGGGGGGTGCAAGGGAAGTGGCAGAAGGCTGCAAGGGGGAGGGTGAGAGGGTTCAAGGTGTAGGGTAGGAGGCTGCACTCAACCCGTATGGCCCAGGAACACACCCACGCACCATGCTCAATGCACAGGGATTGTGAAAGTACTGACAAGATAGCTGACACTGGGCCCTGGTGTAGGCAGCACAAGGACCTCCTGTGTCCAGTGAAAACACAAACACCAGGACAAGGTCAGATATCCTGCACAGGAACTCTAAACCACTATCATGGCAGCATGCTTCATGGGGGGACAGACACACCACGATGGACGCCCACTTGCCAATCACACTCAAACTACTAGCATGGCCTGTCACACACACCCCTTACAGAAACTGAGCCCCTGGAGACAGACAATGGTGTGCACCACTGTCACAATCGTCATGTAACACAACCTCAAAAATACAGATCTGATGACGTAACAAAAGAAATTAAGCACAGCGCTGAATCACAAGTCCATTGTGCCTCTCACACGATGCCGTTGCCACAACTTTGTGATGCTGTGGATGCACTCAAGTAGCACTATGGACCTGGGTATTGAGAAGGTAATACATGTAGGAGAAGTGCCACGTCCTAAAGCCCTGTGCCTGAAGAGGGTGTACTAGTCCAGGGGGGTTGGCAGTGGGTGTCCGTCACACCACTGCATCACCTCTCAAAAGTTGCTGGATAAAATCTGTAAAATTCCACTCAGTCGCCTTCATAAACATGCTGCATTTAAACCCTGTGCATGCTTGAACCAGGCATACTTATTGACAATGCATTGTGCAGATTGGCCCACACAAAGCACAGGTACATCTGTGGGGTGTTGGCGACAAGCCACAGCAATGGCTTGACAGACATCGTAAACATTACCCAACATGTCAAGCACCCCTGAGCACATGTCAATCTCAGCCCACAACATACCCATACACAAGTGAACAATGTCTAATATCCTAAGCAGGGGGAACATTGCTAACAACAATGGATCTTAAATTTGGATGTTGCATGATAGTGCATTAACAGTGTTTGTCTTTCACACCCACAGGGGAATTTGTGGAAACTACCCCCAACCAGGGGCAGAAGGATCCCAGTCCCAGGCTCAGCACGGCACTGACCCCACCGTCAGCGAGGCCTCACAACACACTGTGGACGACCCCAACCAACCAGGCCCCTCTGGATCCCAAACCCCTTCAGCAGCTGGAACAGATACATCTCTGCCTACGACCACACCCATTCCCGCCACATCCCATAATACACAACGGAGCCAGTCTGACAATGAGGGACATGGTTCGCCGGGCACCCATGAAGTGGCAGATGACACCTCCACTGCCAGCACTCATGGGTCCCGTCGACATCATGTGCCCACAAACGTAGGCCCGGCTCGTGTGGGCAGGGGTGGTGGGAGTGGCGCAAGGCGGAGGCGAGAACCTGACCATCAAGCTGCAGGGCCCGGTATGGCAGAACTCCGAGACATCATGTATGAATACCAGCGGGACACCATGGAGTTCAGCCTGGTAGTGGAGGCCCTCAACAAAATGACCGATCAGCAGGCCCCGCTACATGCCAGTCAAGAACGACACCAGGGACGGATGGAGGCAAGACTGGATGAGCTCCTGACGGTGCATCGGGAAATTAACCAATCACTCCGTCTGATCGCTGTCAACATGCAGCACCCTCCCTGTGTAAGAAAGCCAGAAACAGCTAGGCAAAGACCAACAACAGGCACAGGGAGGGAGGAGGAGGCAGAATTGTCAGAGGGAGAATCCCATGCATCGTCAAGGCCTGCACGTGAGGGTCCCCAAAGGAAGGTGGGTCATCCACGTACCAGACGTTGAGAGGCATAGGGCCATGCAAAACTCCAAGGTCACCTGGTCTGGCATCTTGCCTCCGTGGGCAACAGCATCACCCGATTGACTTTCATACTCTCCCACATGGACTTGCTGGTCGCAGTGTGCCCAATGATGCCAAGCACTGTGGCCTGGACTCTGTTGACTCATACTGTAAGGCATCACATCTCCCGCTGTGAACTTTGGATTCCCCCTTGTTGTACAGCACCTACTCACGTTACAGCCCCAAGAGTCAAAAATAAAACTAACTTGCACAAAAAGCATTGATGTATTTGTATGTACCCAGATTCTAATACATTAGTGAGTCAAATGTCTTCAAATGCCACAGTCTCCTGCAAACTCTAGCCATCCACACACTGGGATCTTAGTCCGGCTGTGAACACACATAGGTCACAAGATAGCCAAAACTACATACATGGATGGCAATACTCACCCGTGATGGTAACTAACTGCAGAAGATGGTGTTTGCTTGAAATACTGCAATGACAGACAGTCATAGTAGAGTGTGTGAGGTGTCAAGAGCATGGCTAATGTTAGAAATGGGATCCACGGCTAGCCAGGGCTTGCGCCAAAGTCAGTCAGAGACCACCACTCCTAAGTCAGGGCAAGGGAGTTACACGCCAAGATAACCCCTGCTCACCCTCTAGGAAACGTGGCGCGAGCAGCAAGGCTAAACTTGGAGGCGATATGAGTTAAGTATTTGCGCACGCACCCCAGCAACAACACCCAAGGCCCACCACAAAGGAAACTCCACACAAGGTTATATATAAAAATAGCCTTTGTATTACACCAAAACACATTAGATAAAACACACACTTTACAATGTGCCAACAGGCACGGGCAGAATTTACAGGGGATATGTACAAGACATGGCCACATGGACCACTGTCAGGAATCAGCACTTTCAGAACTTAGAATACAATACTTGTAGGCCTAGAACTTAGAACATAGAGCCTAACGGACAGTACCTCCTGTCCTGGTTGCAGGGATAATGCAAGTGACCTCCTTAGTAAACTTGAGCGGGCGGCCGGCTAGCTACAAGCGTTTCTCTGGGGCGACCAATGTGTGTGGCTCAGAAGAGGAGGGGAAGGCAGGATGCGGGCGACCCAGCGAAGCGGCGCGGCTCAGGGGAGAGCGGCGCTGCTCGAGGCTTGGACGGGCTGCCGTGCACGAGCTGCCTAGGGGAATGAGCGAGGCACATTTCAGCAAGGCCCCAGGGGCCCAGGGAGATCAGACAAGTCCCAGCAATTTGTCGGGGAAGGCACAACAGAGTCCACTGGTCCTGGAACTCTGGTCAGGGGGCGAGCTCAGTATCAAGCCCTTGGAATATCACTTAGAACATAACAGAAAATCACTGTAGCACAAAACAAGTAACTACTGGTAATCAGGTAAGTACCACCTACGCAATCCTAACCACCCTAGGAACAGGTCACGCAGGGAACCAGGACCTCACTAGCACCACCTGTACTAGCACGAACAACCAACTAAATATCACCATACATTTAGGGGTATGGACCTGGGGACAAAACACATGATGCATTAACATACATTCAGATGTGCAGGGAAGGAAAACACATGATGTATCAACAACACATTCAGCGGTGTAAGGAACACATGACGCATCAACACACGTTCAGCGGTGTAAGGAACAAGGCACATGATGCATCTACAATACATTCAGAGGTGCAGCAAAGAACACTTCGCATAAATCACATTAGCATTGAACTTACATCAAAGTCCAGGGTCCAGGTTGCGCTACTGCGCCAAAACCTAAACGTAGCAGCTGCCCACAAAGTGCTGGGCAGCTGTAGAGGATGATGAGGGGCATCGTGGGAGCCTCACAGGCTCTGAGCAAAAGCACTGTCCCCAAGAGCCTCTCTGGGGCTCTACCTCAACTGTGGGCTGGGAGCCATGCAGGACTCAACAAATATGCCCCCACGAGCCTCACTGGGCTCGCACTTCAAGGAATGCCCGGAGCCTCACAGGCTCGAAATAGGGATGCCGCTGAGAGCCTCTCTGGCTCCAAATATGCACTGCCGTTGGAGTCCCCCTCTCTGGGGACTCGAAGTAAACAAACTGCGGCAACCAAGAGCCTCTCGGGAACCCGGGAAACAAGTGGGGCGCCTGGAGCCTCCTCGGGCTCCAAAACAACTAACTCCGCGGAAGGGAGGGGGCGGGCACCGGCAATGTGCCCAGACGCCCCCCCTCTCTTTAGCACACACACGGCCCCCACTCACCGGTCTGCCCTCACAGGGTCGTCTGCGGCTCTTCTCGGCGGCGGTAACATCTCCGGTCTCCCTCTTGACCCGGGAGACCGGCACAGCAGCAAGGGCTTCCCCCAGGCAGGGGGAAGCGGAAACAACATCATCCCGGCCCCGCCCACAACCAGGCGGCGGGCCGGACATCTCCTTCCTGCCCAGACGAGCCCTGGACTGCGGAGGCGGGACTTCCGGTTAGCTCGCCTCGGGCCGCGCTGCAGTTGGTCAGCCGGTCCAATGTTTCCGGGTCGTCGCGGGCAGCGCGGCGGCCCGTTTTAGGCAGGCAGGCGGGCTATGACTCTACCGAGGGGTGGGCTCCCTCGAGGTAAATTAAAGAAATAATCTAGGCACATATGTGGCGTGGGCAGCCGCTTGGCAATCTCGGGTCGGGTCAACGCCGGGTGGGCACCGGCTCAGTAACCCAAGCGCTCCCCCAGCGCTACAAGTGAAATAGCGCACTTCCAGGCGCTAGCAGCAATGAGAGCGCTTCCGAGCGCTATAAGTACAAATCAAGCGCTCCCAGCGCTCAAGGAAACACAGGACAAGGCTCAGCAGAAGGTCCTGGGCATCAGGAGGGGCCTGCAGGGCCCAGGGGCCAGCGCACAGGGCAGGAGACAGCCCCCATGGCGGTCCCTCCTGGGCCCCACCAGCAGCAGCCCCCTCCTATCAGGATCCTGGAAGAGAACAACTTCGGTAGGGACACAGCCCCATTTTTATACACCACATTCCTTTGTCTTTGGGCAGGGTGGGGACAGAACCAGTCGCAGCTGGTCTGTGAGCACTGTTGATGGGCTCAACCACCCTCTCTATTCACTGGCAGGGCTTGGGCCATTACACGCACCACAGGGGGCGGAGCCAGCATTGTGTGGGGGAAACCCAGCCTCATTCAGGACACAGGCGCAGCCCCTCCCTCACATCAGCATGCTAATCTCTCCATTCACCACCGGGCAGACCCACACAGACTTCCTGGAGCCTGGCATCCCAGCCAGCTCCAGCCAATCACACGCCAGGCATATTTTACACTAATATGCCAACTCCTTGAAGTGGCGCTTCCGCACAAGACACAACCATGCCACATACATCGTTGCGAAGCATTCAATCACACGAGTTCGCACATACCAACCTCAACCATGCACACCTCACGCATCAGGAACTACCAGGGACATAAACATTCCCCATGCATTCCTATGGGAGAGCAGGCCAATCTCACACACGCACTCAGGGAGCGCACGCACTTTACACTGCGATACAGTGTCAAAGTGCGCAAAGACCAGAAATCACTATCATTATTTATTAACACTAGGAAAAAAGTTCAGGGGTGAACCTGCCAGAAGGGCCAAGTCCAACACAACCCCCTTCCAGCCAAAACGCAGGGGAGACCAATCATCACCGTGATGGACTTCCCTGCTTGGGGCGATAGAACACGGACGCTGCCCGCACTGCAGGGACACCCTCCGGTTCTACGCCACTTTGATCTATAAGACAAGCACATACTTAAAAAAAAAACAGGCCCAACTAGGCTACCCCACTGGTACTCCTTAGTTGTCCACGGCTAGGACCAGGCCCTAGGCCACCCAGATACCACTGGTCCCTGCCAATACACAGAGTGAGGGGTGGTAACCCCTGGCCTAAAATAGCCATTCTCCACTCCCTTTCTCAGTGTAGTTCCAAACTACCACTGATCCTTCAACCTAGGGTCCGCACCCTCAGGCTGACCAGAGGTCACGGGCAAGAATGCCCCACCCTACCTCTACTTCTGGGGTTGCGCACTCTCCCAGGAAAAGCACCCTCCAGAGCACAACTCTCCCACCAGTTCAGGACCTTTACTCCCTCAGCAGCAGTGACCACGGTCAGACCAGCACAAGAACGGTGTAGTGAGGCGTCGCACTTTGCGGGTTGCCAGATGCGGTGCAGGCGGCGGCTCGCAGACCGCGACGAGACGGGGACGGCGAGAGGCATAGGCTGCGCGGCCGAAGGCAGACGCGGCTCAGTGCGGTGCCTACAGGACACCAGGCTGGTCATGACAAATAGGTCACCGCTCCCTTAACTGGTCTACCACCTGGGATTCAAATTCTCTCCTCCTTTAGCAGCAAGGCAACCACTGCAGGTCAATCCCCCATACAGCTTACCCGGTTCCTTCTCTTCAGGCAGGAGTTCCTTGTTGTAAATTCAGGACACTACGTACAGTTGCCCTTACGTCCAGATCCGGACACACCGGCTACTGGCTCCCCAACCGAGGGACGTACCCCTTTGGTCAGATGCCTGGTGCACCAGGACTTCCTTGAGGGTGACACATAACTAATGTGTCGTGTACAAGTCTGCCTGACACTCAGGACAGAAGTGGCATCACCCTGGTCACTCCTTGGCGACACAACCCTTTTGGTTGGCCCCTGACCCACTGGTTACTCCACTGGGGAACCTATCCCCCTCGCACCCGTCCATCTGGACTTCTGCACCCTCCCAACTGGAGCGGTACTGCCAGATAACAGAACTACTAGAGCCCTGCTTACAGGCGCTCCACGTTCTCTCCACACTGGGAGATCTCCCTAGAAGGACGCTCCATACGGACATGCTAGGCTCCCTCACCTGGTGTTCCTAAGAAAAAAAACACCCAGACTACGAAGACCAGGTTTGTGCTCCTCTGAGCCACTTCCACCATACTGGGCTGGAAGACCAGAACTTTCCTTAGGGTCACTCCCCAACAATTAACACAATGGCACAGGGGCCGGGGAAACTCCCATGAGCTTCAGGCCCACCCATGAAATCCTGTTCACTGATGTTCTACGTTCTTCAACCACTCTGGGAGATCTTCCTCAAATGACCTATTGGTACAGCATAGGCCCCCGACCTGACGTTCCCTTCAGAAACATTCCAGGCCCTGACACTGGGTTACGGGCACCTGGAGATATGCAGTCCCACCCACTCCTTCTCCTCTTGAGACAGGACGTGAGCCACTACACCGAGACCTAGCTGGGCTACACTTAACCTCTTCCACCACACTGGGCTGGAAGACACCTCAGCCACTCCTTTTGGAATCACTCCATCCCCTATGCCTCTCTCCTCCCAGAACATTACCAACTCCAAACATCTGTCCCTAAATAGACCACAGAAATCAAAAGCAGGCTCCACTGTCTGCAGACGATCTTGGGAAAAGTTTAACACACGGAACTTTAGGTATCTGAGCAAAACAAGAGTACACAAGCATTCAGCAAGCTCCCCATCCAGAGAACTCACACACACGTCCAGTGCCACACACCATTCATCCATACACACCCCTCCCCAGACTGGTAAGGCAGTTTCTACCACCCCTGATTTCTCAACCTGACCACACGTGACACAGGTACCATTACCCAGGACAGGGACGGGGGACACATGCACTGAACACATTTATGCTGCCACCACTGGATCCCACCCTCATGGTGAATCCAGAAAACACACTGCACTTAGGGGGATGATCTACCCTACCGAGCTAGGGACACCTAACTCAAAGTGCACAAGAGCACATTTCCACAGAAATGACATTTTTAGCAAACTCCATACAATAATCCCCAAAATGTGATTTATCTAAAATGCAGAGTTTTGTAGTGTGGCCAGTTGCCACTGTGGTACAACGCAAACACAAATCCTTATCCTCACCGCTGCGTCCAATGTTAGAAATGGGATCCCTGGCTGGCCAGGGCTTGCGCCAAAGTCAGTCAGAGACCACCACTCCTAAGTCAGGGCAAGGGAGTTGCACGCCAAGATAACCCCTGCTCACCCTCTAGGTAACGTGGCGCGAGCAGCAAGGCTAAACTTGGAGGCGATATGAGTTAAGTATTTGCGCACGCACCCCAGCAACAACACCCAAGGCCCACCACAAAGGAAACTCCACGCAAGGTTATATATAAAAATAGCCTTTGTATTACACCAAAACACATTAGATAAAACACACACTTTACAATGTGCCAACAGGCACGGGCAGAATTTACAGGGGATATGTACAAGACAGGGCCACATGGACCACTGTCAGGAATCAGCACTTTTAGAACTTAGAATACAATATTTGTAGGCCTAGAACTTAGAACATAGAGCCTAACGGACAGTACCTCCCGTCCTGGTTGCAGGGATAATGCGAGTGACCTCCTTAGTAAACTTGCGTGGGCGGCCGGCTAGCTACTAAGCATGGGCGAATTTTGCGAATTCGCGATCCGAGAATTTGCGGATTTGCGAATTCGCAATCCGCAAAATTCGCGAATTGGTGCGAATTTGCGGATTTTTGTTTTTTTGCGTGTTCGCGGGGTTTTTTGCGTGTTCGCGGGGATTTTTGCGTCTTCGCGAGCCGCTTGCATAGCGAAGTTACCCATGCAGTCGTTTATTGGAGAGGGAGAGAGAGATAGATAGATAGATAGATAGATAGATAGATAGATAGATAGATAGATAGATAGATAGATAGAAAGAGAGAGAAAGAGAGGGAAAGAGAGAGGGAGAGAGAGAACGAGAGAAAGAAAGAGAGGCCTGATCTCTGAAGGGCCAGATTCCTGAGTTGCCCCTACAGAACATACAGCTTTTTATTTTTAGCAAAATGCATATGAAAATTGTGCTGTAAAGGTCTCTTTTAGTTTAACCCCTCCTGACAACTCAAAATGGGTGTATTTGCCATCCTCTCCCTTCTTCCTGTTTTTTATATCTGTAAGTGCTTCCTGATGAGGTTTAATTCCTTGGACAGGTGCCTCATTGCCTACTTGTAACTATTCTCTGACCCTGCTTCAAGGGTCAGAGCAGGGTCAGAGAATAGTTGCAAGTAGGCAACGAGGCACCAGGAAGCAATTAGCAGCAGGTGTCCAAGTTGAAGTTAATTTGTTTGTAACCCTTTTGTAAAAGGTTACAAAGAAATTAGGTTCAACTTTTGCACCTGCTGCTGTAACCCTTGCTTGGCTGAAAATTCGTCCCCGCTGTTTCGCGGATTTTACCGCGATTTCGCGAGATTCGCGGATCGCGAAATCGCAGAAAATCCGCAAATTCGCCCGCGAAACTGATTTTACGCCCACCCTTACTAGCTACAAGCGTTTCTCTGGGGCGACCAATGTGTGCGGCTCAGAAGAGGAGGGGAAGGCAGGATGCGGGCGACCCAGCGAAGCGGCGCGGCTCAGGGGAGAGCGGCGCTGCTCGAGGCTTGGACGGGCTGCCGTGCACCAGCTGCCGAGGGGAATGAGCGAGGCACATTTCAGCGAGGCCCCAGGGGCCCAGGGAGATCAGACAAGTCCCAGCAATTTGTCAGGGAAGGCACAATAGAGTCCACTGGTCCTGGGACTCTGGTCAGGGGGCGAGCTCAGTATCAAGCCCTTGGAATATCACTTAGAACATAACAGAAAATCACTGTAGCACAAAACAAGTAACTACTGGTAATCAGGTAAGTACCACCTACGCAATCCTAACCACCCAAGGAACAGGTCACGCAGGGAACCAGGACCTCACTAGCACCACCTGTACTAGCACGAACAACCAACTAAATATCACCATACATTTAGGGGTATAGACCTGGGGACAAAACACATGATGCATTAACATACATTCAGAGGTGCAGGGAAGGAAAACACATGATGTATCAACAACACATTCAGCGGTGTAAGGAACACATGACGCATCAACACACGTTCAGCGGTGTAAGGAACAAGGCACATGATGCATCTACAATACATTCAGAGGTGCAGCAAAGAACACTTCGCATAAATCACATTAGCATAGAACTTACATCAAAGTCCAGGGTCCAGGTTGCGCTACTGCGCCAAAACCTAAACGTAGCAGCTGCCCACAAAGTGCTCGGCAGCTGTAGAGGATGATGAGGGGCATCGTGGGAGCCTCACAGGCTCTGAGCAAAAGCACTGTCCCCCAAGAGCCTCTCTGGGGCTCTACCTCAACTGTGGGCTGGGAGCCATGCAGGGCTCAACAAATATGCCCCCACGAGCCTCACTGCGCTCGCACATCAAGGAATGCCCGTGTAACCTGGGCAAGACGTCACGCCCCAAAGAGGGGCCCCCATTAATCATGTACGACCCCCCCTCTTATCTCCACAGCCTACACAGCCCCCCGGTTGGTCGGGACAGGAGCGGTATAGTTGTGATGACGAGGAAGAAGAGGACTAGGGGCCCTTTAAGTGGACTGGAAGTTTGATGGAGGAGGAGGAGCCACGCGCTCTGATTAAAGGCGGCACCGACAGTCCACAGGTGTGTTACTACACCGGAGGAGCGGACAGCGGGAAGGAGAGCAGAGAGGCGGGGAGCAGCGAGGAGGAGTGGAGCGGAGGAGCGAGTTGGATAAGCGAAGAAAGCGTAGTGGAGGCGGAGAGACCGGAGAGGAGGAGACTGAGCACGGCACCATCGTCTCAAGAATCAGCGGGACCCGAGGCGACTTCTGGAAGTGAGGAGAGCCGATCGGCAGGACCAGCAAAGCCCGGAGGCCAACCCCACGAGCCGCCCAGCCGTACGCCAGGAGGGGTACGGCTAGCCGAGGTACGTGAGCGATTCCTGGGGTGGTGGAGGAAGAAAGACAGACGACTAACTTGATGTAAATAGTTCCGTGAATAGCCTGGGTCCCCGCACCAGCAAACACAGTTGTTTCCCTGTCACGTTTCCATTAAAAAGTGCACCGGGTGTTTCCCTCACATCCCTCACACTCCCCATCCCCCTCTGCACTACGAGGCTTATACGCCCGAGTACTTACTTGTCCTCTCTTCTGTTTGCTTCCTTCCTGTTCGGCGAGGGCGGACAAAACTGAGCCTCCGGAGCCCAGCAGGAGGAGGAGCCCCGTCCGCAGAAGGGAGGAGGGAGTACTCCGGAAGACCCGGCAGGAGAGAAGCAGATCACCCCGTAGAGGCTCATCGAGAAGAACCTGTACAGATACTCTGTTAGCAAAAATAAAACAAACTACAACAAAAACTCGCCTCCTACCACTTCCTAGCCCCGCGGTAACAGTGGTGGAGAATGCGGGTATAATCTCCGTCTGTCCGACAAAGATGGATGAAGTGGTACAGGCCCTAGTACAAGGACAGGAAAGACTTGAAAGGATCGCCGAGCAGCAGCTGCGTGCTGCAGAGGCCGACAGGGAGATCATCAAAGCGGCTGTGGTAGCCCATGCCTTGGATCCCCCTATTTCTTCCAGCCCCGTGGTAGTAGGCGGAACACCCCATAACATACGAGGGGTATCCCTGCAGAAATACCAGCCCGGTGAAGATCCGGACGCCTTTCTTCTTAATTTTGAGAGGGCAGCTCGAACATGTGGCTGGCCAGGAGCGAAGTGGCCGTTCTTCCTGGTCCCACTGTTGGTGGGAGAGGCTCAGGCGGCTTACCAGGTGGCGAACCCCCGCGGGGACACCTCCTATACCGAAATTAAAAAGATTATATTGGACCATCAAGGACTGGACAAAGAGGCGTACCGGCTTCGGTTCAGGAGGGAGAGAGGCGTACCAGGGGAGACGGCTAAAACCTTGTTTGTCCGCCTAAAGATGGCCGCGGATAAATGGCTCAAACCCAACGAGAGCACGAAAGAAGAGATAATGGACCGTATTTATCTTGAGCAATTTCTAGAGGCACTACCCTTCTCTACCCAACGGTGGCTAAAACAACACCACGACCTAACCACTAGCCAGGCAGTAGAGATGGCTAATACGTTTTCATGAGTGCAGCAGAGACCACCAATGGTGGGGGAGTCCGAGAGACCGAAAATCCCCTTCAAGACTGAGAAGAGACCTGTGAAGCCCCAGGAGCCTGTGAAACCCCGAAGTTGGAGGCCGGAGCCCCTGCCAAATAGTGGGCCGCAATGTTTCGAGTGCGGAACCTGGGGACACATTGCCCGTCATTGCCCCCATCGGAAACATGAAGAAGAGCCAATGGAGGTCGGGTACTTACCCCGGACCGTGTTATACTCGGCCGAGATGGGGCACGCCTATCGAGTGAGTATGGATATAAATGGTAACACAGTAAAAGCCCTTCTTGATTCCGGATGCTGCCAGTCAGTAGTCCAGGCCCACCACGTGCGTCCCCACCAGGTTCTGCCCAGAGAAAAAGTGTATATCAGGTGTGTCCACGGGGACGTGAAACCCTATCCCGTGGCCATACTCCCGTTGGTTCCCCAGACGGGCATCCCCTACCGAGTCAAAGTGGGAGTGTTGTCCTCACTACCGGAGGACCTAATAATAGGAACAAATAACCCGGCTTTTTTGGAGATGTTTAAGCAGAGCATAAAGCCCGAGAAAAAGGCAAGACTCTACTCAGGGATACGGAAGTCCTTGCCAGCCCTGGTCTCTCCAGAACCATGGGTATTGGACCGGAGTTCTCAGTTCGCACAGGCCAATGATGCGACCTTGTTTAACGCCTGGGAGAGTGCGCACCAAAACCAAGATTGTGTTCCCATCAAGTATCCTCGCCTGTTCATTAAAAATGACTTGCTATACAGACAGGGGAAAGAAAACGACCCCGAGCAGTTACTGGTACCAGTGTCCTTTCGTGAGCAAGTGCTGTTCTATTCCCACTCGCACTTAGTAGCAGGCCATATAGGAGCCGAAAAAACAACGCAAAACCTGCTGAAATGCTTCTACTGGCCTGGGATCTATAAGGAGGCAATGGTGTATTGTCAGGAATGTGACATTTGTCAAAAACGGAACATGACCAGACCACCCGCAGTTCCATTGCAACCTCTTCCGATTATAGGAGTCCCATTTGAGCGAGTAGGGATGGACCTCATAGGGCCTCTACCCAAGACCAGAAAAGGATACCAATATGTGCTAGTCGTAGTCGACTACTCCACCAGATTTCCCGAAGCCTTCCCACTAACGTCGGCGACAACAAAGAACGTAGCAGACAAAATGCTGGAGCTATTCTCCCGAGTGGGTTTCCCAAAGGAAATATTAACAGACCAAGGGACCCCCTTTGTGTCACGCCTCATGAGAGAAGTATGTACCCTCTTACACATACACCAAATCCGCACAGCCGTATACCACCCCCAAACTGATGGTTTAGTGGAGCGGTACAATCGCACCCTGAAGACCACCCTGCGAAAGATGTTGGAGGTAAACAGTGCGGAGTGGGACCAGGTTCTCCCGCTCGCATTATACGTCATCAGAGGACAAAAACAAAGTAGCATGGGCTTCTCCTCGTTTGAACTGCTCTACGGTCGCCAGCCTCGGTCCCTGTTAGACATGACCAAAGAGGCATGGGAGAGGGAGACCCCGGAAGAGATAGCCAATACCCTGGAGTATGCCCGAAACGTTCGGTCTAAATTGGGCAAATTAAGAGACTTGGCGTTTGCTAACCTGGAAAAGAGCCAGGTGAAACAGAAGACGATGTACGATAAAGGAAAAAAATGGGGAAGACTCTCCATAGGTGGATGGGCTCTGGTCCTTCTGCCCTCATCGACACAGAAGTTCAAAGCGGAGTGGAGCGGACCCTACAAATTAGTTGAAACGGTTGGAAACACCAGTTACCGACTACAGATCCGTCCCCGGACAACTCAGGTATACCACATAAACATGTTAAAAAAATGGCTGGGTACCCCTCCGGCCGAGATCAATCTGGCGGAACAAAAAAACCCCGACCCATCGACCACCCTCGACAAACTCCTGATCAACGAAGATTTGAGGGAAACAGAGAGACAGGAGCTAATGAAGACACTACAAAAACATGTCACGGTATTCTCCGATATACCCGGAAAAACCTGCCTGGCAGAACATCGTATCAATACCATACCAGGGAAAAGCGTCAAGATCAAGCCATATCGGATACCGGAAGCCAGAAGGAAAGGGATTCGACAGGAAGTAGAAGAGATGCTGCGACTAGGGGTTATCTGACCATCACATAGCGACTGGTCGAGTCCGATCGTACTGATCCCTAAACCGTACGGGACACGCCGGTTTTGTATGGACTTTAGAGCGCTGAATGACATTTCCACATTCGATGCTTATCCCATTCCGAGAATAGACGAACTCATTGAAAAACTGGGTGAAGCCAAGTATATCAGTACGATCGACCTGACCAAAGGCTACTGGCAGGTCCCCCTGAAGGAAGAAGACAGACACAAAACAGCGTTCACCACAGAAGATGGAAGATACGAATTTACGGTTCTCCCGTTCGGACTTCATGGCGCCCCCGCCACATTTCAAAGGTTGATGAACAATGTGCTTAAAGACATCTCTGCCTTTACATCTGCCTATCTTGATGACATAGTCGTCTTCAGTCCGGACTGGGATACATATCTGCAGCACCTACAACAGGTGTTGGAAACCCTAGCCCAGGCAGGATTGAGAATAAATGCAAAGAAGTCAAGGATCGCTTTCCAGAAAGTGAAGTATCTGGGTTATGTACTCGGTCACGGCCTTATAGAGCCACAAGTGGAGAAAGTGAGGGCCATAGCGGAGATCCCGTTCCCGACAACAAAAAAGAACTGCGTGCGTTTCTGGGCCTCATAGGCTATTATAGACGGTTTATTCCCCGCTTTGCGCAGATGGCAGCCCCCCTCACTGATGCCCTACAGACAAAAGTGAAACAATCGGACTTACGGACACCCACCCCGGCCATGTCAGAGGCATTCACCTCCCTTAAACGAACAATCACCTCGACCCCAATACTCACCTCACCCGACTTCTCGCGTCCCTTTTCCCTACATACCGATGCCTCGGACTACGGTGTCGGGGCTGTGCTGTCTCAAGTGGGTGGGGATGGTATTGATCATCCGATTCTGTTCATTAGCCGGAAGTTGTTTCCGAGGGAACTCAAGTATCCGACTGTTGAAAAGGAATGTCTGGCCATCAGGTGGGCGGTCGAGAAATTGTCCTATTACCTGGAGGGTCGTCCGTTCAAGCTTTATACAGACCATGCCCCCCTTCTATGGATGGCCCGCAACAAGTCCAACAACGCGAGGGTCATGCGGTGGTTCCTGGCGCTACAACCATATGCCTTTAGGGAGGGGGCAGGCACCGGCAATGTGCCCCGACGCCCCCCCTCTCTTTAGCACACACACGGCCCCCACGCACCGGTCTGCCCTCACAGGGTCGTCTGCGGCTCTCCTCGGCGGCGGTAACATCTCCGGTCTCCCTCTTGACCCGGGAGACCGGCACAGCAGCGCACGCACTTTACACTGCGCCACAGTGTCAAAGTGCGCAAAGACCAGAAAACACTATAATTATTTATTAACACTAGGCAAAAAGTTCAGGGGTGAACCTGCCAGAAGGGCCAAGTCCAACAGCTACTATGTAGGTGTCCACAGAGGGAGCACCAGGATCTGTGTAATGAGGTATGAGAACTAGCAGCCACATGCGGTTGTACTGTGGATGTGAAGGTTGATGGCCTGGCCAAGGGTGGCAAGACGGACTGTGGGCAATAGAGTGTTAGATGTTAGACGTCCATATCATTAATTTTGCCTGGGTCTCTGGAGTGCCGACTGAGTGTGGCTGATGAGTATGAAGGTGAACCTGCATTTGACTGTGGGACCATTGTAGGTATCTCAGGCGGATGGTCATGTGGCAGCAGCAGGGGATGTTGAGGTTGGGGTGTGTGCATGCACCCTGGATTACCACCAGTACTCCGGTAGTCAGGTTCTTGTTTCTGTGTAGAGGTTGTTGCTGTAGTTGGGCTGGCTGGTGTTGTGGACGGTAACCAGGCTGAACACCACCTTGCCAACAGACATCACCATAGACATACCAGAAGGCAATGACAACTCACGCAAACACCGCACATACAGAGTGGTAGGAGGAATTGCCATCATCCACATTAACACTCCCAGAGTCACTACCAACACCAACGACCCCCTCCCCACCGCCTACCACATGCATTTACAGAACCAACACCACCCTCAGAGGAACACACATATACAGACCACCTGGAGTACTACCACTATTCATCAACTCCATCAGCTCACCTCATCAGCACACACGCACTCGCCAAAACAAATTACATCCTCCTTGGGGAAATGTACTTCCACCGTCATAACAACAATGACGCAAACTCCACCGCCCTGATGGACAAGCTTGCCAACCTTGGATTACAACAATTCGTGACAAGCCACACCCACACCACTAGACACACACACAGGACCCCATCTTCTCTGAAACTCCACCTGTCTCATCCAACAACAACACCTAACACCACTGGACAGACCACAGAAGCGCCCACTTCACCTTCTGGAAACACACTACACCCCCCCGGCACACAGACCATGCCACGCCGCTGCTGGTGCAAGGTCACCAATGACTAACTAACAGCCACCCTTACCCTGGACCCACAAGCCTACCCCACTGACCCCCACACCGCTGACATCTGCCTCAAAAAGTGGATCAACGACTGCGCAGACACCTTCGCCCCACTCAAGTCCTCCGCCACCTAACACGACTACAAAATTGCCGCATGGTGCAACAAAGAACCCAGGACCTCCAAGTGCACATGTTGGAAGCTGTAGAGGAGTACGCACTGCAAACAATCACCAGAAAGCTACAACGCACACAAGAGTGGCACCCGCATACACCACCAACTCATCAGGACCAACAACAGGACACCCATCAAGGACCGGCTAGACAGAAACGCACACAACAGCAAATAGCACTTCAACATCGCAATTCAACTCTCTAAAGCCAAATACAGCGCCAACGACATTCCACCATCACAAGACCTGTGTGACTCACTGGCCAACTTCGCTCATGGTAAGATCATCAACATACACAAAAGCTTCTTCTCCACTAGCCACACATCCACAACCGAGAACACCCCCCTGCGACCAACACCCACTCAATTCACCTGATTGCCTGCTACAACTTCAGCAATGAAGACATCATCATGAGCAAGGAGTACATACACTCTGGATCCCCATCTGACCCATGTCATATCCACCTTTCCAACCAAGCCAGATAAGCCATCTGACCCCTTCTCGGTAAAAAATATCCTACATCTCCTTCCAGAGAACAACCTTCACTGGGAGTTTGTAGAATGTCCTGATCACCGCCTTACTGAATACACCTAAGGTGGACCACAAATACCTCTCGAACTTCCTGCACATCTCCCTGATCCCCTTCCCAGAACAAGTCACCTAGAACATTGTCAAGAGACAGCTGACCCGCTAACTCAAAGACACCAACATCAGAACCAACACAGTCTGGATCCTACATCGACCAAAGCACGCACAACGCCCTCATTGCCACCACCACCAACATCAGCATCCTCATGGACAAAGGAGAAACAGACGCCCACATCCATCTGGACCTACCAGCAGACTTCCACACATTGTACCACGCCACCCTAACAGTATGCATCCATGATGCAGGAATCAAAGAGAGTGCCGTGGTCTGGACCACTTCCTTTGCCACTGCTACAACCAAGAGTATCTGTATCCCACAGTACTGGTCCAAGACCACTGACACCATCCGCAGCGTCACACAGGGACCATCCCACAGCCCAACGGACTTAAATATCCACATGGCGCTACTCACCCATGTGGCACAACAACAGAGCCTCAATATCATCTTCTACGCCAATTACACCCAGCTGATCAGATCCCTCACCAAAGACCCACACACTGGCAAAATGTATCTCCACAGAGGACTTAAGGCTGTTGCAAAATGGAGTAAGAACAGCAGGTCGATGCATAATCCAGAAAAATCGGAGGAACACATCCTCGGCCCCACCTGCTCAGCCTGTGACGACTCCTGGTGGCCAACATCCACACAACCGGGGGGCATCCTGGACTCCTCACTCCCCAATAACAAGCAGGACAACGCCATCTCTGCTTCCTGATTCAACACCCTCTGAATGCCCCGCAGGATCTTATCATGGTTCACCTCAAATACACACAAAACAGTCACCCTGCCCCTCTCCATCAGCTGACTTGAGTAAGGGAACGCCATCTACACAGCTACAACAACCAAACTCCTGAGCCTGCTGCAACGCATCTAGAACACATCAGCACATCTGATCCTCGTTTGCCACAATCCGGCAACATCACACAACACCCGAGAGGCCTGCACTGGCTCCCTGTCAACAACAGCATCAGCTTCAAACTAAACATCCACGCACACCAAGCTACACACCACGCAGGACCAGCATACCACAACCACAGACTCACCTTCTACACACCCACCCGCAGCCTCGGCTCTACAATTCATGCTCTCGCCACTGACCCTCACATCCGGAATTACACGGACAGTGACAGATCATTCTCCAACCTCAACTCAAAGACCTGGAACACCCTCCCTACAAGTCAACATCAAACCCACAACCTGCTGCCATTCACAATACTTCTCAAGCTACGGGTGTTTTGATCAGTAGCAGCCCCCCCGCCCCCAGCACATTGACACCGTCACGGGTAGGTAATGCCTTTCATTAAGGAATCGATTGATTGATAGATGGCTTAGCCAAATTTGGTGTGTAGGATATGAGAGCTGTAGATGATAGTTACAATGAGGGTGGGCAGGATGCTGGTGTGAAACTGCCTGTTCAGATGTTTGACAATGCAGAGTGTGTCCATGGTGTTGGACGTGACTCTGAGGGTGTACCCCGTTAAGTCTGACCAATCATAATCCTGGATTGGGTGTGTGATCCCTGTGGGATTCTGACAATCCGTCTGTGATGGCTAGGCAGAAGTAGTGTTCTGACTTTGCGTACTACCACGTTACAGCATTGGAGGCAATGTGTTGTGGTGGTGTGTCAACGAGGTAATACACTACAATGTGGTGCTGCTGGAAGTAGTGTGTGTGCAGTACGAGGCACATGACCTTGTTGTACATACACGCACTGTTAAGTGTGGTTGTGTCGTTTTGTCAGTATGAGTTGCACACACAGCCTGAGAGGCTGTCATGTATGTGTTTGTGGAAGCTTGTCATAAGGTGGATGATTGTCTGGTGTTCACTGTGTGGATGTTGTCTGGGGCATGAGTCTGTTGTGTCACATGTGTCATTCAATCAAAAGGAGGCCAAGGATGAACAAAGGGAAAATGCTGCCCCCATTCTAACACTGTTCAACAACAACAAGGCATAACCCACCTCACAACAAATTCCTTACGACCAATGGCAGAGTTACATGGCCAATTTATACTACTGCCTCAGATGTGCACCTTGACACTATTCCATAGGGTCATGGTGTGTTTCACGTTTACATGAAAATGAAACCAAGGTATGATCCCACTCTACAATAGAAAATAAAG
The DNA here is from genome assembly GCF_964263255.1 of Lissotriton vulgaris. Classification (NCBI taxonomy): domain Eukaryota; kingdom Metazoa; phylum Chordata; class Amphibia; order Caudata; family Salamandridae; genus Lissotriton; species Lissotriton vulgaris. The sequence continues at coordinate 462,865,169 of NC_141687.1, forward strand.
TGAGCAAAGAGAGAGTGCCTCACGGTAGCAAAACCCGAGGGAGATCCTGACAGACAATTGCCAGTTTACCCACTTCTCATCATTGGCCACTCTCTATTCGTGTGAGTAAAGAACGAACAGGAAAATACAAATAGTGATTCCATAACTAATATAGATATGGTGCACAAATACACAACCACTATGTCTCCTCATATCAATGAAGGTGAAACTAAAGTGTGTGTGCACCTGGCCCCCCTATGATAGCCAAAGCCAATCGGCCACCACCATTAAAAAGTGGAGTGACTTGCTAGCTAAACTACTTCCTACTGATGCTGTCACATGTCTCATCAAATGATTTGAGTGTCTTGCAGTGTGCATGTTGCAGGTGCTGACGGACCTACCTTTGTCATGGCGGTTGTGTAACAATGGCACAGACAAGCTGTGGCATGCTTCTATAATGGATGGATGGAGGAGTATCTCATAGGTGTGTGTGTGGCTGGATTGTGCCAAGCGGTGCAGCATTGTGGCTGGGGCTGCTGCAGCCGGGAGGAGTGAACACATGACGGCAGAAGGGGCGATAGAACATGCTAAACAGGTACACAACTCCAGGATTCTTGCGAGGCAATAAGTGATGTGTGTATGTGAGCCAGTAGTGGCTGGTTACCCATGGGTCACTGCCTGCAAATGTGTGAACATTCACCAAACATCACGGCCACAGGACGAGTCACCATATTGCCATGCGGGGCACACGAAACACAGCGTCAGCAGCTGTAGCCTCAACGTTGTGTGTAGCAAGCAACAGAACACATACACAACCATGTACATCATGCATAATATGGTACATTAGCCATTACGAACAGCATGCTTGTTGTCACTGTACACATAACCACATATGAACAATCATTATAAACAATGCCATATAGTACGCATGCAGACTGGAAAGATACCGTCGGTGACAGCAATGAGGCACAATGTACTGTGTGAAACACAGATCCTACACAATTGGATGAACTTATTTCCAAGGCCATGCTGCGTCAGCCAGTTTACATGGCCAGTGGCATTGCTCAGAAGACAATAACACTCATGCAATAATGTTACCTGTAATGCTGGTGATACACTCTCCACACAACTGCCAGGGACTGTCCATACCTGTGATCATCAGAGTGGTGTGATGCTGGAAGGGTTCCATCTCCCAATATCCCCTTGCTCTGACTACTAATGACAGACACATTAGGGCGATCAGGCGAGGGAAGGTGAGGATGTGAACTGCAGGGAGGGAGATCTGAAACAAAGCAAAGCAAGCATGAGGATACCATAGTTTTTGTTACAGATTCACAGGTTACCTTGGCACCTACACTGTACCATTCACACCTGTGTAGTGGCACCACTGCCACTGTGTCCTATTACTGATCACAGATCTTGCAATGAGACAAGATCATCTCCTTCAACGCGGACACATGAGAGTTAGTAGAGGTTGTCACCAAAATGGAGCATATATGACGCTCACTAGGCTGCTACAATGCAATTACAACCATGCAGTCATGAAGGACGTCACAGTGTATGAATGTTGCTCACTATCTCTGTAATTGTGACGTGTAACAGTGCAAATAACACTAAGCAAACCATCCGTAGTCAGTCCTCTGAATCATTAAGGGTCATGAAGGAAAAATAGACATCACCCGCAAGGGCTGTAATCAGCTCCTCAAATGAGGGAGGAAACAACCCAAACACCAGGAAGCCCCATAGGGGCGAGGCATTACCTCTTGCAACTTACTCTTACCTTACTGACCTAGACAGGACAAGCATGTGTAACCAAACTCAACAGCGTGTAAATAGGAAAAATGCTAAAAGATACAACCCTACCGTGACCAGGATATGCTGCATGGCAGAAGACATTTCAAGGAATGACCTCACCGGACTCTTGGCACGTAAGTGTGAACATTTGCTACAGCCCAACGTTGTGATGTAATCAGCGCAACATACCTGCCATCATGAGAATGGAAAGTCAACATCAACTTACTGATAATGCTAGTGAAGCAGTGTTCTCCAACGGCACTGAGGTAACAACATGACAGTGACATGACATCCTGCCACAAGGGCCAATGCATCCATGCAAGCAGACTCACAGGACAGTTGACAGAACATGTGGGACATACACTGGCCCACACCGACACAACATGGTTCACTGGAAATCTAACTATAATGGCCCACAAGTTTGACTGGATGATTCAGACACATCCTGCTGCACACAGCGAGGCTGCAATTCTGCACAGAGCCTGTGTTTGTGATGTGACACACAATGGCAAGCCGTGCCATTCGCAATGTATCAGGGTCAATGTTAACACACATTGATGCATTCACCAAAGTCAAAACTACACTACAGATGACTGTCAAGAAAGGTGACTGTCTTGTCATGGGAGTGGCGCAACATGAAATTTAATACATGGTAATGTGACATGTATGTATGGGCCTACACCATGCACATGAACAGTTTATACTCAATCAAAAAAAATACCAATAATAAACTGCCTGTTTGGAATCCTTACCCAAACTGACATTTCCACATGTCTGTGCAGGGTACGCTGATTCATCTGATGTTGCTATCATCACTAGGAATTGCAGGAGGACCAAGATGACACAAACAGACAACATGCAGGGCGACCTGGAAAGTAGAGGCACACAAGGGGTCATGGACTGAATGTATTATTTCTGACAAGCTCATGTACAATACACTAACAATGTAGTACACTTGTACATTCAAACTTCAAGCATTGCGCTCATGTGTGCGGCATGACATCGTCACTTGTGTGACACTGCACCACAAACATCAAAGTGACTGTACAGTGTGCTGGACACACAGTATGCTACACATGTCACTCTATGGTATTAGCTTGCACACTATTTTACAGGTACTCACCGTTATGAGAAGAAGTTGCGTATGAGCTAACTCCGGATATCATCCTCCTCCTCCTCATCGCTAGCATCCTGGCCAAGGCCTTTGTCCTCAAAGGGTGGATGGTCCTCATCATCAGGATCGAGGATGAGTGGCACCACCCCCTCGACTGCCATGTTGTGCAGCATGCAGCACACGGTGAAGATGTCACACACCTTGCGCGGGGAGTATAGTAGTGCTCCGCCTGTCTTGTCGAGACACCTGAACCGACTCTTCAGGAGTCCAAACGTACGCTCGATCACACGCCGGGTCTGCCCGTGTGCATTATTGTAATGCTGGTCAGCTGCAGTTCTGGGGTTGCGTAGTGGAGTCATGAGCCACGGCATGTTTGCATATCTGGCGTCTCCTACAACAATACTTCATGTCAATGAGTGTGCAATGAGAAGCCATGAGATAGATAAATGACATTGAGACATACATGAGAAACAGTGTTTACTCACCAACAAGACATGCCCGATGGTTGTGCAACTGCAGCATCATCTGTGGGACCCTGCTCCGTGGTGGCACCAGCCCTACATGTGTCCCATCGATGTACCCAATTACATGTGGCATGTGTCCCAGGGCATAGAATGCACCCTTGACATTGTTCTACTCTTGTGGAGTAGGCAATTTAATGAATTCATCAATGTGCTGCAACATTGCAGCTAAGACATCACGTAGGACACGGCTAAACATGGTCTGGGACATCCCCCCCACATCAGCTATGGTGAATTGGAACGTACCTGTGGCAAAGAAATGTAGGGCTGCCATTACCTTTACCTTGGGTGTCAGCGCAGTTGGATACCTGTGTTGCTGTTGTAGATGTGGTTCCAGCCTGTCTGTCTAATTCTGAATCAACTCCTGAGGGAATCTGTAGCGGCGGATGCAATCACATTCCCTCATGGCATCCAAGTCAGGCAACAGCCTTGGCAGAGGGGGTGCCCTGCACGACATGTGTCAGAAAAAATGTGTACAACTATCAGCAAACAACAATTACAATGTATATGGCACAATCAACACTGTTTAAACACATGAAATCACGTATTAATCTGCTGTGTCCTATACATCATGGACACTTATGCCAGCTAGTAGTCAATCATACTACAAAACTGATTCCCCTGTTGGCTGTGAAATGGACATGACATGCACACAAATGATCATCTGGGCATGTCTGAGTTAGCAGACCAATGTATTGTGTCAGTGACACACGTCACGTGACCTGCATGAGAAGGTGGTGCACACATCCAGACAGCTAACTGCAAGGAACACAGCCACATCAGAAGTGCTATTTATTTTACATTTCTGTGATATTGTGCCTGAGTTGTGCATTTTACAAGACTACAACACAGCCATCCTCTGAATGCAGATCTGTATGTCTGTGGCCAAATGCTCTATGATGCCATCACACACATGAGCTGTGGAAATGCCCCTGTGGCATGGTGTGCGTACATGTGAGACACTTGCAATCACCACACAGACCCATCATAGATGCACCTAAAGAGGATTACGTTTACCCGATACAAACAGCATGTCCAATATATTACATGGCACACACATTACATTGTCACACCGGGTCATGCAGAGCGTCAATTGGTAAAGTGAGACAGGCCCCTGTCCATGGTATCATGTGACAGATGGCCGTAATGAAGACTGTGCCATCACAGTGTTCATGTGAATAACAACATGTTGATTATGTTACTCATGTGACAAGTGTCAAGGTAATCAGAACCACATAGTGGCCCGTCACAAATGTCATGTCTCCACAGCCCATCACACATCAACTGTGCCACTAGAACACCTGCCCTCTGGTAAATCACTGTGTGCCACACCTAGGGCCTGCTCATGTAACTTTGCCATGGCAAAACATACATGGACAACCTTATAATGACCTCACACCCACATCCCTGCAATGTGTTTTCCTGTTCTCACTATAGCAATGGTGCCATGCGTTAGCTTGTGGAACGCACTCTACACATGCATTCACTAGAGCATGTGAGACGCCGCGTACCCCACTGGTGCGTGCCTTTGTACGGGTCATCTCTCCATTGCATTGTGGCCATACGCGATACAAGTGTGGAGCGTAGCCCACTGGTGCGTGCGTGTGTACGGGTCATCTCCCCATTGCATTGTGGCCATACGCGTGCGGAGCGTACCCCACTGGTGCTTGCATATGTACGGGTCGTCTCCCCATTGCATTGTGGCCATACGCGATGCAAGTGTGGAGCGTACCCCACTGGTGCGTGCATGTGTACGGGTCGTCTCCCCATTGCATTGTGGCCATACGCAATACAAGTGTGGAGCGTACCCCACTGGTGCATGCGTGTGTACGGGTCGTCTCCCCATTGCATTGTGGCCATACGTGATACAAGTGTGGAGCGTACCCCACTGGTGCATGCGTGTGTACGGGTTGTCTCCCCATTGCATTGTGGCCCTACGCGATACAAGTGCGGAGCGTACCCCACTGGTGCGTGCGTGTGTACGGGTCGTATCACAATGGAAACATGGCGTTTGCAACGATTCACGCACCATACTTGTGTGTGGATGCCTGAAAATACATAGGGAACACCGAGGGGACGAGTAGGATGCACAAAATGCAGGCTGGTTGTCCAGGAAACAGAGATTTGAATGTGCTACAGGTGTCCTACAAAATCAGTTGGCCAAAACTATACAATGTTGCAATGTTTGTTGTGTAGCTCGCGCAAAAATTTCAAACCATGCAAATGTGTGTCAGGGCCTTAGGTGAAATGGGATTGGATGAAACATAGGATGCAAAGTAATCTGCCCTATCACACTGTCTTCCTGAGAATGACAGCCCCTCAGCAGCACAGATTTAAGGCTGCATGTGGCTGTGAGAGAGCACTTGCCTGCACAACTAAGGAGTGAACAACACAGCTGCTGTCTCTGCATTCCCTTGACCCAGTTTTTGCTGAGCATGGACAGGGCACCTGCATTCAGTGAGGAGGAGAACCAGGCCCTGCTGGATGCCCTCCTACCCAACTACAGCAAGCTGTATGGGAAACCAGGGGATCAGGTGAGTGATGAATGTGTGAGTGTCACTGCAGGCATTGTGTATTTATGGGACTGAGAGATGCAATGTAGTTTGGAGACAGTGCCTGGTGTGTACATGTAAATATCTACCATGCAGTGAATGATGTATCTAAATAGTGTTTACTGCTTACCGGCATTGTGCTAAGTACATTCACTTGAGATTGTGTGGTCTGCTTAGAAATCTTAGGTGTAGTGGGATATGTGCCAGCATGTCATGTGCTGTACACCACCCTGCAAAAGCATATTTTGTTCAGGGTTAGCCATGTTCAGTGAGTGGTTTTCCAGCCTTAGGGCATCTGTTGCCTTTCACAAGCATGTAGTGCATTGTTGTTTGCTCACAGACCACATTCACATGAACAATGATACTAGTCCTGTCTGCATCCTCTGCCCTGTTATTATCATCAATGTTGTGCAAGTGTGTGTCTTTGAGACATGGAACAGGTGTAGTGATGTAGTTTCACTTTGTTTTCCTGACAGGTATCTGCCCATGAGAAGGAGGACATCTGGCTGGACATTGCCAGGGCAGTCAGGGATGACAGGTCTGAGGGGGGCCCTTACCGCAGGGTCCGGAACATCCGCAAGAGGTGGCAGGACATCCGGTGCTGGACCCGCCGTATCGCCCGGGTACAGCTGAAGCTTGAGGCTCCACGCCGGCATGGCTGCACACGTCACCTCACCCCCAACCTGCTCTGGGTCCTGGCCCTCATTTTCCCTGACCTCCATAGGCAGATTTAGGAGGGACAGCAGCAAGGAGGGGGGTAGGTACATGTCTGTTTGCTGTCATGTGTGTCACATGCTACCTGCAGTGTTTGTTAACCTGGAAACATTCCCACAGTTGGGGTTGTGTGGTCAGACAGGCACTTTATGCATTGTCATTTGAATGCCCCATTTTGAGCAAATGCTCTTTTACATCCCTTTCCCTCCTCCACATTTGTCCCCTGCTTTGTGAATTTCATATTTGTGCATGTCCTCCTAGGGATGAAAGGTATTAGTATGCATATTGATTAGCACATCATCATGTTGGAGTGGGATCTGTGACACTTGTTGGTACCTTAACTGTTCCACAACCTGTGCACTGTGGTTGCCCTTCAGGATAGCTTTACAAAAGGGGGTGGCGATGGACGGAGCTTTTGAATCAATCAAACACTCACACCCAGTCAAAAGATCTGGGTTTAATCCATCACCGTTCTTTAGCCCACTCTGCCTCCCCAGTTCAGACACGGCTATATGCAAATCAGTCTGACCCTGTGCCTCATGGGAATAGTTCAGCCCGAACTGCCAAGCCATGTCTTCCCTGGACCGGAAACAAGCTTCCGCGGACCGGTTTCTGGCATTCCAGCCGTCTTCAGCCCGGCTTGCTTGAATCCAGTGGCAAAGTGAGTAAGTGTGGCAGGGTATGCTCAGACGTGAGTCCCTTGCTCACTTTGCCACTGGATTCAAGCAAGCCGGGCTGAAGTCGCTGGAATGCCAGAAACCGGTCCTCGGAAGCTTGTTTCCGGTCCAGGGAAGACATGGCTTGGCAGTTCGGGCTGGACTATTCCCATGAGGCACAGGGTCAGGCTGATTTGCATATAGCCATGTCTGAACTGGGGTGGCTGAGTGGGCTAAAGAACGGTGATGGATTAAACCCAGATCTTTTGACTGGGTGTGAGTGTTTGATTGATTGAGATGCTCCGTCCATCACCACCCCCTTTTGTACTGGTCTGGGGATTGATGCCACTGTGAGGAGTTTCACTAAAGTGTCTGGTTATGGAGGGAGCCTCTGTACCAACCATATACTCACACACAGTCAACAGGTCAGATTTTTACCCATCACCTCTCTGTTGCACACTCTGCCCCCAAGTTAAAACATGGTCATGAGCAAATCTGTCTATCCATGTGCCTCATGGAAACAGTCTACCCATATTTGCGAAGCAATGCCTTCCCTGGACTGGTAACTAGATTCCTGCAACAACTTTATGGCATTACAGCCGTCTTCAGCCATGCTTGTTTGTATACCCATCTGTGTTTCACACAAGCCTGGCTGTAGATAGCTGTGATGCCGGTGAGAGTTGATGGGGAACTTGTTTCTGCTCCAGGGATGGCATCACATGGCTGTCCAGGCAAGACCATTCCGATGTGGCACAGGCTAACACAGATTAGAACATGTCCATCTCTGGCCTTGGGTGGCAGAGTGGGCAACTTGACGGTGATTGCTCAACACCTATCCTGTTGAGCAGGCAGTGGCTCATCATTGTGACTGTAATCCAAGTTGTGGCCTGGTCTGTGACTTTCATCTTTGTATACAATGAGCGTTGTATCTATTACAATTGCGTTTTACTAGGCTCATATGTGTGCAGTGTTATGTGGCATGTGACTCATGATGCATGCCATGATTAGAAATGCCCCCAAATTAATTGTTGGTGATGTGTATGATGTGGACAGGTGACTGATATATTGTTCATTTTCTCGTTGCCAACAGCATCATCACCACAACCTGGAGGAGACACAGGCACAGACCGGACAGAGGGAACAGCAACAGTGCCACCAGCTTTGAGGAGTCGGAGGGAGGCAGTGGCACAGAGGGTGAGGGGAGTCAGGCGGCCGGACCTCATGAGCACGACACCTCCTACCATGCAGACGGCTCGGATTCTGACTCCCAGGAGGAGGGGGAATATGCAGCTATGTCATCTACTGCAACTATGGCAGTCCCCTCCTCCTCCAGACCCATCTCCACCCTCCCAGTTGTTAGGGGCCCAGGGTCCGTTCTACCCCCATGTCTCCTTTGTCCCTGGCACCGCAGCCCCTGCCCCTGTCTCCCCTGCTGCCCTCGTTGCTAAGGTTGTGGACCTACTCCGGCTGATTCAAGTTGGTCAGGCGTCAATGCTGACTGTCCTCCATGGGCAAACAAAAATAATGTCACAGTTGTTGTCATTCATGGAGTGCATGTCAGCTGACATGTCTGATCAACGTCGGACTTTGGCGTCCATGGACTCAACACTGACGGCAGCACTTGCCATCCTGCAGAGTCAATACACCCCCACTCCTTCTGACCTATCCACATCCCCCTCTCCCATACCTGTTCACCATACACGCAGACGCACAAGATCACACACCCCAACAGAGACACCATCACACCCACACGTAAGTCTAAGCGCAGACCTCCATTCACCCAATCTCAGGGGGATGTACGCACACTCACAGGGACAGGGGACAGACATCACACACCCACACACAGACACACTACACCTGACTCACAGACCTCTACCTCCACTCCCATTGTGTCCCCGGGTTCAGGTGGTAGCCTGTCAGAACTGGCAGCAGTGTGCAGCGCTGAATATGTTGCAACCTTTTGCCCTACACCTGCCACTGTGGAGGAATCCTCCCCAACTGCGCCCACTACACATACCCTTCCCTCTCCTGTCCCCGCGGTGCCGGACCCTGACTCTGATGATGCCCCCCATGGGTCCACAGACCTCTAAGTCCACCATGTGCAGGCAAGTTTTGGGGTGGCAACCTCCACGAAATCACCACTGTTTTGGACAGTATTTTGGACTGGCCATTGGCCTTCTGTGAGCCTGGACACATTTATTTGTTCTTTTACATAATGGCGCTGAATAAAGCATTTTATTTTTCATTCAGAAGTATTGCATTTCAGGGACTTGCTTTAGGTGCTGTGTTTCTACAAGTTGGTGTAGTGTTAATGCTTTGGTATTGTGAAAGATGTCTATTTTTCAGATGGGAATGAGGTGGACCATGGTATCTCTGTGCTATCCGAATGTTTTGGATAATTATCTAGATTTGTGTGTGTGCAGTTTGCATACAGACATTATCCAGAAGAGTGTCCCTTCCTCAGTGACACATGAGATCTTCACTACAGACAGTTGCATAATTGTTGTGATGACTTTAGTATGGATTTCCCTTTGATTAGTGCATTCAGTTGCGCAATGGCAATGCCTGCTCACAAATGCTATCTGACAATTGGTCAGTGCCTTCCATGCCACTCACTGTGCTTGTGTTTGTGGTGTGTAGTAATGCCTTCAGGGAGTCCATCATAATATGCCACACTATGCACGACAATGTTATCCGCCTTGACCTCATGATTCAGATTGTCACATTTGAAAATTGTGGGTAAAAAATTACATTTGAATGCTTTGTATCTAGGGCTTAAATACCCTGTTCCTTACATGAGGGAGTACATGTTTCACCACCTGGACAGTCAAATCATGTCCAGGATGGCCATGACTGTTCATAATTCCATTTGTGCTACATTTGTTGAGTGGTCTGTTGCATGACTACACACTATTGTGTCATGCTGGAGGGGGGGGGAGGGGATGTAGCAGCAAACTACATGGGTGGATATGCCTGTGGGATCTGAACACACAACCACATGTGGTGTGTCACTCAGAGTGTGACAGGAGACCATTCTCCGTCAAGTAGGTCACTGCTTTGAGTGATGTGTTGATATGCAACTATCATGAGTGTCACAAGTTAGGGTTGTACACATACAGGTATGTAGTTGTTGTATGATGTTGGAAATGCTCAACCCTATGTCTGGCCACTGCTGTGGGTCCTCTGCACTCCCCCCTCCTATGTCTGGGCACTGCTGGGAGTCCTATCCACACCCCCTCCTATGTCTGAGCACTGCTGTGGTCCTCATCAGTCCCCCCTCCTATGTCTGGGCACTGCTGGGAGTCCTATTCACACCCCCTTCTATGTCTGGGCACTGCTCTGGGTCCTCTGCACTCCCCCTTCCTCTGTCTGGGCACTGCTGGGAGTCCTATCCACACCCCCTTTTATGTCTGGGCACTGCAGTGGGTCCTCTCCACTCCCCCTCCTATGTCTGGGCACTGCTGTGGGCCCTCTGCACTCCCCCCTCCTATGTCTGGGCACTGCTGGGAGTCCTATCCACACCCCCTCCTATGTCTGGGCACTGCTCTGGGTCCTCTGCACTCCCCCCTCCTATGTCTGGGCACTGCTGGGAGTCCTATCCACACCCCCTCCTATGTCTGGGCACTGCTGTGGGTCCTCTCCACTCCCCTGAGGAAATATAATTTTTGGTCAAGTTGTGTTCCCTAGCGTGTACCCCACCGTCTCCATGTACGAGTTAAAGTGCATGTAACTTCCCTCCTGTGCCAGCTATGAAGACGCAAATACATTTGCGTCCAACGTTAACATGTCCTCTTTCAGACCCACCCTGAATGGGTTGGATAGTCCGTTCCTAAGTATACTATGCCAATGTCTTTTTGTAGTGTACTCTACATGTTTTTCAGCTCTGGCAAAGTAGGCCCAGAATCTCTGCCATCGAGCCTTTTTCCTCCTTCTGACTCTGAAAGCCTCAGCCCAGGCTGCCCCCGTACCCGTGAACTCTGCCTTACTTCTAGCGCGGCCCACCACGCTTAACTCAGCCTGCTGCCTGCCAAGACTGACTTCAACCTTCGAGTTATCTGTTCCGCTCCTCGAAAATACATTCCTGCCTACTAGCTTCAGTAAACATTCCCCAGCTGCAGAGCCAAAGGGCCGGCCTGTCTCCGTGCAAGTAATTCATAGCCTCTGTTACCATGCTCCCATGGAAGGCCCATGCCCCCACGCTTCTCATGCAGACACTCAGGCGCTTATACACGCACTCACAGTCAGTATAGAATAGCTTCTGCCCCAGAGACCTTTCCGCCCAGATAGCTCAGTTCCTAAAACACCAGATATCAGATATGATCGAAGCACAAGTTGATCTGACATGCCAGACTTCTGTCTCTTTCCGTCAGTGCAAATGTCAAGCCCCCTGCACCCTCCAGTTTCACGTCAATCACACGTCATGCAGCTGCGCGCGCATCCAAGCCTCTGATTTCTGCTGACATTGCAACTTTCTGCTTAGTGCCACCCCTTCGTGACACCTATCTGTGACGTTTCTAGCACACACCTCCAGTTACGCCTAGTCCACGCCTTCTGATTACGTACTAGTAACACGTGGATGCTGTTATCTTGTCTACTCTCAGCTGTTACGCCTACTCTATTACTTCCTATGATGTAAATTAAGTATATAAGCTATGTATTGTTAATAAAACGTTGCTCTATCCCTTCTTCCACCCCTGTGGTGGGAAGAACATGATATCCTGGTCTTGACCATTCCTTTTTAAGGAATAAAACCCCTAAGAACTCTAACACCACGGACTCTGTCTTCTTTCTTTCCGATTGAGTTATTATTGATTAAGTACTTACCTGCATAGAAATTACGACGGTAAATTATATATTTACATCATTTTGGCGCCCGAATAGGGACCCCTCCCCCACCTCACGCGCCGGTTGGTGCGTTGTAAGCTCTGTCCCCTGCCATCAGTTAGAAGGAAACTACGCGTACCGGCAGGATTTCCTGTATCTCCCTCTGGCCCACGGAGGTGACGAAGATTACGATCAGTACCCAGACGAGGCGGTGAGGAGTGCGGAGGATCCCGACCAGAGCCTAGCCGAAAGAAGCAAGGTCCGAGGTGTCAAGAGGCCCACCAGTTTTCCGAAGTTTTCCGAGGTTTTCCGAAGTTTTTCCGAAGTTTTCCGAAGTGTCGAGTCCAGTCGAGTTTTCCGAGGCCTTCTGTTTCCGTGCTTCCCGGTGAGTACCATTGCTGGGACGTATCTAGACGGGTTTGGGTACACAAGTCCGGTCGGCACTGTTTTTAGACAGTGTATCTGTACTGTTTAGCAGTACATCCGTTCTGCACCGCTTTAGCAGTGTATCTGTGCTGTTTAGCAGTACATCTGATATAGGGGGTAGTCATATATGTTTCAAAATGTCTTTTCATGTGATTAATGTCGTGGTATGAGTGTGACTGTTTCCTAATGTGCATTAATGTGTTCTTGTATAACTAGCTGCATTCAGTATTAAGTAGTGAGGATCAAGCGTTCAGTACCGAGTAAACAAGATGCCGTTTTTTAACAAGTTAAAGCAGATAGGAACTAGGAAAGGGATACTAGAGGAAGAAATTCCTATCCCCCCTAGGGACACCCCAGGTAACTTTATGTACCATAAGCATGGCATAGATGCCATATTATATCTAGATTTATGGGCTGACTATACTAAACATCTAGACGAAAGGCACAGATGGCCCGTTACCGGAACATGGGATGCCGAGTGCATCATGAAGGTAGAGGAAGCACTATGGAAAAAGAAAGCCAGACAATCTCAGAAAGACGCCATAGAGTTTTGGCGTAAGGAATCACATAAGCGTGCTGAAAGAGCACTACGTAGAGAAGACAGACTTAAAGAATCAGAGAAAGCCCAAGAAAACGAATTAGTTACCGAGGGGATCCGAGTAAAAACAGAACAAATAGACCGCGCACGAAATAATCTCGTAAACGGTATGTATCTCGCGGCCGAGGGTTCACCTGAGGCCATTTCAGAAATACCGAAAGACCTACCGCCACCATTGGTTCCAACTAAAGTAACTCATAGGACCACTAAAGACATATTCCTGAATTCCTATCTAGAGGATGTAGCACCCGCTTACACCAACCTGCCTGTTCGCGCCCTGCCTACCGACGGGGACGGGGGTGGTAACCCGCCCCAAAATCATATTCTGCCAGTATCACGACAGGTTTCCCCTGTTCCACCAGCTCCACCACTTCCCGTACCTAAAGTTGATCTACCGAAACCACTTCCACCTGACCCTACTAAAAGACAAATTCAAGTTCAGATACAGACTCCACAAAGAAATAATGCTCAAGCTTCCGCCTCAGGGGGTGCGACCGGGGGTCTTCACACCCCGCCACCGACACGCAGGTTACCGCTCGGGGACTTGCGAAATCCTTTTTCGTTCAAATCACCCGGTCTTGACATGTTTAAAGAAAACCTTTCAGTTTGCAGATATGATCCAGTACCCGGAAAAGACGATATAATGATGATGGCATCACTACGGTTAAGATCTGCTACTGATTTCCTGCTATGCTATGTAGGAATGAAGGAGCGCCTAGATAGAATATATGAGTTTGTTCAGACTGGGAAGGACCCCGACAGTATTAAGGATGCCATGGAGCATCAGAAAGTTGACGTTCAAGCACAGATACTACGTTTTTTCATAAACTGCCTAATAAGAGAACGAGATAGGCCTGGGACCGATCAGAGTGAATTAGATGCGCTAAACAAGTGGGGTCAAAATATATCTGAAGGAAAACACGACAAGGGGACTTGCATAGCCAGTATGTACAAGAAAATTAGGAAAGCAGTGATAGAAATACACCTAAAAGAGAAAGAAAAGGCTTCCTCCGAGGGGGAAGAAGAACATGAAGTACCAGAAGAAACTGCAGACACTATAGCATATGTAGGTAAAGGAACTTACCTTAGGAAAGGCATCCGTCCGGAAAGCAAGAGAGTTCTTTTCTGTGCCTTAACAAACCCGAATTCTGCTGAACATCAGTTCCAGGAAACTGATAAAAGGCTTCGAGATCGAGTAGGGTACCACGTACTCAATTCTATGGATGAACAAGAACTAGCCCGGTCAGCCATATCATGGGCCGAAAATCCAGACATATATAATGATGACACCGTAGCGCAGACATTTCTGAACCTCTCCCCAGACGAGCAGAAATTAGCAGGTGTATACATGATTCAGCACCTCCTTACAAAGTACAGAAATCAGCATTCTGACCCAGGTCCTTTACCCGAATTATTAGAAGCACTACTCATGGACAGATGGAGAGGTTTAAGTACCAAATTAATTCAAATAATTCTAGAACAACGCCATAGATATGACACTTTCATAAGCCCCGAATATGCTCCCGCCCCGCCCCCAGAAAGGAAAATGTATCTGTGATCGTGGGGGTGTCGCGGGCCGGAAAATCAGGCAAGGAGGCCGGATATAGTGGGCTATAGTTGAGTTTTATTGGTACGAAAGTCAATAGACAGGATGACAAAGGTAGTCCGGTAAGACGGGGTGGTTCTTCCTGGTCGGCGATCTTCTGTTGCCGGGTCTCGGGATGTTCTTCGTCTCCGTTGCTGGGGAGGTACCTCGGAGGGCAATAAGAGAGAGAGAAGGGACCGTTAGACCGAACTGGGTCTCAATCGTAGGCTGACACCGACACCGGGACGTGCGTGGGAAGAAAAGACGGACTAGTGAGGTAGGGTTCTATGGGGAAGAGGAACGTACGGAAGACAGGGAAGTAGGTCAGAGAAAAGAGTGTTAGGGTGACGGTGGCGGGAAGAGGGGCGTTTGCAAGGTGAAGTGCTTTACAATAATCACAGTGCAGTTATCGTGCGACAAGTGCCTAAAGGTGAGAGAGCTATACAATATATACACTGAACACCTAGCGTGCTCACGGGGAGGTTTACGCTACTCACGCGGTCCGCCGTAGCTCTCCAGTTGAGCTACGGCCGCTCTTCAGCCACCTCCTCAAGGGCTCCACCAGTCCTCCGACCACTCGTCTTCTTCGGCTTGCTCTTCCTCTCGCTCTCCAACACCAGTCTGAGTATCCTGCCACAATGCTCCGACCTCGTCCTCACAGTGGCGTTCGCTTTTCACTGGTGCTGTCGCTGCCTCGGAGGTGGGAATTCCGAGTTCACGGTGACGTACTTCCGGTGCCTGAGGCCCGGTGATAGGTTCCTGGAACAAAGAGAGGGGCGGGGCACTGTGGGTCATGCTGTTCGTTCTGACACTGTTACGGACCCGAGGGGGTTGTCTAAAAGTGCGTGAGTGGGAAGTCCTTGACAAAGGTAAGGTTTCAGGGGGGCACAGTCCAGGCGGGGGTGAAACAGGGACCGGGTCACATTCCCTTCCCCTAGCTGTCTTTCTTGTACCGGTGGAAGAACTGGGGTACCGGGACAAAAAGTCTGCGTTGCCTTGTTCAGATCCTTTTCGGTGGCGTGTCTGAAACCGAAAGGGTTGGAGAGATAGGAACCATCGGAGGACCCGGTCGTTATGTCCTTTATTCCGGGCCATCCATTCCAAGGGGGCATGGTCGGTGTAAATGGTAAAGTCCCTACCCTCTAGGTAGTATCTCAGGCTCTCGATAGCCCACTTGATTGCGAGGGCTTCTTTCTCTACAACAGCATAGTTAAGTTCCCTAGGAAAGAGTTTTCGACTGAGATACAGTATTGGCTTTTCATTTCCTTGTGAGTCGATTTGGGAGAGGACTGCTCCTAAACCCTGATCGGACGCGTCTGTTTGGAGTACAAAAGGCCGGGAATAATCAGGGCTTACAAGGACAGGACTGGAGGTCAGGGCGTCTTTCAGGTCGTTAAATGCCTGCCATACCAGGGGACTGGGGTGGTTTAGAGCTAGCTCGGTGTGGGTAGCTTTCTTTAACAGGTCGGTAAGAGGGGCAGCCCTTTGAGAGAAGTTGGGGACAAATCTCCTATAGTAACCTAGGAGTCCTAGAAACGCCCGGAGATCTTTCTTGGTCCGGGGAAACGGGAGAGTCGCAATGGCTTTGGTTTTGGACTCCTGGGGTCGGATCAGACCTTCACCCAAAAGGAAACCGAGGTACTGGACGGTTTGGGCGGCCAGGGTGGTTTTAGCCGGATTGATGGAAAACCCAAAGGAGCCCAAGGAAGAGACAACCGCATGCAAATGGATGAGGTGTTGTTCCCAGCTGTCGCTATAGATGACTATATCATCCAAGTAGGCCCCTGCATAGGCTGTGTGGGGACGTAGTACCAGATTCATGGCCCGCTGGAAGGTGGCAGGGGCGCCGTGTAACCCAAAGGGCATGACAATGAATTGGAACAAACCCTCTGGGGTAGAGAAAGCGGTCTTCTTCTTATCCTGTTCTCGGAGGGGGATCTGCCAATAACCCTTGCAGAGGTCAAGGGTTGAAATATATTTGCCCTTCCCTATCCTTTCGACCATTTCGTCAACTCGGGGTAGAGGATATGTATCAAATCGGGAGACTTTGTTTACCTCCCGGAAGTCTATACAAAACCGGACAGAGCCGTCGGGTTTCGGCACCAGAACTATAGGGGAGTTCCACTCACTGACCGAAGGTTCGATGATTCCCATCCTTAACATGTCCTCGGTCTCCCTCTTTATGACTGCTCTGCGGGCCTCAGGGACTCGATAGGGACGCAGTCTAACCACCTTCCCGGGTTCTGTCTCAATCGAGTGTTCGGTGACGGTAGTACGTCCCGGACAAGAAGAAAAGACCTTCATTACAGGGGTCAGGGCTGTTTGGAGGGCTTGGACCTGTAGCGGAGTTAAAGCAGGGTCCAGACAGGGGTCGAATGGAAAGGAAAAAGGGGGTCTACTTCCCATTAGAACAGGACGGGGTCCCTCCCACTTTTTTAGATGGTTTACATGATAGATCTGGGACGTGCCTCTTGTGGGATCGAGTTCTATCTCATAAGTTACGGGGGTGACCTGTCGTTGAATGGCATAGGGCCCTTGCCACTGGCCCAAGAGTTTTTGGTCTGAGGAGGGCATCATCAAGAGGACCAGGTCCCCACAGCGAATACCCTGGCCTTGGTACCCTTATCATATTGTTTTTTCTGCGTATTTTGGGCCTTTTCCATGTTCTGTTTCCCTATTTCTCTTATCTCAGCTAAATGGGTCTTGAGATTGTTGACGTATTCTGGCAAAGGGCGGGTACGGTCAGGCTCGGCTTCCCAGGCTTCCTGGGCCATATCAAGTAGGGTGCGCGGGGGCCTCCCATACAGCAGTTCATATGGGGAGTAGCCCGTACTGCTCTGGGGTTTACATCTTATGGCAAACAGGGCCAAAGGCAGGATTTCCTCCCATCTTTTGGCCTCCAGGCCTAACAGTTTTTTCAATGTCTGTTTCAACGTTGCGTTATAACGCTCGACTAGACCATCCGTCTGGGGATGGTATGCCGAAGTTCGGATTTGTTTTATACCTAGCGTAGAGCAGACTTGTTTGAGTAGGGAGGAAACGAATGGGGTGCCTTGATCAGTGAGGATTTCCCGGGGAAAGCCTACTCTGGAAAACAGTGTGATTAGAGCCTTGGCGATGTTCTGTGCTGTGGGTTGGCGTAATGGGAAGGCCTCCGGGAAGCGGGTAGCATAGTCTACTATGACCAGGGCGTACCGGCAACCTGTTCGGGAGGGTAACAGGGGCCCTATTATGTCCATCCCCACCCTAGTGAATGGGACATCAATGAGAGGAAGAGGTTGTAGTGGTACCTTAGGGGGTCGGTATCGGCTGTGTTTCTGGCAGACAACGCATTCGCGACAGTAAGTTTTAATGTGTTGATGAACCCCGGGCCAGTAAAACTTATCAAGGACCGTCTGGCTCGTTTTTTCGTCCCCAAAATGACCCCCTAACAGGTGACTGTGTGCTAGAAAGAGGACCTTGTCCTGGAAGGGGCCGGGAATCAACAGTTGGGCGGATTGTAAGGGGCCTCCCTTTCGATATAACAACCCCCGCTTCTTAAAGAAATAAGGACCTACTTGTGCGGGGTCTTCCTGTTCTAAGGCCTTTCCCCATGCTTCTTGCAGGAGCGGGTCCTCCTGTTGGGCGGCCCGGAACTCTTGATCGGTTTGCCAGGGTGAGTCATCCACATTCACTGGATAGGCAAAGGAAGGGTGATTCTTCTCCTGTCTTTTCTGGTTCTTTGATTTGTGAGGTTTCGGTTCTTTGCAAGGAGAGGATGGACCCTGAGGGTAAGGGGCTTCCTTCCACCATTGTGACAGGGAGTCCGTAGTGTCCTGGAGAAGGGTTGGGAGTCCGGGATAGTCGCTACCTAATATAGCTGGTTCGGGCAACGCTGGTACCAGACCGACCGTGAGTTGGGTTCCTGGGTCTCCGGGATGTTGTACCCAGACTTGGGTGGTGGGATAGCGTTTGGTATCGCCATGTACACACTGTATTGCCACTGTTCCGGTTGGTGGTCCGTTGGGAAGAACCAAGTCTTGCGGCCGCAGAACGCTTTGTCTGCACCCAGTATCAGCGAGGGCCAGCATCTCCTGTCCTTCAATGGTCACGGGACAATGAAACGGAGGTGGGGTGTCCCTTGGGGTGTTGCAAACATAGTTCCGAACCAGTCCAATTTCCATGGGTACCTCCTTCTGAGGACACATGCGGGCAATGTGGCCAAAGTTCCCGCAATGGTAACACTGGGGTCCGGGATTGGGGGGACGATACAGGACTGGAGGATGTAAGAGTGGAGGAGGTTCAGGTCTTCGAGCGGGCAACGGGCGGGTTGGACGGCTGGCTGTGGGGTTGTGGGGTCGGTGCGGGTTTTCCTCCTTACCGCGTTGCAGCTCCTGAGCACGGCCATAGGCACAGGCGATTTCTACTGCAGTTTCCAAAGTTAGCCTAGTATGTTGCCGAACCCATCTCTGAGTGGCGGGATGCAAAGAGTTCAAAAACTGTTCAAGATAGATTTTCTCTAATATCTCGTCTTTGGTGGAGTTTTCCGGTCTAAGCCACCGGTTGGCAAGGTCCTTGATGCGGAAGGATAGAGCGCGCGGATTTTCTTGCGGCCCTTCCCTAGCTTGTCTAAGCTTCACTCTGTACGTGTCGTCGTCGACCCCCAAGCGCTCTAGAATGCACTTCTTTATGTCGGCATAGGGGTTGTTGCCTTGGACGTTGGCTTGTTGATAGGCCGCCTGTAGGTCTCCAGTGAGGAGGGGACCTAGATATTGGCCCCATCGATCCTCGGGCCAGTTTGCCGCTTGTGCCAGCCTCTCAAAGTTCGTAAAGAAATAATCCGGGTCTTCCCCCGGGACATATTTTTGCAAAACCACGGAGGGGAGTGAAGCCATGGCCCGTGGTTGTCCTAAGACGTCAGTCAGTTTGCCCATAGCTTGGTTATGAGCGGTTCCTTGGCCCTTCAAGACGTCATGTAGCTGCCCTCTGTCGTCTTCGGCGGTTTTCAGAAACTTCTCCATAAGTTTCCCCAGTTGTTCTTGGGAGTCGGCCATTCTCTTCATGACGGCCTCCATGCTTCCAGCTGATCCCACTTCTGACACCAAATGTGATCGTGGGGGTGTCGCGGGCCGGAAAATCAGGCAAGGAGGCCGGATATAGTGGGCTATAGTTGAGTTTTATTGGTACGAAAGTCAATAGACAGGATGACAAAGGTAGTCCGGTAAGACGGGGTGGTTCTTCCTGGTCGACGATCTTCTGTTGCCGGGTCTCGGGATGTTCTTCGTCTCCGTTGCTGGGGAGGTACCTCGGAGGGCAATAAGAGAGAGAGAAGGGACCGTTAGACCGAACTGGGTCTCAATCGTAGGCTGACACCGACACCGGGACGTGCGTGGGAAGAAAAGACGGACTAGTGAGGTAGGGTTCTATGGGGAAGAGGAACGTACGGAAGACAGGGAAGTAGGTCAGAGAAAAGAGTGTTAGGGTGACGGTGGCGGGAAGAGGGGCGTTTGCAAGGTGAAGTGCTTTACAATAATCACAGTGCAGTTATCGTGCGACATGTGCCTAAAGGTGAGAGAGCTATACAATATATACACTGAACACCTAGCGTGCTCACGGGGAGGTTTACGCTACTCACGCGGTCCGCCGTAGCTCTCCAGTTGAGCTACGGCCGCTCTTCAGCCACCTCCTCAAGGGCTCCACCAGTCCTCCGACCACTCGTCTTCTTCGGCTTGCTCTTCCTCTCGCTCTCCAACACCAGTCTGAGTATCCTGCCACAATGCTCCGACCTCGTCCTCACAGTGGCGTTCGCTTTTCACTGGTGCTGTCGCTGCCTCGGAGGTGGGACTTCCGAGTTCACGGTGACGTACTTCCGGTGCCTGAGGCCCGGTGATAGGTTCCTGGAACAAAGAGAGGGGCGGGGCACTGTGGGTCATGCTGTTCGTTCTGACACTGTTACGGACCCGAGGGGGTTGTCTAAAAGTGCGTGAGTGGGAAGTCCTTGACAACGGTAAGGTTTCAGGGGGGCACAGTCCAGGCGGGGGTGAAACAGGGACCGGGTCACAGTATCATATGGAACGTCGGCATGGCATTGAAAGTCAGAACCCCTTACGAGAAGTACATCCAGTTATGGGTGAAGATCGTACCTTGAAACGCGTGTACGTACACACGCCACTGACTAAGTTAGAACTGTTAGAAATGAAGAAACTAGTACCCTGCCATGATAAAGACCCTGCAGGTTTTCACAGGGAGCTTAAAGACATGTTACTGATGGGAGATTACACGTACGAAGATATCATGAAAATGTTAAAGGTATTACTGCCCACGGGCATTTACGAGAAATTAAAGGAAAAAGAATGGGAGGTGGGAGACACAAAGATTGCATGGGCAGAAATAGAAGATGAAGAGAACAAACGGGTCCCAGGGGTAGGCCTTGGGGAGAAAACTAAAGCACTGCCAGGTCTGATAGTACAGGTTCTGCCAAGATTATTGACAACTAGAAAAGAAGACTGGGATGCAATCTCAGCATGTAAACAGAAACCCGACGAAGATACTAGTGACTTCTATTCAAGATTCGAGAAATGTTTCATTATTAATAGTGGTCTTAAACCAAGTAGCGAGTCGTACCCGCATCTTTTTGTATCCAAGTTAGTTGAGAATTCCCTGTTAGCAGTTAAGAATCGTGTATACAAGGTTGAGAGTACATGGCAAGCAAACACGCCATCACAGATGTTACAAATGTTACAATACCATCAGAACAGAATTAGAGAAGAACAGGATCAGGAACAAAAACGTATGAAAGACACGAAAATGAAAATGTTAGTAGCCCAGTCGGTCCATACCGACGGAAATAGAAAGGGTATGACCCAGACAGGTCACGCCGCAGCTCCCGTTAAAGGGACATGCAACTATTGCAAGCAGCCAGGTCACTACGTACATGAATGCCCCGTTCTGAAACATAACATAGCGACAGGTAAAACTAAAGAAAGACCGCATCCGCCTAGACAAGACCACAACCAGCATCAGTCTTCACAGAATATGCAGCCCATGCAGAATACACAGCCTACGCATGCTTCTTCACCTACAACACAGACAGTAGCGGTATCACAGCCGCAGCCCATTGCCGCGTCTCAGCAAGTTTCACAGCAGATGTACCAGTATGCCCAGTCCGCTTACCCCGATTATCCACGATATACATGAAACAGCCTAGAGAGGGAGTTTGGCTTGCCTCTTATTGAGATTCCTGTAGATCAAGAGGGTCCTTATGTACACAGTCAAGTATTGGGAAAAGACAGAAAGTTTTTAATTGACACAGGGGCAAGCCGCACAACAATAAGTCATAATGAAGTCCCAGGGGCACCCCTCTCAGGCTCACAGAATGTTTCCCTTGGTTTTTCAGGACAGCCCATTGTAAATGAAGTATCTGAACCAGTCCCCCTGGCTGTGGGTCCACTATCACGTGTTACAGACTTGTTACTTACGAAATCATGTCCAGAAAATCTGTTAGGAATTAAAACATTGAAGGCTCTAGGAGCCATAATTTGCTGTTCTCCGGAGGGAGTTAGACTCTTTCTGCGGGATTTCAAGGGTCATTATATGTTGCGTGAGTTTGATGTCAGATTGAAAAATGTACCAGACCACCTGTGGGCAAAAGGCCCAACTGATGTAGGTTGTATGCACATTACCCCATACCGTGTTACACTCAAGGAAGGTGTAGTTCTACCACGAATCAGACAATACAAATTACCGCCCGATGCTGTAGTGGCTTTACTGGAAATCATTGAAGAGCTCATTACTCAGGGAGTGGTCGTAGAGACCGACTCCAATATCTGTAATTCACCCATCATTCCGATTCTTAAACGTACTGATCCCAATGCACCGCCAGTATATCGGCTGGTGATTGATCTAAGAGAACTGAACAAATGCATTATTCCACAGTACCCTGTGGTTCCCGACATCTCATCCTTATTGACTGCTATTGATTCAGAAGCAACGTTTTTTACTGTAATTGACCTCAAGAACGCCTTCTTCAGCGTACCTATTGATCCAGAGAGCCAATATCTCTTCGGATTCAGTTTAAATGGACGCAGTTTCAAATTTTCACGCGCACCTCAAGGATTCACAGAAAGCCCCAGCATCTATAGCCAAGCACTGAAAAGACAACTTGATTGTATCACAATGCCAGTTAACACCGCTTTACTGCAATACGTCGATGATCTGCTGATCACCGCACGAAGTGAGCCCGAATGTGAACAAGCATCACTGACAGTTTTACATTTTCTGGCAGACAAGGGACACAAGGTGTCTCCTTCGAAGCTACAATTCTGTGTTCAGCAAGTTGTGTACTTGGGTCACTTGCTGTCCAAAGTGGGGAGACAGCTCACTCCCGATCGCATTCAGTTAATTGCAAATATGCCACAACCCCAGACACAAAAGGAAGTGCGGGCCTTCATAGGCCTCACCTCGTACTGTAGACAATGGATTCCTCAGTATGCATTTCTAGCTAAACCACTCATTCAGTTAACCACGCAGGAGGCAGCGACTTCGACTGTCCTTCCCTGGACTCAGGAACATACACAAGCCTTTGAGGAATTAAAGAAAGCATTATGTCAAGCACCAGTTTTAGCGACACCATGTTACAGCAAACCGTTTACACTTTTTGTTACAGAACGTGATGGTACAGCATTGTCTGTCCTCACTCAAGACCAAGCAGGTTCACATAAGCCTTGCGCTTATTTTTCAAGTACATTGGATTCAGTAGCCCAGGCACTCCCTGCGTGCTTAAAGTCAGTAGCAGCAACAGCACTAGCAATCAGACAGAGCGATTCAATTGTTTTAGGCCATCAGTTAACCGTACAAGTTCCACATTCTGTGGAGGTTCTTTTAAACAGAACCCAGACTCAACACTTGACTATAGCACGACTGACAGGTTATGAGTTAACGTTATTCCAGCCACACATAGAAATCAGACGCTGCAGCATTCTGAACCCCGCAACACTGTTACCTACAATTATGACAGATCCAGCCCCGCATGATTGTATAGAAATCATTAATGCAGTAACAAAGCCCCGACGAGACTTAACAGATGTCCCACTGACAAATCCAGACCTGACACTTTATGTGGATGGTTCATGCATGAGAACGAGTACAGGAGAGTTAGTGGCCGCGTATGCAGTGACCACTGAAACTGAAGTCAAAGAAACACATCGTATTGACACACTGTCTGCTCAAGCGGCAGAGCTTATTGCTCTGACCCGAGCCTGTATACTAGCCAAGAACAGAAATGTTAACATATACACTGATTCCCGTTATGCGTTCGGAGTCGTACACGACTTCGGAATGTTATGGCAAGAACGAGGTTTCTTGACCTCTCATGGTGCCAAGATACAACACGGTCCCCTCATTCAAGCACTGTTAGAGGCAATACATCTGCCTTCAGGCATATCAGTCATGAAGTGTAAGGCACATACTAAAGTTACAGATTCTGTTTCCCAGGGTAACGACCTGGCAGACCAGACAGCAAAACATACAGCATTGACTCGCATTCAGACAACTGACATGACAAAGACAATAGGACCGACAAATTGTATGACAGTTAGGGATCCCGCACTAGATGTTATCGATATTCAGACACATGCTACCTCAGATGAAATAAAGAAATGGATTGAACTAGGAGGGATCCAGACAGATCAAGGTTGGATGACGAAGGGAAAATCTACATGGTTTCTCCCTGACTCTATGGTTCAAGTCATAATTAATACGGCACATAGTCCAGCACATCTAGGAGAAAAAGCAATGTTAGACAGTTTACAGAATCTCTGGAGCAATAAACACTTACGAGCAGCAGCAAAACAGAAAGTGCGTACTTGCATGATCTGTTGTCAGTTCAATCCAGGAAAAAGCGTCCCTGTAGAGCAAGGTGGATTTCATCCTCCCGATCATCCTTTTGAAGTCCTCCAGATGGATTATATCCAGATGGACCGTTGTCGAGGATTTAAATATGTCCTCGTAGTTGTTTGTGCACTGTCCCGTTGGACCGAAGCCTACCCAGTCCCAGATTACACTGCTCCGACCACTGCCAAGCAGCTGGTTCGTGAATTCTTCCCACGGTACGGCATGCCTCGTGTTGTGTACTCAGATAACGGTCAGCCATTCTCATCCGAATTAATGAAACAGGTTTCCTTGCTGCTAGGATATCAATGGAAATTCCATTGTGTCCGACATCCCGAAGCCGCAGGCCTTGTAGAAAGGCATAATCAGACACTAAAGACACGCCTTGCTAAAATATGTCAAGAGAAAGGGGTCGACTGGATAGTCGCCCTGCCAGTGGCACTGTTCTATATGAGAATGGTTGCCCATTCGAGATCAGGACTATCCCCGTACGAAGTGGTCTTTGGTAGACCACCGAATATGTGGGGGACGCCCATTCCTAAGAAAATTACTGATGTTGATTGCAATATGCTGACAGATTACCTTGCCTCCTTGATGTCTGCACTCCAATCATGTCGTTCACAGGTTGCCGCAGCCTTCCCTGACAACACTGATGTAAAGCCGCATGATGTCCGTCCAGGTGACCTGATCCTCATAAGGAACTTTGACAGGAAAAGTCCGCTGGAGCCCCGCTGGAAATCGCCGAAGACCGTTCTACTTACTACGAGGACAGCGGTGAAAGTTGAGGGCCGAAAGGGGTGGATTCACATGAGCCATGTTAAATTATGCAATGACCTGAAATCCGATCCAGGCTCGTCCACCCCTTCCAAAGACTGTATCGAGCCCAGTGACTTTGAAGTTTCCAAACGAGAGAAAACTCCCCAAGAGGAGTACAGACTCAAGCTTCGATCTAGCAAGTCAGACAGTTTAATTGTTTAAGTCCTCCCCTAGGTGAATCGGTTAAATAGTTTCTGACATGTATCCCCTAGATCGAGACAGAGAGAGAGAGAGAGAATTTAAGAAACGTACATACTGCAAATCACTGCGTAGTCACTGTATAGTGACATTGTTAATCATGTTTTTTCTAAGTATTCTGATCATCGTTGCAAGTGTACTTCTTCCAATCTATTGCCCTATTTTCAAGCGTGAACAATCTGCTTACAACGTCTCTGCTGAACACTCTTTTAGCGAGTTACCTCCACATGAACTTTCTTACAGACTTGCGCTGCGCAACAACACATTCATTAGTATGTTACACCACTCCCATCAGACTAATAACGCTACAAACTGCTGGATATGTGGCCGACTCCCTCCCTACCAGAATTACAAGGGAGCTCTGCCCCTCTTTCCGTACCCGTTCACTCACAACGGCTCCTGTGGTGCATGGTTCAAAATAATTAATTCTTTAGATTCTGATATTGCTGTCCTCGACGGGAGCTGGGTTTGGGGAAACCTGAACTTAGTCCTGCTCAACGTCTGTTACCCTGATAAGGAGGGACTCCCCATTAGAATAGGAACTGATCTAGAAAATGAAGTATATGGATTGAGTAATTACACAATTAACCTTATGATTCTTACTGTTGAATCCGAAGCTGCACCAGTCCTGCCCGCTATGCCAGTACTACCAGTCACTGGTGAATTATGTGTCAGAAAGAAAGGTTCAGTACACTTAGGACATAGTAAATGTACCACTTTGGTCGAATTCAGTGATCATGGTAAATCATCCTTTAAAGTTACCCGTCATTCTTATTTTGTTTGTGGTCATACCGCATACATACGTCTGCCTCCAGATTGGGATGGTACCTGTTATATTGCATTCCTTCTGCCACCTGTTTTTCTAGCCCCTCCTGATTACCACAGAAACACAAATCTAGTAAAGAATAGACTCCGAAGAGATCTCCCGCTTGTCGACTATACAGAAACGGCATGGGAACAATACACCGATTTTAATAAAGGATTCTTTTTCTTTTTAGGCCCCGTCCAAAACAGTAAATTAATACGTAGATTAACTAGAACCCTTGAAGCTGTAGTACATGAAACTGCCTCCGCCTTAGGTAACCTAACAGAGGAGCACTCTGCCATGCGGGTTGTTGTCCTTCAGAATCGTCTTGTTATT
Organism: Lissotriton vulgaris; assembly: GCF_964263255.1. Taxonomy (NCBI): domain Eukaryota; kingdom Metazoa; phylum Chordata; class Amphibia; order Caudata; family Salamandridae; genus Lissotriton; species Lissotriton vulgaris. Next base: position 462,891,954 of record NC_141687.1, read on the forward strand.
GACGTCATCTTGGCAGATAGAGGTGGAGCCTGTAAGGTCATCGGGTCAAGTTGCTGTGTTTTCATTCCACAAAACGCGCCATCCGTATATCAAGCTATTACACGTTTGCATAAAATTGCAAATCAGATACATCAGAATCCAGGCACCTGGACTTGGTCCGGTTGGTTCTGGACAACGTTAACCGCTTGGGGATGGAAGATCCTATCCTTCCTAGGCTTTGGCCTTGTCATAGTATTCAGCTGCTGCCTGTGCCTGCAGTGTGGGCCGGCGATATGTGGACTATGTGCCACTTCATGCATTGAACATTCCAGTTTTCTCTCAAACAGACAACGGAAGAGAGACGAACAAATTATGTTACAAGAACAAACTGATCAATTTATGATGATCAATATATCATGAAGGGTCCGTAGGGAACAAGGAGGGAATGAGGAAATATAATTTTTGGTCAAGTTGTGTTCCCTAGCGTGTACCCCACCGTCTCCATGTACGAGTTAAAGTGCATGTAACTTCCCTCCTGTGCCAGCTATGAAGACGCAAATACATTTGCGTCCAACGTTAACATGTCCTCTTTCAGACCCACCCTGAATGGGTTGGATAGTCCGTTCCTAAGTATACTATGCCAATGTCTTTTTGTAGTGTACTCTACATGTTTTTCAGCTCTGGCAAAGTAGGCCCAGAATCTCTGCCATCGAGCCTTTTTCCTCCTTCTGACTCTGAAAGCCTCAGCCCAGGCTGCCCCCGTACCCGTGAACTCTGCCTTACTTCTAGCGCGGCCCACCACGCTTAACTCAGCCTGCTGCCTGCCAAGACTGACTTCAACCTTCGAGTTATCTGTTCCGCTCCTCGAAAATACATTCCTGCCTACTAGCTTCAGTAAACATTCCCCAGCTGCAGAGCCAAAGGGCCGGCCTGTCTCCGTGCAAGTAATTCATAGCCTCTGTTACCATGCTCCCATGGAAGGCCCATGCCCCCACGCTTCTCATGCAGACACTCAGGCGCTTATACACGCACTCACAGTCAGTATAGAATAGCTTCTGCCCCAGAGACCTTTCCGCCCAGATAGCTCAGTTCCTAAAACACCAGATATCAGATATGATCGAAGCACAAGTTGATCTGACATGCCAGACTTCTGTCTCTTTCCGTCAGTGCAAATGTCAAGCCCCCTGCACCCTCCAGTTTCACGTCAATCACACGTCATGCAGCTGCGCGCGCATCCAAGCCTCTGATTTCTGCTGACATTGCAACTTTCTGCTTAGTGCCACCCCTTCGTGACACCTATCTGTGACGTTTCTAGCACACACCTCCAGTTACGCCTAGTCCACGCCTTCTGATTACGTACTAGTAACACGTGGATGCTGTTATCTTGTCTACTCTCAGCTGTTACGCCTACTCTATTACTTCCTATGATGTAAATTAAGTATATAAGCTATGTATTGTTAATAAAACGTTGCTCTATCCCTTCTTCCACCCCTGTGGTGGGAAGAACATGATATCCTGGTCTTGACCATTCCTTTTTAAGGAATAAAACCCCTAAGAACTCTAACACCACGGACTCTGTCTTCTTTCTTTCCGATTGAGTTATTATTGATTAAGTACTTACCTGCATAGAAATTACGACGGTAAATTATATATTTACATCACCCCCCTCCTATGTCTGGGCACTGCTGGAGGTCCTCTGCACTCACCCCTCCTATGTCTGGGCACTGCTGGGAGTCCTATCCACACCCCCTCCTATGTCTTGGCACTGCCGTGGGTCCTCTGCACTCCTCCCTCCTATGTCTGGGCACTGCTGGGAGTCCTATCCACACACCCCTCCTATGTCTGGGCACTGCTATGGGTCCTCTGCACTCCCCCCTCCTATGTCTGAGCACTGCTGGGAGTCCTGACCACACACCCTCCTATGTCTGGGCACTGCTGTGGGTCCTCTGCACTCCCCCTCCTATGTCTGGGCACTGCTGGGGGTCCTCTGCACTCCCCCCTCCTATGTATGGGCACTGCTGGGAGGCCTATCCACACCCCCCTCCTATGTCTGGGCACTGCTGTGGGTCCTCTGTACTCCCCCCTCCTATGTCTGGGCACTGATGTGGGTCCCCTGCACTCCCCCCTCCTATGTCTGGGCACTGCTGGGAGTCCTATCGACACCCCCTCCTATGTCTAGGCACTGCTGTGGGCCTTCTGCACACCCCCTCCTATGTCTGGGCACTGCTGGGGGTCCTCTGAACTCACCCCTCCTATGTCTGGGCACTGCCTGGAGTCCTATCCACACCCCTCCTATGTCTGGGCACTGCTGTGGGTCCTCTGCACTCCCCCCTCCTATGTCTGGGCACTGCTGGGAGTCCTATTCACACCCCCCTCCTATGTCTGGGCACTGCTGTGGGCCCTCTGCACTCCCCCCTCCTATGTCTGGGCACTGCTGTGGGCCCTCTGCACTCCCCCTCCTATGTCTGGGCACTGCTGTGGGTCCTCTGCACTCCCCCTCCTTTGTCTGGGCACTGCTGGGAGTCCTATCCACATCCCCTCCTATGTCTGGGCACTGCTGTGGGTCCTCTGCACTCCCCCCTCCTATGTCTGGGCACTGCTGGGGGTCCACTGCACTCACCCCTCCTATGTCTGGGCACTGCTTGGAGTCCTATCCACACCCCCTCCTATCTATGTCTGGGCACTGCTGTGGGTCCTCTGCACTCCCTCCTCCTATGTCTAGGCACTGCTGGGAGTACTATCCACATCCCCCTCATATGTCTGGGCACTGCTGTGGGTCCTCTGCACTCCCCCCTCCTATGTCGGGCACTGCTGGGAGTCCTATCCACACCCCCTCCTATGTCTGGGCACTGCTGGGAGTCCTATCCACACACCCCTCCTATGTCTGGGCACTGCTATGGGTCCTCTGCACTCCCCCCTCCTATGTCTGAGCACTGCTGGGAGTCCTGGCCACACACCCTCCTATGTCTGGGCACTGCTGTGGGTCCTCTGTACTCCCCCCTCCTATGTCTAGGCACTGATGTGGGTCCCCTGCACTCCCCCCTCCTATGTCTGGGCACTGCTGGGAGTCCTATCGACACCCCCTCCTATGTCTAGGCACTGCTGTGGGCCTTCTGCACACCCCCCTCCTATGTCTGGGCACTGCTGGGGGTCCTCTGAACTCACCCCTCCTATGTCTGGGCACTGCTGGGAGTCCTATCCACACCCCTCCTATGTCTGGGCACTGCTGTGGGTCCTCTGCCCTCCCCCCTCCTATGTCTGGGCACTGCTGGGAGTCCTATTCACACCCCCCTCCTATGTCTGGGCACTGCTGTGGGCCCTCTGCACTCCCCCCTCCTATGTCTGGGCACTGCTGTGGGCCCTCTGCACTCCCCCTCCTATGTCTGGGCACTGCTGTGGGTCCTCTGCACTCCCCCTCCTATGTCTGGGCACTGCTGGGAGTCCTATCCACATCCCCTCCTATGTCTGGGCACTGCTGTGGGTCCTCTGCACTCCCCCCTCCTATGTCTGGGCACTGCTGGGGGTCCACTGCACTCACCCCTCCTATGTCTGGGCACTGCTTGGAGTCCTATCCACACCCCCTCCTATCTATGTCTGGGCACTGCTGTGGGTCCTCTGCACTCCCTCCTCCTATGTCTAGGCACTGCTGGGAGTCCTATCCACATCCCCCTCATATGTCTGGGCACTGCTGTGGGTCCTCTGCACTCCCCCCTCCTATGTCGGGCACTGCTGGGAGTCCTATCCACACCCCCCTCCTATGTCTGGGCACTGCTGGGAGTCCTATCCACACCCCCTCCTATGTCTGGGCACTGCTGTGGGTCCTCTGCATTCCCCCCTCCTATGTCTGGGCACTGCTGGGGGTCCTCTGCACTCCCCCCTCCTATGTCTGGGCACTGCTGGGAGTCCTATCCACACACCCCTCCTATGTCTGGGCACTGCTGTGGGTCCTCTGCCCTCCCCCCCTGTGTCTGGGAACTGCTGGGAGTCCTATCCACACCCCCTTCTATGTCTGGGCACTGCTGTGGGTCCTCTGCACTCCCCCTCCTATGTCTGGGCACTGCTAGGAGTCCTATCCACCCCCTCCTCTGTCTGGGCACTGCTGTGGGTCTTCTGCACTCCCCCCTCCTATGTCTGGGCACTGCTGGGGGTCCTCTGCACTCACCCCTCCTATGGCTGGGCACTGCTGGGAGTCCTATCTACACCCCCCTCCTATGTCTGGGCACTGCTGTGGGTCCTCTGCACTCCCCCCTCCTATGTCTGGGCACTGCTCGGAGTCCTATCCACACCCCTCCTATGTCTGGGCACTGCTGTGGGTCCTCGGCACGCCCCCCTCCTATGTCTGGGCACTGCTGGGAGTCTTATCCACACCCCTCCTATGTCTGGGCACTGATGTGGGTCCTCTGCACTCCCCCCTCCTATGTCTGGGCACTGCTGTGGGTCCTCCGCACTCCCCCTCCTATGTCTGGGCACTGCTGGGAGTCCTATCCACACCCCTCCTATGTCTGGGCACTGCTGTGGGTCCTCTGCACTCCCCCCTTCTATGTCTGGGCACTGCTGGGAGTCCTATCCACACCCATTCCTATGTCTGGGCACTGCTGTGGGTCCTCTGCACTCCCTCCTCCTATGTCTGGGCACTGCTGGGGGTCCTATCCACACCCCCCTCCTATGTCTGACCACTGCTAGGCGTCCTCAGCACCCACCCCCTGGACCCTTTGGCACTGCTGGGGGTCCTGTGCACCTATGCCCTGGACCCTTGGGCACTGTTGGGCACTGCTGGGGGTCCTGTGCACCCACCACTCAGATGTGACGAACCGTACCCCGTGATTGCAGACGTGTGTGCGGCACGTATCACTATTGCAATGGTGAGATGCGCTATCGTGTGACGCACCGAACCCCGACTTTTCAGATGTATGTTTGGCACATATCACTATGGCAATGGTGAGAGGCGTTAGCGTGTGACGCACCGTACCCCGAGATTTCATACGGATGTTCGGCACGTATCACTATGGCAATGGTGATATGCGCTAGCGTGTGACGCACCGTACAGGTACACTTCCGTTGTTGCGGTGGGTTGTACTCACCGTCTGCGCCGTCGTCGGTTTCTATATACTAGGTCGTAGGCGTACAGGGCTCTGATGACACGCTCGTAGGGGTTCATGTCGTGTATGTCGCGTACCCGGGAACAGTTCGTGCCGGACTCTGGTTTTACGGCAGTTTACAGCTCTCGTAGCAAAAGGGCCGTACGGAGTGTCGTCAACACGGATCGTACTTCCTGGTCCGGAAATGGCTGACTATTTACGTACGGACATGGCGTACAGCGTCGGCCGGAGTGAATCCGTATGTACTTTATAGTTGTACGGTGTTTGGTACGAGTCATACGGAGTGGCGCTTTGGGTTAGGATCGTACTTGCTCGTTCATACGGGGACGTTGTCGGTGTACGATTCGTACAGGATAAAGGCTCCGTGAAGCTAATCGGAGCACTTTTTCCCGATTTGGAATTGACCCCTATGTAATTATATTTGTTATAAAAATTTACATTTACAATATATGTGAATTAACATAAAAATTATCTTACTGCAATTTATGAATATTTTTAATATACTAATATTTACTTGCTATGACATTTTTTCTCTTTAAACTATTCACTTACAAAATTATACTGCAAATTAAAACTTTTCCTCTACTTCCCATTTCTTTTTACATCTTAATAAACTGTTTGTAAATGTTTTCACTTAACCATGTGTGTGTCTCCTTTTTAAATTTTCTAAATAAAATATAATGTAAATATTTTTTTAATTATTTATTATTATTATTTTTTTAATCAAAAATTGTGATTTATTTATCAATGTATCACTAATATAACAATAAATAAAATGACTACTATAGTTAATATATTTACATACAAATAATAATTGTAATATTCTACCAACCAAAATGTATATCTCTACAGAGTTTTTGCTATTCTCACTCCACCAACTATAAACTCAGTGAAGGTGCTGGACATTCAACCCTTATAAATTACTATTCCCACTCCACCAAGTATAAACTCAAGGAAGGTGCTGGACATTCAACCCATATTAATTACTATTCCCACTCCACCAAATATAAACTCAGAGAAGGTACTGGACAGTAAACCCATATAAATACTATTCCCACTCCACCAAGTATAAAGTCAGGGAAGGTGCTGGACAGTAAACCCATATAAATTACTATTCCCACTCCACCAAGTATAAACTCAGGGAAGGTGCTGGACAGTAAATCCATATAAATTACTATTCTCACTCCACCAAGTATAAACTCAGAGAAGGTGCTGGACGTTCAAACCATATAAATTACTATTCCCACTCCACCAAGTATAAAGTCAGGGAAGGTGCTGGACAGTAAACCCATATAAATTACTATCCCCACTCCACCAAGTATAAAGTCAAGGAAGGTGCTGGACATTCAACCCAAATACATTACTATTCCCACTCCACCAAGTATAAACTCAGAGAAGGTGCTGGAAATTCAATACTTATGATTTACTATTCCCACTCCACCAAGTATAAACTCAGGGAAGGTGCTGGACAGTAAACCCATATAAATTACTATTCCGACTCCACCAAGTATAAAGTCAGGGAAGGTGCTGGACATTCAACCCATATAAATTACTATTCCCACTCCACCAAGTATAAACTCAGGGAAGGTGCTGGACAGTAAACCCTTATAAATTACTATTCCCACTCCACCAAGTATAAAGTCAGGGAAGGTGTTGGACATTCAACCCATATACATTACTATTCCCACTCCACCAAGTATAAACTCAGGGAAGGTGTTGGACAGTAAATCCATATAAATTACTATTCTCACTCCACCAAGTATAAACTCAGAGAAGGTGCTGGACATTCAAACCATATAAATTACTATTCCCACTCCACCAAGTATAAACTCAGGGAAGGTGCTGGACAGTAAACCCATATAAATTACTATTCCCACTCCGCCAAGTATAAACTCAGGGAAGGTGCTGGACAATAAACCCATATAAATTACTATTCCCACTCCACCAAGTATAAAGTCAGGGAAGGTGCTGGACATTCAACCCATATAAATTACTATTCCCACTCCACCAAGTATAAACTCAGGTAAGGTGCTGGACATTCAATACTTATGATTTACTATTCCCACTCCACCAAGTATAAACTCATGGAAGGTGCTGTACAGTAAACCCATATAAATTACTATTCTCACTCCACCAAGTATAAACTCAGAGAAGGTGCTGGACATTCAAACCATATAAATTACTATTCCCACTCCACCAAGTATAAACTCAGGGAAGGTGCTGGACAGTAAACCCATATAAATTACTATTCCCACTCCGCCAAGTATAAACTCAGGGAAGGTGCTGGACAATAAACCCATATAAATTACTATTCCCACTCCACCAAGTATAAAGTCAGGGAAGGTGCTGGACATTCAACCCATATAAATTACTATTCCAACTCCACCAAGTATAAACTCAGGTAAGGTGCTGGACATTCAATACTTATGATTTACTATTCCCACTCCACCAAGTATAAACTCATGGAAGGTGCTGTACAGTAAACCCATATAAATTACTATTCCCACTCCACCAAGTATAAAGTCAGGGAAGGTGCTGGACAGTAAACCCATATAAATTACTATTCCCACTCCACCAATTATAAACTCAGGGAAGATGCTGGGCATTAAACCCATATAAATTACTATTCCCACTCCACAAAGTATAAAGTCAAAGAAGATGCTGGACATTCACTACTTACAAATTACTATTCCCACTCCACCAAGTATAAACTCATTGAAGATACTGAACACTAAAGCCATATAACTTACAAAAATTCAACAACAGAAAAATTAAATATTGTATAAAATATTACATTTCAAAAACTAATACAAATTTACATTTAATATTTTAAATTAATTTCTAATTTTAATTTCTAAATATTTAAAAAAAATTCTAGCCTGATTCCCAAAACAACCACAACCCAGTCCTAAAACTAAATAATGTAATAAAATTAAAAATTTGTATAACATTTTTAAAGTTAAAAAATTATTTTTCAATACATTTCTAATTTAAAATTTAATTTTTTTACAAATATTCCAACACTATTACCCAAAAATTACACTTCCCAATCCTAAAACACAAACATTTCAAACACAAATACATTTTTAATAAATTTGTAATTTTAAATATATACCTTAACATAATTATTGCAATTTAATTTTAAAATTTTCTACAAAAATTCAAAATTGATTCCCCAGAAATTACAGTACACAATCCTAAAACACAAATATTTCATACAAAAATAAATGTTAAATAATTTTCGAAATATAAATAAATAATTTAAAATTATTTTCCAAATTATTTTCAAATAAATTTCTACATTTCAATAAATAATTTAAAATTAATTTCGAAATTAATATCAAATAAATATCTAAATTTAAATGAATAATTTAAAATTAATTTCGAAATTATTTTCAAATAAATATCTACATTTAAATAAATAATTTACAATTAATTTCGAAATTAATTTCAAATAAATATCTAAATTTAAATAAATAATTTCAAATTAATTTCGAAATTAATTTCAAATAAATATCTATATTTAAATAAATAATTTCAATTTAATTTCGACATTAATTTCAAATAAATATCTAAATTTAAATAAATAATTTCAAAATTAATTTCAAATAAATATCTAAATTTAAATAAATAAGATGAAATTAATTTCAAAATTTAATTTGTAAATATATTAAAACACTTCCCACCCTATTCCCCTAAAAACCCACAACCCGCTACTAAAACATACATTTTTACAAAATTTTACAATTATAAAGCATTTTTATAATTTATTTTTATATATTTTAAAACACTTCCCACCCTATTCCCCTAAAAACCCACAACCCAGTCCTAAAAGTTTGTATTATTTTCAACTACATATTTATATATTTTTTTATAAATTATTTATATATTTTATTACATTAAATAACAAACATAAACAATATTTTACAAAAAAAATGAAAACTACAACATTATAAACATTCTACATTTCACAAATCGATATTCTAACACTCGATATTTTCTCTTTCGATATTTTTTACTTATACAAAAACTCAATATTTTCTACACTCGATATAAACTACTCGATATTTTATACTTCAATATATTTTTTAAACACTTAAAACTCGATAACATTAACATCGATATTACTTACCTCGATATTACTGCCATGTCGATATTCTGTAGTCGATATTCTGTCCAGTCGATAATAAAAACTCGAGATTTAGACTGCACACCGCCCCGCCATGCCACTACAACACCATCCCCTGATTACAGTGATGTAAGAACAAAAAACACAAAAACGTTTGGGAGAAATGGGCATACACGTAATGAGTGATGTGTTTCCCAATGACCAATTCGTAACTCAATCAGATGTAATGTCGGATGCGAACCGCACATTGCTAATGTTATTTGCATATTTTAGACTAAGGGCTGCAATAAAAGATGTCTACCCCACATTTCCTCATGAGCCCCCTACGCATAATACCCTGCAAGTACTGCTCACATCTCTTACGCGCCAAAGTCTCATTACCAAGCTTTATAATGCAGCCCAACAAGAGCAACATAGGCAATATGAACGTGCTCTGAAAAACTGGAACAGCGTACTAGGTACTCCACTATCCAAAGAAAACTGGGAATATTGCTGTGCACTCTGGCACTCTTACACCAAATTGTAACCTTCGGATCATCCATTTTAAATTCCTGCAACAGACATACTACACATCAGTACAACTATACAAATATGGTCTCTGCGACACTGATAGATGCTTGCGCTGTAATGCCGTACAGGCAGACTTCTTGCATGCAGCTTGGGCATGCCCACAAGTGCAAAGATATTGGCAGGAATTGATACATGCTATGGGAGTAATGCTCACTGAGCAATTTCCCAACACTCCACAAGTCTGCCATCTAGGCCTACATAAAAAAAACAGCTTACCAGACAGAAAGTATTAGCCATAGCCTTATTGCTGGCCAAAAGGCAGGTTGCCATGAGGTGGGGAAGCAAACACGCACCACATATAAAACATTGGTTGGCGACATGACATACTGCGGGGAGCAGCTCGAAGTTTACTCAGAGGAACTACCAAGGTCCTCCCATCCAAGGGAGTTCTGGGATCCATTTGTACAATATCTATGGTCTGATCCTGCGGTGTGACAGATACCAGTCGCAGGGAAAGAAGAGATGGAAATTGTGAGATGCAGTATTTGAGATATCCATGTTTCAATATTAGCACTGATATGATATAACGAACTTACAGCAAACAAATGATGACGGAATGCTGACAATGCACACATTCTCCCCCAGTCAAAAGGTCTGGGTTAATTCCATTGTTCTTTTGCCCACTACACCACCCCAGTGTGAACCCAGCCATATGCAAATCAGTCTTGACCCTGTGCCCCATGAGAACAGTCCAGACCGAACTTCCAGGCCAGGTCCTCCCTGGACTGGAAACAAGCATCCTGGGACCGGTTTCAGGGTATGCCACCCTTCTTCAGCCAGGCTAGCTTGAAACCAGAGGCACCGTGAGCAAGTGACCCACGTCTGGGCATACCCTTCCCACTTAGGGTGAAAAGTGTTACAACAAACAAATGATGGATGGAATGCTAACAATGCAAACATTCTCCCTAGTTTCGATTGCCATATGCTATAGTGAGAGTTTTGTATTTCCATTTTTTGTCTCCCTGTGCTTTATTGACATCCTTGTTATGTTCTGTTCTGTTCAGTCCGTCAGTCAGTCATTAATCTTACACAATAAAACAATACATACATTTTAAATAAGCATACCCAAAGATAATCATTCCCTAGTTCCCCTCGTAGCAGTCGCAATGGATAAGATATTGCCTTTAACATATTTAGCCAGTTTCTCAATCTGTTAAATGGAAAACTTAGGTCTAAATGCAAAGCCTTTTATTTGATTTACTAAAACTATTATTTGGTTTGCTACCATAAAAAAGTTATGGTTCAAGACAGGAATTAATAAAGTGCAAGTGCAAGAAGGTGCATATACATACAAAAGCTGCACATAAGATTTACCACATTTGGATTAAAAACTAGACCTATAAAAGTTAAAATGTCATGCCTTTACCCTTTCGTATTAAATTGACAGCAAATAAATATCTACTAACGCTAAAAACAATTTTCTGCGAAGTGTCAGTTTTTAAGATCCTAGTGGCTCCTGAGTGTAACCTGATTCCCAAGTTTCGGCAAATAGGTTTAATACATTTTTCATTTTTACTTGGAATGCTGGACAAAAGAATATTAGGTGGGAATCGTTTTCTACTACATTCGGTTGGCATAGAGGGCAGTAGACCACCTCACTGTCATCACCATTTTTGTGTACATATTTTGCTGAATTGTAATTAACTTGCAAGACGTCATAGCGGAACTTCATATACAGAGATTTTACCAATTGTGGTTGAACCTCGTCCAGATATTGCTCAAAGAGGGGAAATGGTTTTATTGACAGGAACTGTAATGTTAGCCTACCAATATCAGAACTGTGGGAGATACTATTTTGCATAAATGCCCAAAAGGTAGTTTTCAAGACCTTTTTTGAGGACAATGTTAATAAGTTGGGTGCATCCCAATAGTGATTTAACCCTCATTTACAGAACCATTAGTGCACATGCCTAACCCACTGGAGGGTAACATGCTGATTAAGTCTTAAGATCTCAATTAACCCCTCTTTGTAGTTTTTGAGTCCTTCTGTGGTCCACACACGGACCCAGAATAGCAACGGTCTCAGTATGGCCTCATGGCCTATGAGCTTTATATTCATACCTAGGGTAACAGGGGTCATGGGTGTACGTACGGGGAGATGTAATAACATCCTGAAAATCTTATTTTCATTCCCCTGGAACATGTTCCTGCTAGTAACACCCCAAAGTTCTGCACCACAAAGGGTTGCAGATTGTGCCCTATGTTTATAAACTTCTAGTGCGGGAGACACAACCTTTGTTACACTATTCTGATGTTTTTTCAGTATTGGCAAGGTGTTTTGAAGAAAAATAGCCTTGCATTTTTGCAGGTGCAAAATACCAGATCAGTTTAGTATCTAGTGTAATGCCTAGGTAAATAAAGTTGGCCACCTATTTTAGCTTCTGTTTTGGACTATGATGTTTTTCTTGAAAGGTTTATGAGGTTTTACTACCATATATTTTGTTTTGCTAGAATTTATTTCGAGGCCCTTTAAATTGCAAAATTCGCTAAAAGAATCTAATAAGTTTTGATGACCCTTCGGGGTTTGTGATAATAGAATAGTGTCATCGGCAAATAGTAGAGCCGGTACTGGCACCCCTCCTAACTTCCGCGAATCATTTTTACACCCTAGAGATGATTTGCAACATCATTTACATATAATGAGAAGAGGGTTGGTGCCAGCACACAACCCTACCTTACTCCTCTCCTTATAGGGATTGCCTCAGTGAGTTCACCCCTGGTTCCCCATCTGACTTGAGCTTAGTTGTCTTTATGCAATCTGACTATCTGTATGAGAAGATCTTCAGGTACAGCCTGATTTTGTTTGTTCGTTTGAAATCTGTTTTTATTTTCTAGAAAAAGAACAGAACGATGGTCCAGATATACACAGCGTCAGGCCCACTTTCCTATTCAGGGACAGCCGCGTGATGTGAGAGAGTCTCCAAAATTTTGGAGAAGCATTGGCGAAATATTTTAAATACAGCATGTCGCCTACAACCCTTGTTGGGCCGGCCGCGTGATGTATTATAGATGGCAGTACTGATCTATTAAGGGAAAACAACAACACTGAGAACATGGGCAAGAGGCCCATAGGAAGTGAGTAGTGGCGAGTAGATAGAGAAATGTCGAAAAAGAGAAGAGACAGTAGAAAAGAAAGGTAGACAGCAGCAAAAGAGGTTGTGTGGGCGGACAGGGGGACGGGTTCAGCGGAGGTATTGTCTCATGTTACGGAGATCGAAAGTCCGAATACTTGTCAGAGGGGATTACGCGCAGGGTTGGTCTGGTTGCAGGAGTAGTCGGTTGGGGTCAGTCGGGAGTATAGCTTCTTCAAAGAGTCGTAAAGCCCTGAGTTTCGAAGGTAGGTAGCACGCATGTTCTATTTTACAAAGATATTTAACTAAAGGTTGCCAGATAGCAGTGAAGCGGGTATCACGTGATTGCAGTCGTGCTGTAAATAGTTCCATGGTTACTATGTGCCATAAGTGCACAAACCAAGCGGCAATTGGGGGGTCTCCGTTTTCTTCCAATATAACGCTATAAATTGTTTAGCAGCTCCAAGCATGTGTAGCGCTATAATCCTATCGCTCCAGGTAAGTGCTTTTAGGTTGTCAGGCTTAAGTCCTAAAAGGACCATGGCTGTGGACTCAGGCAGGGGAAGCCTAATAACTCTTTAATATGACTAAGGACTTCTTTCCAGAGCAGGGTCAGGAGTGGGCAAGCCCACCAAATATGAATGAAGTCTCCAGATGCAGTCGAGCACCTCCAGCACAATGGGGACGTGGCAGAGAACATTTTGTGCAGTTGAGCAGGTGTGTAATACCATTGCGTCATGATCTTGTACGATTTTTCTCGCTGCAAAATACTGCGATAGACCTTTGGAATGTCACGCCATAGGCGATTCCACTGTGCGGGTGTGATTTCTGTGAAGGACATCAGTTGCCATTGGATGGGTAGTTATTAACGGGGGGTGCTGCAGGATATGGTTTGTCCGAGATATAAGGCCCTTCGATTCTTCAAAGGAACGGACCAAATGCTCAAAGGGACTGAATGGTCGGACAGCTGCCTTTTGCATCTCCTGCGAGGACACCCAATGTCGCAGCTATGCGTACTGGATTCCCGCTACCAGTGGAAGATGAAATTCCTCTCTGCACTGAGCAAACGTCTTAAGCGTTCCCCACTCAGATCATGATCACTCTGCATCCCCCTTGTAAACATTTGGCGAATGTTTGCGGGTTAAGACCCGAAGGGAATAGCGGGTTGCCTGCAATGGGAGTATGGGGGGAGGGAAAGGTCATGAGTCCTTTACACACGGCCACCTTGTCCCATATATCTAGAACCGTCTTTGTGGGCACTGCAATATACGCGCTACGAGAGTGTGCAGTGCAGTGGAGCCACGTAAGATCCCAGATGGTACGCCCAGTTACCATCTTGTCCATATGGAGCCAGATCTTTTCACATTCAGTGGTTGTCCACTCCGAGACAATGCGAAAATGGGAGGCCCAATAATATTCCAGGAGGTTGGGGCATGCTAGCCCTCCTCTGTCCCACGGGAGCATGAGGACCTTGTGGGAAAATCGTGGTGTATGCCCGCCCTATATGAAGCTAATGAGGTCTCACTGAAGGCCCTGAATCTGGTGCTGTGAGATAGGGGGGGGAAGGCATTGAAATAAATACAGGATTTTAGGGGGTATCAACATTTTGATAGCATTAAGTCTTCCCAGCCAGGACAAGATCAGAGATTTCTATCCTCTCAAGTCCTCCAAAACAGTTCTCCTGCATTCCCGTCAGTTTACTTGGGTCCACCTATCAAGGGAGGGAGTCAGTTGAAGCCCTAGATATCGGATGAGGTCGGTGGCCCATTGATAAGGAGCAAGCTTTTTCAATACTGGTATCTCCTCCTCAGGGATTGTAAGGTTCAGGGCCCAGGATTTCCCATGATTAATTTTAAGGCCCAAGGCCTGCTCAAAAGACTGTAGCAGAGAGTGGAGTGCCGGGAGGGATATATGTGGACGTGATAATGTGAGGATAAGATCGTTACCTTATTCTGCCGACCCCGAGGGGGAGACCATGTATATCCGCAGCCTGCCTGATCATCTCCGCTAGAGGCTCTACCATGAGGGCAAACAGCAGAGGAGACAGGGGGCAACCTTGCTGTGTACCCCGATGAATGGAAAAAGGATCCGTAAGCTGCCCATTGACCCGTACTCTGGCTTGTGGGGAGAGGTAGGGGGCCATGATCATAGAAATCATGTTCCGACCCAGTCCGATTTTCTGCAACACTGCCCGGAGGAAGGTCCAGTCCACCCGGTCAAATGTCTTCTCCGCGTCAAGCGATAGAAGGCAGGCCGGTATCTTCCAGTGTTGCGCTTTCCCCACCAGGTCTGCGATTCTACGCACATTATCCGCTCCTTGTCTGTTTCGGATGAAGCCAACCTGGTCCGGCTCCACAAGGCCAGGCATGTGGGGGGCTAGGCGTTTAGCGAGGATTTTAGTGTAGACTTTAAGATCTGTGTTCAATGGGGCGATAGGATGCACACAACGTGGAGTCTTTTCCCGGCTTGGGGATAAGGGCTATTCCTGCCATACCCATGCAGGTCGTCGGCCCTTCCGTGTCGGAAAAATAATTATATAGTTGCAAGAGGTGGTGCTGGAGTTGCACCAGAAACATGCGGTAAAAGGCCAGTGGTAGGCCCTCCGGGTCAGGTGTCTTCCCAAAAGGGAGGTCTTTTAATGCAGCCGTCAGCTCCTCCGCAGTGAGAGGACCCTCCAGTTGCTTGGCATGGTGGGGTGTATTGGGGTTCAGGGGCTCTGGTTCAGAACGTTGTTAATGTGGTCCTGGGATGGTGCTTCTGCCGTGTAAAGGGAAGCTTAATGGGCCCAAAAGGCCTCGCATTTGCCCCGTTCCGTGATGACCCTTTCCCCGTCCGGTAGTTGGATGTTAGCTATATGGGCCTTCACTGCACGCGCTCGCAGATGTTTCGCCAATAATCTGCCCACTTTGTCCCCCCCTTCAAAGTGTCGTTGTTTTAAGGCTAGCAGGTATCTCTCAGCCTTATTGGTACGCAGGGAGCGGAGCAGTCGCCGACATGCGAGCGAGGGGTGTTCCAGGTCCTGTCTCTCCAATTTTTTATTATCCTTGGAGAGGTTATCCTCCAGGAGTCGGGCCTCACGCGCCCACGCAATCGATAGGGATGTGATATGGCCACTGATTGTAACCTTGAAGGCATCCCACACTAAGGGAAAAGGCGTTTCAGGTATATCGTTACTCGTGAAGTAAGAGTCAATGGAAGTCCGTAGGCTGGGTCCTGCAGGATGTGCAGCGGCAGGTGGCACCGTGGGGGACGGGTGGGGAAAGCGGCCGGGTCCTGCAGAAGAAGCTCAACATGGGCATGGTCGGAAAGCGATATGGCAGACATAGATGCCGCCAACATGTCCCTTATTAGGGCATGAGAGATAAAAAGATAATCGATGCGCGAATACGAACGATGGACGTGCGAGTTGTACGAGAGGGTGGAGGACATGGCACCCGTCCCATTCGAGGAGGCTTCACTGTGGTCTATCTTAGTATCCCTCGCCAGATTAAAATCTCCCCCCAGGATCAATGAGGGATCACCCTGCGGCACATGTTCCCGCAGGATCATCCAGAGATGGGAATCCTGCATCTGGTTGGGTGCATACACATTACACAATGTAAATTGGCGTTTCCCAATCCCTACCCCTGCTCTAATGAAACGTCCATCTGTGCTGCGATAGACTCTGAGTTCCCCCTGCCTGATGCCATTTCTGCAAAGAATTGTCACACCGACCGTTTTGGTGGTGCGCCGTTGCCCAGAATTGGAGGGGATATTTAGGGTGTGCCATGCGAGGAATGTCTACTTTCAAAAGGTGGGTTTCTTGAAGAAAAATTATGTCTGGGTTGTGTTGGAGGAGGTAACGCCACGTCTGCCGCCGCTTGTTGGGAGAATTAAGCCCCTTAACGTTAAGGGATATAACCTTTAAAGGGTAGGGGAGAGACATAAGTATGTCTGATCCCAAATTAGTCCATCATGCCACCGTAGGAAGTAGGTCAGGGTAAGGGGAAAAAGGTGCAAGGGCCCGTCATTCCTATCTAGGGGGTGGGCCACAGCATTGGGGTTTGCCGTCCACCACACCTGGTAGACAAGAAAAAGTAGGATAGAAGAGTCAGGGAAGTCGGAAAATATATAATCGAGAAGTAGATAACCAACATTGGCCAACCGGGCCACATTGTTTTGTTCCAGTCACGGGCCAGCCTACACCACAAGTTTTGGGTGATCCCAGAGATGTCATTCTCTCAAGAACAGATGGGGATGGGTCGTCAGCTGCTCTCGGGTCCACCCAGATTGGGGCTCTAGGGAGCTGGGATGTTGTCCAGGCCGTTTGGGCAACCATCGATCTTGGCAGAGCAGGAGCGGGTTCCTAAAGGCAAGCCCTGAAGTCCGCTGCGGGAATGAGGTCTGACTATCAGGGGGTTGGAGATCGCAAACCTGCCTCCGATTTGTCTCCTTCCAAGGACCTGATATGTTTTATAATAAGCTCCTGCTTGGCCTGTGAAGACGATTGTTCATCAAGGGGTGGCGAGCGTCTGCGAAGGCGCACGGTAGACCAGGATGGCTTGGCGGGCATCCGTGTAGGAGGTGGGAGACAAGTGGGGCTGGCAGGTGGTGAGGAGGGAAGTCGAAGTAGTTGAGCCGCATCTTTGTAGATCCGCATCACTCTAAATTTGGATTCCCACTGAAACATGAGGGCGAATGGGTGGCCTCACTGGTAAGAGATATCCATGCTCCGCAGCTTGTTTGTCACAGGTTTGAAAGCACGGCATCGCCTTAAGGTGTTGGGTGCTGGGTCCTGAAAGATCTGAATCTTGTTCCCATCGTAGGTGATATCCTACTTAGCTCGTGCCGCTGTGAATATAGCCTCTTTTTCTGTGAAGAAGTGGACCCTAGTTAAAATGTCCGGCCTGCCCGCGGGCCCAGAGATCCGATGGGCCCGGTCCAGGGTCGGCGGGGAAGCGTCATCATCCCCCCAGACCTTGTGGAGGAGTTGCGCCACATAGGTCATAATGTCCTTCCCTTCTGCCCCGAGGGGGACCCTCAATTCTCCAGGTTCTCCTGCTTCAGTTGCAATTCTATGTGGTGTTCTTCCAGGGTGGCCAGGCACTGCCAGAGATGTTCCTGGTCCTCAGTGCGGGCGTCAACTGTCTTTTCCAGCCCTTCCAGTCTTTCGCCCAGGTCCGTAACTTCCTTTTTGAGTCCGGACATGAATGAGGCCATAAAAGCTTGTGTTACAGGTGGCGAGTTCCCTCCGGTTTGCGGAGCTACCTCAGTGGGGGCCGAGGAGCCCGCCTTACCCCACATTGCTGCTACAGAGTTGTCCTTGGAGGTCGCCGCCAAGGTGTCCTTGCCCCCTTTGGTACGTGTCATTTCTGATTTATAGACGTCCTGTAGAGCGCCAGTCGCAAAGGTCAATAAGGGTCCGTAGAAGTGCCAGCAGGAACGCCTGGCTGTCAAGTAAACTCGTTTCACGTCAGATGGATTGGCCCAGCAGGAGAGACAACAGTGGCTGGGACGTTAGTCGTCAGGGCCCCCTAATGGCCTGTTAAGTCTGTCAGCTATCTGGTCATCAAGACTCAGAACAGGTGTGTACCTCACAGCCCTCGTGAGACAGCAGGAGCAGGGATTAGTGTCCAAGGGGGGGGCAGGTGAAGAAATCAACTGTAGAGTTTGCCACAGTCCGCTCCTACACGCGCTGCGTTTCAACGTGGCTGGCGTCCTCGCAGTCGGCTTCCCAAGGAAAGCACCATTGCCACGCCAGCAGGTCACAGGTCTAAGTTTGCGGGCTGCCGAGGCTGTACACAGGACTGCAACAACGCCTGTTCCCAGTGCCTCCGCGCTAGGCCCACAGCGTTCCCTCAGGGTCCACGGCCCTCTTGCTGAGTCATGCTTCTAGCCCTCACAGGCTCAATATGGCAACCAAGTCAGGCCCACCACCAGCCCCACTCCAGCTCCAAGGGGGCGGGTGAGACCCAAGACAATTGCCCCTGTCAAGTGGGGACCAAGGCTCCATACATGGGGTCCGCTGCTCAAGGCCCACAGCTCTGTCCCTAAGCCGTGCGCTCACCAGTCACTGTCCCAAATATGGCGGCCAAAGCACCAGGGGGCCTGCAATCCCGCCACCCACCCTGCGGCAGCTCCAGGGGGCAGGCGGGGCCCAGGGCGATAGATCCAGTCACGCAGGGGGCCGATGCGCTAACTGGGGTTTCAAAGATGCCACTCCAGAGACCCCCTACGTGCTCCCCTAAGGCCCAGAGTATTCTTCCCAGGCAGAGCGCTCACCAGTTCCAGGCTTAAAATGGTGGCCGTCTGTACAGCAGGCTTCCCAAGGCCAGAGGCTCGCACTCACCAGCAGGGTCTCCCTCATCATCCCCTATTGTGCTCAAAGCACTGCCTCCTCCGCTGGTCAGTTCCGGTGAGGTCAGGAGGGAGCCTTGTCCTCCCGCAGGCACTGACAGCGCCCCCGCTCCAGCTGTAGGGCCGTTCGTGTGGCCCCAGTCTGCTGCTTGCGTCTTGGCCGTTGGGATTAGCGCCCCCGCCGCTCCACCGTCTAGGTCGACGCCAGATGCAGCCACCGGGCTCTCAGTTTCAATGTCACCTCACCTCGGGGGTGCTCCTGCCCGGATGTCCCAAGATGGTGGCCCTCTATGTTGTATGTCACCGCCTGTCATCAGCTTCAAGCTTTCTCCTGCTCCGCCGGAGGCAGCCCTCAATAGCCGCCGATTACCGTGGCTTTGCCCCACCAGGTTCTGCGCTTCATAGTCACCCGGCGGGGAGCAGCAGGAGGGGGCCCGTCAGGCCAAGGGGAAGCCGTCTGCCTCGTCTCGCTCTGGGGAATGCTCCCGGCGCGGGCTGCAAGATGCCTTCCCAGAGCCAGCCTCCGATCCGATCACTTGCTCCGGGCCAGCCACTCACTCACGTCTCCTTGGTATCTCTGCCACTGTGTTGCCTGTTTCTGTAACGGAGAGATCCAGGGAGACTGCAGGGGCACAGGGGACAGCCCCTAACACATCTCTGAGGGGCTCCGCTGTAGGCACCGTAAAATGACTGGGCGGTTCTGCTCGCCGACCGATGTCACGCAGTAGCTGCACCGATTCAATCGCCTACAGGCCGGTCTCTGCTGCAAGTTGTACCGAACACTGTCAGCTCTCCGGGCCACCCCAAGAATGGCTGCGATGTCCCCCCAGCTCCTCTAAAATCGCTTTGTTTAGCAGCGGATGGCTGGAGCTCTACCAACGTGCGACTTACAGCATTGCCAGCAAGACAACGCCCTACACCCTAATTTTTCAGGGAGTTCCAAAGTGAATCTCTTGGAATAAGGTCATAGGTGGCCTTCAAGTCTATAAAAGCTGTGTCCAGGTGTCCTTTCGTTAGAGTGGTATATTTCCAACCTATACAGGGAAGTCTGAAGACCTGGTCGATTGTACTTGTTCTTGCTCTAAACTCAGCTTGATACTGCGATAAAATGTTGTTTCCTCTAACCAGTTATTAAGTTTAGATAAAATCTGTTTAGCATAGTTCTTTCGCAAGGTGTCGATTAGGCTTATAGACCCATAGTTAGCAGGATCTTGTCGGTTTCACTTTTTAAAGATTTGGATAATTTCAGCCCCTATCCATGACTCTGGTAGCAGGGCTCCTGCCGCCACGGCATTTCATAGAAGATTTACGTAAGGTCCCCATACTGCTTTGTCATGTCTCAGCAGGTCGCCAGGTATTGTTTTGCGACCAGGGGCTTTCTCTGGCTTAACTGCATCAATAGCTGCCAAGGTTTCTTCTATACTAAAATAAGGGACATAATTTTGTCTGCTTTGAGCGGTTGCTGGGGGGCATGTTGTGTTTCTTAAATAATTACTTGTATGTTCGGCAGTGGCCTCTGAGTATAGCTTTTAAAAATGACCATACCATGTGCCTGAATCCAAAAAGTGATTCATGCTAATTCTGCATGTTTGTTGCCCTTGGCTAATAGTCTCCAGAAACCCACATGGTCCTTAGTCTTGGCTGCAATGATCAATTCGTTCAAGATTTTATCATCCCAATCTTTTTTTGTTTGTAGTAGTAATGTTTTATACCTAGCCCTTTTATCCCTCAGTGCTTTAATATCATTGGTTTTCACAACCGCTAGTAACTCACTCTTTGCGGCACTCACTGTTGTACCAGTGGTTAGCTGAGGGGTTGATAACTGTCCCAGCCACCTCATGTACTCTGAGGAGTTTACTCAGGATCTGTTTCAGTTTATCTATCATAGTGTAATAGATCTGTACTTTGGGGATCTCTGGAATAGGCAATTCTATATAAGGGGCTATGACGTCTGAAAAAGTATTATAAATCCTTGTCATAGCTTCACACTTACCTATGATCGATGGCCATTTAGGGATCTCCGAGTATCGGTTGAACTGGGGTTATAATACTAACACTGTTTTTCAGGGGCCTAGTTTCAAAGAGGGATCCCGCTATTGTTCGGCACAATTGGAAATGATCACTATCATTTCTGGTTTCTACTTTTAGATCGAGTATATTTGACCAAGAATTAGCAATAGCCATTATATAGTCAATTCTACTCTTGGTAAATCTTCTTTTAAACGTATGAGCACTTGGTCTATCTGAGGGCAGCCTGACATTGCAGGCCCTAAGTCCCTGCCTTGAAACTAGTCGGATCAGTTGTGCCACTGCAATTGTGCAGGGTACAGAATGGCCTACCTCCAAAGATGGGACACCATTTGCTATATCCTCCTCCCCAAAGATAGTTTACAACCCCACAACCGGTTGGAATTTACAATTAAAATCTCCCCCTACAATTATTATTGCCCTGGAATCAATGGTGGTTAAGAATTTATTGAGTAACTCTATCACTGGAGATTCCTTACTAGCTGGTCCTGTTTGTTATGTTGTGTCTTCTTACCTGCCTTCCTCCTTCCTACATTGTAGTCCCTCTTGCTTAGAATAGGAATGTTCCTATGTTCTTAGAATAGGAATGTACGTGTGATTCCAGGTCAGTTACGACCTGAAGCTGTTGGTGGATGAGGCGAATAAACTGGACTCCTGATCTACACTTTGTTTCCTCTTTAATTCAATTTGGGAAACACCACATTATTATTGGCGACGATCCTACCTCACATCGCCTCAACACGCAGCTGTCCTCTTCTTGAAGTACCTCCCCAGCGGCTGTATTCTTTGGAAGGAAGCGAAGTCTTCCCAGCGGCTGAATCGACGATTTAAAATGAAGAAAGAAAACTCCTAGATATGGTGAGGAGTACGGAGGGAGGTTAAAAAAAAAAATAAGGGGACGAAAAAGAAGGAAAATAATCAACGCGTATTGTTTGTTTATCGAGCCGTTAAATGCGCTCGCGCTGCTCGCTTTTCTATGCGCGAGAGATTTCAGCGCGTGCAGCAGGAAGGCTTCATGCGCTTCAGTGATGTAACACGCAACGTGTGAAGGAAGTCACCTTGCGTTTCAAGCCTCGTTGCGCTCAGTGTCTAACGCGCATTTAAAAAAAAAAGAACTCTGATTGTTGTCTTTGCTTTGCGCATAAGTTAAAAGAATGTAGAGTGAAAGAACATTCGTTTTGCATTGGAAGTAACACAGATATTGACAAAAGAACCCTGATTGTCTTTGGGAACAGAGTAAAAGAACGTTTCTGAAAAAATAGAACGTGTCTTTATAAAAAAAAAAGAGGATGATGATCTCACAAAGCCTGCTCTACTGTGATTAAAAAAAAAAAAGGTAGACAAAGAGAAGCTGTTTTTTTTTTCAATACAACTAAATCTTTATTAATGACATTTCTTTATAGAAGAAAATAAAGAAAAGCTTATTAAGGACACAATAAAGGATAAGGTGAAGAAAGACTATATACTATATATAAAATAAAAAAGGAAGAGAAAAGAAGTTAAAAATATGCAGAATGTCACACAACCAGCATTCTTTTTGATAAGTCCAGGTGAACCTAGCGTGAAATGGCAGAAATGGAAGAAGATTTTTGCGAATTATGCGAGAGTGTGTGGCACAAACCTGAGTGCAGAAAGGAAGCTTTCTTTACTCTTACACTGTCTAGGTGGTGAAGGACAGGACGTACTAGAACACTTGCCGGAGCTCACAGCAGCGGAACAGAGAAACTTAAACGAGTACGAAATAGCCATAGAGCAATTAGATCGTCACTATCTTCCAAGATTGAGCACAATAATGGAGAGATACCATTTTGGCTTGAGAGGTCAGAAGAGAGATGAGTCTGTAGAAGACTACGTGTCCGCTCTAAGAAAATTGGCGTCTTCATGTAAATTTGGACAAACATTAGAAGAAAGGATAAGAGATCAGTTCGTCTTAAAATGTGCTCATGACAGCATTCGTAAAGAGTTATGGCTAAAGGATGAACCACCCCTAGAGGAAGTACTTGTGATAGCAAAACAAGTCGAACACATGACCAAATGTGTGGATGAACTGAAAGGAGAAAAAGAGAAAACAGTGGAACCTGAGAAGAAAGCCGAATCCAAAGTAGAGGAAGTAGTTTGTCAAGTTCAGAAAGAGGGAAAAGAAGACAGTGGGAGAAATGACAATATGACGAATAGATATAATCCGAATTTTAATATGTCTAACAAATTTTCTTGTTTCAGGTGTGCTAATCCCGGACATTTAGCTAACTCACCAAATTGTCCTGCCTTGAAAGTTATTTGTAATGAATGTGGGAGAAGAGGTCATTTTTCAAAATGTTGTAGGACAAAAGGTAATAAAAGGGATAATACGTACAAGAAATGGGCACAACCACAGGTAAAAACGGTTACGTTTCAGGTTAGTGATGGAGTATTAGAACACCCCACACATTTAGTTAAAGTAGATGATGCCATGATTGAATTTAAATTTGATTCTTGTTCCCAGATCACCATGATTGATGAAGAGCTTCTGCACAAAACCTTTGGGAAAAATGTAAAGCTGTTCAAAAGCGACATCTTACCGCTAGGGTATGGCAGTAAACCAATTAAGATTTTAGGTTATTTCACTGCCACTATGGAATTAGGATGTAAAATCATTCCTGGAAAAATTTATGTTACCAATTTTGGGGATGCACTAATTAGTTGGCGTGACCAACGTGATCTTGGAGTCACACTTGATCCTAATGCCACACCTCAGGTGAGAATTCAGGAGGTGGAAAATCTTGCTGACATGTTTGCTGGAAATTTTCCATCTGTGTTTGAAGACAAGTTGGGATGTTTAATTGGATATAAGCATTGTATCAAGCTTAAGAAAAATGCCATCCCCATAGTAGCGAAGGTTAGAAGGATTCCACTAGCGGAACAGGTAAAGGTACAAGAAGAGATAGAAAAGTTAGTTTCAAATAACATTATAGAGCCTGTAGAAGCCACGGAATGGTTGGCTCCCATTGTGGTTGCGAAGAAGCCAACTGGTGAGATTCGTTTGTGCATTGACCTAAGAGCGTTAAACAAAGAGGTGGTGGTGGACAGATTTCCGTTACCCAACATAGATGAAATTGTAGGAACATTAGAGGGTGCGAAATACTTCACTACCCTGGATCTGGCATCTGCCTACCACCAGGTAGAACTAGACACTTCTTGTCAGGATTTGACTGCATTTGTAACACCGATGGGTACTTTTAATTTCAAAAGGATGCCCTTTGGATTGATATCAGCTGCCTCGGTTTTCCAGCGAATTATGACACACATACTTAAAGGTCTTCTTGGGGTAAAATGTTACCAGGATGATCTTCTAGTGTATGGGTCGGACTTGCAGGAACACAATGAGCGTGTGTGTGAAGTGTTGAGAAGACTGGCTGATTCTGGTTTGACTCTTAAGAAAGAGAAGTGTAAATTTGGCTTAGAAGAAGTAAATTACCTAGGGCACTGTATTAAGAGTCAAGGTGTTTTTCCAAAATCGGATTTGGTTGCTTCCATCAGTAATGTTGCAGAACCTATCAATAGAGAAGAGTTATTGTCCTTCTTAGGGATGGTAGAATTTTATGGGAAGTTTATTGTACATTTTGCGGACAAGACAAAGAACATGAGGAGACTCACTGGGAAAAGTGTCATTTTTGTCTGGTCAGATGAGTGTAAGAAGGAATTTGAGGGAATAAAAGAGGAATTAAAGAAAGCTCCGTCCTTGCAGGCATTTGTTCCTGGTTTACCTACGTTCATTTTTACCGATGCAAGTGAAAAGGGATTAGGGGCGGTGTTGGTACAAAATAAACAAGACCATGAGTCTTTAATTGCATGTGCATCCAGGTGCCTTCGTGGTCCAGAGTTAAACTACTCTGTAATCGAAAAGGAGTCATTAGCGATATATTGGGCACTAAAAAAGTTCAAGAATTTAGTTTGGGGGACCAAATTTATTGTCAAATCTGACCATAAGCCTTTGAAAGAAGTATTTTGTAAAAAAGGTCTAGATTCTATTTCTTCGCGGATAAGAAGATGGATCATATCGTTACAGGAGTTTGACTTCGAAGTCCAGTATTTACCTGGTGTGTCTAACAAGGCTGCTGATTGTTTTTCTAGATTGGTTAAAAGTGATGATACGGGGTACGAAGATGACTATGTTGATGAAGATGAATATTTAAATGTTTGTGAGGTCACAGAGGGTGTTGTAAGTAAAGAAGAGTGGAAAGAGGAATTGTCAAAGGATGAGGAGTTGGTTAAGGTAATGTCCTTATTAAAAGATAACAAGCGTCTGGACAAACCTTGGTCTCTTGTTTCTCATGAACTTTCAATTTCAGATGACATGCTAACTCGTGGGTTGAGACTCATACCTCCTTTCTCTTTAAGGAAAAAATTGCTCTCTCATGCACACTCTGGTCATTTGGGGATAGTAAAAACCAAGGAGATGGTTCGTACTCAGTTTTGGTGGCCAGGAATGGACTTAGAAATAGAACGTTTGGTAAGGGAGTGTGTGGAATGCTGTGCAAGTGATAAGATCCTAAAAGTCAGGCAAATGCCCATGGTATGTAGGGAGTTACCCAATCATCCCTGGGATGAATTAGCAATTGACATTGTAGGCCCTCTAACGGGAGTTTCTGACACTCCCTATCTGATAGTCTTAATTGACTTTTATTCACGGTGGATTGAGGTTCGTGCAGTCAGTGAAATTACTTCTAATTCTGTCATCAAGTTTTTATCGGACATATTCTTGAGAGAGAGTTTCCCTAATAGTTTACTGTCAGATAACGGTCCTCAGTTCTGTTCTAGTGTCTTTGAAGACTATCTTAAAAAATGTGGAATAGTGCACAAGAGAACATCATTATATCACCCTGAAACAAATGGTGCAGTTGAGAGGGTCAACCGTACATTGAAGGAGTGCATTCAGCTCGCAAGAGCTAGTGGCTTGGATTGGAAGGATGCATTAAGGGAAAGAATAGACGCTTATCGTTACTCCCCTCACTCGACCACTGGAAAATCTCCCTTTGAGCTATTTAGAGGTAGAGTTCCGAATACGATGTGGTGTCCAGGTTGGATGAACATGAAGAAGGGTTTTGTGGATAATCATGTGGGTGCTTGGAGGGAGAGAGAAATTGAGAAACAAACTTGTAGGAAGGCATATTTTGACAAAGTTAAACGTGCTAAATTTCAAGAAGTAAAGGTAGGTGACCTTATAAGAATCAAGGCACCTGTAGGGAGACGGCCGTGGTCCAAGTATACCAATGTTAGGCCTGTCATTAAAGTTTTTGGTAATGCCGTCAAGACTCAAGATGGGAGGATTTGGAACAAGAGTCGTGTTGTAGTTGTTAAGTCTAGAGACCTTTCTCAGTCTGACTCTGATATTACATCTAATCTGTTTGGCATAAGCAATTCTTCTCGCTCTTGTTACAACTCTCCACCCAGTTCTCGCATGAGGAGTCAAAGGTTACGCAGTGCTCCAATGTACATGAAAGATTATGTGTAAGTTATGTTCACTGGTTTCTGCTTATTCATCTGTTTCTTTTATCTCCTTTGCCTACTTTATTTTCTGTTCACTATGTTTTGGTAAAGAAGGGAGATGTGTTATGTTGTGTCTTCTTACCTGCCTTCCTCCTTCCTACATTGTAGTCCCTCTTGCTTAGAATAGGAATGTTCCTATGTTCTTAGAATAGGAATGTACGTGTGATTCCAGGTCAGTTACGACCTGAAGCTGTTGGTGGATGAGGCGAATAAACTGGACTCCTGATCTACACTTTGTTTCCTCTTTAATTCAATTTGGGAAACACCACACTGTTCTGTTATAGATATTTAATAGGTAGATTTCAGCTTTATTGTGTGTTAATACCTTCATCCCCAAAATATCCTGTGATGGAAATTCCAGTTGGGATGTTTTAACATTAAGGATGATTTTTGTCCATAGTACCAGACGAACTGATGGTCTGCCTCTCATTGAGGGAACAGCGCTAACACTGAATGTTTTATAGCCTAGCTTGTACGGGGCTTCCAGTGCCCAGGTTTCTTGTAGCAGGCAGAAGTCAATTTGATTTATATACTCCTGCCTTTCAGCCTAGCTATGTTCCATGATATATAGGTGCTTTTCCAATAGCTGTGTTTATTCATTCTGGGAATGGAGACTGGCTGAGACAAAATCTACCCCTATATCTCCCCTATAATCTGCAGGATTAGCCTGATGGTTAAAGGGGTGGGGGGGGGGGGTAAATTTGAATAAGGTTTTCATTGAGTGCGCTTTTAGTCTTCAGTTTGCTTGTTAACGCTAATTTTTTAGGCAAAAATAGTTCATCGTGTTTAGTTTTCGTTCTTTCATGTCGAATTAACTGCTAAAGGAAATCCTGTTTTTTCCTCTATGCAATGTCTAATACAATGCCTTTTTTGTCTAGTACACTGTGAAATAAAAAAACATATCATTATCACATTTGGTGTATATTTTGTGATGGTCTGTAAAGGAGTAACTTTGTTTTCCCTGAGACAGTCAACTTTCCATGTGTTTATTTTTCGTTGCCATGCACATTGTCATATTCTCTCAATCTAATTTCAGTGGCATTGCCATACCTCGATTTATATTTTGGTATACTTTAGTAACTAATAAATGTAGATCTAGGTGTGTACAAAACCGTTTGTCTAGTGAAGTGTGTGTAGCAGTTTCAGGCTGAAAGGGGGGTGTAGCCTGACTGGCTAACTACGCGGACTCTTTCTGAGTTGCTCCGTGACCTCCTCTACTATCCAGCGTAGTACATCTCCGCCTAAACCCTGAGCACATCGAGCCTACCTCCCGTAGCCTTCCCCCATGGATTGGGAGCTAGAGGAATGTGAGGCAGCAGCTGGAGGAGTCCCAGAGTGTCCCGGGTGAGTGTGGCTGGGCACAGGGCTCTGAGGCTGTTTAATGGAACACACCAGTGCATCGGCCGCACTTGGAAGGATCTTGCTAGCGGAGGCTTTCCTCTTCTCCCCGAACTCATGACCTGGGGGCTGGGGCTTGAAGCCAGGTCAGTACGCAAAGGCGCCGTCTGCCTGCCTGACGGAACGAGCGCCTCAGGTGCAGACTAAAGTGTGGCCAGACCTCACTGCTACGTGCTGCCACTGCTGCATGGTGGGAGCCTTCTTGTTGTGTTGCCAGTTCTGTTGCTTGGCAACTAGTTGCCTTTGCATGCTCGTGTCCTCTTGTGCGTCTGTCATGTGTTGGAATGCATTCAATTGAATAGTGTTTTAGTTCGATTGGAAGTGGACAAAGTGGAAGGCATACTTTGTCAACTACATTGAAGCGGTTGATGAAGCAAAAAAGATGGCTGCTGAACTGAAGAAAAGCTTACTTTTACATGCACTTGGTCCGATTGGACTTAAAGCCTTTCATCAATTAACTAGCACTATTAAGCCAGGGGATTTGTGGCTTAATTGGTCATTTTGCTAAAGTTAGCAAAATAAAGAAATCCAGAGTTAAATGTGTCTCTGACAATACTGATTTTAATGAGGTAGTGGATGATTCTGTTCCAGACCCTACTGATTTGATTCTAAGCCATGAGTTATCTACAAACGTTAGAAGTAATCTTATGCTCAATATCACGGGGGCTATTTGCACCATATTTGCACCAATAAACCTGTTTGCAATATGTTAATTGGTGGTGTGAATGTGGATATTATTGCCGATTCTGGGTCCACTTACACCATAATTGAAGAAAAGTTATGGAGAGGTAAATTTGTTAGTAAGTTAGGTGAACATCTATTGGAACCAGATATTTCCCCCGAAGGATATAGTGTAGAGAAAATCGATCTCATTGGCTTCAGATGGTTTGTTTTTGAGTTCAAAAACAGACAGTGTTGTGCTAAACTGTATGTTGCCAAAAGTGCCCCCCCCATTTTAGGATGGCTGGATCAGCAATTACTTCATATTATTTTAGATCCTAACAGTGCAGAGCACGTTTTTTTTTGTTCAATAAGTTTATAAGTTTTAAAAGGTATAGAAATAGATAAATATAGTAAAAAATTATACAAGGGATGGAAATACATCAAAAGGTAATATAGCAATTGGTCTAGTTACAAATAGTTGGTTCAGAACTTATTAGTTAATATGATGGAAAGGGAAAAAGAAACAGGGCAAAATACTGCAAGAGCCATCCAGTGTATCACTATGATAAAATATGAAATAGAAAAGGAGAAAGGAAGGAAAGAGATAGAGAAAGAGAACAAGAGCCAGAAAGTGAGGGAAAGCAGTAGAAAAGAAAAAATAAGAGGAAGGAAAGAAAAGGAAAGGAAGGATCTACTGCAGTGCTATATAAAGATAATACATTCTAACATCAAACAGACTCCACAAAGGGATATTGAGCAACCAATCCTTTCGCAGCCAGCTCCATATATGTGTCCAAAGCTCTCCAGACACCACTAGAAATATTCGGGGAAAGATGAGCCTCATCAACCGAGCAAGTTTTGATTGTTGACAACCGCTCTTCGTTGGGTGAAAGCATGAAGAAACTATTTCCTTCTGTTTTTAGTGGTAAGCTGGGGAATTTTCGGGGTTTTGAACATTTTATTCTCCTCAAAGTAAGTGCTACTCCTAAAGTCCATTGTTGTCGTAATATTCCGATTTTGGTCAAAGATGAGGTCTCCAAAGTACTTGAGAAACTGGTGAATGCTAAAGTAATAGAGCCCATAGAGGCTTCGGAGTGGATTTCTCCAGTTGTTATTGCCAAGCGTTCCAATGGAAAAATCTGGCTCTGCGTGAACCTTCGCCATCTCAATAATAATATAATAATTGACAGGTTTCCCCTACCCAAAATTAATGAGATGGTGAGTTGTCTCAAAGGGGCGAAGTGGTTTTCCACTATCAACCTCTCTTCTACGTATCATCAAATTACTTTGTCCAAAGACTTTAAACACCTTACATCTTTCATAACCCCTTTTGGCTGCTACCAATTTGCTCACATGTCGTTTGGCCTTGCGTCAGCGGCAGCGGTGTTTCAGCGCCTAATGTTCCACTTATTCAAAAAAGAGTTAGGGGTAACCTTTTTTCAAGATGATATCCTAATATATGGTGGAACGAGGGAGGAACATGATGCTGGGCTTAACAAAGTTTTGAGCATACTAGAAAGTAAAGGACTTACCATTGAATTTTCAAAATGTAAATTTGCATGTGAAACCGTAATGTATCTTGGCCATGTTATTGATCATAATGGTGTTAGACAAAAACCTTCTTTGGTCTCATCAATTGAAAATCCTCCAATCCCCACTAGTAGGGATGGCATCAAATCATTCCTTGGCATGGCAGAGTTCTGTGCCAAGTATGTTCCTAATTTTGTTGACAAATGTTTTAACATTTGTCAACTTCTGAAGAAAAATGTGAATTTCTCATGGTCTACCGAATGTGATAATGATTTTAAAGCTATCAAATCTGCTATTGCTAATGCCGCTTCACTCACCAGTTTTGATCCTGCTGCTGAAAGTATGGTTACCACCGATGCTAGCAATAAGGGGTTGGGGGCAGTTTTGTCTTAAATGGATGGTAATGGCAAGGAAAACATCATTGCCTTTGCTTCCAGATCTCTGCCTCCGTGTGAGGAGAAATTTCCCATAATTGAGAAGGAAGCCTTGGCGTGTATGTGGGGCCTTGACCATTTCAAATAATTTAAGTGGGGAAAAGTTTGCACCTTAAGAAATGACCACAAGCCATTAGTTAAAATATTGAACACTAAAGGGTCCTTTAATGTTTCTTCCAGACTGGCTATAATTTCTATGAAAATTCAGAGTTTTACTAACAAAATGGTTTATACACCTGGCAAAGACAATTTTGTTGCTGATTTCCTTTCCAGGATACCTGTTATATTGGAAAAATGTGAAGATGATAAGGGGAACGGTTTCCAAGTAGCTTTAATTCATGATCAGGGTTGTGCTGCCATTAACAAGATTGAGTGGGACAATGAATTCCAGAGTCATAGCACATTGTCTAAAGTAGTATCCTTTCTGCTGGATGGTTGGCCCCGCAAAGATATTTTGCCTGATGCTGTCAAACCCTTTTGGGAAGTCAGATCTGAACTCTCTTTCTGTGATGGACTTTTATTAAGAGGTGAGAGGATTGTACTTCCGTTGAATCTACGTGCTGGCATTATCGAATTGTGCCATGAAGGTTATTCTGGTATTACCAGAACCAAATCTGTCCTTAACAAATTATTTTGGTGGCCTGGTCTAGATATTGAGACTGAAAGAGTAGTCCGAAATTGTGTATCTTGTGGTAACTCTGATAAGTCTTTGAAGACTTTTAGACCTCCTATGGGCGATACCTTTGTTTCTAAAGAACCTTGGGATACTGTAGCTATTGATATTTTGGGACCTGTTAAGGACCAGTGTGATGGATCACAGAAGTATGTTTTTGTGCCTATGGATCTCTTTTCACGTTGGCCTACTGTTAAGGTGGTTGATAAGGTGGACACTTTAGCAGTTCTTGAATTTTTGGATGACGTTTTTTCTTCAGAAGGCAGTCTTACCACTTTGCTTAGTGATAATGGAGTCCAATTTGTATCTAATATGGCTAAGAATTGCTTTACTAAATTAGGAATTATCCACATAACTACCTCTCTCTATAATCCTAGCTGGAATGGCATGGTTGAGAGGTTCAACCGACTGTTGGAAAGTATTATTCAAATTGCAGTTAGTGGTTCTCAAGATTAGATTACTCAGATTGGTAAAACTGTATGGGCCTATTGTGTAACCGCAACTGAGGCCACAGGTTTACCTCCCTTTATTATTATGCGTGGTCGTAAACCCACGTCAAAATTCAATCCCTCTTGGCTATGTTCTTCTGACACTGTCAACTGGTCTAAGGAAGAGGTGTGGAATAGAATGCAACGTGTTCATGAGAAAAGCAGAGAACATTTTAATGTCAAACACTCAACCCAACCTGTCAGCATTGAAGTAGGTGACAGGGTCAGGGTTAAAAAAACTGGTTTTGTATGTAAAGGTGAGAGTGCCTTCTTCGATGCTGAAGAAGTGGTTGATGATTTACACAATGCAGTCAGACTTAAAAATGGTGAAGTATGGAATCTAAAGAGGGTTGCCATGGATCGACCCTTTTTATGTAGAAGCTCTAATTTCCACAATTCTGAATGGTTGGAGGATGATTGTAATGCTGCATCTGGTTCTCACTCACATTCTTCTCCTGACACAACAAACAGTACTGTTATTAATCCTACGGTTGTGAAGGAGGGGGAAAGGATGGTTCGGGCTGGGCCAACTTTGGGTGAGAACATCATGGAGGATAACATCACGCCTTCTGTTCCACCTGCCATAACTTCGAGTGAGAACACTCCACCTCCTGTTTCGCCTTCTCTTAATCAGAAAGTACCACGGGTGAGAAAAGCCCCTACCTGGCTAAAAGATTTTGTGGTTAACAATATGTAGTTTATTTTAATGTCTTTCCCTCAAATATGTTTGTAACTTTCTTTTGTTTTTCTTTTCCTTTTCCTTTGTATAAAGAGGGGGAAGTGTTGTGTTGCTAGTTGTGTTGCTTGGCAACTAGTTGCTGTTGCATGCTCATGTTCTCTCGTGTATGTGTCATGTGCTGGAATGTATTCTATTGAATAGTGTTCTAGTTCGATTGGGAGAGTAGGAGATCGGTACAGGAGTGGACATGGAGATGTTGCATTCCCTCCAGGCTCCTCAGGAATATAGGATTATACTACAATTATGTGTTTACTGTGGAGAGGTGTGGCTCACTGGTTAGAGGCGGCAGACCCGGAGGCTGAGAACGGCCCGGGACCAGGGTTCGATTCCCGACGCGGCAGGGTCGAGGACCAGGGTCAGCGGACTGATAATTCTCGCCTCGGTGCCCACTTTGGTCAGTGATCACACTCGGTAACTCTGGGCATTAAGCTTGCCTCATCTCTACAACGGCCCCCCACAGACGCCGGGGATGCCTGGCTTCACCTTGGAGGTACCCAGCATGGGACCATCTCACAGGGAAAGCCAGGACGGGTTCCCCAGCGGTCATTCGCGCCAGGATACTCCGGTAGTAATTGAGCGCGCTATAAAACACCTTACATTTACATTTACATTTACATTTACATTTACTGTGTCCTCTCTTCACTTCTCCCCTGTGAAGTGGACTGGGGTCCCGATCTCGCATGTGCTGTGGCAGACTATGCCATGAGGCCTTGGTGGCTCAGAACACATTGGCCCTGCATCCTGAGCCCCAGCTACAGCAGACTTGCCCTGGGGGTGGGAGGTTCACCTCTGCTCATGAAGTGATGGAAGGGGGGGGGGGGGTGAGTTTTCCTCTCTTCCTTCTCTTCCAGGGATCTAACTTCCATTTAGTGGAAGGGGGAACCTCAAGTAACTTGTGTTGCTCCCTACTTCTTGCCCCTGCTTGGGTGGACCCTGAGGGACTTTTGTGAATGTTTGGAGCCCCATGGGCCTGTCCACAGTGATACCATCCTTCCTGCTGTTGTGAATACTTCATTCTCCCTTGATCCAAGCTTGGGGGCTGTGCTGGCTGCTCGAACAACCCCATGGCAGACCTTGGGCCACGCGGGCCACGCGGGCCAGAGGGCGAGGCCAACCTCCACTGACCAGTGCGGACTGATTTTGGGGGCAGACTGCAGTGGACCCTGAAGGCTACCCGTTGTAGGCGTAATGGGCAAGAATAAGCACAAGCTAACACCAAAATGGACAACTCCACGGTGCATCCGCTAAAGAGGGTCGACCACTTGATGCTATCCCACAGTCCTAGCACCAGCCTGATGACCTAGAAACCATATTAAAGACAACCCAGGTCTCACGCGAAGGTGGTGAGTCCAAGATTGGAGAAGTGCACATCACTGTCTCCCTCCTCCGCAAAGATCTACAAAATATGGCAATGGAGTGACTGAGGCGGAGAGTCGAGTTTCGGCGATGGGAGGTAATATCATCTCCCTTAAACAGCTGGTGTCCAAACCTTTCTCAACGGCCACTACACTTGAGAACTGGACCCAAGACCCGGAGAAGAGATCCATATTTAATAACCTGCACCTCTTTAGCTTCCCAGCGGGTGCAGCATCCTCCCGACCGGAGTCTGTTGTGGAGACGTGGATGAAATCATGTCCTATGGAGGGGATGCTTTCGCCCTGGTTTGTGGTTGAGCAGGTCCACCATTTCCTGGCACCACAGCCGGCCCCAGGGGCACCACCACACCTGATTATTGCCCAGTTCCTTAACTACAGCGATCAGGATCTCATCCTCCACGAGGCCCGCCAGGTGGGAACCCTCTCTTTTGAGTCCACTCATGTCATGATTTTCCCTGATTACACTCGAGTGGTCCAACAAAAGTGGAAGTACTATGATGAAGTGAAGCAAAAATGATGGGCCATGCATATTTAGTATATGCTGACATTCCCTGCCAAGCTCAAGGTGTTGCACAACTCGACCATGCACTTCTTCGACAGTCCAGACGCAGTACGGTAAAAGTGGCTGAAAAATCGACTAGTACTCCTTGGGTGGGGGGGGGGGTGCATCCAAGGCTGTCATACCTGCTGGTCACTCCCCTTGGAGCAATGCTGCACCAGGTCCTATAGAAATCAGAGATACAACCACAGCCCCATAGAATCCTCTGAAGGTAGACAACCCAGATTGCTCATTGGTGAGAACTCCAGCGGGCCTTTGGACTCAGTGCTCAGGCTGTGTGCCGATCATGAGGGGGGCTCCACATCTGCACCTTTGACCTCGGCCTCTGCAGCAATTTTCCTGGTGGGAGCTTGTGGTCTTCAGCCGTTTGTTACTGGGCGTGAGGAGGGAGTATCCTAAAATACTGAATTACACCTGATTTTGCCAGCAAATACTTCACGAGAGGAGGTCCCACTTTGTCATGGTTACCCAAATTGTTCTAATGCTTTTCGTTATTGAGCTTATCAGGCCGGCAGATGCTTCGGGGGGGAAGGTGCTGAAGTATGGGGGTAGTTCATTTTTGTTTTAGACATGGACACTTCACACTGCTCGCAACCCCGAATCAGTTTGCATATTCCTTCCAACTGTCCCTACATTCATTGCCCCTCCCATGAGACAGTGACACTTATCGACACCCTAAAGCCCACCATTATACCAAGCGATCCACGCCCCCTATCCTCATGCTTCAAGAGACTCAGCTGATCGTAATGTACTGCCCATTTCGGAAATGCTTTGGGAACAACAGGGTTTTTCAGGTATGGTTTGCCAAGGGCTCCAGAGAAACTGCAATTCTCTTCCACAGGTCCTTCCTTGTCAGTGACCTCAGCTGTCTCAGATACCCAGGGTCGCTACGTGGGTATCAGTGGCCTTCTAGAGGGTGTCAATACAACTTCCTTAGTATTTATGTCCTGCCATTACTTCCTACTCTGGCCCTACAGATGATGGAAGAGGTCTTCCAAAATTTCCTGCAAGGTACCACCCTGATAGGAGGGGACTTTAATGCCTACCCTGCCCCCGCCCTTGACACAACCTTCAGGCTGCCTGGCGAGGGCCTGGCGATCGGTGGCCTGGATGAAGTTGTTGGGGTTGTGCAATTCCTGGTGTGTATGGCACCCTAGGGCTAGAAAGTACATTCACACCTCTGCAGCATACAAGTCACTGTGGCATATAGACCTAATACTTCTTCCTGCAACCGGACATCTCCCATGTGTCACACACTGCCGTTCTTCTGAGGGGAATCTCCGCCCACTCACTGATCATTGTTAACTTCGGGATGCTTGATAAAACCAGATACCCCATTTGGTGATTCAGCGCCTGGTTGTTTGTGTAGACCCATTTCTCTGACTATTTACAAATCGAGGTCCTGTTATACCTTGAGACAAACCAGGACAGGATATGGTCCCATCAGCTGGCACACTGTGGATGGCTGGAAAGTCCACCATAAGGAGCATGGCATAACAAAATTGTACAAACTTTAAGAAAACTGCGTCTATTGACAGATCTTGAGAACCAGATACTGTCACTGGAGCAGCAGGTCGTTGCCAGACAAACAGAGGTCCACCAGCTACTCCTGGATAGCGCATCGCTTAGACAGGTGTCCCTCGAGGGGCCCACCAATGCTTAAGGGAGTCCAGTCCAGTGGCGGTGCGTCCATTCGTGCGCTGGGGCGTTGCCTCACCTGCTACTAATGCCACATTCCCTCATGGCCCAGGGCCCATTCATCATTTGTTCGTGTTGCGTTGTGTTCAAATTAAATATACTTTACTCTTAGTCGAGTCGCGCCGCTCAGCTTTTCCGGCCGGCACCTGACCGGGATACGCTCACTTTGGGGACGGAGTCTCTGACTGACAGCATTGAGCAACAACAGATCGTGAGCACAGTAGTCAGTGCGCATGTTCAATTTTGGGCATGGTCATTTTTATGCCCAGCCCAAACATGCGCAGTACTACTGGCTGCTGCCTTCCCCTTAGGAGAGCGAGGGACCAAGGGTCGCTTGCATCATGCAGCAGCCCCCGGCCCCCCTGGTCTCCTAAGGGGTGCTTGGGGGGGCAGCCGACCGAAGGGAGGTCTCCCCCCGGGCAGTTTGGGAGGGTTATCGCAGTCCCGGGTTTGTTCCATATTGGGCTGGTTTTTACCTACCAAATGAAGCCCAAGCATAAATGCTTGTGGCTCCTCCCCCCGGCCACCATTTTAGGTTTGGTGACCTTGTGGCCGGGAGGTTGAGTTAGAAAAGTTTTTGAGGTAGTTTTAGTGTATTTTTATTATAGTCTTTTTGACGTCTATCTATTTCTAGTAATGGCGGCTGAGGATTATAGAGTTTTAGAAGCCATCCGGCTTCTTAGTGAGGCAGGGTGTCAAGCTGCTCCAAGCACTTCGCAGAGGCAGTATCGATGCAAGTCCCAATCGCCCTCTAACCAGTGTCTCCGCTTCAAGAGCAAAGAACACCAGCCAAAGGGAAAAGGGAAGTGGAAGAAAAAGAAGAGACACCTTGAATTCTTCTGCTACACTCACTGGCTGCTGGACGCTAAAACTTCTTTCCGCTGCCCAGTTGTAAGCCTAATGCACAGAATGGGGAAAAGAATAAACAACAACCCACCCTTTCTTACTACACTCTATATGACATAATAAAGCTTATCCTACCAGTGGTGTTCAAGGCAATGGCAACTCTTCATGTAAATGTGTTATGTTCAGCAGGAAGCTTTCTGTCTGCAAGATAAGGAAGGCTACATTAATAGATAGATATACCTAATTTTCTATGGACTCTTGTATCTGCTATTCTCATTATTCTGTACCTGAAAGACCTCCTACTCTTGACTTGAAAGGGTTCTTAAGTATCCAATAGTTCTCCTTGTAGCAAATGCAGTCTTTAGTCCTTGAATTCCTTAAGGCGCGCAAAAAGGTAAAGGGAAGGAGAAAGGGGGAGTTAAGAATGGGTAAAGCGCAAGTAGAAAGGTACTATAGGACTATTACACTGCTGGGAAAGACAAACGCTGCAGTTTTAATCAAGCTTTCTCTTGATGCAAAGTTCAGCTCGTAACATGGAACGCTCCTTCCTCGAAAGCTGCTCAAAGAAAGTGCCCACTTACTGACAGAAGCGTTTCTCCAGCAGTTGTCTCTCAGGTTACAGAACTCAGCTCACTGAAGAGTTGCGCAGTGACGTCGAAGTGCTCTTAAAGAACTGAGTTCACTTACGGAAGACTGTTCACTCGTTGTCCATCGCTGTACTAACTTAAGGTTCAGAAACACGAACCTGGAACCAAAACGGAATGACTGGAATTCTAAATATAGTTCTATGTGAAGGCGGAGGACGCCTTCGTGACTAACTGAGGACATTTTATACTAATTGGAAACCTGAAGCTCCAGTCAGAATAACAACGCGGAGTCTCAGAATTCCACTGCGGTTTCTCTGAAATCTTTGTTGAAGTGCGGAGTTACTTACTCGCGCGCTTCCCAGGAACACTAGCCAGATTCCACTGCTGAGAAACTAGAGCCACCGCGGCGGCCATCTTGGGAAGGGGAATGATTTACCAACAACCAAGGGAAGCTGTGTACAAGATTGCTAGAGGTCTAACCTAACCTTGGCAGGGAAACCAAACATTTACCTGATTGGTTTTAAAGGTAGTGCAAGACCTCATCCTTCGTTTGGAAACACTTACAATGGCAATGCTAAGGTTCCTGACACAGGGAGGCTGGATTTGGTGATTGGCAGTGCGGTGGGCCCGTCGCGGCCTCACCGTCAAGCTTCTGATGGTGTAGCGGCGGTGGTGGCGGCCTGTGTCACCCCTAAGCGTTCTCGCTCGGGGGCACTGAGTGAACGTGGCCGCTCCCGTGTGAGGAAGACGGTCCAGAGCGGGAAGGCGCGGAGGTCTGAAGAAGAGCCGTGCGACGACGCGGAGCGGTCTTTAGTGCCGGTAAGACCCGCTCAAGTTGGGGCTTTGCCTATTGGGGGGCCGGGGGAGCTGCTTCAAGCTCCGGCGGTTTCAATTCGGGCGGGCTCAGTCCCTCCG
Source organism: Lissotriton vulgaris (assembly GCF_964263255.1). NCBI lineage: Eukaryota > Metazoa > Chordata > Amphibia > Caudata > Salamandridae > Lissotriton > Lissotriton vulgaris. The sequence goes on from NC_141687.1 coordinate 462,930,598, forward strand.
TTGCGAGGGAAGAAAGGTGCGCAGCGCGGCGGCCAGAACCGTTCTGCTTCGCCCTCCGTTTTTGAATTGTCCGCGGTCGCACGGGGAGGGGGGGAATTAGCTCGAGTTGTGTGCTCTCCCTCGCGCTTACAATTACAGCCTGTACCGCCGAGTATTGAGGGTCAAAGTTTCTCTGCCTTCCCGGCGCTCGCTATGGTGCCGCTTTTGAATGTGTTAGGGAGGGGGGCAAATTTAATGTCTCAGTCTTGTTCGTCTTTGGGGGGGCAGGGAGGCTTGGTGAGGCAAGAGGGTCTTCAAATTCAGGTTGGAAAGGAGGTCTGTGATCAGGGTGCGATGGGGCAATTCAGCCCCCTGTTGTTTTCCCCTCCAGCATCCATTAGGGGCGAAGTGATTTCTGTGACGAGTGGGTCTGTGGGAGAGGGAGAGTGGGCACAGATGGGGGGTTGGGAGGACGTGTCTTTTGGGGCTCGGGGTCATGAGGCAGGCACTTTAACTTCCCTTTTTCATTCCTTGGGGTCCACTAGGGGGGTTTCTAGGAATGTGTTGCAAGTTGACACCCTTCCTTCAGGGGGTGTGGTGAGTGGGAAGTCTGGAGTGGGAGCAAGGTCTTGGGAGGGGCTTGATGTGTTTCCTTCATGGTTTAAGGGTGTTCAGGAAGCTGGTAGGGGTAGGACTGGTGCCAGTTTTGGATATCAGAAGGAGTTTGAGGGAGTTGTTGAATTGCGCAATCCTATGTTGGGGGGTCAGATGCTGCAGGCTCACGATGTAGGGGTTCCAGAACAGGAGGTTTCAGGGGGCCAAGCCTTGGGTCCTGCGTCAGCTGTTTTACAAGCCATGTTAGATTGGAGTAGTGGGGAGGAGTTGGTGGAGCCTTCCCCTCCTCCTCGCAGGGTTGATTTTTCTTCAGATAATGTGGTGATGCAGAATAAGGGGAGTATGCAGGGAGTTTGGTCTAAGGATTCGATTGGTTTAGGTGTAGTTGGTATTCAGGGTCCCGGCACATCAGTCCAGCCTTTTTCTTTACAGGTTAGGGATCGGCGTGCGACAGCGGACTCGGTAGGGCGGAGTACAGCCCATGGTCACCGAGGAAGGGGAACTGCGTGATACTGTTTCTGGGGGGGGGCATTTTCATGCTTCTCGTAGTGTTTTACAGGCACCGGTGGAGGTGCAAGCAAAGAAAGTGGTGGTGTCATGAGCCCCGCTCGAGAGCGCGGCCCCGCAGGAAGGGTTCCTCGGATGGTGGACAACGCGGAACGGATGGCTTGGAGGTCAGGGCCAGGGCATGCTCCCGTGTTAAACCCAGGTGAGCTTGGTGACCCACGGGCCAAACCAAAAATGGTGTCTGTGGGGATCGGGGTGAGTCTTTGGAGGGTGAGTCAGAAGGAAAATTGTATAAGGGTTGTTACGTAAAGAATCAAGGGGTAGGCACAGGTGATGGAGAGGGTGTGGCCGCTAAGGCTGAGAGTGGCACGAACACGAGTCAATGAAAGGAACAGATCCTTTGCATAGCAAAGAATTAAAGATTAAAAAATTACCCTATATGGGTGTGACTAAGCCTTTTGGGGCACATCTGATGGTTTCTACTAAAGAGAGAATTTGGAAAGGTGAGTATGTGGAGATTGCGAAGCTGCTACATAGGGAAGTGCGCTCTAAGGAGGGCTCAAAGGAGGAGGAGTATGAGATGGCTAAGCGCCCTAAGGTACCGCTGATTATTGAAAATTGGACGTCAGCATTTTTGATATACGCTAGCGTTTATTGCGAAAAGTTTCTAGAGCGCTGCGTTGCTTTATTTAAATACATGGATGTTATCAGAAAAGCGCCAATCACTGGTAGTGGCTTTGCATGGGCTCCATATGATGAGGAATTCAGGGCTCGTATGGCTTGGGACCCTGATGCCAAGTGGGGTGAATTGGACACAGATCTTTGGCAACACACCATGGGTGTTTCTGTCGGTGGTAAGACTATTTTTACTGCCAGCGGCTTACCTTTAGTTTATCGGCCCTTTCAGGGTAAACCCACCAGGGTAGGGGTGGGAAGTACAGCAGTTACACAGACAGGAGGGGGGGCATGTTGGGACTTTAACAAGGGTCTGTGTTCAAGGGAGTGCTGCAGTTTTCGGCATGAATGCTCTCAGTGTGGTAGGAGACACCCATCGGTCAAGTGTTGGGGACCTCGAACAGCAGGCGGACAACACTGGTCCCAGCAGAGTGCTAACACATCAGGCCCCTCTCAGCAATCCCAGTCAAACAGAGGGGAGAAGAATGCCCCGGGGGTTGGACCAAAAGGCTCGTATTCTGGTTAAGTTGGATCAGTTGGCAGCAAGTTTGAGGTGGTATGGGTATGTGAGAGCTCAACAAATTTTGCTGACTGGTTTTCGAGAAGGGTTCCGATTGGGTTATTCAGGGCCCCGTTTGCGGCGATGGTCCAAGAATTTGAAGTCGGCTGAAGAGCTCAAATCAGTGGTGCAGGACAAACTGGATAAAGAAGTGCAAGAGGGTAGGATGGCTGGTCCTTTTGATGATTGTCCTTTGGAGGACTTGATCCTTTCACCCATAGGAGTCGTTCCTAAAAAAGAGCCAGGGCAGTATCGGTTTATCCAACACTTATCATGGCCAGAAGGGACATCAATTAATGATTTCATTGATGAAGAGTCAGCTTCAGTCTCCTATTCATCGGTGGATGTGGCAATGTCTTTAGTGGTGACAGCAGGTCCTTTAGCGGAAATGGCAAAATGCAATATAAAATCTGCATTTAGACTGCTTCCAGTCCATCCTGAAGATTGGTGTCTTCAGGGTATCCATTTTCATGGAAAATGGTACGTGGACAAGGCACTGCCAATGGGTTGTTTGATGTCCTGTGCTGTTTTTGAAACCTTTAGCACTTTTTTGCAGTGGTTTTTCACACACCAATCTGGTCATGAGCTACTGAAACACTATCTAGACGATTTCTTTTTTGTGGGGCCCCAGGGATCCTCTAAGTGTCAGGCAGCTTTGGACAAGTTTTAAGGACTTATGGAAATTTTGGGAGTACCTCTGGCGCCGGAAAAGACCATGGGTCCTTGCGCGACCATGTCTTTCTTGGGCATTGAGCTTGACTCAAGAGCGATGCAGGCTCGTCTGCCACAGGATAAGAAAGTGAAAATGCTGGATCTTTTGCACTCCATGTTGTCAAAACCAAAAGTTACAGTGAAGGAGGTACAGGTCCTGTTGGGGCATTTCAATTTTGCTTGCAGGGTTGTGAGAGCAGGTAGAACCTTTTGCAGGCCACTGGGCAGGGCACTGTCGGGTCATCATTTACCACATCACCGTGTGAGATTGTCTGCTGGGGTGAAAGAGGATTTAAGGATGTGGTCCACGTTTTTACATTCATTCAATGGAGTACCTTTGGCTCAGGAACAGGATTGGTTGTGGGAGGTCCAGATTTTCTCCGATGCAGCAGGCAGTGACGGTTTTGTTTTGTACTGGCAAGGCAGGTGGTGTGCGGAGAAGTGGCCGGACCGGTGGAAAGATGGAGGTAGAAGCATTGCTTTTTTGGAATTGTTTCCGGTGGTGGTGGCCTTGACACTGTGGGGGCAGGAGTTGGCTCACAGAAAGGTTCTTTTTCTCATTGACAATCGAGCTGCTGTCGACATTATCAACAGACAGTCTGCCAGAGATACTCAGATTCTGAAATTGCTGCGAGTCTTTGTGTTGGAGTGCCTCAGGTATGACATCAGCTTTAGGGCCCTACACATTCCTGGTGTGGACAATGACATTGCGGATGCTTTGTCTCGTTCACAGTGGGAGAGATTCCATGGGCTCGCTTCAGAGGCGGACAGGACACCGACACGCATGCCGGAGCACCTTTGGGAGGTCGGCAACAGAGGGTCTTACAGTTGGTGGTAGGTTCGTTGTCTTCATCTACTCGAGCCGCGTATGACCTGGCTTGGAGGGATTTCTTGGCGTCAGGGGCTTGAAGACGTGAACCTGGTTGGAGGCGTATGGAAGATGTAGTTCAATTAATTTTGTATCTGATGGATAGGGGGTTATCTAGGGTTACCATTGCTGGGAAGTTAGCCGGCATTTCCTTTATGGGTAAACTCCTTTGGGGATATTCTCCTTCGGCTGGTGAACTGGAGAGGAGATTGTTGGAAGGGTGGGCTCGTGAGCGCGGAGTGCAGCAGTCAGTTCGGAACCCTTTGTCCTGGAAGAATTTGGCCCGGGTGGTGGAGGCGCTTCCTCGTATTTGTACAGATGAGTTTGAGGTTTGCCTGTTCTCCACGCTCATGGTGTGGATGTTTGTTGGCGCGTTTAGGGTTTCAGAGTTGTTGGGTTCTATGTTTAATAAAGGTATTGGCTGGGTGTACATTTGTGGCTGCATTGCTCCAAAACTGATCAAAGAGGTAAAGGTAAAGGGGTTTGGTTAATTGCATCTTCCCCCCTGTGACATGCCACTTACAGTGGGCCAGGAGATGGTGTACTGTTTCCGGGGGGGCCCCTGAACCAGGCGTTTTTCAGCATGCTGATGGCGCCAGGGTCACTGAATATCAATTGCGCATGGTATTGCGCAAAGCGTTGAGGATCATTGGTTTGGATGAAAAGAAGTATGGCACTCATTCTTTTCGAATTGGGGCAGCGACTGAGGCACATAATCGGGGTTGGTCTGGGCAGGATATCATGCGCTTAGGTCGTTGGTCCTCCAGGTGTTTTCAGCGCTATGTAAGAAATGACGCGGTCGGGGAGCTTGCGTCATCCTCGTTGTCTTAAAATATGATGCTGCTTTTCTCTTTTCAGGTTCGGTGACTGGTCCTCGGTCAACGGCTATGACCATTTGGATTGTGGGTCATTCACTACTTGGTTTTAATGAGCGTTTTTTCAATGTGATTTGGAGGGGTAGAGGGGGTATGTGTTGGAAGGATTTGATTCCTGCCCTTAATTCTTGGTTGGGTGGAGGCCACTGTCCTGATGTTTTAGTAATTCACCTAGGGGAAAATGATCTGTGCAGGGTGAAGGGAGGGGTTCTCTTACGAGCAATGAAGAAGGATCTTTTTCTATATTGCGGCTGCAGTCGGCGGGTCGCCATGTTTTTTGGACTGAGTTAGTCCCTAGGAGATCCCAGAGGGGCTCATAAGCCCAAGGCAATTGATAAAGCACGGAAAAAGATCAACCTAGAGGTTTCCAGGTTTTGCAGAGATTTGGGTTTTGGTCACGTGACGCATGGTGGCATTCGGTATGATGCAGTTGAGCTTTTTCGAGATGACGGTGTTCACCTTTCCAGGTTGAGTATGGACTTATATCTTCTGGAGTTGCGAGAAGTTCTGTCTCCTTGCTTGAAGATTCAGGAGTTTTCTGGTTAATTCCTCTTTTTGTCCTTTAGTGTTTTTTGCTGTCTTTTGGGGGGGGGGGGGGGCAGAAAGGGTGGGTGTAGTTCTCCCCCCCCCCTCTTTCTGGGTGGCGGGGTTTAGTTGTGTTTTTGTCAGGCTTGGCAAGTTTGTGGTTGGTTTTAATTGGTTGGCTCATTCGGCAGGGGGAATTGGGCATGATGACTTGTTGGGATGGTTACAGTGGTTGGGGGACCGAAATGGGTTTGAGGGCAAACGGTGGAGTTTGTCTTATGGTTTGGAGGGTAGGATAAGTTGAAATGTTTATGCGTGGTGTTTGCATTGTTGGATTTGTAATGATGTAATGTTCAGGTGGGGGAGGGGTCAATGACGTTTAGGGGTGGGGGTGGGGTGTGGAAATTAAGGAAGTTAATATTTAGTGAGGACTAGTTTTGGAAGGCTTTTCCCGAGGTTTTTAATTTGTTAATGTGCACCTGTTTCAATAAAGCAGCCTTTTTCAGACACAGAAATTTGTCTGCGGTCTGCTTGCCCCCTCACCCCTCCCTCCCAATGGGCGGAGGGGCATCTCTGCTCAAGCCAATCCTGGCGCTGCTAATGCAGCATCTGGATTGGCTGAGAGTGAAAGACACCGCGCAGTTGCAGCTAGTCTGAGGGCTAGCTGTTCATCATTTGGTGCCGCGCGTGGGGGGCACAGCACTGCCACACTGAAGTGGTATATGGCCAATCACTGTGTGGTTTATGTGAAGCCATGCACAGTGATTGGACATTTTGTTTTTTTTGTCCGTGACTGACGTCACCCCTGGTGAAGGAAATGGTGGACCGGTTGCTGAAGGGCTATGACATCCGCCTCAGGCCGGATTTTAGAGGTAATCTTGGTGGGATGGGAGCTGCTGCGGGCAGGGTTGCTTCAGTTGTTCAATGTGCGTGTGAGATTGTGGAAGGGGGTGGCTTGCTCTATGTGCCCTTTTCCCCATTGAGCCATTTCCATCGAACGGGGTTTCGGAGTTAAGCTTGGCTTAATGTGCAGGTTGTTCTAGCTTCAGATCGGATTCCCATTTGTTTGCCATTGTTTGGCGATTGGCTGCATTATTCACCCTAGCCTGTGATGGGTTTGCAGCAAGCTCCTTAGTTTGTTGCCCATCTGTGTGCATAATTCCTGCGGCTCCCTTTCGGATAGTCACCACGGACTGCACCTGCTGGTCCACGCTTTCACAAATGGCCCATTTAACCCCCGCGGGCTTCCACTTTCCCAGAGTTGGGGTGGGCATTGCACGTACTGTTTAAGACACAATTTCCCCCACACCCTCTACCACCAACTATGTTCTTGGTCTATTAAATACCACACTTACGACGCATCATGATCAGGGACCACCCCTCCCCTCGCGCCACCACCCCGTCGCTCTCCACCCTTCATAAAACCATAGACACAATAAGTACATTTTTTCACCATGCAAATCTTTTCTTCTGCATCACAAAAGGGTGCTTCGGTGTTTGCTATTTTGTATGATAACTCATATCATCACTATTATACCACCTCTTAGCTTAACCTAATGTGTTGGACTTTCTGTGGATGTTACGCTTAAATCATGTCATTCCTAAGGAGATATTGCCTGTTCTTAGATTTCCCAAATTACAGCGCTTGTCCAGCAGGGAATTTCAGATTACAGTGCGTGTTCCTGGGTTCTGTTCTCAGCAGCTGCGGGGAAAACCTAATATTCCCTAGGACGGGCGCACACACGTCAGTTTCATATTTACATTAATTTCTGATTTCATTAGAACTAGAAATACATGGTTTGACTCAAATGGCAAAGTTAGTTTAGCCTTCTTATCCCTTTCCTGATCTGTGCATAATAAATGCCAAATCCAATTTTGGTCTCTAAAGACACATTGATTCTGGCGGTTTTAAGACGTAAGCCTTGCAGCATGGTCGTCCTGTGACTACCTCAGCTGTGCATATTGCATTCTGCTTTTTCTCAGAACCATTGTCTTTCTGCAGATACGGTCGAGAGAAGTGTCATATATTGTTCCAACCGAGAGCCTGGTGATAATGCACATAAAGGGCTCAACACTTAAAATTTTATTATTTATTTTGTGTGCACTTCGTTGTTCCACTAGCTCCCCTGCACGCTTTGCGGTATTTGTGCACTGGAACGTATCTTGTGTGCCTTGCCTTACACCTGCAGTAGGGTATCAGTTGTGATCTCGGCGACACTGAAACCCAACTGAACTAGTTCCTACTCCTCTCTGAGCTCTGCCTCAGGGGACCCTGGTTGTGTTGTGAGTGCTTTTCAATTCAATTCAATTCAATTCAATTCATTCATTCATTCATTCAATATATTTATTAAAGATTTGGAACTCCTTGGCGGTCCACATAAAATGCATTCATAGAATTACAAATAAAACAAAAACACATAGCAAGCATAATCACAAACCATCATAAAATTATCAAGAGCCTGCCTTTGATTAGCTAAATTTCAATAAGTAGAAACAAACAATATTATCAGAAAGCCCTGATCATACAATACTTGAGATTTTCCACATTACAACTCCTAGGATGATATAATGGACATTACATAAGCTGGAGAATCAATTTAAAATTAGAGCCAAAGTAAAACATGGGCGCTATCCGACCTGTGCAAAAGGCAATTCAGTAGCAACCAGCTAACAAGAGAGAAACCTCCTGAATCCCACTGCATATTAGTTTTTAGAATTAACAACAGAACATAGTGGGAAGCAAAAAGCAACCTAACCCTAATTATGAGAAAATAGCAGTTAATAGCTGCCTATCAATGTGCAAAATACAAATTATTAGAACTAAAGACTGCTACAGATGGAGAGCTAGATAAAAGGATGGCTAAGAGGATAGCCACCCATTTGAAGAGTGTACTAAAAAGGCAAGAGAAATTAAAAAGTTTTAATCCCGCTGCTTCGTATTTTGTCCAAAATTGATAATCTCGGGTTGGTGCTTCATTTTATACACAATCTTATAAAGACATCATTACAGGGTTAAAATATATACATGAATTCCTTAAAATAATTAAATAATTTTATGCACACTGCTTCGTTTTTAGGACAAAAGAGATAATCTCGAGCTGCTGCTACGTTTTTAACGGAGTTTTGTAAAAACATCGGACGCAGCCAACGATAACGGCTCAATGTCAATGCTGGACATACAAACAAAACATGGTCCAGAGTCTGGGTGCTCAGCATACACAAATTACAAATTTCCCATTATTCGGATTCTGAGACCAGTTTGCTGTAAGGTCATTTAAGGGCAGAAGATTCATGCGACCTAAAATAAGTAAGCGACAAATGCTGTGTTCTAAGTTCCAAAATAAATATTTTTGTGCAATTCTCGGAGAGTTTGTCCTAATTATTAGTTTTAATCTTTCTTTAGAGTTACAGGATTGAATGTCTCTATCGAAACTAATTTTGCCACTCAGAGTTTTAGGAGAGACTTAAATCCTAATGAGTGCTTTTCCGTACCGGTGCCAGGCGGACATTATGGGCCATGCTGCGCTCATGAGGGTGCACTTCCCTACATCGAAGTGACACACTAGGAGCTTCACGTCACCCAAGGGCTGCTTAGCACTGTGGAAAGCATCTTGTAGAACCAAACTACCTGCTGCTGCTCACCAGGCTGACAGGTTCACCAGCCAGAGGCCTCACTCTTCCGATTTACCTAAAAGGTAAGGCAATATGGCTTTGAAATAGGGGATTGGTATATGCATTTTTCCTATTAGGGTTTTATGCAGATTTGTTTTCAGACTACGGATATACAACAAAATGTGTTATCTGTAAAATGTAGTGCTTCTAATGCATGATGATGCCTGCACAACTAGGCTGTGAACTGCACAGCCTAGTTGTGCTTTCAGAGTGGCACGTTTTTAGCTGCCTCTTAAACATGGCTTTAAGCGCCAAAAAAAAACTGCAAAAACACGGAGGGTTCTGAGAGATGATTTGCACCCGATTACCTGTTCAAAGTAGAGAATTCAGGATCAAAACCCATGCTTTTTTGTCTATACAGTTGGCAATTAGCATTCAGGCCTTTATTTTATGCCCATTTATCATTGTACATAGCCCTCTTTGGGTGTGTGCAGGAGCGTAGACCTACAGAATGTTGGTGTGTATAAGCACAAACATGTGAGTGTGTGTGATGTGGGAGGGTGGATGTGTTTTGGAGGCAGGGGGGGCCCAGGGAGAGCCAGGCGCGAGCCGGTCTCTTCCTGGGTAGGTTCGCGCGAGGATCATGAAGCAGGTGGAACTGATTAGCGGAGGGGATAAAAGGGGAGACAGGCTGGCGGTTAGGAACTGCGTGGCGGGAGGCTAGAAGGGAGGTTTGTTTTGCGGCGCGTGTTTGGTGTACCTTGGGTTTCCCTGGCCACATGGAGGAAGCGGCGGAGGTCAGGAGGGCCGTGCAGATACTCTGCGAGGCCGGGCGCGAGGACCTGCTGCGGCCGGGTGTCCCGGCGGAGGCGTGGGTCGGAATGGCCCGCCCACCTCGCAAGGCTTCGGAGGGCGTCTCCAGGGCTGTGGAGGCGTGTTTATCCCCGGGCCCGGAGGAAGAGGAAGACGGCGAGGCGGCCATGCCGGCGGACGGGCCCATGCTCGTTGTGCCTGCCGATGCGGTGGAGCCCCCGCCGGGTGACCCGGGCGCCCTCCAGCAGGTATGTGACTTACCATTCTTTAGCGCCGGTTCTCGTGGGGCGCCCGGGGGGAGGCGGGGGCGTTCTGTGGGCCGGCAGGCTCCGCGCTCAGGCGGACCGGCCTCGGGGAAGTCGGGGAAGCCGCAGGCGGGCCCAAGACCGAAGCGGGGGCGGAGCCTGGATTTCCATGGGCACTCGCTGACCTCTCCCCCTGCTGTGATGCCTGTAGACTCCCCAATTACGGTGCCCCATTTGCCGGAGGGGGTTTCCCCTTACCTGTGGCTGAATGGCCAATGTTTCATGCTCTCTCCTGCCACGCCGGGGCCTGGTCCTGCCCCCCCCCCGCGATTTTGGCCCCCCACATATGGGTGACGCCGCCGCTGGGCCACGCACTGCCGCGCTGCCGGCTCACCCCCCCCTGAGGCTTCCACCCCTGCCCCTGCCGTGGTTTCAGTGGGCACTGCCCCTAGCTTGCTGCCCCCCGGCCTCCAAGTCTGCGGCCGCCGGTGTGCCTGGCCCCCGGTCTGCCACCCCCACGCCCTTGGCTCCTGGTGAGAGGGGTTTGTTACACAAGGGGGCGCCCCTGTATCCAGGGCAAGCCTTGTTCCCGGTCCCCAGGGGGCGGCCAGGTGGCCTCCAGGGTGGTCATACGACTGGGTCGGGTGGTGTCCATGGTCTGGCGTCGGTGGGCCGTCCCTTGGGGGGAGATTGCGGTTCAGCTTTCGGGGAGCATGTTGTTGCAAACACTTCATTGTCTGGCTTGAGCGGCCGCAGTTTTCAAGCTGCGCCTCCGGCTGGGCGGCTGTTGGCAGTTTCTACGGGCCCGGGAACTGTCCCCACGGCTGTTTCCAGTGGTGGGCTTTCAAGGGAGTTATCTGGAGCGGATAACTCTTCTACAGCTTTCGGTACACACAGCTTTCAGAACATTGACTGGCAGTTTTATGATGGGGGTATTGGTGATGGGGCTATGCCCAGTGGCAGCGTGCAAGTCGCATTTTCTGATGAAGTTTTCTGTGGGAGTTTTCATGATGATGATTTGGAAGAAGGGGAATTGAGAGACAAAGATGTTGGGCTTTTGGCAGCACGGGCCCAGGGGGGTGGGTTGGGGCAACCCACTGTTTCTCGTGTTTTGCAGGCGTCTCGTGCGGACCATGCAGCAGTACGAGGGGCAGTGAGGTCTGGACCTACTCAAGGGGATCGAGTGGCTGTTCAACCGCAGGCGGAGCAGCTGCCAAGAGGTAAGGATGGGTGGTGGTCTGTGTGGCAACCCAGGGAGAGTCTCCCTGTTAAAAGTACGAGATCTATTGGTACGGGTGATGGGGTTGTGGTTGAGCGAGTCGCTCTGGCACCGAGGCTTGAGCGGCCTGTACTTTCGAATGTTTCTACTGTGCAAGTTGCAAAAGAAGTTTCTACAGCAGGGGATGGCGGGGTGGTTGCCACACGGGTCACGGAGGATAGTATCCTACCGAAAAAGTTGCCTTATTCTGGGGTGGGGATGCCCTTGGGGTCACATTTGTCTGAGAAAACAAAGAATCTGATATGGTCTGGGGCATTTGTGGATGTTTTTCGGCTTCTACATAGGGATGTCCAGGCAAAAGAAGGGTCCAAAGAGGAGGAATTAGAATTGGCTCGGAGGCCTCGTGTTCCGAAGTCCATAGAGAATTGGACTTCGGCCTTTCTTATTTATGCCAGCGTTTATTGCCAACGTCATCCAGAGAAGGCAATAGACATGTTTAAATATGCAGATGTCATACGCAAGGCTCACAGTTATTTTGGCGGCTTTGCATGGTTGTCTTATGATGACGAATTCAGGGCGCGCATGAGCGCTTTTCCTGATCGTTCGTGGGGTGAGGTCGATTCCGAGTTATGGCTGCAATGGATGGCATCGGCAAATCCACCTGCTACGACCCACACGGCTAGCGGGCAGCCAGTGTATTATCGGCCCTTTTCAGCTCGCCCCGCTCAGTTTGGGGCGGGGGTTTGGGGCAGAGGTCAATCTGCCGCCTCTGGCACATGCTGGCATTTTAACAGGGGTTCCTGTAACAGACCAGCTTGCAGGTACAAACATGAGTGTTCGCAGTGTGGGGGGAAGCATGCGCTCACCCAGTGTTTTCCCGGACAACGATTTGGTGATCAGGGAAGAGGTTCAGGGGGTAGGGGACAGCCGCAACAGTCTGTTTACAAGGGCTCCTACTCCTATTAGGCAGGAGGTTCTCGATCTCTGGCTGGTGGATTACCCGGATTTTGAGGCTGCTAAGATTTTGTCTTGGGGTTTCAAGATCGGGTTCCGGATTGGGTATCAGGGACCCAGGGTGGGCAGGTGGTCGGACAATTTGAAGTCGGCAAAGGAGAGTCCCCATGTGGTGCGGAAAAAGCTGGATGCCGAGCTTGCGGCGGGTAGGATTGCGGGTCCTTTTGTGAATTGTCCTCTGCCTGACTTGATTGTATCACCCCTGGGAGTGGTGCCCAAGAAGGCGGAAGGGGAGTTTCGTCTTATACATCACCTGTCCTGGCCCGAGGGTGCATCAATTAATGATTTTATTGATCCAGCTGACTCAACTGTCAATTATGCTTCGGTGGACGATGCCTTACGGCTCGTGCGCACGGCTGGTGTTGGGGCTTTGCTGGCAAAGAGCGACATTCAGTCGGCTTTCCGGCTCTTGCCCATCCATCCTTGGGATTTCAGTCTGTTGGGAATGCATTTTGATGGTAGTTTCTACGTGGATCGGGTGTTGCCCATGGGATGTTCAGTGTCATGCTCCCTTTTTGAAACATTCAGTACCTTTCTGCAGTGGCGCTTCACTTTTGTTAGTGGCCACGTTTTGGTCTGTCATTACCTTGATGATTTTCTTTTCATTGGGGAAGGTCGCTCTGGGCAGTGTCAGTCGGCTTTGAACATCTTCCAGGCTCTGGCTGAGGAATTGGGTGTTCCCTTGGCGCCGGACAAGACAGAAGGTCCCTGTACGTCCCTGACTTTCTTGGGGATTGAAATTGATACTCTGTCTATGGTGGCGAGATTGCCTGAGGCTAAAGTGAAGGAAATGTCTGATTTCATACATCTGGTGTTGGGGGAGCGGAAAGTCGTTTTGCGGACGGTCCAGAAGCTTTTGGGGTACCTCAATTTTGCTTGCCGGGTTGTTCGGGCGGGCAGGACGTTCTGCAGACGTTTGGGTCTTTCCATGTCCGGCGCCAGCCTTCCCCATCACCGGGTGCGTGTCACCACCGCTGTGCGTGCCGATTTGACTGTCTGGCTTCGTTTTCTGCAGGAGTTCAATGGCGTGTCCTTGTTTTTTGCGGATGAGGACATGGTGTGGCAAGTACAGTTGTTCACTGATGCGTCGGGGGCTCACGGCTTCGGTGTATTTTGGGAAGGTCGATGGTGCGCGGCCGGCTGGCCGGCGCACTGGAAGGAACAGGGTCGCAGCATAGCGTTTCTGGAGCTCTTCCCGCTGCTGGTTGCTTTGTATCTATGGGGGGCTGAGTTTCAGAATCGCTCAGTCTTGTTCCATGTGGACAATTTGGCAGTAGTACACCTTGTCAATCACCAAAAGGCTCGCGACTTGTGGGTTTTGCGGCTCCTGCGCGCATTCATGCTGCGGTGTCTGCAATTAAATATTGTCTTTAAAGCACGGCATGTTCCTGGTACTTCTAATTGCATCGCTGGCTCTTTGTCTCGCTTTCAGTGGTACGAGTTCCGCAAGTTAGCTCCTGGGGCGGACCTGGAACCGACAGCGATCCCACAGTACGTATGGGACCTGGGGGATTGAGGGTTCACCAATTGGTGGAAAATTCTGTGGCTGACTCCACACGGCGGGGTTATGTGAAGGCCTGGAATGAGTTTCTGCAGTTCGGTAAGGATTTGATGGGTTCGACCAGGGATGGTTGGTCTGATGAACAATGCATCTTGCAGTTTGTTTTACATTTGGCGGACAAAGGCCTATCGCCCACTACTATTTCTGGCAAATTGGCTGGGGTTTCTTTTTATGGGCAGCTTTGGTGGGGGAGGGATCCGGTTGGGGGGGTGTTGGTTCGTAAAGTGTTGAAGGGTTTGGCTAGGCTTCGGGCTGGTGGTCAGCGGCTCCGGCAGCCAGTGACTTTTGAGTTGCTCCAGATGCTGTTGCCGGAATTGGAGGTGTGTTGCCATGATGCTTTTGAGTGTGCCAAATTTCGTTTGTGTTTTGTTTGGTTGTTTTTTGGGGCATTTCGGGCATCAGAGTTGCTGGGGTTAAGGGGCAGGGTAGGTATGACCAGTGGTGAGGTGGTATTGGAAAGTGACAGAGTGCGGCTGTGGCTGCGGGCATCCAAGACCGACCAGATGGGGAGGGGTAAGTGGGTGTTTCTTGGCAGGAGTGGTGTCTCTGCATGTTGCCCGGTGGGGGAATGGGAAGTGTTTGTGTCATCCCAACATTTTCTCCAGGGGCCCATATTTTGTCATGCTGATGGTAGTCCCATAGTTGCATCTCAATTGTTGGCTGTATTGCGCAAGGTTTTGTTGCGCTTGGGGAAGGATCCTGTTCCATTTGGTACCCATTCATTCAGAATTGGTGCGGCAACGGAGGCCGCTCGGTTGGGGTGGGACTGGTCCCAGATTCGTCGCATTGGTCGTTGGCGTTCCAAGTGCTGTGAAAAATATGTGAGAAAATAGTGCAATTTTGCTTGTCTAACATTTCTTTTTCTCCTAGGTCCTTGGCCGTCAGTCGCTGGATCCAAACGGAGGGTGTGGATACTGGGGCACTCTTTTGTAAAACGGGCAGCTTTAGCCGCTGCCAGTCAGCTCTGTGGGAGATCACTTGGTCTAAACAGCATGACACACGAAGTCTCCTGGCATGGAACAGGGGGCATGCGCTGGGGTGGGCTTTTTCCCGCCTTGGCTGCTTTGGTTTCTCAGTGTTTGGGGGGCCCTCCGGATCTCCTGGTGCTACATTTGGGCGAGAATGATTTGGTTTCTCTCTCTGGGTTGACTTTGTTAAAACTAATGAAGCAAGACTTGGAAATCATCAAAACCACATGGGTGAGCACCATGCTGGTATGGACTGAGTTCGTGCCTCGTTTGCAATGGCGTGGGGCAAGGGACCATTCCGCCCTGGAAAAGGCTAGAAGGAAAGTGAACAGGACGATGCGACTTTTTTGTCACCATTTGGGTATCTACTGTTTGAATCATTATCATTTGAAAGTCTCTGAACATCATTTATTTTGTGAGGACGGTGTGCATCTATCTGCGTTGGGCATCTCTTTTTACCTTCTGGAACTCAGGGATTTGATTAGCAAAGTTCTTCAGGTGCAGTTGTGGTGTGCTCCTTCCTTTCCAATTTTAGGTGGGGCAGGAAAACACTAAAGGTTTTCCTGGGTGGCGGGTTTTTGCTAGTGGGGGTGGGCAGCCTGGAGCGGGTTGGCCATCCTGAAGGGTAGATAGTTGGGTAGGTCTAGGGGTAGTAGGCAGGAGTTTGTTCGGGGTTTTGGGATTTAGGTTTCGTAGGCTCACTGTAGAGTTGCGTTATGTGAATAAATAAATAATGAATGTGTTATGAAATTTATGATGCACATGTCCTAAAATAAAGTGGCCTTTCTTGCTCCTAAAGAGGTGTGGACAATGATTTCTTGCGCGAGGGGGGACCCAGGGAGAGCCAGGCGCGAGCCGGTCTCTTCCTGGGTAGGTTCGCGCGAGGATCATGAAGCAGGTGGAACTGATTAGCGGAGGGGATAAAAGGGGAGACAGGCTGGCGGTTAGGAACTGCGTGGCGGGAGGCTAGAAGGGAGGTTTGTTTTGCCCCACCCACCCTCCCTCTTTTTTATTTATTTGTGGGTTTTATTTTTGCGGTGCTCTAGGCGCTGTTTCGTTTCTGTAGGTTGCCACTGTTAGGATGGGTGCTTTTGTTCTTTTGGAGGCGGGTTTTTGCTAGTGGGGGTGGGCAGCCTGGAGCGGGTTGGCCATCCTGAAGGGTAGATAGTTGGGTAGGTCTAGGGGTAGTAGGCAGGAGTTTGTTCGGGGTTTTGGGATTTAGGTTTCGTAGGCTCACTGTAGAGTTGCGTTATGTGAATAAATAAATAATGAATGTGTTATGAAATTTATGATGCACCTGTCCTAAAATAAAGTGGCCTTTCTTGCTCCTAAAGAGGTGTGGACAATGATTTCTTGCGCGATGCACGCCTTTCGGCGTGTGTGTGAAACAAAAGTGGTATGTACCAGGTACGTAGAGTAATAGGTGACAGTCGCTGTATTGGCACACAGGAATGTTAGTGAGTGGTAAATTAACAGCAGTGGCATAACATTTCAGTGAGTTGTGACGGGTCATCACAATCGAAATATCTCGGTGTCTTTGGGCGTCCCATCTCCAGGCCGAACCATTTCTAACTCTGCCAGTCATGGGCGTGGGGCAAGCAGGAAATGGATGGAATTAGAAGGGTGTCCTGACAGGCGAGGGAACTTATCTCGATCAGAATCTCATTATGTGTCCGGCACCACAGGGAGGGGAAGTGCAGAGGTAAAACACCCTGACATGCCCCGGCATGTGCAAGCATGTCTGACATGAGGTCATGAGATTTTACCTGCTGAAAATCCTGTGGGAAAATAGCATGGGGGCTCTGCCTGACAATGTATGGCAGGTAGCACAACTGAGATTAGAACATGGGCAAACTCTGCCCAACTTTGAATCCCGGTTTAGCGGCACATAGAAGTTTGGACCCTAAACAGAATTAGACGGATATTTGTAATCCAAGCAGAGGTTTAAAGACTCAGAGCAGCACTGGTAGTGTCGTGAGGAAAGTGCACAGCAGAGGGGCATGGCTGCAGATTGAGACCTGTGGTAATTGTGCAGCAGAGGGGCATGGCTGCAGATCAGGGTTGTGGTGCAATGGCAGTGCTGCTTGTCAGGGGCGTAGAGGAATCCCAGAACAGATCAGAAAGAGAAAGTCATTTTGTTTTGTTTGTAGCGCAATAACATCAAATCTACAACTCTCTGCGCTGATGGTGACTGACCAGACCACGAGACATGGATTGAATATTTATTAACCTGAATGCGCGGTTTCTAACCAGCCATATCCCATTCAACTACCAGATTTCAGTTGGCCACATTATATATTTTTTAGTCTTGCTAAAGAAGTAATTAATGTCCCGTCTTGAGAATCTGCAGGCATAAAACACGAAACACATTGGCTGAACCACGACAATCCTTCATATGCAAAGATGTGATACTGTCAAGTTAACAAAGAAGACAAATAAAGAAAAATCCTTTTGTTTTACAACCTGCTCTGTATGTTATTCTACTGTGATTGCTTTTGCATGGTGCTTACTACCCCTGACTAACTTTTGAAGCACTTTGTGGCAGGGAGCACGCTACTTCGTATCCCATTGTTCGTTGTTAATCACGCTGTTTTATATATATATATATACATCAACGCTCCACTTTCTTTCACTGCGGTAAAAGAATTGACGGCACTCCACAACTCTTATTCTGCAAGACTCTGTGTTTATTTCCTCAGAAAAACAGGACGCGTTTCGGCATCACGCCTTTGTCTGCTGTGTGTGTATACATATATATATATATTCACTGAAAAAACCATAGGTTTCACACCAGTTATAGTTAGCTGGAAATTTTACTGACATAAAACCATTGAAATTCCCACGTTATAGTTAGTTGGACTCACTATAACTTGCGCGCCTGCAATGCACTGCTGATGACGTCACATATTACATCATTCATGACATGGTCAGTGACATCACTCATGACATGACTGATGACACCATCCAGTGAATGTGTGTCTTTCTGAAAAATCAATATGTTTTATATATTTATTTATAAAGGTCGATGGACGAATAAATGTTTAAATAAGTGTGTAAATGGATGTTTATTTTTAATAAAATATTGATTGGTTAACTGGCTTATAAAGTGTATCTTAGTGAATACATATATTAGCGAGTAATTTTTAAATATTTAAATATATGTATCAGTGTTTCACTTTGTGTATAAGTGGCTGAATCGGTTGGTGACTGACTCACTGTTTGTATGTGTTTTGAAGACAGTGTATGTGCAGGACTGTATGGGTGGATGAGTGTGTATATGTGTGTGTTAGTGAGTGAATCACTGTCTCAATAGTATCTTTATGAGTAACTACATATGTTTTAAACTAGTATATGTGAGTATTGATGTATATAAGTGAGTATATGTGAGAGTGAGAGATTGAAAGAGTTCCTGTTTAAATAAGTATGTGTTTCTATAAGTGATTGTTTAAGAGAGTAAGTATGTGTAGGTTTCCTTAAAAGTAATGTGCTAGTGTGTGTATAGCTGTATATGCAAATAAATGGATGTTCAATAGTTTATTTGCATGTGTGAGTATGTGTGTGAGTAACTTTTGGATGACTGTCGGTGTGTAACAGGATGTATATGTGTATCACTACATAGGATGAGTGAGTATATGTATGAGTGACTATATAGAACTGTTGCTGAATGAGAGGATGTGTATATAGATGGTGGAATTACTGAATTGGTTGTTGTAACTGGTATGGGTATCTCCATTTTTTTGAAAATGTTAGTTGCTATTTTTGAATATGTGTTTCAAGGGTTACATTACATTGAAAGGAGGTCTGTCAGTCTGTCACAAGGATGGTGTCATCAGTGATGTCATGAGTGATGTCACTGACCATGTCATGAGTGATGTAATATGTGAAGTCATCAGCAGTGCATTGCAGGCGCGCAAGTTATAGTGAGTCAAACTAACTATAACGTGGGAACTTCAATGGTTTTATGTCAGTAAAATTTCCAGCTAACTATAACTGGTGTGAAACCTATGTTTTTTTCAGTGAATTTAATAGGTTTTTTAAATGCTAATTCCTAACTATAACTGGTGTGAAACCTTTGTTTTTTTCAGATAATTTCAAAGGTTTTTTAATAGCAAATTTCTATAGCTATGAAATGTGATATTTTTTATAATGAATCCTATATTGTATATTTATGTAATACTATTTTTTTAATGTATATTGTTTATGGGTTTGTTTTTTTTGCCCTGGAGCGCTCCCGGTGCGCGTCCCGGTGAGCGCACCGGTAAGCGCAGTCTTGCGGCGCGCCCCAGGGCGCGTACCGGTGAGCGTCCCGTTAGCGCTTTTGCCACGAACGAAAACATCATTGTGACGTATCGCGTAGCCGCGTCCGCGTGATACGCACGGAGTAAACGCACCCGGAAGCACTCGAGCGCATACGATCGCGCAACGTAAGCATCCGGCGCGCTTACGCGACGCACCCCAGGGCGCGCCCGGGGGCGCGTAGCGTAAGCGCGTCGGGTCATGTGACCTAAAAATAACACTTTTTATTGGTTCAGGACAGTTTTGGTTTCCAAATGATGAAAGCCCTGGTCATGTGACCTGAAAATAACACTTTTCATTGGTTCAGGACAGTTTTTTTTCCTAATGATGAAAGCCCCCACCTTTTTTCCTCATTCTCACTTTGTACTTTGAGTGAAGAAGACATGTTGAAAGACCTCTCTGTACCTTTTTGGACTGAAAAATGGCTTCAGTAGCAGCAGCAGCGCGAGCATCTCAGCCACCACCACCACCACAAGAGGACCACCACAACACCACAGTGGTGGAGATGAAGAAGAGGAGGAGGAGTAGGAGGAGGAGGGGAGGAGGACATTCCTGCCAGAAGATAATACCCCATATAGGCCAAAGCAGCACATTATATGGGAGTTTTTTTCCATCCCAAAGGACTTCAAAAAAGTGAATGCGCCAAGGGTTACTTGCCTAATCTGTGGTATTGAACTTTCAAGGGGGAACCCTAACAAGAAATACTCATTTGGCAATAACACCATGATTCGCCACATGCAGCGCAGGCATCCTAACAACTATGCTGCGGCAGAGGTCCGAGAACTGGCCAGAAACCCTCACCAATCTTCACCCAGCACCTCCAAAAGAAAGCAACCCACTCCATCGGGACCAGAGACAAGGGAGATGGTCCCAAACATACAACCCCAGTTTGGGCAATACAAGATCACTTGTATATTTTGTGGTAAAACAATCACCTATGGGGAGCAAAGCATAAAGCTCATCAACCGTGCTGGTGACAACCACAATTGCCCCAAAAAAACATAATTTGTTCCTGATTTTTTTTTTGCTCCAGTTGAGCCGTTTACAATTCCCTGTTTTTTGTTTCTCCCCATAAAAATAACAAAACAAATATAAAATTGTTCATAAAAGCCAAAAAAAGTACAAAATGTTCAAAAAAACATTAAAAAAATATAAAAGCCAAAAAAAGTACAAAATGTTCAAAAAAACATAAAAAAAATATAAAACAACAAAAAGAAGAAAAAAACCAGTTCTTTTTAGAACTAACTCCAATTTATAAAAAAAGGCTACATTTTTTAAAAACTCTGTCTTTCTTTTTCCCCCATGGTATGCTACCCGGTACGCTCCCCAGTGCGCATACCGGGCGCTCCCCCCGCGCAAATAAAAAAAAAACCTAGGGGGTCAGGGGGGGTCTACTCTGCCCCCTTTTGGTAATTTCCCCCTTTGTTTTTGCCACCTCTTGTGTCTCGATCCTACCGAGACACAAGATGGCGGCCGCTCCAGACTGTTTGGAATGTTGACAGACACCCGAGAGCCAATCAGCTTTCCGCGCGCGAACTCGCGTAGCGCGCTGGTTCGCGCCCCGGTGCGCGTACCGGGGCGCGCTTATAGATATATATATTTTTTTGAACCTAAATTACTCAAAATCCACTGGAGCACATATCTTGAGACATAGCAAAGGCACATCGGGCTACCAGTCCCTACAATTTTGCCAAGTTTGGTGGAAATCCATTCAGCCGTTCGGGCTAAAAGTGAGTTCGACCACCCTATGGAAATTAACATGGGGAAAACATGTTTTGGGACCCCCCTTTTATCTCGGCCCCCGCTTGACGAATCCCCCCCAAACTTTCAGGGAGGGAGCGAAGCGCCACGAGGCACATTTGAGGATAATTTCAGGCAGATTCCTCAACCGGCGCCAGAGTTATTCCCAATAGAATGTTGCGAATTTCCTATACAAAATAATCCTAACTATAACTACCTACTGGCGACAGCCAGTTGGTAAAATATATATATATATATATATATATATATATATATATATATATATATATATATATATATATATATATATTTCAGTAACTGTTGAACAAATTAATGCAAGAAGATACGGGCAGTTTTTAATATGTGTAATATTTCAAGAATATACGTTCCCACTGCTTAATAAGCTTTGCTTTATCGCTGCATTCATTTGCTTTAAAATGCACCATTTGCCAATCTTTTTTAAATTTCTTTCTCAGGAGAGGTACTCTCCCTAGACCCCAGGTTGGTACATTGAACTTGTTCACATCACTAACTAGTGGTTTCTATTGGAAAGGCTAGAGCTAAAGCAGTCTTGCTTAGTACCCTAGCCCTCTTCAGAAGTCAGACTTGCTTGGCAACCCAGAAATTCTCTGAAATAATGTATGAGTTTTCTTTTATGAATGCCTAGTAGAACAGAATTTTTTGTCCATTTATCACAGAAATAGTCCTGAAAATCACACCTAAAAGATGCCAATTTTAAAAAAAATTCTTCACAGGGGGAGAACCCCCCAAACTGCCGTCGGGGTCGCTCAATGTGCTCGCTCGCATATGTTGACTCATTCTGCGTACGCCTCACCAGTTTCAAATTCCACCAGCCGCCATTGGAGTCCACACAATGCATCTATGAGAACGGGGACAAAAGCAGCATGCTGGTATATTGCCTGGCAACCAGGGACATCGTAGATAGAGCATTCCAAAAATTCTCTACTCCTTGGGTATTCTCAGAATAACCTGAGTCAAAATTACAGTGGCTTTCGACGATTATTATACCTGACTCCATGCACCCCAGCCCAGGTCCCGATAAGAAAAGGCTAAGCTGTTCATGTTTGATGTTCCTCTACCGAGGCTTCCACCCTTCCTGGCACAAGAGCTTGAGACTCCCTTCACACTGGATGAGCTTCAATAGGCACTTTCTGACATGAACATTTGAAAAACACCCATAAAGGGTGGACTCCACCTTGAGTACTACTGCAATTCCATGAGAGCTTCAACCCCTACTTATTAGAACCCTTTACAGAGGCATTCTCCAAGGCATATTTTCACCTGAATTGGATAGGGCCACCATAGTGATGCTGTCTAAGAAAGGCAGGCCGCCGTCACACTGCGCTTAACTGATTTCTCTTATCAGCAGAAAACTCAAGATCTATGCCAACATTTTAACCAAACGCCTACAACAGACCCTACCTATTTTAGTAGATCTGTATCAATGTGACTTTATGCCTGACTGTAGTACTTGTCACTGCATTCGCAAGGTGTCAGTGGCACTTGAACATCTCAACTCCATCCAAGACCCATGTGCCATGTTACTGATTGATTTTGAGCAGGCATTCAATTCTATGGACTGTTTCTTTTTGGTCATGGTCTTGGAACGTGTGGTATTTGGGCCGAGAATTCGGGTCTACACTACACGCACTGCGCAGGTTCAGCTTAATAGGGTGATGTCTGACCCTTTTCCCGTTGGCAGAGACATGTGGCAGGGCTGCCCCCTTCCTCCTCCTTTCTCTGCTCCTTTTTGCCCTTGCCATTGAACTACTAGCGAGGCTTATCCTGTGCAACGCCAAATTCAGGGGTGGAGTAAGGGAGGGCATACTGATGAGAAAATTGCACGCGGATGAAATCTTTTTTACCGACCCACATCGCATATGCCCCCATGTCCTGGAATTCGTGTGTCTATATGGAGAAACTTCCGGGCAATGGGTGAAATGGAACAAGTAATTTCTAGTCCTGCTACTGGGTGATCTCAGAATGGTTTTCTGGCAAACCAAGGATCCCGTGTGGCGGCTGAGATTTCCTTATCTGGGTGTTGTCATCAATGTGACCCAGACTTAGCCTGGAGGCTTAACCTACTGCCCTCAGTTGCAAGGATGAAGCACGATTTCCAGAAATGGAACTGACTCCTGCTCTGCCTGCTAGGAAGAATAGTCCTATTTACAATGAAGATACTGCCCGCTTTCTATTTTCCATATGAGATACCTGCTCATTGGTTCAGGATGCTTAATGCGAAAATTTAGTGGTGGTTCATGACTGTTGAGCTCTCCCCTTTGGGCCTGGAAAATATTATGCAGCTCCCCTCCGGAGGCCAGCTCCGCTGAAGCCTCCAGATGGTGACAGTGGTAGTGTTTAAGATCTGGCACTCTGCGTTGCGCTTCCCTGATTGGTATAGGAAACTGACTCACTGTACCCTGCTGTGGACAGTCAGGTGGCTCCATCACTTAGCTCAGTTGGAGTGCTTTGCGGCCTGGTACAAAATTGGTATCACAACTCTGGGAGACGTTTCACATGTGTATTCCTTCCAGGATATCCAGATGCAGTTTTCCCTCTTGCGCACTCAATTTCACAAATGTTTACTATCACAGCGCGCGCTGGCGAGCCAAGTCGTCTTGAGGCAAGCCTCCTCACAGGATGGCTGGGTAAAGGAGCGATCTCTAAAATATACTAGTGGTTCACACACAAGAGGTATTTGAGACCGTTGAGGGGAAATGAGAAGAATGGGTAGGACCCTTTGATGAGGCAGATTGTCAGGTGTCCCAATAGGCCCTCCTGGGAGCTGGCCATTCCTTCCAGGTTGAGGCTGGTCCAGCTGAAACACCTACACAGCTCATACTACACTCATTGATGCTTATGGCAGGTGGCAAACTACAAAACTCACATGCTTTCGCTGCCCACATGCAGATTGAGACCTTTTTCACATGGCATGGTCTTGCCCTCCGATATACTCATTTTTGGTGGGGAATTGCAGAAACCCTCTCACTGGTGTTGGCTAGGTCAATCAACCTAACCCAAGGATTGGGCAACTGGGAATATTAAAAAATCCAGCCTGTCCTAGCCATGACCGTACAATGGTGGGACTAGCCACAGTGGTTGCCAAGAAAGATATTGCACAAAAGTGGGGCCCCCTTGCCCTGACTCTGGAGGAGTGGAGATAGGTGTGAACTGGTGGCTAAAGTGAAATGTCTGTAGAATCACTCTAAAATAAGGGGGAAATGGGGGGATTTTCAAGGGTTGGATGCGAAATGTAGCTGTATGGAATGCTCTACAACATATGATCTAGGATGGTTCCGCCGGTTGGGTAGTGCTTCTATTACTGTCTGTGCATAAAGTCATCTTCAAAATCATTTGAACTTGGATAAAAAAAAAAAAGGATGCTTGCTTCAAGTGCTACACAAGAACATTAATGCCAGGAGCCCTCTGTAAATGGAAGCCCGTTACCACCCTGGGCTGGTCTCCTATGCCTGTAAACCATCCATCAAGGAGTCTGCTACCAAGCTGCTCTCCTGCCCACTGTGGTCAGTGTAAGATATGCTGTACTGTAAAGATTATGCTTCCTAAGTGCCCTAGCTGCTAGCAAATCCTGACTCCTTGTGCAAGAGAGCGAGGGCCTCTTATAAATGAGGGGCCTCAAAAGTTAGATTTTTTTAATGCTATAAACAACTCACTATCAATATGGTTCCACCCTCTCAGCAACCCATCTCCAGCTGATATAAATTGAATAATAGACCTTAACATGGAATCCTCACTTACATTACTTAATGACTCTAGAACTAATGCATAACATTAAATAGTGTACCTGGTAGCTTAATGATAAGTTTATATACTGCTTTTGTGTTAGATATTTGGCTATCTCTTCAGAAACACAAAAAACCTGCATGTAAAAAAAAACGAATCCTTCGTTCTCTTCTGAGCTTAAACATCTTACATTTAGTGTTTGAAAAGGTGCAGGACAATGGTGGAGAACATTTTGATTCCAACCATAGAACTTTAGAAGGCGATTTTGAGCTCCTCTTAAATCTTTGCAATTGTTCTTTTAACTAGTGAAACATTTCCCTCTCACTGGCGATTGTGAAACTGATGTGTAATAAGCAACATTGGACGTTTTCAGTTCTGGCCAACGTTCAACCGATATATTTTCTTCCTTACTTAGGCTAATTTCTAGATAATCTAGTACTACTTTATCTACAGCAGTTCACTAAACATAACTCTCTTTTAAAAATGAGGTTGTGTTAAAATTCCAATATGCCAATATGCTAAAGGTGCACTGAGCGCACAAAATTCCATTACAGTATCTGTGCAAGGGGTGTTGGCAGTTCCTGGATCCTTAGTGACAAAGTATGTCTAAGGTGTGCTCTTCATCGAGCACTCAACACCATATGCTATAGTTGAAGGTTCCGCTAATGGCATTTAGGTTTGAAGTCTAGAGTGGAAACACTAGACTGCTGTCTCCAAGATTCAGTATGGCCACCACTTTATACCAACATGTTCAAGGTGTGCGCACCTCCGAGCACCCAAAAGGCACCTATCCAAAGTTGGATTAAAATCCCAAACTGTGCTCAATTGGGTACCTAGATGATGTAACCCATCACTGATGCACACAATGCACTATGAGGATGAATAAGATGGCTGCCAAGTTGGCGTGATTATACCATTAAGGTGTGTGCATCACCAACTCACAACTGCACTTATGGTATTCCTGTATTAAGATGGCCGCTGTGACATCCTTTGCGGGAACACTACAAACTATGTCCCGATGCACCACAATGCATTTATCCGCAAGGCCCTAAACGTGGCTCTTCACTATTTCATTGTTAAGTTCCTTACTGTGCTTTCTGTAAATGTAAATGTATTTGAGCTTGTTAAGCACACTGCTACCCGTAGGTTTCTTGGCGCTGCATAATGCTGGGGAACCCATCCTGGCTTTCCCTGTGAGATGGTCTCTATTGGGCCCCCCCAAGGTGAAGCCAGGCATCCCCGGCGTTGATGGGGCCGTTTGTGGAGATTAAGCATGCTATTGCCCAGAGTTGCTGAGTGGGACCCATGGTTAGAGTGGCACCGAAGGCGAGATTTATCGAGCCCGCTGACATTTGCCCAACACCCTGCCGCGTCGGGAATTGAACCCTGGTCCCGGGCCCACCTCTGCTTCTGGGTCTGCCGCCTCTAACCAGTGAGCCACACTACTCCACTACTCCTGCAACTGATGGCTCTATTCGCAGCGCCTTGATGCCTTTGGGAAAAGTTTGCGCTTTATAAAATTAATATTCATTCATTCATTTATTCATTTATTAGGTTGGTTTGAGAAGTTAGCCTGGTATATGATGTCCACTAATTAAAGTGAACAAAGCGATACCAAAGGGAATGATGGACGGAGCACTTGATCAAATCAAACACTCACCCCAGTCAACTGATCTGGGTTTAATCCATCATTATTCTTTAGCTCACTCCACCACCCCAGTTCAGACATGGCCATATAGAAATCAGTCTGACACTGTGCCTCATGGGAACATTTCAACCCGAACTGCCAAGCCATGTCTTCCCTGGACCGGAAAGAAGCATCCTGGGACCGGTTTCTGGCTAATCAGCCGTCATCAGCCAAGCTAGCTTGAATCCAGTGGCAAAGTGAGCAAGGGACCCACGTTTGGGCATACCCCGCCCGTTCAGACAATGCCATATACAAATCAGTCTGACACTGTGCCTCATGGGATCAGTCCAGCACAAACTGCCAAGCCATGTCTTCCCTGGACCGGAAACAAGCATCTTGGGACCGGTTTCTGGCTAATCACAGGGTCAAGACTGATTTGCACGTGACTAGGTTCAAACTGGAATGGCATGGTGAGCAAAAAAACAATGGATTTAGGCCCATATCTCTGTACTGGGGTGAATGTATGACATTGTTCTGCATTCTGTGCATCAACTGTTGTTTCTGCACTAATTAAAGTGGGTACTTTGCACCAGTCCAAACAACCCTTATGGTGATTTAAAAGGTCAAAGATAACCTTTGAAAGCTATCCAAGTGGTAACTGTGGAGTGCAGCCTTCAGGCTTAGTCTAGAGGGAATGTTAAGCAGCTTATTTTTATCAGAATGCAACCTTATTGTATTGGTTAAATGAAAGGAGAACCACACAGTAGTTATAAAAATATGTATTTATTATTATAACACACCTTAAATACCTCACAGTATCTGATGCACGTAGATAAACAGAAAGCACACAATACTGTAGCACAGAAACAATCGTAAGTAGCACTAATACACAGTGAGCTCCAGGTGGAGACCAAAGCATGTACTAAAATAGTGGTATAAGAACCACGACTCGAGTCAAGACAGTGTCTAGAGGTTGTAGAATCACTGGGACCCCAAGGAACCACCCAAGGTGAGTAAGTAGGGACCCCACAGAGGACAGGTGCAGTGTGAGAATACGATGGCGTGCTACGTACAATTGAACGGGAGAGTCGCAGTTGCAGTTTTAGTGTTTAAGTACCCTTCCCAGTGGATTATAAGGAACCCTTTGGAACATAGAAGGTTGGAGAGCCACCCCACCTATGGATACAGAAGTACCAGAGTTACCTATCCCAGGGAAGCCGGGTGCATAGGGATGAAGTGGCGTCAGAAAACGTTGTCGATCACAATGGGAGTTTTCAAATAAATACCACTGCTGGAAAGAGAAAAGTGTCCAGTGGAACCCACAGGTGGATTATTGATGGAAGGAACCTGAAAGCAGAGGTCACAGAGTCTGGGTCACTCAGGAGTGACCAGGGGCTCGGTAGTCGAATGCATTTATGCAATATGAGATTATAAAATCCAGAGACTGCGCCTTTGAATTTCCCCCAAATTTGTAAGCATTGTAACACTCGGGAATCCTCAACTATCCAAGGATATGATACTAGTCTACGAAATAGGGCTTGTTTTAGTTGTAAGTATTTCTCCTCTCCTCTTGGGAGGTAGGGCGTTGATATTATATCTGAAGCATTTCAAAGGTTTTTTGTAAGTGATCCAACATTAGAATGCCTGCGCGCTCCCATATGGATCAGGAAATAGTCTGTTTACCTTTTCTAATGTCAGCGTTATACCATATGGGGGCCTTTCCATGTAGTCTCAGATTACTCTTTAGGAGTTTGTGGGCTTGTACCCAAATCCTAAGCATTGATTGAATTATAGGGTTGGAAGTTTGTAAAGCAAGTGATTTAGGAGTGTAAAACATTTACAAAACAGAAGTTGCCTGTTCATTTTGTCTTTCAATGAGAACCCATAGAGGGGGATCATCCTGTTTGGGCCAAAGATAAACCAATTGAGATAAGTGGAGGACTGTATAGATTTGCACAATGCACTGTAAAGTTAGCCCCCCATATCGCCTGTGAGCAATCAATTTTGAAATTTTAAGTCTAGGTCTCAAAGATCCCCAAATATAAGTCTATGTCGATATATTGCAATATTGATATTTTAACTGTCAAAGGCAACATACCTAAAACATAAGTAAAACGGGACACTATAATCATTTTCACTGCCTGTACTCTTCCCCAAAAGGACAAGTTAAGATGGGACCATTTTTCATACTCTGACTCCATTTTGCCAATAAGTGGATCTAAGTTATGTTGAATCATACGTTCTAAACCTGTGTTGATATAAATACCTAGATACTTCAGGTGGTTCCCTTTCCATTGAAAATTATAGCCCAAAATAGCTGCTTTCGTTGTTCCCCAGGGCAATGGAAGAGCTTCACTCTTATTCCAATTGATTTTGTAGCCAGAAATGATCGAGAAGCGAGAACTGGTAGGCATGAGTGTCTGGAGTGAAGTGGGCAGATCAGTAAGTGTGCGCAATATGTCATCTACATAATGAAGTATTTTTGAGATCTCTGCTGGTGGTGGAATGCCTGCTATTTATGAACGCTGTATCATTGCCGCAGCCAGCGGTTCAAGTGCAAGAATGAATAAAAGGGGCAATATAGGGCAACCCTCGCGGGTTTCTCTTTGCACTAAAAAAGATTCTGAAAGGAAACCAACGCAAATCACTTATGAGGATGGTGTCTCATATAACCACTTGACCTTAGAGATATATTCATTGCCTAATTCCAGCACATGTAGTGTACGGAACATATCGCTCCATTTAATACGGTCAAAGGCCTTCTCTGCATCTAAGGATAAGTCTACTTTGTCTTCTCCAGTATCCTTGGAAAGCCAGAGTATGTGAGCCAAAGTGTGTCAATTGTTCTGAGAGTTTCTGCCTGGCATGAATCCCAAAATCAGCGATAACTTGTTTGAGACTTTTGGCGAGAATGGTGGCTAATATCTTTGAATCTGTATTCAGAAGGGAAATTGGATGATAGCTACTGCAGTATAATGGATCTTTGTCAGGTTTGGGAATGACCGTTATGATAGCATTATTTGTGAGAGAGGCGAGGCTAGCAGTTACCTCTGCTTCTTTATGAGCATTATCAAAGGCGGCTATTGCTTCTGGTTTTACCCAACAGTAAAATTCCCCAATAAAACCATCTTCTCCCGGTGCTTTATTGTATGGAAGATTGGAGACTGCTAGGGCAATTTCATTCTTTGTTATTTTGCCTGCTAGTATGAGCCGATCTTGTTCATTGAGGCGGGGGAGTGTTATTTGATCAAAGTAATCTTGTTCTTTGTGGTGATCATTATCAGCCTCTGAGCCAGGGCTTAATGGTGCTCAGCACCGGCACTTAATTGGTTTCGGGTGCTCAGCACCAGCACCTAATTGTCAACACCATACTTAGAACAGTTCACCACAGGGTGGCGCTGCTCATCTAATTTAGAGATGAGCAGAACAACAGTAGTTTAAGAGTACAATATATGTTAAAATTGCTAATACCTGCCTCCCCAGCCATTCCTTTAGCTTTGGGGATCTGGAATAATCTGAACTGTCTCATTTACATGTGAGAGAGATGGTTAGTAGTTGTTTTGGCAATGATGACAAGGGCGATGGGTGGTAAAGGCTGCAGGGGCCTCCTGGTTAAAGCCCTGGCACTTAATATTTTACACATTAAGCAATGCTCTGAGCTATATAAATTCTCATAATAATCTGCAAATGTATTAGCTATTTCCTTAATCTCAGTTATTAGCTTACCTTCAGAATTATAAATAGCTGCAATAGTTCTCATAGCTTCTCTCTGTTTTAATTGTGCCGCTAGTAAACAACCAGCTTTTTCTCCTTGTTCGTAATTTTGGGCTTAAGTCTACATAACATATATTCTGCTTTCAAAGTATATAGTGTATTAAGCTTCATTTTTGTCTTTTCCAGTCTACATCTGGAACCTTCAGTTGGATTGGTAATATGAGCATGTGTCAGTTTTTGATATAATTTTCTAAAATAGTCTGTTGTTCTGTTCTACGTTCATTGGCTATGGCAGAATCTTTCGTAATATGCCCCCTAATGGTGGCTTTTGCAGCTGCCCATAATATTTATGGAGAAGAAACTGAACTTTTGTTGTCTTTCATATAAGTAGTCAAATGTGATTGGTAATTGTGATTTTTCTGTCGGTAGCTTGTATCCGGATATGTTTAAACGCCATGGTATCCTACAAGGGTATTTCAGACCCCCAATCAAGCTGTAGACTGATAGGAGCATGATCTGAAAGTGTAATTTCTAAAATGTCACAATCAAGTACTTGTGGTATGATAGAATGTGAAATAAGGGAATAGCCTATTCTAGAATAGGAACCATGTACTGCAGAGGGATATGTAAACCCCTTACCTGAAGGATGTAGTAAATGCCAAATGTCAGTCAACCCATGATCTTGAAGGATGTCTGCCATTATCGCTCTATCTCTGCCATGTGTCGTGTCTAGGGGGCCCGTTCTGTTTAAGATCACATCCGGGGCAAGATTCCAGGCACCCCCCCCCCCCCCCCCCAGAGCTATTTTGGAAATTCCCATCTCTATTAGAATTCTGTGTAGATGAAAGAAATAAGGAGCTTTGTTTCCAACAGGGGCATAAATTGAACCCACTACTAATTATCACTGATTTTAAGGTTGGCTAAATCAAACTAACCAGCTTCATCTGACCAGGACTGTAGTATTTGACATTACAGTGTTTTCCATATCAGAATGGCTACACCACATTTTCTAGTAATAGTATGGGATATAGGCTCTCCTGACATGTGAGAAGGGGGTTTGCAGCTGTAAAGAATCTGGCCTACCCAATCACATACGGATAGATGTGTTTCTTGAATAATAGCAATATCTGTATGTTTGGAGGCTAAATAGGAAAGAATGTTCTTCCTGTTAATGTAGTTAGTAAAGCCATTGACATTGATGGACACAATGTGCATAGGACTAGTTGTCATGATACTGATTGGAAATGTTAGAGTATGTTTGTATTATGTGATAATGGATCAAAAGGGTAAAAAGGAAAAGGAAGGTTGATAAATGATGTTGGAATGTGGTTATTGAAGCGAAAAAAAGAACTATCCAGAGTATAATTAACCTGAAACCAATATGTGCAAATATAATCACAAAATATTGTTAATACTAAACTCTAAATGGTGTAAGTATCCCGTTCTAACTGCTAAAAAGGAAAAGAAATCTACAGATCAAACAATGTATATCTTTCATCAGTGGGTCTAAACCTCAATGCGAGAAGCAGACTCTGCAGGGGAGAAAAGAAAACCACTTGTAGTAAACAGAATATGAAAAGAACCACGCCATGGAGTTATGAAGTCCATCTAGGAGATTTGCATATGCAAACACAGTATGAGATATACATGGTGTATGGAATAACAATGTAGGAGAAAAGGAAGTGAATCATATCCATCAGAGGTACTAACTGCAGTAAAACAGTAATACAATTGTATTAATACATAGCATGCATATATACTCATCTAGCTGAAAGAAGCAACAGTGGAAGATTTGGCATCAGATACTTTACAAAAAGACGTGGATGACTTCAGAGGATATCTCGATTTTTCTCTGATATTTTCCTATGTAAGTACTTCTACACAGCGGACCATTTTATCTCTGTCAGACGGTTTCTTAAATGTACGGATGTGTAATCTACCAGCACGGTGGCTTTGAGGATCATTCTGTATTTGAAGTGGACTGTTCATAGTTGTTTCGGTCAGGGGTGGTGGCGTTAAGTTAATGTGATGGTCCTCTAAACTGTCCAGGAAGCGTACAAGATCCTTAGGGTCTGTGTGATCCCTTGATTTCCATCCATTTTGATACACATTGTAGCAGGTTCAAAAAGTCCATATTTAATATCCCATTTCCGAAGTATTGGCCTAAGTTGCTTGAACGCTTTTTGTTTGCATTGATTTCAGAAGAGAAGTACGCAGCAATAAATACTTTAATGCCATCCAAGTCCATCCATTTTGATACACATTGTAGCAGGTTCAAAAAGACCATATTTAATATCCCATTTCCGAAGTATTGGCCTAAGTTGCTTGAACGCTTTTTGTTTGCATTGATTTCAGAAGAGAAGTACGCAGCAATAAATACTTTAATGCCATCCAAGTCGTAAGGACCTCGCTCAGGCTATTGGATTCACTATTGGCTTGTCTGTGCATGTATTATCCTGACTGCTGCTCAATTTCTCATCAGTGTTTGTGTTTGTTTCACCAGCGCTTGTGCTCTGATTGCGCTTGCTGTTAACTCGCTGCATTTTTATTGTCTGTGTTGCCTCTGCCTGCCTTCCCTCGGACCCTCCATTTTGTTGTTGTTGTTCTCCCCTGACCCGCCCCTCAGCCACACTACCGCCTCCCTGCTGCCCCTCCCACGCTCCGCCCCCTCCACTGTCCATTAATGTCAGATGGTCCCACGCGCAGCGTCCACGCGCTACGGCCACGCCGAAGGTGCGCCAAAGGTAAGCCCGTCTACGCCCGTCCGCGCCTGGACCGCGCCCAGCGCCAGACCCCCTGCCCCTCGCGCTGCCCAGCCCTCCCGCATCACCTACGATGCCGCCACCCTCCTAGCCCTTAACCCCGGTCGCGCCCCCAACTGCGTCCTAGCCGCTCCTGGACACACCCATGGACCTTTCTCTTGCTACTCCTGCAAATTCAGCGGCACCGACAACATCTCCGCTACGACCACACCACAGATTCCCGACCCCAACCACCTACAATGCATCCTTCTCAACACCCGATCGGTCAACAGACACGCCATTGACCTATGGAATCTACTAGACACCATCTCTCCAGGCGTCGCCTTCCTAACAGAAACATGGATGAACGCTTCCTCCGCCCCAGACATCACCATTGCCATCCCTGAAGATTATAAGATCACACGCAAGGACCGTACCGGCCACACAGGAGGAGGAATCGCTATCGTCCATAAAAAATCAATCCACATCTCTACCAGCTCTGACGTCAACCTCGCTAACTCTGAACACCTTCACTTCCAGATCCACATCGACCCCAAGACCACACTCAGAGGCACCCTCCTCTACAGACCACCAGGACCCCGCGCAAAATTCAGTGAAGACATCACGGACTTCATCACTCCACACGCGCTCCCCTCCAAAGATTACATCCTTCTGGGAGACCTCAACTTTCACCTTGAAAAGAACAACGACCGCAACACCACCACCCTCTTGGACAACCTCGCCAACCTCGGACTTAAACAACTGGTCACTTCCCCCACCCACATCGCAGGTCACACACTCGACCCCATCTTCACCTCCAGCAATCATGTCTCCTTCAGCCACACTACGGATCTCCTCTGGACTGACCACAGCTGCGTTCACTTCACCTACAACAAGCCGAAACCCACCAACCACCTCCAACCAACTCTGCAAAGAAACTGGAACAAAATCACCAGCGACCAGATCTCCTCATCGCTCCTTCTAAACACCCCAGCCCACTCTTCTAACCCAGACCAAGCCGCCGCCAACTTCACCCTATGGCTATCCAACACCGCCGACATTCTAGCACCACTGAAAAAACGTCAAAGCAAACCTGGCAACAAGAAGGCCTCATGGTTCAACGATGATCTTAAGAAGTCCAAGAAACTCTGCCGCTCCCTTGAAAAGGCCTGGAAAAAAGACCCAACCACTAGCACCAAGGACGCCTTCAAAAACGCCACCCGCACACACCACCAACTAATCCGAAAGGCCAAGAAAACAGCATTCAAGGATCGACTAGACAACAACGCCCACAACAGCAAGGAACTTTTCAACATCGTCAAGGAATTTACCAACCCCTCGGCCAACTCCAACGACATCCCCCCCTCTCAAGCCCTCTGCGACTCCCTGGCTTTATTCTTCCACAACAAAATTGCAGCCATCCACAACAGCTTCGACAACCAACCCGGAGACCAACCCACCCAACCATATGCTGATCATTCTCCCCCCTTGAACACCCTCAACGACTGGAACCCAATCTCCACTGAGGACACCATCCGCCTGATGAACTCCATCCACTCAGGATCCCCCACAGACCCATGTCCTCACCACATCTTCAACAAAGCAGACTCCGTCATAGCACCGCACCTCCGAGACGTCATCAACTGCTCCTTCAACTCCGCCACCTTCCCGGAAAGCTGGAAACACGCTGAACTCACCGCCCTTCTGAAAAAACCCACAGCGGACCCCACCGAACTCAAAAATTACCGCCCCATATCGCTCCTTCCTTTCCCGGCCAAAGTCATCGAGAAAGCTGTCAACAACCAACTCGCCGCTTTCCTCGAAGCCAACAAATCCCTCGACTCCTCACAATCTGGCTTCCGAGCAAAACACAGCACTGAGACCGCCCTCATCGCAGCAACAGACGACATTCGAACTCTACTGGACAATGGAGACACAGTCGCCCTCATCCTCCTCGACCTCTCTGCAGCCTTCGACACAGTCTGCCACAGCACCCTTTTACAACGCCTCAGAAACATCGGAATACAAGGAAAAGCACTTGAATGGATCACCTCGTTCCTCACCGGAAGAACCCAGAGAGTCCGCCTTCCACCATTCAAGTCCGAGGCCACTGAAGTCATCTGTGGCGTACCACAAGGATCCTCACTCAGTCCCACCCTCTTCAACGTATACATGAGCCCCCTTGCGGCCATCGCTCGCCAACACAATCTCAACATCATCTCCTACGCGGATGACACTCAACTGATCCTTTCTCTCACCAATGACCCCAGCACCGCCAAAACCAACCTACACGAAGGAATGAAAGAAGTTGCCGAATGGATGAAACACAGCCGTCTGAAACTGAACTCAGATAAAACAGAAGTCCTCATCTTAGGTACATCCCCCTCTGCATGGGACGACTCTTGGTGGCCAGAAGACCTTGGAAAAGCACCCATCCCGACAGACCACGCACGGAACCTAGGCGTTATCCTGGATTCTTCACTTTCAATGAACAGACAAGTCAGCGCCGTATCCTCATCCTGCTTCAACATTCTTCGCATGCTCAAAAAAACATTTCGCTGGATCCCCACCGAAACCAGAAAAACAGTCACCCATGCTCTGGTCACGAGCCGACTGGACTACGGAAACACTCTCTACGCAGGTACTACCGCTAAAATCCAGAAGAAACTCCAACGAATCCAAAACGCCTCAGCCAGGATCATATTAGACATCCCGCGTAACGAACACATCTCTGGCCACCTGAAAGACCTCCACTGGCTACCCGTCAATAAGAGGATCACTTTCCGAATGCTAACCCACGCACACAAATCACTCTACGGCATCGGACCAGAATGCCTCAACTCACGACTGTCCTTCTACACCCCCTCCCGCCAACTTCGTTCTTCCAGCCAAGCCCTCGCCACTGTACCCCGCATCAACAAGACCACCATGGGAGGAAGATCCTTCTCATACCTAGCAGCCAAAACATGGAACTCACTCCCCACTTACCTTCGCCTTACCCAGAACCACTAAGCATTCAGAAAGCAACTTAAAACGTGGATATTTGACAAGTAACCCTCCTCCCCTCCCTAAGCGCCTTGAGACCCTCTGGGTATGTAGTGCGCTATATAAATTCTTTGACTTGACTTGACTTGACTGTTAGTAATTGACAGACCTGTTCATGACGCAGGAGACACGCAATAATTGGTCTAGGTCTAGATGAAAGGGTTGAAGTTGAAGTTCTTGAACAAATGCTTTGAGCTCTCTGCAACTCAAGAGGATGCTCAAATGATGTGTTAAGTAGCTGCAGTATTAAGATTAGTAGCAAGCTCTTCACATCATTATTCATTTCCATTTTATCTGGAATTCCATAGAAGCAAACCTTATTTCTTCAGGCCCTGTCTTCCAAATCTGTTACTTCTTGTTTTAAATGCCAGATATTTGGACCCCAATACTCTGCATTATCTAATCTTTGTTCCAAAAGGGTGGTTTGTTTATCTAGAGTTTCCACTTTGGTATGAAAAGAGTTTAGGTCTATCCTTATTGACTTCATTTCTCTTGCGAGATCTGAGATTTTGACATCCATAGATCCCAATCATTGTCCCACAGCAGAGATCTCTTTTAAAATTAGGTCCATAGAAGCAGGTGTAAGCATGACTGAATTTCAATCTAGTCAGCCGATTTCTACCGGACACGCTTTATATCTGGAAAAACAACAAGGTTCCATTACTACGTGCAATTTAAACCAGAGAACCTTAACTTTTATTGGTTCATTTGGGAGAGTCTATTTACTTACTTTAAAACTGTCTCTGCGGCACAAATGTGCTGCAATCTTCCTGCGGTGAAACGTAGTAAGAAACGGTCACGGGCATAAAGTCGTTCCATATCCTGTTTTACAGGATATGGATTCTGGGATTTGTAGTTACGAACTGCTTTTGGAGACGGGGCAAATCCTTCTCCTGTGTTACGTAAGAAGTACAACAGCAATTCAAATCCAATTCAAGAACACACTGCAGTCTTTCCACTACAAAAATTGAATTTCTTTTAACTCTTTAGAATCCGACTGTAGCCTGACAGAATGAGTCGTTTTTCACAGACTCTCTCAGCTACAGAAATGGCACTCTCCTTTTCACTCAACAGCTCTGCTGATAGGAAAACTCCTGACCTTCCCCTCTGCCAGTGTGAAGAGTTCAACCAGAGTTCAAGAGTAATTCAATTCCCCTGAAGAAGCCACCATGTTTAAAAGCAAGGACAGTTACATATCTCTTACTGCTTACTGTTTCCTGACAGAATGATTTGTGAGGCTCAGCTGAAGGAAAGACTGGGCTTAGGGACTTCATTGAAGAATTTCTCATGTAACAAATAACCTCAAAGTTATGTAGCTGTTGTCTCATTCATGTTGCTTTAATTCTGGCTCCAAGGACACCTGCTGACAGCTGTATGGAAAAATTCTGCCCTCCGGAGTCTCCGAGCTGTACACGGAGGAGGCCATGTCAGTTCGTGGCCAGACTCCGCCCGAATCTTGATTGTTGAACACAGTCTGATTGATCATACACAATTATGCAAAAGTAATTTTAAAACCAGTTATTTTATGTGGTTACTCACGTGACATCAACTGTACCACTTATCTCCACTCTAAAAACCCTATTTAGTCTAGCTGCATGAGCTATCTGCATCCATATGTATTTGGCTGACAATCAGACTCCCTCACAATATTTATTAACAGACTTCTTACAGATGCTGTTGTTTAGTACAACTTGTAAAAGAGAAAAACAACCTGGCTATCAGTTTTTCTACTGCTATTTTGTTAGGCGGACAAAAAGCAAAGATTGTTACATTCATATGCTT
Organism: Lissotriton vulgaris; assembly: GCF_964263255.1. NCBI lineage: Eukaryota > Metazoa > Chordata > Amphibia > Caudata > Salamandridae > Lissotriton > Lissotriton vulgaris. The sequence continues at coordinate 462,968,054 of NC_141687.1, forward strand.
TCAGTGTTTGAATCTCAATTCTTAGCATGTTCAACACATTGTTTGTAGACATTTAACTCATGTCTGAGTTGAATACATTAGAGATACAAAACATGTGGAGTGCATATAAAGTGTTAAGTGAAAAAAACATTGATATCACAATACAAATGTGCAATCAAATATCATCAACAACATAAATGTACAGAATACAAAAATTCAAGAGAATTACACCAGCAGTAAATTGGTTCAACTCTTATAACAGAGCAATTCCTAACGGCCCTTTAACTTGGTACCTTGTGGGGTGCTCTTCACATCGTGCGCCCTCTCCAGAGGTCCAGATTTTTCTGAACACCCTTTGTGGCGAAAAAAGGGGAAATGCCGACGCGTTTCCAATCTCATCAGTATTTACGGGATTTTCATCAGTGCTAGACATGGTGTAACCTATAAATTAAAATTAAAGAAAAAACGAGTTACCTAAAACTAAACGTCCCTATTGGTTTATATATTTTGATTCGCCATTTTTATAAAGAGCGTAATACCGGAGAGTGAAGTTTGTGCACATGCCGTGCTTTTGACTTTAATCTGCTGTCTCGCTTTTGGCCGCCATAAGTGTGGCAGGGTATGCTCAGACGTGAGTCCCTTGCTCACTTTGCCACTGGATTCAAGCAAGCCGGGCTGAAGACGGCTGGAATGCCAGAAACCGGTCCTCGGAAGCTTGTTTCCGGTCCAAGGAAGACATGGCTTGGCAGTTCGGGCTGGACTGTTCCCATGAGGCACAGGGTCAGACTGATTTGCATAAAGCCATGTCTGAACCGGGGTGGCAGAGTGAGCTAAAGAACGGTGATGGATTAAACCCAGATCTTTTGACTGGGTGTGAGTGTTTGATTGATTCAGATGCTCCGTCCATCACCACCCCCTTTTGTACCGTCTCACTTTTCAATACCTAAAAAGAACAGGACACTATCAATCAGTATGACTGTCACTGTTGCTGCGTGTTCCGTTACATCAGATTTGTGTTTGCATTACACTTACGGTTGTATTGGCAGGAGGAAGCAGAAAGAATAATTCTTCTGGTTCTGTTCGTTGCTACAATAGTTTGTGAAGAATTTTGAATATTGGTGCACTACCGCACTAACCAAAACAGAAAAATGAATGAGCGCTTTAGTGTCACACAACGTTTTTGCTTGTGAATTTATTGCCATTAAACGGAGGGTGCACTTACTTGAGGGCATGTGTAAGCATGACTGAATTTCAATCTAGTCAGCCGATTTCTACCGGACACGCTTTATATCTGGAAAAATGACACGGTTCCATTACCACGTGCTATTTAAACTCGAGAACCTTAACTTTTATTGGTTCATTTGGGAGAGTCTATTTACTTACTTTAAAACTGTCTCTGCGGCACAAATGTGCTGCAATCTTCCTGCGGTTAAACGTAGTCAGTGCTTTAAATGGGAAAAAATAAGTGCAGGTACTCATTAAAATGAGCTAGAGTTGTAGTGAGTGGGCGGAGCTAGGGGCGGGGCTAAGGGCAAGACATAATGATAATTAACAACTTCCATAATAGTTGCAACACACACAAAAAAATCATGATAAATGTGTTTATATAAACAAAGCAGGTTAACTCATACAAAATGAAAGAGAAATGCGATAATATGTTAACTTTTCCTTTTTTTGCAATAGTTGCACCTTCTTAATGCCATACTGTTAATTGATGATGTTTGGCACAATACTATATATTTTTGAGCATGTGAGTAGGAAGAAACTGAAAATAACCCCACATCAAATCAAAGCACAACTAGCAAATGAAGCAAATCATCATGACCCTCCCCAGAAGATATCTCTTGTCTCTTCCATCGATCTATACAGTCATCCTTTCATCCTACCATTTACCTGCTGATGTCCACCATTTACCCTTTACATTCTGTCATCTATTCGATTTTTCATCCATCATTCAGTTTTTCACCATTCCGTCTGTCCACCCTTCATATCCAAACCTATCCATCCATCCTTAAACATATCCATTCATCCTTTCACTCATCCATCTCTTTATCCACCCTTTAACTCATCCATTAATCCTTTTGCTCATCTATCCATCAACCCTTTCACTCCTTTATACCATCCAATCAATACCTCCTTTCACTCATCCATCATCCATCCATCCTCCCTCACTTCCATTCATCCATCCATCCATCCATCCAATCTTTCACTTGCAAATCCATCATCCGCCCTTTTATCCAATCATCCACCCTCTTTCACCCATACATCCATTCACTCATCCATCCATTCACTCATCCATCCATCAATACATCCACCCTAGCTCACTCATCCATCCACTCACTCACCTACCCACTCACTCACCAACATTCCCTACTACGTTATTCATGAACCTTTGTCACCACAGACATGTATACACAACGTGCCACCCATTTTCTTTAAAATACCTCCTGAGGATACCTTAATTCTCTCTCGCGCGCGTTTTCCTTACAAAACCAGTCATACAAATGCAGGCACACTGGGTAATTGAGACATTTTTTACAATTTACCTTAAATAAAAAAAAGAGACATTTTTTTTTTAGGAAGGTGGGTTTCTCAGTGCAGAACGCTGTTAGATTAGCGCTCAAAGAGCCAACCGTGTGAAACTTGTAAAGTCTCAAGAAAGTGGAATTTTGCACCAGAACATGTCACAAAGAATTGACCCGAAGAATTATTTACTTCCAGACGAACGCACAAGAAGCCCAAGGAGATGCAGGAGAGAAAAGCAACACCACAGTGGTTGCCAGGGAGTCATTCCTTCTCCCCAGCTACCAGGCATACCTCCAGCCGGAGAGAGTCACCGCGCACCCATACTCGTCAGAAGAAACACGAGGAGGACAGCACTTGCTCAAGCCGGTTGCACAGTCAACTGGCAACCATGCAGTGGCTCGCAGTCGCAGCCCTTCAGAATTACTTCCTCACATGGAGGTCATCAGTGAATGCGCGGTATGTGCGCTTTCTACAAAAAAAAAACATTTGTTAGTAACCAAATCGCATTGTCTGGGCATTAACCCTCTGATCTAGAAAGTACAGGAAATGTGAGAATCGCCGCCCTTGCCGCTGCTAAAATGTATATGTTTAAAGTACTTTTCACTTTCTGAAGTGCTGCGCTTTGAAAATCACGCGCGCACACCAGCAGGTAAAATGAATCTCCACCCTGCTTTGTCTAGCACAGCGTGACCGTGAGCACCTCACATTAGTCAAGTGAGCCCTGCCGATTAGCTCAGCAGGGGCTCAGATGGGGGTTACAGAAGTGGCGCCTTGGCTGACACAAACGCCCCCACCTTCTCATTCGCACTCTAAGCCAGTGACCTCCCTTGTCATGAGTACCGGTACTCTCCTCTGGCAGAAGAGAAGTGCCGGTACTCAGAGTGACAAATCTAAGAAGTGCCGGTACTCCATACCGGTGAGTACCGGCCCATTTAAAGCACTGAACGTAGTAAGAAACGGTCACGGGCATCAAGTCGTTCCATATCCTGTTTCACAGGCAATACATGACATTTCTTTTTAGATGGATTCTGGGATTTGTAGTTACGAACTGCTTTTGAAGACGGGGCTAATTATTGTTGTACATTTTGATGCTCGTACTCTGAGTAAAAAGCAGTCACAGGCATAGGAAATGCATACCATTTCTTTCTAGATGAACTCTGTGATTTATAGTTTCGAACTTCTTTGGGGACGAGGTAAAGTAATACATTTGTTGTGCACTTGGGGGCTCATTCATTAACAATTAGCTGCAATGTAACAAATCGAGTGCGTTTTTGTGAATATTTAATGTGTGTGCAGACCCGATCTGTTCATAGTTTGATAAGATTTGAGAACAGTCATTCTTCATTATTGGCAATGTGATTCTTTACCTGGGACTCAGCGCAAAATCTGATGAAGTTCTGTCATCTCGTTTGAGCCATTTGCCACACTGTTATATTTCATCATTAAATATGATTCTCTTTTTTGTAGTAATGTCTCGACATCACCACCTCTGGGTGGTACTTTAATTCCTGACATGACCGTCCAGATGAATTCTTTTTCGGAATGATGTTGTTCAACGAAATGTGGTACCATTGGTGCTGATAGAACTTTTTGCTTAATCCTTGATCTATGTTGTACGATCCTCTGGTTGATTTGTTGTGTGGTTTTACCAATGTACAACTTCGGGCAAGGACATTTAATGGCGTACACGACGTTTTTAGTTTTGCAATTGTGAATTCTTTGTGTACCCATTTGATTGAATTGTATGCGAATTCACTACCCTCTGCAGTGTTGTTGCATGTTGAGCAGGTTCCACATTTGTGGTGTCCTTCTACTTGGGTCAAATTCTATAAAGTTCTTAAATCCGTCGTGGCTTTATTGCTTTTGAGGTCTGCACGTGTTATTTGTTGGCCAATGCTTTTGTTCTTTTTCATTGCGAAAAGTGGTCTTTCCATGGTGAATCCAAGATTAGTTAACAGATGCCCATTCCTCAATATTATCTTCCGGAATTTGTGAGTGTGTGGGGCAAACGTGGATACACATACCATTCTTTCCAATGACTTTTTGTTCTTCTCGGTCAATAACTCGTCTCGTGGTGTGTACCCAGCTCTCTTTGTTGAGTGTTTAAGCATTTTCTTTGGGTACCCTCTTTCCTTTAGCTGTTCGCATAAGATGTCTGCCTGAACAACAAAGTCTTCTTTGCGAGCGCAATTGTTGAATTCTAAACAATTGGCTGTAGGGTAGATTATCTTTAAGACTTCTGGGGTGAAAGCTGTGGTAGTGCAAAATGGTGTTTTTATCTGTGGGTTTGCGGTGTAATGTTGTAATTAACTTTTGGTCTTGCCTTATTGTAAATGCACAGTGGGTGATGAATACGGAACACAGTGGGTGAACAATATGGAATGAGTACCATAGGTTGATAATCACTCTAGAGAATAAGTAGGCACAGGCAAACACAGAGGAACATAGAATTCTCTCTGAAACTATATACGCATACGTCCATTAAGGCATTTCTTTCTTCCAGTTGCAGTGTACTATGGGTTGTGTAGTTGGATGGAACAGTGGGTTTTCATTGGATGAATACTAATGGGCGGGGAATACTAATGGGTGGGGACACGTTGCAGGTGATTAAAATCAAGCAAGAGAGAGAAGCAATTAGAAGGGTTTCGAACATGAGGTGATCTGGTGTTTGAACACAAGATAAAACTGCCATCAGTATGATTAAGGTATGTGCCCGCTTGATAAAGCATATTTAGAGGGATATTTTCAACAGAAGCGGTTGTTGACACAGTTGTGAGGGAACTGAGTGATGAGAACTTAAGGGGTGGAGGGAGAAAAGATCGGATAATTAAGCACCGGGCATTTATTCATTTTTCAATTCAACAGGCATAACGTTACCAACAGGTTTAACTTCAGTCTTTAACATATATTATATGCACTTAATGTGAACTATCATGATGTATTCTAACAGCAATGTTTTGAAAATTACAGAGTACCCCTGACGAAGGTCCAAATAGACCCGAAATGCATTGGGTGATGAAAATTATAATTTGAGGAATACCTATGTATCACACCGTGCTCTAGAACAAGGCCAGTATCGGCATGTCTACAGCATTAAGGAACTGAAGGAAGCATAGAGAGTCTTTCATGTGACAGGACAAATATGGAAAACATTGAACAAAGCGTTGATGAAATCGAAAGAAAAATGTTGGTTTAACTGTAATAATTGTGGCATATTTGTTGTGCACACAGGAAAGCTGTGCGTCTGGAGTGGGGTGTCACTTCGCCCCACAAAATTTTCAGCGATTATATCTAATTCACCATTTAGAATGCAAATCAGAATCCCATGCCCAGAGGAGAGGGCTATCCACATAGGGGGCCTGAAAGTTACATGTTGCTGAGAAATGCAGCACTTCTAGTGCCATCCACACGGTTGGCCTATAAAATATGGCTTCAAGCCAACCATGTACAGCCTGACTGCAGTAGCCTTAACACTTGCTATCACACCTGCAAAAATGACACTTTTGGATCAGCAGGAATCCCTGCTTCTAAATATTAATAAGTCATCCTAAGTACACCCTGTTGCCCACAAGGAAGGGTGCCTGATATTTGATAGTAGAACATATCTGAAATAAAAACTGACATGTTCCTCCAGTGACTGAAATGAAATAAAATGAAATGAAAAGGGGACTTGTATAGCGTGATTGCTGCCCTGGGGCGTCCAAGCGCTGCAAGACTGAGGTGCCGCTCGTCGAAGAGGTCAGCTCTAGGGACTAGTCAGAGGCTTTAAAGAGGAAAGTCTTTAGTTCCTTACGAAAGGAGGACAGATTGGGATTGGCCCTGAGCTGAAGGGGGAGCATGTTCCACAGCTTAGCCGCGTTATAAGAAAACATCCTACCGCCAGCTCTAGTACTCTTATTTCTGGGGACTACAGCCAAAAAGGCCTGGCTAGAGCGGAGATGTTTGCTGGGAAGGTACGGTGTGATTAACTCATGGCTGATCTCCGGGCCCTTTTGCCAAAAGGCTTGATGAGATATACACATGGCTTTGAAGGAGATTCTTTCCCGCACCGGGAGCCAATGTAGGCTCCTCAACCCGGGTTTTGCTGACGTTCTGCGCGGTAGCTGGAGCAGCGTGCGAGCCGCGCAGTTCTGAATGATCTGTAATTTCCGCAGAGTATAGTCAGGAGCACCCAGGTACAGAACATTACTGAAGTCCAGTCGAGACTGGATCAGAGCTTGCACTGCTAACTGCTTAGCTTCCATAGGTAAGAGAGGAAGGACTTTCTTCAGCATTCTGAGAAGTCCGAAGCAGGTTGCAGATAGCTTGGTAGCCTGGGTATTAAGAGTCAAGGCTTTGTCCAGCCACACCCCCAGACTTTTGATGTTGTCCTTGAGTATGGGAGGAGTACCTAGGCTTAAGGGCCATAGAGAGTCGATGTTAGTTGTGGCAGGGGGACCGAGAAGCATCAGCTCGGTTTTATCCCCGTTAAGCTTGAGGCAGGATGTAGTCATCCAGCTTTTTACCTCCTCCAGGCATTTCATTAACCCGGTTTGTGCTGATTGGCCGTCCTCCTGTTCAAGGGAGACCACTAGCTGAGTGTCGTCCGCATATGAGATGATCTTATTACCAAAAGGGCGAACAACATCAGCCAGTGGTCTCATGTAGACGTTGAATAACGCAGGGCTCAAAGATGAGCCCTGCAAAACCCCACAGCTCAAAGGTTTCCTGGAGGAGACGGTATCTCCCTCAAAGACCTGAAAGGTCCTATTACTCAAGAAGGATTTGAGCCAGACCATTGCCCTCCCTGATATTCCCAACTCAAAGAGGCGACACATCAACATATCATGATTGACCGTGTCAAACGCTGAGCTCAGATCGAGGAGGACCACTGCCACTGATCCCCCTCGATCCAGAATCCTTCTGGTTTCCTTGGTGACCGCTAATAAGGCGGTCTCCGTGCCGTGTTTCGGGCGGAAGCCCGTCTGGGAGACGTCAAGCAGCTGGTTGCTCTCGAGAAAGTCCATGAGATGCATGTTGATATGTTTCTCAAGGAGCTTTCTCACCCAGGGGAGCAGGGAAATGGGTCGATAGTTGTTAAGATTACCTGGATCTAAATTTTGTTTCTTTAAAAGTGCGCGCACCATCGCCTGCTTCCAAGGAGACGGAACTATGCCAGAGGAGATGGAGGCATTAAGAAGGTTCATAATAGTAAGGAGAACCGCATGACTCACTGAGGCCAGTGCATCTGGTGGAGCTGGATCGAATTGCGAGCCTGACTTTACTTGTCGTATCAATGATTCCAGGGCCTCCTGTTCTAAAACTTGGAAATGATCCATCCTTACAGGGGTATGGGGAGGAACTTCCGGCAGCCTTGGCCGGCCCTGGATACAAGGGGAGATGCCCTTGACAGAAAATTAAATGTAAATTTGATGTACCTTTGTGATAAAAAAGTCTGCCAAATCATTACAGTAGACCGTCGTTTTGCTGCTGGGCGTGGAAGGGAGAGATAGTTTGGTAAGGTTCTTTAGTATCTGGAAAATTTCTTTAGGTATTGATTATGCCGAAATAATTTGCTTAGAGAAGTAGGATGTTTGGGCGTTTTTTAACGCTTCTTTATAAGCTCTAATCGATTCTCTATATAAGATTTTATCAGCAGGGGCATAGTCCAAGCTCCACCTTCTTTCCAGTTTCCTGCAATGCCGCTTTTTTTCCCTAAGTTCCCCAGAGTACCAGGGGGCAGTTTTTCGAGATCGCTTCATTGTAATTTTGCTAAGGGGGAGTATGGCCTCAAGAGAGTGCGAAATCCACTCCTCATATTCTTCATTGGCTGCAAGAGGATCCCCGTTAGAAGGGGGTATAGAAGTCATGAGGCTACTGGACCATTGTTCGACTGAGAGTCTAGACCAATTCCTAGCATTCCTCACAGTGGGGGTCGGGGGGGGCCTTTCATGTGGACCATGTAAGGGGAATAAGTGAGTGGTCAGTCCAAGGCAGGCAGATGGAGTGCCCCACCTTAAGCTCAGTGCAATTACTAAAAACTGGGTCCAAGAGATGGCCCTTGATATGAGTAGATGAGTCGACCAGTTGTACCAATTGCAATGCCGCCAAGTCGTCCACTAGCTCCATGGCAGGCACTTGCACTTCCCTATGTCCCTACAAAAAACCTACGGTCCCTATCAGCTGAAAAGTTCTGCGTGCCAAGATTCAAGCTCTCCAGGATGGGAGGAAGATCCTTCTCCCACTTGGGCCCCACTATATGGAATTCCCTTCCATTTCACATACGAAAGGAGGGAAGTCTCCCCAAGTTCCGTAAAGCGATAAAAACCTGGTTGTTCGATCAGTAACCTGAATGTGCCAGCTATACTCGTCCATCTATGATGCTGTGTTATCAGGCACCAGGAAACCCTTTTTGGGTAGCTGTTGCGCCATACAAGCATAAAAAATAAATAAATAAATAAATAAATGGTCGGAGGTAGAGTCAAAATGTAGATTAAGATCACCTAACAATGTATAGTTGGAGGGAGTTGTAACTAGTTCGGCCATGAGCGAAGGGAGGGCCTTATGGAACTGTTTTGAGGGACCTGGGGGGCGATATATGAGCGTGCCTGAGAAGCAGTTATTTGGGGAAAATTCAATACAGAAAGCGAGACTTTCGCAGTCTGGAATGGAGTCAGGGAAACATCGGCATAAATACTGCTCTTTATAAATAATTGCTATGCCCCCTCCTCTCCCTAAGGGTCGATCTTTCTGCATAATCTGGAAGCCTGGGGGCAGTGCCAGTACTATGCCTGGGTCAGAGTCCGGCTTCAGCCAGGTCTCCGTTAAAAAGACAGCATCAGGCATGTAATCCTCCAACATACAGGCAAATTCTGTCCTATGCCTAGGTAAGGACCTACAGTTTAAGAGGAGCATATTAAAGTCCCTCTTCCCATACTGGTGTTGATTAATATTCAGCTTAGCGAAGTAGGGACTAAAGTGCAAGTACAAGTGCAGGTTTCAGGATTTAAAAACGAGCAACAAAATTCACACACTTTAAAAAAAAAGAATAACGTGCAGCAGCGCTAATTATCACAGAAGAGAAACAAGATTTAAAATAATTTTCCTGCTAGCCTAATAGCCCCCGGCTTCCGCCTCAGGGGTCAACAGCACACTGGATCTCAAAGCCCCAAAAGCTATTTTTCCTGGCAGGGCTGTTGCTGGATACTATAAAATATCAAAGTACAAATTTTAAACTTTATTCTATGACTTTTGACAGCAAACGACTGATGTAATCATTCAAGGACTATTTTTCACATTTATTAAAATTTCAACTCATTGGTAAAAGTTGGATTTTAATAAATAAGAAAGTCACTCTGAGAAAGTTACCTTTTCCCTGTTTGAAAATCCTGGAGGCTAGTTTGCATTAGCTCTTGAGAAGCTGACCAGCAAGTGCTTGACCCTAATGTGGTGTGAAAATTGCGCCTTACCTTTTATGTTTTATTTTGTAGTCCGTCGTTGACCTTAATGGAAGTAACGGGTCTGTCATTCGCCTAAGATCCCGGGATAAGCCCAAGGGCAGTCTTAGTGTGGCATTGTTTGCTGTTAATGCAGTGCTGAGCAATGGTTGTATTGTCGGTACTTGCACAGGGAAATCTTGAAAAGTGTGATTAGTGTAGATTTAATTGGGTCACTTCAGAAAGCGCATCTGGGAAAGTACAGAGAATTTTCCCTTGAGCGAGGGTAAAATTGAGATTTCTCAGAGTATATGATTCTATCGATTAATTTCTTTTAGTGGACCAGACAAGCTGTTTTATGTAGTTTGTTTTGTTACAGACTTCGAAAGAATTCTGACACTGCTTTATAAAGGGGGGGTCAGTGCCATGAGTTAAACTGACGTCACAGAGTACTGCCCTGGTATTGGTTAGTTGATGAGAAATCGTCTCAGAAAGTGCAGCGCTGGCATAGGTTGGGTGCGGTGAGTCATGCTGGGATTGGACAGTGTGGTTAGTATTGATTGGTATCAAAAAATCATAATACGGAAGAGGAACTATTGAAGATTTAGTTATACAGCTTAGTATTAGCGGAGGGAATCATCAAGTTATTTAAATTGTTGAAAACTTTATTTAGTAAAGATGAGCCAATACCCATTAGAGAAGGAATTCCTGTGGCTCATGAAGGAACCCACGCTTCATTTATATAATTGGAAAAGGGTTATCATACGTGTACATGGTTAGAAAATTGGATGAAATATACTGAGCAAGATGGTAATTTAGCATTTTCAGAGAATGTGACTTTTAATCCTAGAATTTTAGAGAATTGAAGGAGACAAATGAAAAACCGACAGGACCTCAACCAGACTTTGCTGGTGGTCTTTGCTGGAGTGGATCATGGCCCCTAGGTGCTGTTACTGATGTCCTGGGACCCTTAAAAGTGGCCCAGAGGAGCTGCTCCAGAAAACCTTAAAAGTTGGGATTTGGAAAATATTTGGACTTGGGAAGATGCCAGGGGGCCTCGGAGTAAAAGTCTCCAACTTCCATGCACCTTACTCGAATACAGCTTCAGGCTTGCCTACAGAAGGATTTTGAGTGCTATAAACAACTAATGGCCTGATTTAGATATTAATGATCTGGCCCCGCCGTCGCTTTCCCTTTGGATTCTCAGTCCACCCTTTTTGTTTAGATGCTGGCAGTTCGATGGATGAGAGTCCGTCCAAGTACCGCTGTCTCTGCCAGATTTTTCCACCCATGTCGACGGTACCATAGGCAAAAGCGGCTGTCGAGGGGGTAGAGCGGTACAAAAGGGGGTAGGGATGGACGTAGCATATGAACACACCCAGTCAACAGATCTGGGTTTAATCCATCACCGTTCTTTAGCCCACTCTGCCACCCCAGTTCAGACATGGTCATATGCAAATCAGTCTGACCCTGTGCCTCATGGGAACAGTCCAGCCAGAACTGCCAAGCCATGCCTTCCCGGGACCGGAAACAAGCTTCCGAGGACCGGTTTTTGGCATTTCAGCTGTCTTCAGCCCGGCTTTGCTCGAATCCAGTGGCAAAGTGAGCAAGGGACTCACGTCTGAGCATACCCTGCCAACTTATGGCGAACAAAGCGGTACAAAAGGGGGTGGTGATGGACGGAGCATATGAGCAAATCAAACACTCACACCCATTCAACAGATCTGGGTTTAATCCACCACCGTCCTTTAGCCCACTCTGCCACCCCAGCTCGGACATGGCCATATGCAAATCAGTCTGACCCTGTGCCTCATGGGAACAGTCCAGCCACAACTGCCAAGCCATGCCTTCCCTGGACCGGAAACAAGCTTCCGAGGACCGGTTTCTGGCATTTCAGCCGTCTTCAGCCCGGCTTTGCTTGAATCCAGTGGCAAAGTGAGCAAGGGACTCGCATCTGAGCATACCCTGCCAACTTATGGCAAACAAAGTGGTACAAAAGGGGGTGGTGATGGACAGAGCATATGAACAAATCAAACACTCACACCCAGTCAACAGATCTGGGTTTAATCCATCCCGTTCTTTAGCCCACTCTGCCACCCCAGTTGAGACATGGCCATATGCAAATCAGTCTGACCCTGTGCCTCATGGGAACAGTCCAGCCCGAACTGCCAAGCCATGCCTTCCGAGGACCGGTTTCTGGCATTTCAGCCGTCTTCAGCCCGGCTTGCTTGAATCCAGTGGCGAAGTGAGCAAGGGACTCACGTCTGAGCATACCCTGCCAACTTATGGCAAACAAAGTGGTACAAAAGGGGTGGTGATGGCAGAGCATATGAACAAATCAAACACTCACACCCAGTCAACAGATCTGGGTTGAATCCATCACCGTTCTTTAGCCCACTCTGCCACCCCAGTTCAGGCATGGCCATATGCAAATCAGTCTGACCCTGTGCCTCATGGGAACAGTCCAGCCCGAACTGCCAAGCCATGCCTTCCCTGGACCGGAAACAAGCTTCCGAGGACCGGTTTCTGGCATTTCAGCCATCTTCAGCCCGGCTTGCTTGAATCCAGTGGCAAATTGAGCAAGGGACTCGCGTCTGAGCATACCCTACCAACTTATGGCGAACAAAGCGGTACAAAAGGGGGTGGTGATGGTCAGAGGGAGTAGAGCCAGTACTTCCTCCAGGCAAATCACGATGTGCCTACCAGCTGACGTGACTGTTGCGGGCAAACCTCCACACCTGAGTTGGAGGTTTCAAAGGGATATAAGGCAGAAACTAACCTTTTTTCTTTTTTCGACCTCCTTTTCCGTCTTGGAGTTGATCGTCCAAGTCCTTCCATTGCTGCTGCTATTTGACCATGAAGCAAATCAACCCCATGGAATTGAAGTTCTGCTTTTATTTTACCTGCTTTGTTTTGAATTATCTGTCGCCATTAGCTCTGGACTCATGCATTTTTAAATCGCACTTACAAGAAATATTTAATGAATGTGTAATGTATATATGCGTGTAATGTGGTAGTTTAAGAAATGTAAAGAAACACATCAGTATAATTTCTTTTTTGTTTTTTGATGCAAGATGCCTTCATGCGAATGGACCCTTACACAAAAATTGACTTCAATAAAAATATAAAAAAGTGTCCCTACAGGTGGGTTTAATAATGTTTTGTAAACCACAAATTATAAACATGCATTACACAATATTGAAATACATTACATTTAATATAACGTAGATATTGCATTGGACAAGGCACAACATTTGTTTTTGAATACATTTAAAATAAATGTTAGTTCTAAACTTAAAAAATCTTATATAGTTATTCATGTCACATTTCACCTTGTCTAGTGCATTTTCTGTATGGGCATACACTGATATTTACTGTTAATTTTTTTAATGTGTAATGTATAGGTGTTTATTGTTATCACTTAAAAAGTTAAAATAATGTTTTTTCAAAACAAACGTTTTTTGGGGTGTAAGTGTCCAATATCATGATAAATGCTTGCACCAAAATTTCTATGTCAATCAAAAAGTTTTATCACTAATGTTTGCACTATACAAATATATTATTTAAATAAGCTTTTGTCCTTACTGTCATACATTTAATTAAGAGTATGTATCTCAAGTTTTATCATTAACATTAATAATCAATGACTTGTAAATGAATAGTAATCTCAGAACAAAGTTTGTGAAAATAAAATATTTCTAATACTAAATGAGATATGTCTCTCAAATATTTTTATTAAAAATAAATTATAGGGGGCGTGGTTTCGAGGGCGAGGAGGATAGACGCCACCACCACCCGAGTAACTAACGGCGATTATAGCGGCGAATTGGCCCAAAACCCAGGAAAAAAAGAACAAGGGAAGGTGTCGGAAGCTTCAAGGCACATAAAGGAAGAACCATTCTGGGTCGGAAGAGTGCAACGAGCGAGAAAGTAAAGAAAAGGTTCGGGCGAGCACCGAGTGGAGGAGCGCAAGATGGCGGCGCACGGAGCCGTAGGGAGCAGCACAGCGGCAGCCCAGCAGAGGACCAGCGGTAACCAGGCAGCAGCGGAAGCAGCGGTGGAACGCGACCACACCTGAGGCTAAAACAGCGAACGAGCCGGTAAGCGCAGCCGAGCGTAGCACTGCGCTAGGCGAACAAGAACGCGCTAAAGAAACTGAAAGCCTCACTGGGCGCGGCTATTTACAGATGGGTGAAGTAGTGGAAGGGGTGTACGCTGACCACAGAATCCGCGACCCTTCGGAAGGCACAAAAAGCGACCCCGTATAAAACCCCCCGACCCAGACAATACCCAGGCCAAGCACACTTAACAAGCCGAGCACCCCCCCAAGCAGAACAATAACAGAAGCTAGCGGGCGAAACCGAAACCCACACCATTTTGTGACAGGCAAGCCTACAGCAAATGCGGCAAACGAGGGATTAAAGGTACATCGGAACAAGAGGCAGACAAAGAGCGGTCACAGGGAAAACCCCCAGCACTCCGCATAAAGATTACCCACCACGCTGCCACGTGCAAGACCCTTATCGGCGCGAAAACGAAAACGGAAACTACACAGGGGGCGGCCATCTTAGTTCAGATGTTCGGATGTTGAAAACAGACGCGAACACCACAGGCCATTTTACCACAGACACGGAAGACAACCACGGCAGGCACTGGAGAGCGATACCAGACAGGCCGAGGTCACAAGTCCGCCGCAAGCAGCATATCGAGGGCAGCAGAGGAATCTAGACCAAGAAGGTCATTAGCAAGGCAGGAACGGGCAGAGCCACAAGCAAGAGGCAAATTGCAAGGAGACGCCGAGCCTCCCCACTGAGCAGAACCAGGCACGCAGAAGAGGTATGGTGGGCGGTGCTACTCACCCAGTGGAACAGCTGGTGGACGAGCAGCGGCGCAAGCGAAAAAGGTCAATTGCAAACACTCAGGCCCCGAGCACACATATGCAACTAGCCAAAACAGCGGAAACAACAAGTGGTGAACAATTGGTGAATACCCGTATCTTCTTAAGGGGAAGGCACCCACAGTCGGAACGCTAACAAGCAGGGGGCCCAATCCGCCCAGACAAAGGCTGGGAAAGTCCTCAGAGCTGGCGGGGGCGAAGACTAGGACCAGGACAGTCAGGTGGCCAAGCAGATTCTGCATGGATACAACACCCACGCACAAGGAAATCACAGAAAAAGCGACAAAATGCAACCCAGACAAACAACAAAGAGACGACAGGTTGCACACCTCTCTGGCCAGAAGAGGTTTCGACACCATGGCAGGACGAGATGATAAGAACACTAACAACATCAAAAAGATCAGGAAGGACCTTTCAGAATCGCCAACCAAGATTAAGAACGATAACAAAAACGAGACGACACTAGATACACTCCTAAAGAAAATCACCAAAGGGAACGAACTAGCCAAAGCCACGAAAAAGACAATTGATAACATGCAACTTTAGCTGACAGCTATAAGAGCGGACCAATCCAAGACAAACTACAGAATCGACGATGTGGAAAAAAGGGTTAGCGACCTAGAAGACACCACCCACAGAGTACAAAAAGACCTGGGACAAGATGCCAAAACAACCTACAATCTGCAGAAACTGTTGGCAGAACAGGACGACCGGAGCAGTAAGGGGAACATAAGGCTCTTGGGCATACCAGAAGGAGAAGAAGACACCCTAGGCTCGTGCGCAGCCCTACTAGAAGACCTCCTGCCAAAGCTTACAGGTCTGAACTTCGATAGGCCATTTGAAGTAGACAAGGTCTATAGAGTCCCAGCAGCAAAAAACTCACAGAGTAGAGGCCCTAGGCCAATCATATGCAAGCCGCTCTGTGCCAACCATACAGAAGCTATCTTCACCTTTGCCAGGAAAGGGCAAAACGTGAAAGTGAATGGCCAGAAGATCGTCATAACGCAAGACTTCTCTCGACACACAGTGGAAACAAGGAAAGGGTTCCTGGCCCTGAGGGACAAACTACGGAAAGACAGTATCACCTTCAGCTTTGCAGGACCAGCGAGAATGAAGATCACTGACAGACGTGGCACTTTGATTTTTGACGAGCCCAGCGAACTAAGGAGATACCTAAGAGGTCCAGACCCAGTAGACATGGTAGGGCAAAGCCCAGGAGTACCCAAAAGAAGAGCCTCGTTAGACGCAGCAGAAGCAGGAGGAGAGGAAGGCTGACTCAACCAAAGAACTGTCCTGCAAGACTGATGAACGAACAAGACAATCACAACCAAGATCTACCTCAGGCCAACTCTCATAGAAGGCCAACCAAACGCACAGAACGCATCAACCACACTACCTCATGACCAACAGACTACCTCGTTCGATGCAGAAGCCACCCAGGAAGACACAAGAAGATTTACCCATATCCTTTATCAGCATTGTTATGTACACTGAGAAAGCTGGCACCATTGTGGGAAGGCGAAGCGCTGCAATGCACTTTGCATAAACAGATACAGATGGGCCAAAAAAGCACTGAACTCGGGGGGAAGTGGGGGGAGGGAGGGCCTTTGCTATCGCACGTCTACAGTTATAAACGCGGGGGCGGGGGGAGTGGGAGAGGGGTGAGGGGAGGGGAGGGGGGTTTTGTTTATTCCAGTACAAATATATGCACTTCTTTGTTTCCATGCCTTTTCTATCTTTACTTTCCTATCCAGACCCATTTCTCACCCAGGGGGCAATATCACAGGCCAAACACACAGCTCTAAACCTCTTATTCGACAAATCTGGGCACAATCCTATGGGGGGGTCAGATGAGCGACAGACAACAGAGATAGAAGAACTAGATCATACCAAGCGAAACAGCAAAAACAAAAAACAGCCATGACAGCCCCAACACAAGGTCAATTAAACTCGAACCTTAAGGTGGTGTCCCTCAACGTGAAAGGCCTCAACCACCCAATAAAACGTAGGAAGACTCTAGAATACCTGGCGAAACTGAAAGGAGACGTGTACGTCCTCCAAGAGACTAGAATCTCGGAGGAGGATGCACAATGGCTCAAGGCAAAGTGGATAGGTGAGGTCTTCTGCTCACCTGCCATACAGAAGAAAAGAGGGGTTGTCACACTAGTAAGCAAAAGAGCGTACCTGACACTACAGGACAGCTATGCAGACAACGATGGTGGACTCCTTGTGACAAGCTTAAAGAGAGGGGAAGAGACGATTCACGTTGCCAACATATATGGGCTAACTCAGACGATAAGGAATTCTGGAATAGTGTAGAGACCAAACTAGGCGATCTCCCGCAGGAGGACCTCCTTCTGCTTACGGGAGACATGAACCAAGTACTAGATCAGGCCACTGACAGACACCCATATAGACCAAGCCACGACTCGCAGAACCTAAACATCCTTAGGAACATATGCACCAAACTCCAACTCAGGGACCCGTGGAGGCTGCAACACCCAGCTGCCAGGGAATACACCTTCTACTCGCACCCACACAACTCATACAGCAGAATAGATTACATACTAATGTCAGCCTCACACACACACCTGATTGACCAAACAGAAATAGCCCCAATAACCATCTCAGACCATGCACACATCTCCCTTTCAATAAGTGGCAGACACAAAGACACGCCGACCCGTAGATGGAGACTCAATAGTGATATCCTGCAACACCCAGAGAATATAACGGAAATTGAAGGAACCATTAAGGAATACCTAACCTTCAAACACAACACAGAAGTTAACAAAGGCACCCTCTGGGATGCCCTAAAAGCAATACTAATAGGCAAACTAATAAACATCAAAGCCAGAATGAATAAGCGAAGAAACAAGAAAATAGCAGAGCTAGAGAAACAGATCAGCGACCTAGAAAAAGGACACTGTGCAAACCTCACTGACAAAAACACACTGACAGACATAAGAAGGAAATAATACGAGCTCAACAAGATACTGAGCGAAAGAGCTGTCACATGGATCAACAAGTACAAATCCATAAACCTTTGCTCTGCCAACAAAGCAGGGAAGGCGTTAGCCTCGTACCTGAAAGCAAAACAGAGACAACACTCAATTGCGGCGATAACAGACAAAGCAAACAAATCACAAACGACCAACAAAGGGATCTTGGAAGCCTTCAAACAGTTCTATGAGGAACTGTACAGGGCGGACAAGAACCTAGTAGTAGGACCTACTAAGCAAAATTAGCCTACCCACGCTAACGGCGGAACAAAGGGAAACACTAGAAGGAGACATCACAGGAACAGAGATAGAGATGGCAATAACAGCACTCAAGGTAAACAAAGCACCGGGCCCTGATGGCTACACAGCAGCTTTCTACAAGAAATTCCCACAGCCGCTCAAATCCACCTTAGTAGAAGTCTTCACTCACTGCATCCGCGAGAGAAGAATGACACATTTCATGGCTGAAGCAAATATCATAGTCATCCCCAAAGAAGGCAAAGACCCTCAATACCCACAGAGCTACGGGTTAATCTCGCTCATCAACATAGACTGCAAAATCTACGCCAAAATCCTCGCGGCTAGACTCAACGGGCTCTTGCCCCACCTTATCCACAACTCACAGGTAGGCTACCTTAAAAACAGACTATCTCAAGACAACACCAGACTCCTCTGTCACCTCATCAACCAAATGGCACAGAGCACAGACCAGGCAGTTATGATCGGGCTGGACGCGGAAAAGGCCTTCGACAGGGTCTCCTGGCCCTTCCTCGACCGATGCATGGAGAAATTCGGCTTAGGTACCAAATACAGGAACATGGTTATGGCACTGTATAAAGAGCTTTCAACAATGTTATGTGATAAGCACTCCTGTTTTAACTCCTTAATCTAAGTTTAATCAAATTATAAATGGTGCTAACCCATATCTTGACTAGCCCCTAGCCAAGTTGGTACAAATTACAATGAATTCACAGAAACCTGTGGTATGGGGTGCACTGTTCACATATACACAATTACGTGTTGAGTTTTATCCTTTGTGTTATCTACTCATCTTTCATCAATATTAAAGCAAAAAGCAATTAATTAACATATAATGTTCAGAAAGTTGTATCAACATTTGTACAAGTTGGACTGAAAACATGAAAAAACACCAAAATAAATTGTTTTCAAACAATGCTTTGTGTTTCCTTTCTTCAAAATAGATTTATTCTTCTTTTTTCATCAATGAAAATATGGATTCCTCAAACAACTCATGAAGCCATGTCCCAATGCATTTCGGTATGCACCTTCTTCAGGGGAATGCGCTACAAATAACATAAACATCTATCACAATTGTATTAAAGAAAATATTTACAATTTCATACAGCCTTTAGTTTTCATGAATAGAAACCAGAAGATCTTATAAAGTGAAACTGCATTACTTATGCAGTAAAAAACCATGCTCAACAAAGTTCACCTGCCACCTGTTAATCCAAAACATGGTGTGCAACCAATACTGCCACCACCTACTAATCACTGCATGCAAGTGCAAACAAAATGCCAACTAAAACCGTGTGTGTTACCGAGTGACCCCAAATTCACAAAGTGTCACAAACGTGCACTCTTACCTTCACTCGCAACAACACGATAAAGAAATGCCAAACTGTTCTTATTCTAAAAAACAACAACACCAAAAACCTTTAACCTTACTGTGTTATCTCTAGTCTTACATGTATGCTTGTCCTAAAATAAAACGCCCGATACTTACTCGGTCCTTTTGACCACACGTCTTAATCCTTACAGCGATTTCTCTAATGAACTCGTATTTCTACGCTGAAAAATAAACGCAGGAGGACTCCTTAGTATTTCATTAAATTTTACACGAGCTTTTCTCTAGTGAAACCTCCGTAATATCTCACCTCTAGCTTCAAGTGTACGCGTGCCTCTGGGGTTCTTTCGTGTAACTCTCCTCGTTCAATCTGAACCGTGTTGGAAACGCCGATTCTTGGCGTCTGACATCATAGTGTGTTTAACATAAAAAACGGACTACGCGTCGCCTCGTCCTGATCCAAAATGGCGCTTGCATTAAACTAACGCAAGAGATACTCTGCCTGATGTTGTGCCTACCTAAAAAAGTAATAATAATAATGCCTATTGTATGCGTAATCCAGTATTGTTGGTGAGATTTATTGAGCATAGATAATGCATAATATACATAAACAGATACATAAAGTTGCATGAAAAATTATTAGGTTACAAAAACGGCTAGGTTACAAAAAACAGCACTCATATTACAATACTAATTTACAAAAAAAAATCATTTCAATCTTATCGTTTAGCCCATAGGGTGTCAGCGCCCTAAGGGACTTAATCCAGTATGTCTCTCTTTGAGCCAACAGTTTCATTGTGTCAACATGTGGTTTAACCACCAATCTCTCTAGCACAGTATATTTCAATTGAGGTATAGTGTGACCACTCTCATGCCAGTGTGCTGCCAAACATGATTTCAAGTTTTTTGTGCGTATCATGCTCTTATGTTCGGTCATCCAAACCTTCACCTTCCTTGCAGTGCGTCCAACATAAACAAGTCCACATGGACACTTGATCGCATATACTAGACCACTAGAATTACAGTCTGATGTATGTCTCAAGGTGATCTTTTTACCTGTGTGTGGATGCGCAAAAGTATTCCCTACCAATACATTGCCACAATGACCACAATTATGGCACTTCATCATGCCTTTCTGACCTAGATCCGCTTTTACCAGCTTACCACCTTTCAAAATTTCTTTGATATTCCTTGATATTCCTTGATCTGGAGTGTGCATCTCATTACGACCAATGCTGTTCAAATTTAATAAACCGTTTCTCGCAAGATGGTTTGCGATATTGAATAAATGTTCACTCGACTTAGTACTTCTTATAGTTGAAGAATTATCTAATGTTTTGAAGGAACTAGAGGTGGAGATTGAGGATATGAAGACTGAATTGTCCACACGTATGTCTGCTGAGGACATGGATAAGACTTTGAAAGAAATTAATGATAAACTAGAGGAGCACACAAAGGAAGTTCATGAAAGAAAACTGCGAAAATTCAAGCGTGACACCTTGGATTATAAGTTGGATGAGGTGTACAGTTGGGCCGATAAATATGCACAGAGAAGGGTTTTCAGAAAGCCAACTGAAAATACCTCAGAAGAAAGTTTGGCCACTGAACAAGATATTTTACCTACACGGCCTGCAGTAGAGACATCAGGGGCAGGAGTATGTGCGGAAGGCACATCTAGTAATCAAAGTAGGCAGCCTTTTTTAGACGGGGGCCACAGTTCCAACCATCCACCGGACGAACAGACACAACACACACAAAACAAAACAAACGAACAAGGAGGGGACAAGGCAAAAAAACAAGATGCAGTACGACGCAACCCGAAGAGGAATTGATTATGAACATTTCAGACACTGTACTAACTTCCACACAAATAGCAGTATTGAACAAGGGCATGTCCTTTGTGCCCACATATCAAAGCAATGATCTTGAGACTGAAGTCTCATTTTTTAAATTTATGAGGAAACTGAGACTCAGGTGGTTCTTCAACCAAATAACCACAGATAATCCTGAACATACAGCAGACACTTCAGGGACTAAAACATTCAAACCGAAAAGCACATTCATGTCACCAATGACGCATAAAGCTCTATATTTGTTTGAAACCTTGGTAAAAAAAGATCTCGTTGAACTAAATTACCATCGTAAAACAAAAAGAAATTTGACTAGACAAGAAACCTTGGCATTGAACGAACTTGCAGCAAATGAGACGCTAACCATAGTTTCTGCAGACAAAGGCGGAGCACTAGTGGTGCTCAATTCTGCCTATTACCATCTAAAGGTAGATCAACATGTGAAAGACACCAACACCTACATTCAGTTAGAGACAGACCCCACTATGGAATTCCAGATGATTTTATCTGAGATTTTGAAAAGAGGCATAGAGTTAGGCAGGATTGACGAACAGACTAAGAGATTTCTAACCACAGAGTATCCCAACAGGCCGCATATTTATATGCTGCCTAAGATGCATAAAGATCCTGTTGACCCACCATTCCGACCGATTGTGGCGGGATGTGGGTCATTGCATGAACCACTGGGAAGATATTTAGATCATTTTATGCAACCTCTGGTGCAACAATGGTCAACTTTTGTGCAAGATACCACTGATTGTTTGCGTAAATTGAAGACCGTGCCTATATCTGAAAATGAAGAAATATGGTTGTGCACGGTTGATGTTTCAGCCCTGTACACCTCAATCCCGCATACAGAAGGTTTAGAAGCAGCAGAGTGGATGCTTTTGCATCATGAATACGAGGAGAGTCACAATATTTTTCTTCTTGAATTATTGCAATTTTGTTTGTACCATGGATATTTCCAGTGGCAGGACACTTTTTTTCTACAAAAGACAGGGACCTCTATGGGGTTTACTGGGGCACCCACCTATGCCAATATGTTCATGTCCAAGTTTGAAGATGAACATATACTAAAGCAAGATAAGTGGAAAGAACATCTGGCACTATACCTAAGGTATATCGACGACATACTAATAGTGTGGAAAGGCTCAGAAAATGACTTAAGAACACAACTTCAGGAGCTAAATAATTGCCATGCATGCATCAAGTTTACATACACCATCAACACAGAGCAGATTAACTATCTTGATATCATGATTACAAGAAAAGGGAATAGACTCGAAACAAGTGTATACAAGAAGGTAACAGATAGAAACAACGCCTTGCACTTTGAGAGTTTTCATTCACAATCTTTAAAGAGACACCTCCCATTGTCGCAATTCATCAGGGCAAGAAGAATTTGTTCAGATGAGGACCAAGGGATAGAAACAATAAAGAGAATGCGCACAGAATACACAGCAAGGGGGTACCCGGATACAGTTCTTGACCAAGCTGAAAATAAAGTTAGAACAATGTCCAGATCTACCATGTTAGAAAAGAGAGAAAGGAGTAAAAACAGGAGAGAAGTCTATATATTGAAATTTTCCACAGCCTCAGAGGCAATAAAGAAATGTATCATGAGAAGATGGGAAATAATTGAGCAAGAACCTGATTTTAGACAGATATTTCCAGATAAACCTTTGTTTGCACACTCCAGATCAAGGAATATCAAAGAAATTTTGAAAGGTGGTAAGCTGGTAAAAGCGGATCTAGGTCAGAAAGGCATGATGAAGTGCCATAATTGTGGTCATTGTGGCAATGTATTGGTAGGGAATACTTTTGCGCATCCACACACAGGTAAAAAGATCACCTTGAGACATACATCAGACTGTAATTCTAGTGGTCTAGTATATGCGATCAAGTGTCCATGTGGACTTGTTTATGTTGGACGCACTGCAAGGAAGGTGAAGGTTCGGATGACCGAACATAAGAGCATGATACGCACAAAAAACTTGAAATCATGTTTGGCAGCACACTGGCATGAGAGTGGTCACACTATACCTCAATTGAAATATACTGTGCTAGAGAGATTGGTGGTTAAACCACATGTTGACACAATGAAACTGTTGGCTCAAAGAGAGACATACTGGATTAAGTCCCTTAGGACGCTGACACCCTATGGGCTAAACGATAAGATTGAAATGATTTATTTTTTGTAAATTAGTATTGTAATATGAGTGCTGTTTTTTGTAACCTAGCCGTTTTTGTAACCTAATAATTTTTCATGCAACTTTATGTATCTGTTTATGTATATTATGCATTATCTATGCTCAATAAATCTCACCAACAATACTGGATTACGCATACAATAGGCATTATTATTATTACTTTTTTAGGTAGGCACAACTTCAGGCAGAGTATCTCTTGCGTTAGTTTAATGCAAGCGCCATTTTGGATCAGGACGAGGCGACGCGTAGTCCGTTTTTTATGTTAAACACACTATGATGTCAGACGCCAAGAATCGGCGTTTCCAACACGGTTCAGATTGAACGAGGAGAGTTACACGAAAGAACCCCAGAGGCACGCGTACACTTGAAGCTAGAGGTGAGATATTACGGAGGTTTCACTAGAGAAAAGCTTGTGTAAAATTTAATGAAATACTAAGGAGTCCTCCTGCGTTTATTTTTCAGCGTAGAAATACGAGTTCATTAGAGAAATCGCTGTAAGGATTAAGACGTGTGGTCAAAAGGACCGAGTAAGTATCGGGCGTTTTATTTTAGGACAAGCATACATGTAAGACTAGAGATAACACAGTAAGGTTAAAGGTTTTTGGTGTTGTTGTTTTTTAGAATAAGAACAGTTTGGCATTTCTTTATCGTGTTGTTGCGAGTGAAGGTAAGAGTGCACGTTTGTGACACTTTGTGAATTTGGGGTCACTCGGTAACACACACGGTTTTAGTTGGCATTTTGTTTGCACTTGCATGCAGTGATTAGTAGGTGGTGGCAGTATTGGTTGCACACCATGTTTTGGATTAACAGGTGGCAGGTGAACTTTGTTGAGCATGGTTTTTTACTGCATAAGTAATGCAGTTTCACTTTATAAGATCTTCTGGTTTCTATTCATGAAAACTAAAGGCTGTATGAAATTGTAAATATTTTCTTTAATACAATTGTGATAGATGTTTATGTTATTTGTAGCGCATTCCCCTGAAGAAGGTGCATACCGAAATGCATTGGGACATGGCTTCATGAGTTGTTTGAGGAATCCATATTTTCATTGATGAAAAAAGAAGAATAAATCTATTTTGAAGAAAGGAAACACAAAGCATTGTTTGAAAACAATTTATTTTGGTGTTTTTTCATGTTTTCAGTCCAACTTGTACAAATGTTGATACAACTTTCTGAACATTATATGTTAATTAATTGCTTTAATATTGATGAAAGATGAGTAGATAATACAAAGGATAAAACTCAACACGTAATTGTGTATATGTGAACAGTGCACCCCATACCACAGGTTTCTGTGAATTCATTGTACTGTATAAAGAGCCCAAGGCCCGAGTAGTTGTGAATGGGGGCTCATCGGAGCCATTTATACTAGAAAGAGGGACAAGGCAGGGATTCCTGCTATCTCCCGCCCTGTTCCTGCTGGCACTAGAACCGCTGCTGGTCATGATAAGAAACAACCCAAATATAAGAGGAGTCCAAATAAAAGACAACACAGTGAAACTGTCAGCGTACGCTGACGACGTACTAATTACGACAAAAGAACCAACCACCTCCATCGCGGCACTAATGGATACCATAGAAGAATATGGACGGGCGTCAGGCTATAAACTGAAAAGGGGCAAATCAGAATGCAAACCCATGAACGTCCATACAACGAAAACAGTTTTAGGATCCTCGGGGCTAGCCTGACAAACCAAACCCCTGAAATACCTGGGCCTCCTCTTCGGCAGAGACTTGAGAGCAACCCTTGACCACAACGAAGAGACCACCCTAAAGAAGGTTAAGGAGAGGCTAGACTCGTGGTCCCCTAAATACCTCAGCTGGTGGGGCAGAGTGGAAACTATAAAGATGATGATAACACCAATGGTCAACTACACACTAAGCATGCTACCACTGACAATGACGGATGATTTCCATAAGAATCTCGACAACATGATAAACAAGTTGGTATGGAAAGAAAAGAAACCCAGGATCAGCTTACAGAAACTGCGACTCAATAAAACAAATAAAGCAAATAAACACCCAGCAACAAACAATCCCATCATCAAGAACACCAAAACAGCCCTGCTAAGGGTGGACAAACGGATGGAGCATGGTATCAGAAATACCAAATGGGAGTCAATATGGTTCAACACAAGAATACAATATAAAGGGCGAACACTAAACAACGAGGTCTGGCTCATGAAGGGAATCACAACTCCATCACAACTAGAAAAGAATAACACCCCACTTACTTTTAACACCCTCAAACAAACACACAATCTACCGGACATAGAACTCTACACGTTCCTCAAAATAAGGACAGCCATAACAAAAGCGAACCTAACTAAGACGACACCTCACATTCTACACTACTTGACCAGCCTCAACAAGGTCGGACACCAGACAGCTCACATATACAAGCTTCTAAGCCCCAAAACGTCCAACCTAAACTCCAAACCAATATCCTTCTGGGAAACAATGCATAGCAGACACTTCAGTGAGGTGGAAAAAACACGACTGTGGGAGTCAGCCACAAAAAACAAAATCACACCACAGCTAGCACAAACTAAATACTGGCTCCTACACAAAGCATTCTAAACCCCAGCAAGATTAGCAGAAGTTGGTATACGTGAGAGTGATACATGCTGGAACTGCCACAAAAGCAAAGGTGACCTAGAACATCTCATTTTCACGTGCCCTAAGGTTAAAACATTCTGGGGGAAGGTGAGAGACCTCATTAACACAGTAGTGGGGAGGAGCATACAGCCAGGGTTTGTAGGACCAGCCACAGCATTCATGGCACGAGACCTAGGAAGTAAGGAAGACAGAGACCTAGTGGACCACCTACTTACTGCGGCGGTAAAAACCATCTTAGAGAAACACGGCCAAAGCTACTTTCAAAGTATAGGTCAACTGAGTCACCTTCGTCAGAGGAGCCGACAACATCACAGCAAAATGTTCTCCCAATCACACAGCTAGGTCTGAGATGTGGGCCACACTAGACGCACAATTGGGGTCGCACAAACCTCCGTAGGCGCACTGTCCACTGTGCCCCACAAACAACAGACTACAAGATGACCACAATCAAGCACAGACTGGTCCCCCAATCCCCCCCACCCCACCCTGTCCCTCTTACCCTCAGCTCTTCCCTCTTTTCCTCTCTTCTCAACCCCTTTCCTCCGCTCACCCTCTTTTTGGGGCACTACATAACCACAGCTGAAACTAGCCTATGCAGCAGTAAGCCTAATGTAACCAAGAAGGCGCCAATAATCAATGTACTGCCCTAGCATCACTACTGTACTGTAATGGAAAAATTTCTCAATTAAAAAACTCTTGAAATCAAAAATAAATTATAAAGGCAGGACAAACATCAAATACAGTAACAGCCTGTGGGATTGTTTCCCTAAACTTGCCTCCTAAACAGACTGCCACAGGGGAACCTCCTCAGTAAGAGGCATCTAGTGGGCACAGAGCAGGCACCTCAAGGATCTTTCTTGGGAGGAGTGGGGTTGGGTTTGACAATTAGTAAAACAGGAGAAAAATTAAGAGAAAACATTTATATAAGGGTTTATATGTTTTAGAAAGGTGCAAAACACATTAGCAATAGCTAAATGAAAAGCAAGAACGACATGTAGGTTTAGTGGCACATTCAAAAGTTTAACTTACCAGTCTCCACTCCACCAGGGATTCCTGTCAATCCTTCAGGATGTTGGAGTTGAAAGAACTTCTCCTCTGTGGTAAAGCGTTGTAAAGGGGGCTGGTAGAACCACCACCAATCCTCTGGGACTCCAAGTGATGCTTGGAGGTCAGAAAACCCACTCTCCCTCTTATTTCTTCTTGTGTGCGGAGGTTGTTTGGTACAGCATTCACTCTGTCAACTATTCTGGCCCACATTTGCCTTTTCTGAGCCATAGTTGTATTTTGTACTTGGGCCCCAAACAGTTGCTGCTCTACTCTAATAATTTCATCCACCATGACTGACATCCCTCACTAAAACAGGAATTTCTCCTCTCTGCCATCCATCCAAATTCCACAGTAATAGTACAATGTTGAACGCGTCCCTCAACAGTATCACCCTGTCGGCAATCTGCTGCTAGAACAACGCCAGCACAACTGTGAAATGTAAATTGACTTAGTGTAATTCCGCCACCCTGATGGCGACAGAGTAATGTTAGCCAGCCAACTGCGACTGAAAATCACCGGGATCATCAGTTCACGTCGACTCATATCCGACGGATACGCAACTCCCGGATGCACAAGTAAAGCTAAAGTGTATTCCCCTTTTGGACACTAGTTCACTCGAATCCATTCTCACCCAGGTTAAATCAGGATCACCCCAGGATCCAGCCACCCCACATGTTTTGAAATTGGCAAAGGCTACCACTCTGTAGTGTAGTTCCTATATCCCTGATGGGTTCTGCATTGGAATAATATACACTATAGTTGTGGCATAGGTCTGAGGTCAGTATGCCTCTATCGAGTACATTAAACTTAATTACTTGTGTGTGCCAGCTAACTCAGAGGTCACTAGAAACGTCTTGAATGAGCAAAAAGGGATTAGTTTCTGACAACTGCATAAATATGACAATTTTGTTTCCCGTAGAATTGGAACAGTCTCAGAATCGTGGAAACAATAGATAACAGTTTCATTCAGTCAATCGTGCATGCTTCGTTTCTACAGAGTTTACACAGAAATAGGTAGACGGGCGTTTCAATAAAAAGGGTTTATTGAACAGTCTTATTTCTCACTCAAGAGATATGAACTGCTACAATCGTAAGACAGAATGCGAAGTATAATACGTACAGTGTTAGCAGTAAGATAAAATAATACTGCAAGAGCATGATCTGTAGCTATGACATATACTCATAAAAATTCATACCTAAATAACACAGGCTAAAATGTGAATACTAATCTGGTGCTTCTAGCTAGTTCTACCCCAGTGTACCTTACCTAAGTGTAGTACGAGCTAAGAAGTAGGTGCTGTTATTCTATAGTTTAGCTATAGTTTGGATTGGTGTTGCCAAGATTTGCCAAAAGTCCCTCTAGGTTCTAGTCTGCTCCATACCTTAGAATGAGAGCGGTTGGAATCTCTTTCCGGGTCTCGATCACTTACACCCCGCAAGGGGAGTCAGAAACACTGGAGCTGGATTCTCTGCGATTAGGATGACAGCTTCTGGTCAGTTCGTCAGGCGGGGACTCGACTTCTTTCTGAACTTCCCGTGGCGAGCTGTGCAAGTATTCAGCTATGACTTGACATGGTAAGTGAGGGTATATATATACCTTGAAGGTGTTTAGGAATGCCAGTATTGACGTAAAAGTCGGGCAGAGGTACGTCATTAATGAACCCCTAAGGAATAGATGTTCATGCATAATAAATGAGTTTTTGGAGAAATCAATTATTCAAGCAAGGGCAAGAGCTAAAGGCTTAAGAGTCTAGTTTTCCAAGAACTTGTTGTGAGGTGGATGGACGGATGTAGGTGGTCATGCCTGTATTTTGGTTAGTATGGATAATGCCTAAATAAGGATAGGATTTCTATGCCTAAATAAGGGCAATGAGATTTGTGCCTATATAAGGGCATAAATTGGGAAACCTATATACGGTATCTAAATAGACGCACAACAACTCTTCCTGTGATTCAAGAACTTATCAACAGTTCCATCTCCTCTGGAGTGGTCCCCTCACCATGGAAAAATGCCATGGTAAAAGCATTGCTGAAAAAGCCCAACCTTGACCCAAGGACAATGGGGAACTACCAGCCGATTTCCCTACTCCCTGTAGTTAGTAAAATCTTAGAAAGGCTTGTCAATTCGGTGCTATCTGGATTTCTAGAATTAAACTCCTTGCTCCACCCCTCACAAACTGGGTTCCGGCCCTGTCATGGAACGAAAACAGCACTCCTAGCAGGGGCTGAAGAGTCCAGGAGGATCCGGGATCAGGGAGGCATTGCAGCCATCATCCTCCTGGACCTCAGTGCCGCATTTGATACCGTCAACCATGCTATTCTAATGCGTAGAGTTTGGGAGTGTCAGAAGATGTAGCCACATGGCTAGAATTCTTCTAAGAAGATGGATCTTTTTAGGTCTTCAAAGGAGAAGTGGTGTCTAAGCGTATGGCCCTCAGCTGCGGCTGCCTCAGGGATCCTCCCTGAGCCCCACCCTATTCAATATATACATGAGGCTGCTAGCCACCATAGTACAACCATTTGGCATACAAAGTGTCCCGAACGCCGCTGACACACAA
Source organism: Lissotriton vulgaris (assembly GCF_964263255.1). NCBI lineage: Eukaryota > Metazoa > Chordata > Amphibia > Caudata > Salamandridae > Lissotriton > Lissotriton vulgaris. The sequence goes on from NC_141687.1 coordinate 462,997,746, forward strand.
CTTGTCGTGGCGTTAAACCGTCCAGAAAATACAACCGCAAGTTTAGGCCCCTGCCTATAGAAAGTCACACAATGGACGGAGCTCTCCTGCTTAAAATTGACAAGACCGAGCTTATGCTCCTAGGCAACTCTCCAATCTATAGCATAGGGCTACTGTGGCCAAACTGCTTTGGCCTTGCCCCACCGGAAAAAAATCAGATTAAAAGTCTGGGTATGTGGCTGTACCGCTCACTGACTTTTGGATACCAAACAGCCAAACTGTCAGCAACATGCTATGGCATTATGAGGATGCTTCGTAAAGTGCTTCCCCTCCTTCTGTTCCTGGCAAGAGGGATAATGATCCAGCCCCTCATTCTTTCACAAATAGACTATGGAAATGTACTTGATCTGGGAGCCCCTAAGGCCACAATAACCAGACTACAGATCACCGAGAATTGTGTAGCTCGTCTTTTTCTGAGTCTCTCCCATAGGCAATCAGTCAAACCTGCACTGAAGACTTTACACTGGATGCAAATATCAGAAAGGATCAAATTCAAGGCACTCTGTATTGCCCATAAGTCCTTCCAGGGGATGGGACGGGTAATCAATGAGTCCATGATCACACGCTACCACCCAAACAGAAGACTCCGTTCAATGAAAATGTTGCTTGCTACAGTTCCAAAAATAAAGAGGGCAAGAAGCGTGGCCGTTCCTTCGCTTATGATGTGGTTAATTTATGGAACGCCCTCCCCCTTGACATATGACAGGAAACCAATCATCTGTCTTTCAGGAAACAACTTAAAACCTAGCTGTTCTAACTTACCACTCAGCAGAGATGACTTCTAGGTCCACGTCCTCAGATAGCTCTGGCATGCCTTAGGGTAGCTATGCGCCCTATAAATGCTTAAAAAAAAAAGGATCAACCTGCCCAGACCTAAATACAGTAGAGGAGAATCCGCCAGCTCAGTGGAGTACTCGTAAATTACGCCACGGAGGACAATGGAAGTCCGGACAAAATCTAAATCAGGCCCTAAGTCAGAAGGTAAAATGTTTGAGGGGGGCAAACTCGCTTGGCGTATCCAGCCCCTGCTCTATATCTCTTACATAGGCTATTATTGGAGCTGAGTACTTATTGGCATTTTTTTACTTATAACTCAAAATATTTATATCTCTGGATGCCCTTATTGGATTTTTTTTCATTTTGGTATAATTTTGTTTATTTAATTTTATTCTAGTTTTGCAATTGGGTTCGACATTTTTATTGTTTATTGTTTAGACTTTATAACTGTTTTGGTACTGCATAATGCTCTACTAATTGCCCTAAGTGGAGCCTGTCTACCCTGTGGCATGGCTAGCAGAAGATTGAGCTCAGGTTAATTTAGTGACTTTGAGGTTGACCCTGACAAGTTAGTGTCACTATTCCTTGAGGTGGGTGACCATCCAACCCAAATAATAATAATAATGATCTACTTTCTTCAAGGGTCTTAAGGAGAATTGTCCTCTGAGCGCCACCCACTAGGCTGTAGATAGCTGAAGCTAGCCCTTTCCCACAGATCCTCTGTTGGCACCACTGTCCACACTCCCTGTCCCTTTTGTCCTAACAAATGTGTCATAACACTACGGTCTCAGCGATGCATTTGCAGCATTTCGTGTCCGACCTTGCAAGTGAACCAATTGTTTAGCACTTTATTGAATGACCAGCATGGTCCTGTGTTCTGTACGGTAAATTTCATGAATGTCCCCATCCCCTTTCCCCTCCCTAAGTGGTTCTCCATGGCAAGGAAAGTTGGTAGGCTGGCAAGGAATGTCAGCTTGACATGTGCTTCACTACCAATGGCCTAATGTTGCTATGATGGTGTAGCCAGAGGTTATTGTTTATTTCTCCTCAAGTCACATTTCCCTCTTTATCCTTTCATGAACGAAACTTCGCTTTGTACCTTAACGAAGATGATCCCCTGAAGCTCGGAAAACTGAATGTTTTAAAACGCCAACTAGATGTGAAGAAATTAGACATTCGAAACTAAAACCTAAGTTGGTATCCTTATCTTGATTTGTGGGAGCAACACAATTACAGCAAACATAATCTAGCATGGACAATAGGTGACCTCATTTAAAGTATCATTGGTAAACGCCGGCAAACAGAGAGTATGTACTAGGAGAAACAAATCCAAAATGATATGCTAGTCTGCCATATCGCTTCATCTTTTAGAAATACAGCTACATTTGAAAGGCTCTAACTTCCCCTTTAAAATGTTCCTATTTTAATTTTGTTTGGGAATTAAATTAAATATTTAATACTTTGTGTAGTTGTTTGATGTAAGCTTGATTCTGCATGTTACTTTGAACTTCAAACCATAGAAATTACTTGGGCACTAATCCCTGGTTTCCAGTAGTGATTCAATCAATCAATAAATCAATCAAAACACTTGTATAGCGTGCTACTCACCCGGAAGGGTCTCAAGGCGCTTGGGGGAAGGGGTCCGCTATTGCTCGAACAGCCAGGTCTTGAGTTGTCTCCTGAAGGCGAGGTGGTCCTGGGTCAGCCGAAGGTGGATGGGGAGGGAGTTCCATGTCTTGGCCGCCAGGTAGGAGAAGGATCTGCCTCCGGCGGTGGCTCTTCGGATGCGTGGGACGGCGGCGAGGGCGAGGCTAGCAGACCGTAGCTGGCGGGTGGGCGTGTGGAAGGTCAGGCGGTCGTTGAGGTTCTTAGGGCCCAGGTCGTGGAGAGACTTGTGTGCGTGGGTGAGGAGCCTGAACGTGATCCTCTTGTTGACGGGGAGCCAGTGTAGGTCCCTCAGGTGGCCGGAGATGTGGTTGCGTCGGGGGATGTCCAGGATGAGTCGGGCGGAGGCGTTCTGGATGCGTTGGAGTCTTTTCTGTAGCTTGGCTGTGATTCCGGCATAGAGGGTGTTTCCGTAGTCCAGTCGGCTGGTGACGAGGGCCTGGGTGACCGTCTTCCTGGTTTCGGTCGGGATCCATCGGAAGATCTTGCGGAGCATGCGGAGGGTGTGAAAGCATGAAGAAGAGACGGCGTTGACTTGCCTGGTCATCGAGAGGGAGGAGTCCAGGATGACGCCCAGGTTGCGTGCGTGGTCTGTTGGCTTGGGGGCAGTGCCCAGGGCTGGGGGCCACCAGGAGTTGTCCCAGGCGGAGGGTGATAGTCCCAGGATGAGGACTTCCGTCTTGTCTGAGTTCAGTTTCAGGCGGCTGTTCTTCATCCACTCGGCGACGTCTTTCATCCCTTCGTGGAGGCTGGTTCTGGTGGGGTCTCTGGTGAGGGAGAGGATCAGCTGGGTGTCGTCGGCGTAGGAGATGATGTTGAGGTTGTGTTGGCGTGCGATGGTGGCGAGAGGTCTCATGTAGACGTTGAAGAGGGTGGGGCTGAGTGATGATCCTTGCGGGACGCCGCCGATGACTTCGGTGGCCTCGGATCAAAACGGGGGGAGGCGGACTCTCTGTGTTCTTCCGGTGAGGAACAAGATGATCCACTTCAGTGCCTTCTCTTGGATGCCGATGTTGCTGAGGCGTTGGACTAGGGTGCGGTGGCAGACAGTGTCGAACGCTGCGGAGAGGTCCAGGAGGATGAGTGCCGCTGTTTCCCCGTTGTCGAGAAGGGCTCGGATGTTGTCGGTGGCTGCGATGAGGGCGGTCTCGGTGCTGTGGTTGGCTCTGAAACCGGACTGCGAGGGGTCGAGGGATCCATTCGTCTTGAGGAAGGCGGCAAGTTGTCTGTTGGCGATCTTCTTGATGACTTTGGCAGGAAAAGGGAGGAGCGAGATGGGGCGGAAGTTTTTGAGGTCGGTGGGGTCCGCTGTTGGTTTCTTCAGCAGGGCGCTGAGCTCGGCGTGCTTCCAGCTCTCCGGGAAGGTGGCGGTGTCGAAGGAGGTGTTGATGACGTCTCGGAGTTGGGGTGCGATGGTGGAGTCGGCCTTGTTGAAGACGTGGTGGGGGCAGGGGTCAGTCGGAGATCTGGAGTGGATGGTGTTCATCGTGCGGGCGGTGTCTTCAGTGGTCACCGTGGTCCAGGTGCGGAGGGTGGCGGTGGGGTGCGTTGGTTCTGCGGTTAGGTGTGTGGATGGTGCGCTGAAGCTGTTGTGGATGTCGGCAATCTTGCGGTGGAAGAACGAGGCGAGGGAGTCGCAGAGATCTTGTGAGGGGGTATTGTCGTTGTTGCCGGTCCATGTAGCTCTATGTCCAAATCTTCTCCTTAGTGCTCAACATCAGCCTTTAGGTATTTACCTTTAGTTTCAGCTGAATTGTCTGTGCCAATTGCCTTCTTGTGAACTTTTGCTATCATAGGCATATTTACACTCCGGCCGCCAACACTCTTATGGCTATTTTATTTTGAGTGTTTTCTATAGCGCGAACATGACTATGAGTAGGGTATCAGAGCACTTAATAGTACAGAGCAACACATTCAAGAACAATTTAGTAGGATTTAGTAGGGTATTTTATTGCCACTTTGAATCCCAGCTACCTCCTTTGAGTGTCACTGCATCCTGTAATGTAGGGTCCCCTTTGCGTGGCCCAGCAAATTCTGTTCTAATGTCCACAAAGGCCCTTTAATCTCATTTTCTACTTATTACTTCCAGGCCTTCAACAACATGTACTCTAAACATTCTGCTTCCCCACCTCTATGTTCTTGCAGACTTAATGCCCTCTTTCCCCCACATTGACCCTCATAGCAAAAACAGTACCGACGAACTAGGCTGATATAAGTGGCCCCACTACTTTAACCCAAGATTCAGGGGCACATGCACCAGAGGAGTGCTAGATCACCACGCTGCGTTTGAGCGCACAACTATTGCCAGACACACACCTGTGCTGACTCTGCCCATGAGGGCACCCTTGCATCACCATCCTGGGCACTGGACCTATTGACTTCCTTCTCTGCTGCAATTAAAAGTCTCCTGTTCTGGGCTGTCTCTGTAGCACATAGCCTTCATTCAGATGCTTCTCCCTGCGTCCAAGATCTTATTAGCCCTGCAGGTCGAGGAACCTTTCACCCAACCTTTGCTTGGCATAGAGAGTGTGCGGGTTCTGTCTGAGCCTGGCACATCGTTTTGTTTTTCCCGCCACCCCCCAGACGCCATCCAGATCTGACTGTTTCAAATGCAAAAACAATGGTCTTCGTTTTAGCTATATTCATGTGAAGACAATATCATGTCGTGAATTAAGGCATTGAGCCAAGAATGGAACTTGTAATCTTGCTTCGGTTTAATTGAATCAGTTGGACTAACATATCTGTAAACAATGTTTTGTAAATAGAAATTTTGGACTTCAGAATTTTTTTCCTTATCACATGCAGCCATCCAGTACGCTTACTTTGAGGGCGTTGACAGATTGCTCGTGTTTGCCATGCTAGTAGTTAGTGAAGTTGGTCATTAGGGCGCACTTTCAGCCGCGTCCACAGGTTTCCACTCCAATCATAGACTATAGAGCCTAGAAGGCTTGCATTACTTTGCCCTTTGACGTAAGAACAGTGAGGCAGGAATAATATGAGGTATTCGTTGCAAGAATGGGAATTTCTGGATGTGCCAATGATTGATCTGCCAGTCTCGTGCTCCAGGAAAGGAGTATTGCCTCGTCGGAGTCTTTGCAGCACTTTCTAAACAATATCAGCTATTTTCATTGCCTTAGCGCTGTTAAAAAGTAATTTGCATTGTCAAGGAAATAATTTTCCTCAGGCAAGTGACGGCATGTCTATCTTTTATGAATGTATTAATTAATTTGTGGTTTATTTGGTCTCGCCTATGCAGCGTTCATGCGCTGCATAGGAGGGCCTTTAGCCGTCGCTCTGCTCATTTTCAAGCACTGCAATCGTGCTTGTGGTGGCATCCACCTTGCGGGAGCGAGCAGGGGCGCACCACAAGCATGAGTGTAGTGCTTGAAAAGTGAAGACTCTCCCAAGCTCAGCTCACTTCCTGCTCCCCCTCTTTCTCACAACAATTAACTTTCACAGCCGCAGGGCCGCGCTTGTGTTTTAGAGCTTGTGTTTTAATTTCTTTATTCGCATTTTGCGTTTGCGATTTTTGCTTCGGCGTTATTGCTCTCACTACTGAAGATTACGGTTTTCCGGGATTTGGGAATGAGACCTGTAGTGATTTTCGATTTACTGATTTCATTTATTGTATCAGGATTTTATCTTTCCATCTACACTTCTTGTATTACTATTTGACACACGTCCAGAAAGGCAGCAGTTTCAAGCAGCTTCGATGATTTGACACCAAAGTGTTTGGCTCTGCTGCTTATTTCAGTGAATCCTTTTCTCAGCATGTTTAGATATTCTTGCTCCAGCCCTAAATCCTGCCTCCTGATGGGCTCCTGTGGACACTACACCCGGTGACCCACAGAGGGCCTGTGCCTATTGCTGCTTCCTGTTCAGACACGTGATGATGAGAACAAAACTGGTTCTTGACTCTTAACTAGCAAGGCTAAGCCAAATCAACTAAACTAACAACACAACTGCCAGTACTGGGCTAACTTGATTTCTATTGACCAAAGATCTGTTATGAACAAAACATATCAGTCTGTTGTAACTTTCGTTACTGGTTTATTTTAATCATTTTTTTAAACTAATCAGCATATTTTTCATTTTTTGAAAGACAATTCTTGTGCATATACAAAATATATACAAAATATGTACAAATAGATACAGATTCTACAATGATAGACAAATTCGGTGTGACTATACAACACATCCACACTAAACCTTTCTCACTACATACATACAACTCACATTCAAGAAACAAACAACATATACCTCTGAGGTATAGGCCAGTGTCAACATAAGTATTTCGTTAAACCAAATGATTTGGTATAGCCTACATTTTTTTCTATGGTTTATAGGTTTGAAAAAACAAAATTCAGTCAGAATGGATCGTATTATATCTTAACTAAGTTCTTTTGATTTTTATTGCTGACACTGGACCCACAGGGTCGACGCGTTACGAACCCCCTAATGCGGGGTTCTCCTCAGGACCAAAACGATTTCTACAAGACAAAAACAATTATACCAAATTAGAAACCTAGTCTATCTGGGAACGTATTCTCGTTTTAACAGAGCCACCATCCGGCTTAGCACCGCCTACCTTAATAATCTTTTGTGAAGCGTCTCGAAGTACGGGTGTGGAGTTGTTCAAGTGGTCTAAACATTAAAGACAGAAAATGACACACATATGACACACTATTCCTTCAAATAGAGCACACCTAATATATGCTATACAAGAATGTGGAGACTCACCTTCCAACCTTTGGGCGTGTACTTGGAGTGCCTAAACACAAAAAGGAAGTGGAAAATACTTGGTTGGTGTCTGAACATAGCGGAGTAGACTTTGTTTATTGAAAATACCTGGCTAAACAGTGCTTACCCGGTCTTAGCGTTGTTCTCGCTTAGCCGGGCTTTTTGGTGTGTGAAAGGGCGTGTCCTTGCTTCAGCAAACAGATTACCAAAAAACGCACTCAAGTGAACTGTGTCCTACAGAAGAGAAAACGGCAGAAGAAACTGAGACTCATGACACATCCAGTCGTCAAACGTACTGATTCAAAGAACCGTTCGTGTACAAAGCGCATTCTTACTTTATATTACAACGTCTTCCTTCCCGGATCAAACTGCGAGTTGCCGGTGCTCCCAACAGACCCTTCTTCCTGAGTCTTCTCTTGGTCATGTGACTGCGCTACTCTCAAAGGGAAACAAGCTGTTGTGACGTTTCCCAACTTTATTAATGGTCCCGTTAGACGGACCCGTTGTGAATTCGACCGATCGGTGGACAGGGCTACATGATGGTTATCTTAAGTCGGAATGCTTCCATGCTTTGTGAGTGAAGCCTCAATGTTCTTAAAATTAAGGAAAATGAATGGTCCTTTTTCCAGGGACTGTTACCTGCGCAAAGCATTATGGTCGTGGTAGTACCCAATTCGTTTTATTGGTTGGATATAACGGTGTTAATGTAATGGGACCCGAGATATTGGGGATTTGTCCTAACTAGTGGCCACAGGTTACATTTAGAATCCAGGTGTATTTGTGGTAATTTTTTATAAGATGGTAATTATACAAGACTATACAGTCCATGGCTCCTAGAATTGGATAACAGATCATTGGTACGGAGTAAAAACTTTTTTCTAACTTTATCAGGGAGTGCCTTTGTAGATTTCTGAGATTTCATTTAGACCTATTGTGGCAGTGTTGTATTTCATTATTAGAAAAGCTTCCCGTTGTGCTAATTTTAACTCCATATCCCCTCCTCCTGGATCATGTTCAATTTTCGAAATGATTGTCCAGCGTAGGTCATCTTCTTTGTGTTCATGTGAACTCCAGTGGTGAACCAATGGTGCATTCGGTACCTGTCGTCTTATTCTTGACTTATTCTTGAGCATTACTTTACACCAGTCACCACCCTAGGAGCCTCAAACAAAACTTGCCTTTCGGACAGTTTTTAAGAGTACGGAGAAATTGTTCCAGTAAGCAGGAATATTTCATACATGCATATGGCCTAATTGAACGGTTACTCGAAAGAGGCTACCCTAAAAAACTTTTAAAACACTCTCTAAGAATGGCATGGGGGGTACCGAGGGAAACATTGTTACAAAAGAAAACACGACAGGAACTGAAAAGGACCATCTGTGTCACCACTTTTGGCCCCAACACACACCAACTACGCAGGTTGGTTCTGCAAAATTGGCATCTGGTTAAAAATCTGCACTGCGACTTACTGGACTTACCCCTTTTTGCGTAGAAAAAGAAGAAAAGTTTGGCGAACCATATTGTGTGGGCAGCTTTACCACGGGAACCAAAGCGGACACTAAGAGTAATGATGGGACTAACCCCAGTGGTTGGACACCACAAATGTGGAAATTGTACTTGTTGTGAATCAACGGAGGAAGGGAAAGTCTTCACATTTGACAGAATACACTGGAAACACTTGACTTTCACTAATTGCCTAACAAAGAATATAATTTATGGGATTTGGTGCCCATGCCCAAAATTATATATTGGGAAAACCACGCAGGAGGCAAGGCAGAGAATTACTCAGCATAAGTCAAGAATAAGAAGACAGGTACCGAATGCACCATTGGTTCAACACTGGAGTTCACATGAACACAAAGAAGATGACCTACGCTGGACAATCAGTTTGAAAATTGAACATAATCCAAGAGGAGGGGATATGGAGTTAAAATTAGCACAACGGGAAGCTTTTCTAATAATGAAATACAACACTGCCACAATAGGTCTAAATGAAATCTCAGAAATCTACAAAGGCACTCCCTGATAAAGTTAGAAAAAAGTTTTTACTCCGTACCAATGATCTGTTATCCAATTCTAGGAGCCATGGACTGTATAGTCTTGTATAATTACCTTCTTATAAAAAATTACCACAAATACACCTGGATTCTAAATGTAACCTGTGGCCACTAGTTAGGACAAATCCCCAATATCTCGGGTCCCATTACACTAACACCGTTATATCCAACCAATAAAACGATTTGGGTACTAACAAGACCATAATGCTTTGCGCCGGTAACAGTCCCTGGAAAAAGGACCATTCATTTTCCTTAATTTTAAGAACACTGAGGCTTCACTCACAAAGCATGGAAGCATTCCGACTTAAGATAAGCATCATGTAGCCCTGTCCACCGATCGGTCGAATTCACAACGGGTCCGTCTAACGGGACCATTAATAAAGTTGGGAAACGTCACAACAGCTTGTTTCCCTTTGAGAGTAGAGCAGTCACATGACCAAGAGAAGACTCAGGAAGAAGGGTCTGTTGGGAGCACCGGCAACTTGCAGTTTGATCCGGGAAGGAAGACGTTGTAAGATAAAGTAAGAATGCGCTTTGTACACGAAAGGTTCTTTAAATCAGTACGTTTGACGAATGGATGTGTCATGAGTCTCTGTTTCTTCTGCCGTTTTTTCTTCTGTAGGACACAGTTCACTCGAGTGCGTGTTTTGGAAATCTGTTTGCTGAAGCAAGGACACGCCCTTTCACACACCAAAAAGCCCGGCTAAGCGAGAACAACGCTAAGACCGGGTAAGCACTGTTTAGCCAGGTATTTTCAATAAACAAAGTCTACTCCACTATGTTCAGACACCAACCAAGTATTTTTCACTTCCTTTTTGTGTTTAGGCACTCCAAGTAAACACCCAAAGGTTGGAAGGTGAGTCCCCACATTCATGTATAGCATATATTAGGTGTGCTATATTTGAAGGAATAGTGTGTCATATGTGTGTCATTTTCTGTCTTCAATGTTTAGACCACTTGAACAACTCCACACCCGTACTTTAAGACGCTTCACACAAGATTATTAAGGTAGGCGGTGCTAAGCCGGAGGGTGGCTGTGTTAAAACGTGAATACGTTCCCAGATATACTAGGTTTGTAATTTGATATAATTGTTTTTGTCTTGCAGAAATCGTTTTGGTCCTGAGGAGAACCCTGCAATAGGGGGTTCGAAACACGTCGACCCTGTGGGTCCAGTGTCAGCAATAAAAATCAAAAGAACTTAGTTAAGATATAATATGATCCATTCTGACTGAATTTTGTTTTTTCAAACCTATAAACCATAGAAAAAAATGTAGGCTATACCAAATCATTTGGTTTAACGAAATACTTATGTTGACACTGGCCTATACCTCAGAGGTATATGTTGTTTGTTTCTTGAATGTGAGTTGTATGTATGTAGTGAGAAAGGTTTAGTGTGATGTGTTGTATAGTCACACAGAATTTGTCTATCATTGTAGAATTTGTATCTATTTGTACATATTTTGTATATGCACAAGAATTGTCTTTCAAAAAATGAAAAATATGATGATTAGTTATAAAAAAATGATTAAAATAAACCAGTAACGTAAGTTACAACAGACTGATATGTTTTGTTCATAACAGATCTTTGGTTAATAGAAATCAAGTTAGCCCAGTCCTGGCAGTTGTGTTGTTAGTTTAGTTTTTCCTGTTCAGACACAGCACAAAGCTATGCTATGAGGAGGGGCTGTGGCCGGGTCTCCAGGGAGCAGCTACTGCTTGTCAGTAATGTCACAAGTGTGAGAATATGGTTGATGGTAAATTTTAAGATTCTCTTCCAGATACTCTGCTCCACCCAAAACGCCTTCTAAAGCACAGAACCTGGCTACTTTAAAAAACTAACACTTACTACGTCCCCGCTAGGAGCCTATATACCGTCATCTTGATCCTCGTTAAACAATGAATGTTTGGATAACGGGAACATGGATGCAGAACAATGGGCGTACTGAGCTAGACCACAGAACTGTTTGAACCCCCACCTGAGAACAGAACCGAACTACCTCTAGTTCTGTAACTCATGAAGATTGATAGTTGGGATTCTATAGAACCGCTTAAGCTTTGTGACGACAGTGGCAGAGGAATCGCGATTAAATGTCCGCTCCTTGAATCCAATCGGGCTCAGCTAACCTCTTAAGTTTTGTGATGTTCATGTAATGCAGCTGCGTACATTCCCCCTCTGTAGTGACCTCATACTGCACAAAGCTATATAAAATGGATATATATATAAACGATCTTGCAATGTACATCAATAGCAGACATAATCAGTTTGTATGTATGCAATCCATCCGGTAACTTTTCTAGGGGATAGAAAGAATAGAAGAGGGCACAATAAAAGGTCAAACCAGACAGCACGTCTAGAACACAATGGGCTTTCGCCATCTCGTGCCCTTTGTCTTTATCCACCAGCTGCATCAAAAACGTACTGTGTTTACACAGGAGCACTGAGCTGCACTTTTTGTCTGAGAGCTTTGTATACCATTCTAAGGGGCTGCGGACTTCACTGCGTGCTGGACTTGCCTACGGCTAATAAACATACCCATTAAATTGCCAAAGTGGCATTGCATATCGTGCCCCCAGCTGCCCACTTCCTACCACTCATTTCACATGTCTGAATCACAGAAATTGCTTGTTTTAGCCACCAACTCAAGTATACAACAAGCATTGGCATAGCCAACAGGACTCGCCTTTGGGACCTTATAAGTATTTAATTATGCAGCACAATATCCTTGGTGCAACATTAACTGTTGCATGGCTAACCACTTGAAATGTCCTAAAGGCATGACCTATTGGCTATGCCAATGCTTGTTTTAGTATGGAAAAGAGCCAAAAGAGAGAGAGCACTCACATAAGAACAAGCTGCCACTTAACATGTTACAGAAGTAAAACAATGAAACACATGCTCTTTAGGTCAAAAATAACAACTGTGTACAGGAAAATGGAGTGTAAACGTAACACAGTGGCGCCACAGCTCCTACGCTGGGCCCCCATTGAAGGTATGTTGAGGTGGGCCCCCACCACATTCCAAACCTGTGCTTGTCCCCCACCTTCCAGAGGTTTCATTGGATCAAGTTATCCTGCTGGTTGCGCAGAGCCAGAGGTCTGTATTCAGATGACTGAGCTATGCCTCTGGTGACACCGATTGAGCAGTTACCCTTCAGGTTACAAATGTGACAGTCTGGGGCCCAAGGCAGCAGAGATTTAAGCACGCAGTGTAACCCGGGGCATTTGTCACAAAGATCAATGAGTGAGTTCCGCAAATGCCTGGTGGCTCCACAAGTCCCCTCTTCGAAGATTTTCTGGGACTTTGAACACTGAATATTTGCTTGGGCTATTTTGAATATATAGAATTATAGATGGGTAACAGTGAACTACGGGAATGTTTTTCACAAAGGGGTTCTGGGTGACATAAAAGAGACAGGGAGAGTGAAGCTCGAGTTGTCTACGCTGTCACTCAAAACCCCTTTGTGAAAAACAGCCTGGGAATTCACTTTTTACCCAAAATCATCTTCCCCTACTATCAACTACTATGCAGAGGAGCAATGGGGGAGTCGTACATACCACAGCCTCTGCTATGCCCCAAATGTTTTAAAAAAACATTACCTGCAATCCCTAACCAACCCGACCACTTTTCCCCTTGTGCAGCTGCTCTTTCTGCTTTCATTCACAGCAGAAAAGCAGAGCTGCGCTGATAGTCCATCAGGGCGGCCTGTCAGACTGGCCTGGAAGGACTTTATGACATCACAACAGTGGGTAAGCAGTTTTGTTATCAACCGTAGCTATGTCATAGCAGTGAGTTATGACATTTAGAGATTCAAATAAGAGAGCCATACATGCCACTTAAAATAGATGTGCAGCAAGTCTGGATGTATAGTTCTTCATCACTTTACTGTACAGACAATCTCTTACTGCCCATTCTCTAATTTTTCCTCATACAGACAATCTCTTACTGCCCCATCCCTCATTTTTCTCATATCACTTCCTATTTTTCTTCTAAATCAAAGTGGCCGCTTCGAGGGCTCTGCATATGATGCTCATTCCTTGAGGCCTATGTATTATCCAGGTTAAAGCATTGCTATCAGATGCTACACACAGGTTCCTCCCCTGCTGGAAAACTAGCTTTCAAGTATTTGAAAACACTAATGGACTTTGATGCTCTTGTAAGGGTGGTGGTCCTCAGATCTGCATGAACTCTAAAGCTTCTCCCAAATGTAGGTGTAGAAAATAGATAACTACTCTCTGAAAGATAACACATTTAGGAGTGGATTCTATATCTTACACTCCTCCACCCCTAAAGGAGGCCTCACCTATTCTCTGAAGGCCAGATGGGGCCTGTAGAATATTCTGCGTGTCGCTTTACAAAAGTTATGAATAAGGCCTTTTGATAATAGTTAGATGGAAGTGCTGCCCACTTGTATGTACCACCAATGCTGATTTGTTGTAGTAGGCTTTAAAAACGTTCTAATTCATTTTCCTACCTAAGAAAATGTTGGCCACACTGGCAAAAAATACGCCAATTATATTATAAGTGAATATCCACCAATCGTCTGCCTATTGTTTTGCAATAGAATACATCTAGGTTGCTCTCACAATACAATACAATACATGCCATATTATCAGAACACATTCAAATAAGTCCATTACGTTAGTGAAAGAAAACATGCATGCATGTTTAAGGTCCCAGTTTGTGTATCTAGTTTTTCAAGAGAAAATGCCTGATAATTAAACCTTATTTCTCTTCTCTTATCCATGCTTTCTCTTGTCAGCAATGTATTGTCTTTCTCTCTCCCCTATTCTCTTCTTTCACAACTCCTTAGTACTGTCCCTCCACTATATTGAAGTTGCTGTTTCTCTCATCTTATTCATTTCAACTGCTTTCTCTTGTCATCATTCGTGCTCCATTTTACCTACTTCCCACTCTCTCTCTCTTCCCTCTGTTTTTCCCTGCTACCTGTCCCTCTGTATCTCTCTTTATCTTGTTTTCTCTCACTTTCCTTCTATCTCTCTTTCTCCTTTTTTCTCTTTCACTTCTCACTTCTCACTCCCATCTCTATCTCTCTCAAGCCTGTCACTCTGGCCCCCCTGGCCCATTGTTCCTCATCACCTGTCATTTATGTGTCACTTTCTAGCCTCAATCAATTTAAAAAAAGGGTGGGTGACCAAATATACCCTTGCGGGCTCAGGCAAATAATGTAAAATAAAGGATACCGGAAAAGGAATTTGTTTCAAGCAAATAGATAAATTACAGAAGTCAGACTGTATCATATGAAAATCAATTTATCTGACTAAACCACATTGGGATCTGTACATGATTTATCTCAAACCACCTTATTTGTGAGATATGAAATAGACACTCAAATGAGAGAATAGCAACACAGGAAATCTTTATGAAAAAAGATTCTTTTATGTATGTAAATATTTAAAAATGCATAGGCTACAAATCATATCACAGATTTAATCAAAACTTCAAATGCAAAAGGAATAAATAAATTGTCCTATCAAACATCTGAATAGAAAGTCCAATCAAGATAAATTAATGACAAATGACTACTATTGTTCTAATAGTGAATGTCAGATGTGTGATTAATAAACCAGCGTAGAGATGGACTTAGCAGTCGACGTTTCGGTCTTATGTTGTTAAATCTCAAGACCTTCTTCAGGACGACATATATTTGTAACAGTGACTCCCTACAAAGACATAATGTAATACATAACCATCATATCTAGTTTATCCCATCTTTTAAGAAATAAACAAAAACACATATAACCTGTGTGCAACCTATATCTAATTATGAACTGGAAAACATCTCATTTGGACATTTAACATATATCACTTTGTCAGATATACTTATTCTACATTGCTATTGTCATATTAACGACAGTTCTATTTGATCAATGACTGAAGCACATCTCTTTGTAACAACATATAATTTTATCAAAGATACATTATTTGCAATTCTAATTCATCGTGACTATAACTATTTGGTGTAACTCATTGCTCAGTGTGTTGCCTATTAGCAATGCTACATTATGTGAGGTTCAACTGACTAAGGGGGACTTTGTTTGTTATTCTAATTCTTCATATTTATACCTGGCAAGTCCAAAGGATTATGCTATGCCCTTCCCTTTATCAGTATTACGTATGGTAAAGTCACATGTAAAGTGTAACTTACTTATAGGGAATGATAAAAGCTGGAATTCCTAGAGTTAGTGTGAACGGAATTGAAACCGCCACTGATTTCTGAAACATAAGAATTGTTGGATCAAATTTCAGAATTTACGTCTGTACAAGATGAAACCGTTCCCTTACATCACATGTAGGACTTACTTGCACAAGAAAGGAACGTGTTACCACTGAAATCCCACAGGCCTTAATTGAAAGAAATTTGTGATCGACGAAATTATTCTGAAACATAAAATTATGCGTGTCAAGATTGTGATTTATGTTCTGAAGCAAGTTTACACTAATGCTTCCATCAGAAAATCAAGAATTTACCTGGGTCCTCTGGTGTCAGGTCTTCTGAGCTAAGAACTTTTAAATACAGCTTCTTTTAATTTTAGCAGTATTTATTCTTGTCTATGATTGAATCTGCAAAGTTTAGAGCAAAGATAGCGCTATAGTGGATGCATGTATTTGCTCAACAATGTTTAAAGAACAATTTGGCACTTGTTTAGAGATTAAGTTAGGTTTAGACAAGCTGTATAAACCCTCTAAATTCAAAGCGTAATACAGCAAAGGACTTCATTATTTAAACTACAATTATGCTACATAGAGTGCAAGTACCATATTAATGTCTGGCTTTGTTGTTTAAGCTTTGTGGCTTCAAGTTGTTATACATTTCTATATGGCAGCCAATCGAAGAATACTTGAAGGGCTTCATAATTAGAAATGCACTTATATTGCATTGCATAGAAGTGCCAAGTGGGTGCCTGGCTTTGTAGTTAATAGCATATGGCTACAGATATTAATTTAAACTAATCAGCTTCAGATACTCGCTCATTTTGGAAAAGAGCTCGCTTCCGTCTCGCGGCTTACCTCCAAAGAGTGCTCGTACACGTAAGAGAGTCCAATCACGCCTAACCGATAAGCGGCGAAGTCGGGCTGTTACGCGGTATATAAAGGCAATCGAAGAAGGCTCATAACTAGCGGCCATCTTTGAATGGTATTTTTTGCTATTTACGTGTTCTACTAGGTGTCTTTCGGAGACCTATTTGGCATTGGTTGTTTTAGAAGGCCACATTGGATGAGAAATAAAGTATAATGATCTGTGCCCGAGATTTTTAGCTACGTTCGGTGTTCACAGTGAATTAATTAACACACAAACAGACGTAGTTAGATGGCGGCCTAGTTGTAATAGGTCATCATCCATAGTTGGAATGCCTGATGCAAAAGATCGTGACTGGCGGCCATCTTTAGCGGGTTATTTATACTATTTTCGTTTTCTATTAAAGATCATTCCAGGGCATGTTTGTCATTGATCATATAAGGCCAAGTAGAGTAACATATGAGCAGGAACAATTATTCCATCTACAGTCGATGTTCGCAGTGGAGACCTTGTACATAGGATATCATAATATCCAATGTTAACAGGGCCCCGTTTGTTATATATTAACAGTGATATGGTCATCACTAAATGTTGCATGACTCTGCACTACCGGGGAGTTGTAGTCATTAAAAGCAGATTGTATAACTACTATCTAATGAAGGGCAAACCTCAACTTCAATATCAGCAGTTTCAGTAAAAAATTAGTAAAAAATTAGCAGTTTCAGTAAAACTTTTTAACACAAACAGAAGTATTTACAGTGTGTGGTTGTTACTTGAATCACATTACATGCCTGCGGTCTACTGAAATTTTATCACAGAGACAGAAATACCTGTACATACGCTGTCACATAGATCGTGCTTCAATCTGCA
The DNA here is from genome assembly GCF_964263255.1 of Lissotriton vulgaris. NCBI lineage: Eukaryota > Metazoa > Chordata > Amphibia > Caudata > Salamandridae > Lissotriton > Lissotriton vulgaris. Next base: position 463,014,935 of record NC_141687.1, read on the forward strand.
TAGTTCTTAACATTGAAGGAACACTGTCAATATTTAGTAAAATTCTCTAGGTACGTCTGCACCATGGATAGATACCAAAGATTCTCTAAACCGCACAATATTAGTATTGAGACAATATTATTTGGAAAATTCTGCATACTTGGGTTTAATGATGGCTTTTGAGAGAATGGAGATAGATGTTTATTTATACCATGCATGCTAGTGTTTGCCATTCTGTGGCAGAGTTCAACCCTCCTAAAAAAACAGTGGAGGAAGTGTAGAGTTAATGATAGAATCACCCTCCTTACTGATCTATATAAACAACAGGATTCTATCAATGTGTATAGGTGAATATTTTTAATTTTAGTGATGACGGTTTAAATGTGAGACGAGGCCCTCTCTTGAGATGACATGATGAGGGCACTATGTGCTTTTAAAATACCCCTCACACACTAAGAACCCCTTAGTGTCATGCTTCATCATGGGGGTCTTCCCGTCCCTCTACGGGGCAGGGCGTGCTGCAACCTACGAACTACGTGGGAGCACTAGTTAGTGTGACGATAGGCTATGTGTGGTGCAGTGTAGGTGATATCAGTGAAGTGTAGGGACCTATATATGTGAAAGGAAAATTAAAAATTCCCTGGCTAGTAGAAAAAATACAATTTATTAACTTCTCTGGCTGGGAACGTTAAAAAGGGGTTGGTGTAGGTAGAGCAGATTGCTTGCTACCTGGTCGACATGTTTCGTAAGCAGCCCCCTTCTACTTACTCAACAGGACCTCTGATGGTCCCTACAGAAAATAGGTACTCAATTATAAATTCTAAAGAGTATCTGCCAGATTCATCAAGCTTAATTGTGCTCGCAAAGGGCCAGATCCTGAGAATCTGGCCCTTTGCGAGTGCAATTTTTGCATTTGGGATTCATCATTCGCTAATAAAGAATTTGCACATTTGCGAGGAATTGCATTTAAGGAATCTCTATTTGAGGTTCCTTAAATGCAATTCATGTACCTTTTTAAAATTGCGAATTCGCAATTTTGGGCCGCTATTTACCGCGAGGTCAAACCTCGTGGTAAATAGCGAAAACTTTGGACATGTGTGTGCGCAACACCAATGTAGATTTCATTTCAGGGGTGCTAAAGGGTGTCCTTTGGGCACCCCTGGCACCCTTGAAATTGCATCCTCATTTGCGATTAGCAAATTACTAATCGCAAATAAGGAATAACTCCCCATTCATTCCTATGGGCTTTAGGCCCATAGGAATGAATGGGGAGTGTTTCCTTATATGCGATTAGCAATTTGCTAATCGCAAATAAGGATTGTGTAGGAATCGCAACTTATTTAGTGATTCCTACATGAATCCTGTTTTGCAAGTCCTTAATAGCGATTCCTTAATAATTGCTATTAAGGACTCGCAAAATGAGACTATGATGAATCTGGCCGTATATGCCTAAAGTCAAATAACTAAGTAGCAAAAATTGGCTACCTAGTTATGCTTCCGGGCTTCAGTGGGCTCAAGGGGAAGCGTGGAAAAATCTGACCTGTTATGGTCTCTGTAAAGAGAAAAAGGAAAAAAGGAAAAAGGGAAACAAACAAGAAACATGTAAACGTGTCCTTCTTTTTTGCGGGCATCACACTGTCATTGCATGACCTTATTAGGCATAAGCGTTGATGATTTGCTTAATGCGGGAGAAGAAAAGGGCGTATTACACTTTGCTAGGTGATTATCTTACTCGTATTGGCACAATTTGTCATACGGTTTGTTTTAAAACCACATTATATGTGGACAAACTCATCTCAAAACGCACATACACGTGTCTCAATGCACCCGATTCACACTCCTAACGAAAGAGTACAGGAATTGCTTTAACCGATGGTTGTAATGTAATGGCTCAGGATTTAAAAAGGGACGGTATAGGGAAAATCGTTCTTTGTCTGACAATGGTTTGCTAAAAAAACAAGTTCATATAAAAACGTGAATATCACGTATCTGACTGGATAAAACAAGTATACATACTGATAAGACACATCTAGCGTGCCTCATGAGCTGGCAAACGAAGGGTGTTCCACGCGGTATACTGAAAAGAAAAACCGCATCTTTCTGTCATTCCACGGTATTGCAAGTTTCTTTACCATAGTAATGTACGCGACCAAAGTTTAAAGACTCGTGGTTGGGATGTCTATTACTTACGTTACTGCTTCATAGAGCAATGCCTTAGTCCTACCCTTGTGCCGCTCCGAGGGATAAGGTGGCCGTATCTCTGCCATCTTTTCAACCGAGTGAAAAAAACGTGTAGTCATCCATAACTCGTGTAGACTAGAACGCTCACCCAAGATGGCCGCCGTCAGTGGCATTACAGTGTGAAAAAGACATGTGTGCTGAGTCTTTCTACTAGTTTACGGCAAGGTTGAGAAAAATTGGTTTTACTTATTTACAGTTAAGGGTGAGACCAATATTAGTCCTTATCAATGGTAGGGAGGACCAAAGTTGAGAGAGACATGTTTGTGAGCTCTTTCTACTCTTTTTGCGACAGAATTTAAAATGTTGAGAATAATTGGTTTGCTTATTTACAGTGATGAGCGAGACCAATAATACTCAAATTAAATGTTAGAGTGGACCAAAGTAGTTCACTGCGCTGCTTCCAAGGTTGGAAAGTTTCATTGGCATATCCAATAGAGGGATAGAGCAGTTCTTACACACTATTCATTTTTACACTATTCATTTTCATAGTGGGGGAACCAAGGTTATTCACTACGCCTAAGATCTAGACAACTGACAGGAAAGGGCGGTTCCTATATGTGCTGTATCGACTATGTGGGTTAAGACGAAAGCAAAGGTTTGTTCGTGGTACATATATTTAAAGGCACAGTGTCAGTGTATCAGTGGTAATTGAAGGCAGGTGTTTATACATTCAGATGTTATTGATCTGGTGGGCAGCGCTCTGGAGGTAATATGCTCGTGGGACGCTTCTCATGGCGAATGTGTTGTACGCAACCCTCAATTTTTTATAGTAACAGGCACACACTACAGTTGTCCCCATGGGATTTCGTCGTTCAGGCCAGTTTTGTTTGAGTTGATGCGGAACACCCATCTCTGTTCCTTCTCTAAGAGGCGTTCCTCATTGTCCACCAATTCAATTATTGTCCAAGTAATGTCCTCAGGTTTATGACCAATTTCTAAGAAGTGGATGGTCAGCTTGGTAATGGCTTTTTTTTTTTTAAATCATTTTTATTGCGTGGTAAAGCATCTTTATACACAGCTCAGCTGCCTACATCTAATTGCCGGAAGAGCGTAACATCAAGGCAAGTACACAGCGTACAGGTCTACAGCCCGGGGGGTGACCCCGCAAAAAGAAGTTTCAGGGCAGCTGCTAAGATACCACTTTTATAAAAGAAAGGAACAAGAAAATAGACAAAACACCCAAACCCTCCACCCCCCAAACCCGCGAAGGACATCTTAAACAAAATAAAAGACATGTCTTCTGAACCGAAGGTGGAACCCCTTCTTAGAGTAGATGTGGAATCGTTATACATGAACATCTCTCAGGAATCCACCTTAAAGGTTATTGAACAACTTCTAAAATCCAGACAAGAAAATAAAATGATGCCTGCTGACTTTATCCTAGACAGTGCACATATTGTCTTAACAAGAAATTTGTTCGAGGGAAACCTTTACTTACAAACCCACGGTACCTCCATGGATAGTACTTGTGCTCCCAGTCCAGCCGGTCTTTATGTGCATAATTTTTTTAAATTTCAAATCTGTTTTGTTGGTTTCATGAGCATCAGTATACAAAACATTGTGAGAGATGCGTAGCAGGCATACAAGGCAACCAGGTAGAGAGATATGAAGTGTCCAATAATCACATGTATGGTTATTTGCATTCGGTGAAACAATAACGTAGTGCTGGGAGTTAGAACGCTCCTTCCGGTATGGCAATGAAATCATAAGAAGGAAAACCCCAACTGTAGCCCCCTCCCGCCTCCCAACCTCCCACCCCACCCAGTGTGCCGAACAAGTGGGACAAGCAGAGTCGTATTCGTGTAGTGGTCGGTACCATCATTCAGCTGAATTTGCGGAGTCATTTGTAGTCTCTGTGATTCGTAAAATGCACTTTCTGATAAGCGGCCGTGTGATGTGTGAGCGTGGCGTGAATGAGCTCCATGCCCAGGGTAAATCATATTTTATGTAGCCAACCCGTGTGAGTGGGTCTGGTGGTGGAGCCCCACAGGGACAGAACACCTTGTGTTGCGGCCTGCATGGCAATCCCCATCTGGCGACCCCTCTGAGATTTTAGTGGGAAGGTGAGTGCATTGGGTAGGCCCAGGAGGACGTATGCCGGGAATCTGGGGATTTCGGTGCCGAATGTGGAGTCAATCTCGTCCAAGACAGCCCTCCAGTAGTCCTGGACTTCACGGCAGTCCCAGAGGAGGTGAGTCAGGGTGCCCAGTTACCCGCAGCCCATCCAACATAGCGCGCTACGTGTAGGATTACCCTTATTGAGCCGGACCGGTGTGAGATGCCAGTATATGGCCAGCTTCGTCGCTGCTTCCCTGGATGCAGTGTTGCGGGTGGTGTGGGCAGCTCTGTAGTAATGTAAATAACAAGGACCCCCTGTTTAGAAACTTAATTCACTGTACAGGGAAATAAACAGTGTGAACAAATTGGCAGATTATCAACATAAAGCAAGGGAGAAATGTAAGGAAGACACCAAACTAAATAATTAAAAAAGTATAAAGTCTCATTTAATTAATGAACAAATGTTCATGGTTAAAAACAATCAATAAAATACATAAATTATACACAATGAACCTGTTACAAAAACAACTAAATAGTACAAAACACAATATATCTCATAAAAAATTCCTACAACATAGCATGTATTCGTGGCAAACAGATGGTATTGTTCGACGCGCGTTTCGGCGTTATTTAGAACGCCTTCTTCAGGAGCCACAATATTATCTGAAAAACATATTAATGCATGAGAAAAGAGGAACAAATTATTTTTAATTACAAAAAGAACCACATACATGTTTTATCTATAAACAGACAAAAATATCAAAATTGATTATGGTGTCTAGTTCACTATAACTCCCTACTTATACAGCGGAATATTACTGTATAAGGAACAAACTACAATTTTATCTTTTGAGCAGCAAAAAAATCCCAAAGGGAAAGAGAGAAAAGATAAATGAGGATTTAAATGTATAGAGGCATAGTATCTCCCACAATGTCTAAGAAATACAGATGTGTAGGCATTGCTAATGATATTGACCTGTTTTTTAATCCATAAAAGATAAAGATGTTTTATGATATCTAGACTATCCTAAACACTACAGGGGTAGAAATTCCTCATTATGATCTTATGATTCACTTACCAATGACATAGAATGTAGCAAATAGAGCGGATACTGAAATCTGCCTTTATAGATCAGATTCTTGAGGAAACGGTATGGGTTTCTATTAAGAACATACAATAATAAAAATTGTCAGCACTAGATAACTTGTATAAGAAAGGACAAAAAGCAATGAAACAGATTTATTCACGACATGAGTCATAACGTGATAGACTACTAGGTGACCGTGGGGGTTGATACTCAGTTTTATTAAAACTTAAGGTTGGATTATTAGTTAGAAACACACCAAAGATATAATAATTGGGTGAACATGACTACCTGTGACTACCTGTGCCTCACAGTTTCATGGTCTTGAATGGTGAGTCTGATATAACACCAAAGGTTGGATAATTAGGTGGATATGACTGCCAGTGCCTAATAGTTTCATGGTATTGAATAGCGAGTCTGATCTAGATGGTAAATCAAAAGCTTACCAAAGATGGTCGTGAATGACTCTCTTTAGGGGGAAGGACTTCTAAACGTGTGGTCAGGATTTATTTGCCGATCTGTCTTCTCACTCATTAACATATTTTAATCTGCCAGCGCTACTCTGTTGCCGTCTGTGTTATCGTTTGCAGCGCATTTTTCACCGAAACTGACCTCATTTTTGTTGACTGCTGTCTGCTTGGGTATAGCGCTCTGCTTATTGGCTTTTCATTATTGCTAGCGTTTGCTCACTGCTGCATTCAAGTTTTCCCCCAGGCGCTCCTGCCGTGCTGACCCCTCCATTTTGTGTGTTGTTGTCCTCGTGTGCCCGCCCCGCCTCCCAGCTGAGACGCCCTCGCCCCTCCCCCTCCACCATCCATATATGACAGGAGTATTTGCGCGCAGCGTTCACGCGCAGCGTCCGCGCCCAATCCGCGCCGAAGGTGCGCCAAAGGTAAGCCCGTCTACGCCCGTCCGCGCCTGGACCGCGCCCAGCGCCAGACCCCCTGCCCCACGCGCTGCCCAGCCCTCCCGCATTACCTACGATGCCGCCACCCTCCTAGCCCTCGACCCCGGTCGCGCCCCCATCTGCGTCCAAGCCGCTCCTGGACACACCCATGGCCCTTTCTCCTGCTACTCCTGCAAATTCAGCGGCACCGACAACATCTCAGCTACGACCACACCTCAGATTCCCGACCCCAACCACCTACAATGCATCCTTCTCAACACCAGATCGATCCACAGGCATGCCATTGACCTATGGAATCTACTAGACACCATTTCTCCGGACATCACCTTCCTTACGGAAACATGGATGAATGCTTCCTCCGCACCAGACATCACAATTGCCATTCCTGAAGACTATAAGATCACCCGCAAAGACCGTACCAGCCACACAGGAGGAGGAATCGCTATCGTCCATAAGAAATCTATCCGCATCTCAACCAGCTCTGACGTCAATCTCGCTAACTCCGAACACCTTCACTTCCAGATCCACATCGATCCCAAAACAACACTCAGAGGCACTCTCCTCTACAGACCACCAGGACCCGCGCAAAATTCAGTGAAGACATCACGGACTTCATCACCCCACACGCGCTCCCCTCCAAAGACTACATCCTTCTGGGAGACCTCAACTTTCACCTTGAAAAGACCAACGACCGCAACACCACCACCCTCTTGGACAACCTCGCCAACCTCGGACTTAAACAACTAGTCACTTCCCCCACCCACATCGCAGGTCACACACTCGACCCCATCTTCACATCCAGCAACCATGTCTCCTTCAGCCACACCACGGATCTCCTCTGGACCGACCACAGCTGCGTTCACTTCATCTACAACAAGCCGAAACCCATCAACCACTCCCAACCTACCCTGCAAAGAAACTGGAACAAAATCACCACGGACCAAATCTCCGCATCGCTCCTTCGAAACTCCCCAGCCCCCTCTTCCAACGCCAACGAAGCCACCGCCAACCTCACCCTATGGTTATCCAACACCGCCGACACCTTAGCTCCACTGAAAAAACGTCAAAGCAAACCTGGCAGCAAGAAAGCCTCATGGTTCAACGATGATCTCAAGAAGTCCAAGAAACTCTGCCGCTCCCTTGAAAAGGCCTGGAAAAAAGACCCAACCACCAGCACCAAGGACGCCTTCAAAAGCGCCACCCGCTCTCACCACCAACTGATCCGAAAAGCCAAGAAAACAGCATTCAAGGATCGACTTGACAACAACGCCCACAACAGCAAGGAACTTTTCAACATCGTCAAGGAATTTTCCAATCCCTCAGCCAACTCCAACGACATCACACCCTCTCAAACCCTCTGCGACTCCCTAGCCTCTTTTTTTCACAACAAGATTGCAGACATCCACAACAGCTTTGACAACCAACCCGGAAACCAGCCCACCCTACCATCTGCTGACCATCTTCCCCCCGTGAACACCCTTAACGCTTGGAACCCAATTTCCACTGAGGACACCACCCGCCTGATGAATTCCATCCACTCAGGATCCCCCACAGACCCATGCCCTCACCACATCTTCAACAAAGCAGACTCCGTCATCGCACCGCACCTCCGAGACGTCATCAACTGCTCCTTCAACTCCGCCACCTTCCCAGAAGACTGGAAACACGCTGAACTCACCGCCCTTCTGAAAAAACCAACAGCGGACCACACCGAACTCAAAAATTACCGCCCCATCTCGCTTCTTCCATTCCCGGCCAAAGTCATCGAGAAAGCCGTCAACAACCAGCTCGCCGCTTTCCTCGAAGCCAACAAATCCCTCGACCCCTCACAATCTGGCTTCCGAGCAAAACATAGCACTGAGACCGCCCTCATCGCAGCAACAGACGACATTCGAACTCTACTGGACAATGGAGACACAGTCGCCCTCATCCTCCTCGACCTCTCTGCAGCATTCGACACAGTCTGCCACAGCACCCTTCTACAATGCCTCAATAACATCGGAATCCAAGGAAAAGCTCTTGAATGGATCACCTCGTTCCTCACCGGAAGAACCCAGAGAGTCAGCCTTCCTCCATTCAAGTCCGAGGCCTCTGAAGTCATCTGCGGCGTACCTCAAGGATCCTCACTCAGTCCCACCCTCTTCAACGTATACATGAGCCCCCTCGCGGCCATCGCACGCCAACACAACCTCAACATCATCTCCTACGCGGACGACACTCAACTAATCCTTTCTCTCACCAATGACCCCAGCACCGCCAAAACTAACCTACACGAAGGAATGAAAGAAGTTGCCGAATGGATGAAGCTAAGCCGTCTGAAACTGAACTCAGACAAAACAGAAGTCCTCATCTTAGGTACTTCCCCCTCTGCATGGGACGACTCCTGGTGGCCGGAAGCCCTCGGAAAAGCACCCATCCCGACAGACCACGCACGGAACCTAGGCGTTATCCTGGATTCTTCACTTTCAATGAACAGACAAGTCAGCGCCGTATCCTCTTCCTGCTTCAACATTCTTCGCATGCTCAGAAAAACATTTCGCTGGATCCCCTCCGAAACAAGGAAAACAGTCACCCACGCTCTGGTCACGAGCCGACTGGACTACGGAAACACCCTCTACGCGGGCACTACCGCAAAACTCCAGAAGAAACTCCAACGAATCCAAAACGCATCAGCCAGGCTCATATTAGACATCCCACGCAACGAACACATCTCTGGTCACCTTAAAGACCTCCACTGGCTACCCGTCAATAAGAGGATCACTTTCCGACTGCTTACCCACGCACACAAATCACTCTACGACATCGGACCAGATTGCCTCAACTCTCGACTGTCCTTCTACACCCCCCCCCCCCGCCAACTACGGTCTTCCAGCCAAGCCCTCGCCACTGTACCTCGCATCAACAAGCCCACCATGGGAGGCAGATCCTTTTCATACCTGGCTGCTAAAACATGGAACTCACTCCCCGCTTACCTGCGCCTCACCCAGAACCACCTAGCGTTCAGAAAGCAGCTTAAAACGTGGATATTTGACAAATAATCCTCCTCCCCTCCCTAAGCGCCTTGAAACCCTCTGGGTATGTAGTGCGCTATACAAATTTTATGACTTGACTTGACTTGATAGAGGATATGTCTATCTGGCCTTTCTTTCCTACATTGCTTGATTCTGAAAATAGAAGGACATTTCTGCTTCACTAATGCTGAGATAGAATATTTTGTTATGTACTTGTTGTAACCTTAACAAATAGATAGTTTCACCTAAAACACCTTCTAGTAGATCTCTAGTATCATAGTATCATAGTAGTTTATATTAAATACGGCACAGAACTAAAGAGAAAGGTACTGTGATTCATTGAATATTATTTTATGTGACCCAGATATTACATAATAAAAATGATATAGATCCATATTCTATAATCTACCCAAAAGCATCGGTCATAATCTGGGAAGGAAGGCTTACCGGAGATGTCCAGTAACAAAAAGCTCGTAGCGCTAATGATATGACAGCGCGAACGGGTTTTCAGAATTAAAATGTTGTTTCAGTCCGAAGCCCGGTGTTGAGAAAATTGTCTCAAACTATGGCGTGGCTAAGAGACAAAAATATGCAAGGGAAAAGCCATTGTTAGAATGTTATGTTCTAATAGTCAATAAGCCACTATAGAGCATGTGTCCGCCGATGCGTTCTTACCTGAAGGTAAAAAACGCGGAATTTCATTAAAGCGGTTCGTTATATATTCGATGCTCAAAATTCCCGTTTCCAGTCGGCTTAAAAGGAATGAGACTGGTCGTATCTGTATGAAACGAGGGGAAGAGCAAGGAAACACTTTAGCAATATCGCCTCGGCAATACAGGAATGCCGACAGTGGAGCTACGCGATTCTTACCTTAACGGTACCGGTGTGTCCGTTAGAAGCAACCTGCGAGGCCCGCGCTGATGCAGACCGCTGGCGTCTCGCAGCCGTTGTATAGAAGGAGTGGCTCGATGCCTGCGTGTGCAGGTCTATTTGAATCGGCCCATAATACTAGTTGGATGACGTGTATGAGCGATGGTAACGCCCCATTAAAGGTAAATCCTTCTGTCTGGGGAATGAAGAACGCTGGTTGCACGGGGATGCAGGGCCAGCTGTCCGCGTGGACATCGGTGCCGAAATCTAATGTGATATTAATATGTGGAGACGTACACAAGCAAACCAAGGATGGTCACTTGTATGTCAGGCACCATTAATGGGGCGGCGGAAATCAAAGAAGAACATGCCGGGTCACGTGGATTTAGTTACGCGAAAAAGTCAATATTACCGATAAATTGCGCTAACAAAGAAAATGGCAAAGACAGCATATAAAAAATAGTGCCATTAGTAGGCATGATGTTGTCTAAAATAAACAAGTGTATAAGGAGTTAATTTTGCGATATTAATCTAGATACCCACATAGATAGAAAAAATCTCTATGTGGTATATTTGGGTGAATACATTCCTCTAATAAATCAGTCAAAAACTAATACTCACAGACATAAAATTTTATGTCCAAAGATCTCTGGGTGAATGATTTCCTAATTATTAAGGTGTTATATCAGACTCGCCATTCAAGACCATGAAACTGTGAGGCACAGGTAGTCACAGGTAGTCATGTTCACCCAATTATTATATCTTTGGTGTGTTTCTAACTAATAATCCAACCTTAAGTTTTAATAAAACTGAGTATCAACCCCCACGGTCACCTAATAGTCTATCACGTTATGACTCATGTCGTGAATAAATCTGTTTCATTGCTTTTTGTCCATGCTTATACAAGTTATCTAGTACTGACAATTTTTATTATTGTATGTTCTTAATAGAAACCCATACCGTTTCCTCAAGAATCTGATCTATAAAGGCAGATTTCAGTATCCGCTCTATTTGCTACATTCTATGTCATTGGTAAGTGAATCATAAGATCATAATGAGGAATTTCTACCCCTGTAGTGTTTAGGATAGTCTAGATATCATAAAACATCTTTATCTTTTATGGATTAAAAAACAGGTCAATATCATTAGCAATGCCTACACATCTGTATTTCTTAGACATTGTGGGAGATACTATGCCTCTATACATTTAAATCCTCATTTATCTTTTCTCTCTTTCCCTTTGGGATTTTTTTGCTGCTCAAAAGATAAAATTGTAGTTTGTTCCTTATACAGTAATATTCCGCTGTATAAGTAGGGAGTTATAGTGAACTAGACACCATAATCAATTTTGATATTTTTGTCTGTTTATAGATAAAACATGTATGTGGTTCTTTTTGTAATTAGAAATAATTTGTTCCTCTTTTCTCATGCATTAATATGTTTTTCAGATAATATTGTGGCTCCTGAAGAAGGCGTTCTAAATAACGCCGAAACGCGTGTCGAACAATACCATCTGTTTGCCACGAATACATGCTATGTTGTAGGAATTTTTTATGAGATATATTGTGTTTTGTACTATTTAGTTGTTTTTGTAACAGGTTCATTGTGTATAATTTATGTATTTTATTGATTGTTTTTAACCATGAACATTTGTTAATTAATTAAATAAGACTTTATACTTTTTTATTTATTTAGTTTGGTGTCTTCCTTACATTTCTCCCTTGCTTTATGTTGATAATCTGCCAATTTGTTCACACGGCAGCTCTGTAGTACACAGACCGCCATTCTTGGGTGATAAGGCCCTTCCGAGCTCTGCCTCCCACCTCTTTTGGCCTGCTGACTTACCCGGTGTGGAAGTGGGGGTAAGCATTTTGTAAAGGTCCGTTATGAGGTGTTTGTCTGAGTCTTTCGTCACCAGCCACTTCTCGAAGCTAGTCATGGGCCTGCCAACCAGGGGTGCAACGTCGGGGTGGGTGAGCCAATGTCGTAGCTGGAAGTATTGAAATAGATGAGGAGAAACAACGTCGTAGCTTTGAGTAATGTCTTTAAGGGAAAGGAAACCCTGCAAGTCGAAGAGGTGACCAGTGGAGAAGCTACTGATGTCTCGCCATTGTGGGAAGGCCCCAGGGGCGTTGCCCGGCGGGAATTCTGGATTGTCCAAGACAAGCGTTAGAGGAGAGGGGAAGGTGGTAAGTCCCCTTTTGACTGCGACCGCGTTCCAGACCTGCATGACAGTGCGAGTGATAGGAGACTTTTGGAGATAGCGTGGTCGGTGCTGTCTGAGAAGGAAAGGGACCTTCCAAAGGGAGGTGCCTGCCATCGCCCTATCTTGGAATAACCAGCGTTTCCGGGATACTGGCCTGAACCACTCCACCAGATATCGGAGTTGCGCAGCCTGGAAATATTGCAGAAGATTGGGGACACCCAGTCCTCCCTCGTCCGGGCTCGGGCAGGCTAGGTGTTTGTGTAGGCGCGCCCGTTTGCCCTCCCAGATGAAATGATGGATGGCGACTTAGAGGGCCTGGATGGTGCCTGCAGGGGGGAACAACGGGAGAGTCTGGAAAAAATACAGAATTTTAGGCAAGGCCGTCATCTTGATCGCTGCGACACGGCCCAGTAGGGAGAGTGGCTGTTTGGCCCTACGTGCAAGGTCGGATCGGATCCGGGAGGACAGGGCTGTATAGTTGAGAGTCAGCGTGGAGGCTGTGGAAGCAGTGAGCGTGACGCCCAGGTAGGGAAGCTGTGCTGCTGACGGGATTCCTCCGTTGTAGGCAGGTGGAGTGGTGTGCGTTTGGGCATTCTTGCCCAAGGGTAATATGAGGGATTTCCCTTTGTTGATTTTGAAGCCGGAGACGGCCCCAAAGGCTTCCAATTCCGCTAAAAAGGCGGGGACGGAGCGGTCCGGGCTATCCAGGGCCGCGATGATGTCATCTGCAGAGAGACCAATCACGTGGGGCTCCCGACCAAAGGTCATCCCACAGATGCTGGGATTGTCGTGGATCTTTTGCGCTAGAGGTTCTACATAGAGGGCAAACAGGAGGGGCGAAAGGGGGCACCCCTGCCTCGTGCCCCTCTGAATCTCAAAGGGGTCGGGGCGCAGACCGCCCATGCGGATGCGGGCCTGGGGGCGGTAGTAGCAGCTCGCAATCCAGGCTTGAGAGCTATCTCCCACCCGGAAGCGTCGCAGGACTTGCTGGAGGTAGAGCCAGTCCACTCGGTCGAATGCTTTCTCTGTGTCAATAGCCAATAACGCTGAGTCCGAGTTCTGGAAGTGGGCCTTATCAATCAGGTGTAGTATACGTTTAGTATTGTACCTGCATTGGCGATTTGGGACGAAGCCGGACTGATCGGGCTCAAGAATTCCGGGCAGGCATGGGCCTAGGCGCGCAGCTAAGATCCCTGTAAAGATCTTCAGGTCCAGGTTAAGTAGGGATATGGGGCGGAACGCGGGGAAGCGTGTAAGCTTTTTGCCTGGTTTATACACAATGATATCGGTCGCCAGCATATCTGGAGGAATAGAGCTCGGTCCCTCGAAGGAGTTGAAGAGCCGGGTAAGGACCGGAGCCAACAACTGGCTAAAAGTTTTATAAAACCCGGATGAGAATCCGTCTGGCCCCGGGAATTTAAGAGGGCGGAGACGGGAGATAGCAGCTAGGACTTCGTCCAGGCGGATAGGGGCGTCCAAGGAGTCCACATTGTCCTGAGACAGCTCCGTTACATTTGCAGATTCTAGATAGTTACTAACATCCTCCGACGAGACAGAGTCCGCCTTGTATAATGTAGCATAGAACGTCCTGAACGCCTCCGCAATCTGGGTCTCGCCTGAGATGTCCTGACCGGAGTCATCTGTCAGGCTAGTGATCTGGGAGCGTTGAGCCTTCGCCCTCAGCGAGCTAGCAAGTAGGCGGCCTGTTTTATTCCCCCCGACGTAGTAGGAATGAAGGAGGCGCAGAGCTGCAAATTCCGCATGGTCGGTGTCTAAGCTGGCCAGTTGGGCCCTGGCGGTCTTCAATTGTTTCCGAACCCACGGAGCGCCAATGCGGCTGTGGACCCTCTCAAGTTCAGAGACCCGACTTGTGAGGTCGTCTCTTTTCTCTTTGCGGTCCTTGGCCTCTGCTGCCGCGATGGCAATGAGCTCGCCTCGGGCCACCGCCTTCAAGGCCCCCCACAGGGCAGTCACTGGGGTCCCGGGAATGTCGTTAGTGGCCATATATGTCGGTGAGGCATGCGTGTAGTTGTTTGGTAACGTCAGGTTGTTGTAGTAGGGTCTCTCGCAGCCGCCAGGTACCAGGAGGGCGGGTGGACCTAGGGACCTCTAGTGTTAGTTCCACAGCGTCATGTTCAGACAACGCCGCAGGAGTAATGGTTATGTCTTTAAGGATGGGGAGCAATTCAGAGGAGCCCAAGAAATGGTCTAGCCTGGCATAAGTCTGGTGGACGTGAGAGTAGAACGTGAAGTGTGATGCGGTGGGGTGGGAGGATCTCCATAGGTCCACAAGACCTTTGTTGCGTAGCCAATCCCTACCAGCGGCTGTTATGGCTCCCGTGTCCCCATACCGATGGCCCGACCTGTCCATGTTTGAGTCCATTACTAAGTTGAGGTCCCCCCCAATTAGCAGAGGTGAGTTAAGGGATTGAAAGGATTCGGAAGCAGCTTGTTTCAAAAAGGATTCCTGACCAGAATTCGGGGCATAGAGTGAGGCAATAGTAAAGCGCTGTCCCCCCACGAGGAAAGTGTGTGCTAGCAATCTGCCTTTAATGTTCCCCACCTTGTCCCCCACGCAGCCGCAGAAGCCCCTGGAGACCAAAATGGCAACCCCTTCCTTCTTTGTCGGAAGCGAGGAGAAGAACTGCTGAGGGTAAGCGCGTGAGCGCATCCTATGCCAATCTTTGATTAAGAGATGGGTTTCTTGCAGTAAGCATATGTCGGCACCGGAATTCTCCAAGTATGAGATCACAGCCCTCCGCTTAATCGGATTGTTCAGGCCTTTAACATTAAGAGTTAGTACCTTCAAACTGGACTCCATCATGGGAGTGCTCGGAGACCTCAAGCTGTGTGACCCCATTTTCCCGGAGGGAGCCAATGATGAATCGAAGGGCGAAGTAGCCCCTGAAGTTCCCTGGCATACTGGGTCCAACCCTCAGCCCCATCCCCGGTCTGTTCCCCCAACCTCTTACCCCAACTTCAACCAGTCCCCCCCCAACCTCCATTCCCCCCTCAACCCCCACAGAACAATCCCGCAGAAAACTGCTACTCATAGTCTCGGGCCTATCCATACAGTGTTCAGAACAGTAGAGAGACAATGTAGTGGGTAACGTGGCGGCGGCTGATATGTCCGGGGGGGCGGGGCGGTGCCCGCCGCGCCATTCCGACTCTGTGCGCTTGATCGATACGAATGTCGAACTCACCCGACTCCCCAAGGATCTCTCGAAACAGCTCTTGAAGGTAGGTGACCACGCTGGTCCCCTCGGATTTTGACTGGACTCCACAGACCCGTATGTTGTTCCTCCGAGAGCGATTCTCCAGGTCCTCGGAGTGCGCCTGTAGGTCCACCTGTTGTTCCTGGAGACGGATGATCTCTTGTTGGAGTTGTTCCACCTCCGTGCTGCGAGTCTGGTCTGCCTCCTCCACCACTGCCACATGCTCCCCCAGGCCGTCCAAATCCCGGCGGAGTTCCCGCTGCTCCCCTGCCAATTCCTGCTTCAGGGCCTGGAAGTCGTCCCCCAGGGTGTTGAAAAGGGAGGCAAGGAATACTTTTGTGATAGTGGCAGACTCGTAGTCCTGGGCTTGTGGGCTACAGGTGCCTTCGGAGGCGGTGTCCCTTGGGTCTTCTCCCCTTTTGGAGCGTTTTTGTGGAGCATGTCCACGATGTTGCGTGAGCCTTTGCGTCCCGCGGTAGCCATGTCGTTTGTGTCGTGGAGGGTTGGGTTTGTCAGTCCCGTGGGTCCGCGCTGGAGTCTGTAGCCTCGCTACGCATGAGTCACCGGGTGTGTCCTAGCGTTCTAGTCTGGCCTGGGCCCTCTACGTCCTCAGGACCGGCGAGTGGGCCTAGGTCCTTTGCAATGGGGCAGGTGCGGTCCTTAGGTAGGGTTCCTGCGGTCCCGATGTGGGGACGAGTTATCCCAGAGAAGATCTTCCGTGTGAGCTGTGGTGGCCTTCGTGCGGGGCGAGCTGTTGGACTCACACTTTTGTTCCCACAGCTTGGCTCAAAGTCCCGCCAGCCCAGACAGCCGTGTCCTATTATGGTTGTCCCCCCGGTGGTGGTTGCGGTTTGCGGGGGGCGGAGCGCTCCTGCGGGCGCCCAGAGGCGGCGGTAAAGACCCTGCCCCAAATCGGATCTCGTCTGAGTAAGGCGCTGGTACCTCGTGGCAATGGTCCCCCTTCTTCACCCCCGGTCTGGTCGTGTGGCTCGGCTGGGTCCCCTATCGCCGGTCGGCGTGTCGCCGGGCATCCTCCGCAGTAGGCCCCAAAGCCTGGACCTTGATTTCAACACATCCCCAGTGCTGGGCCCGACCCCGGCCTCGGGCTTCTCCCGTTGGTCACCGCCCCCCGGGTTGGTGCTTCTTTGCTCTGGGGGCCGTGAGCTGTATGGGGCTCCGAGGCTAGGTAGCAGTCAGCACAGGCCTCCGTGTGGGCACCTCGATCGTTCCAGACAGGCCGGGGCCTCAATTTTGGCGGCAAGCGCTCCGGTGCAACGGCCACCCCCACGGGTTCACAACTCTCGGTGCAGTACAGGGCCGGGGGCGGGAGCCCCTTCAGGTGAGCTTGAAGCAGGGACTGCGGGTGAAGGGGCGCTTCCAAACCCCAGCACTTACTTGGGCGTCTTGGTAGCACCGTGCAGGCCCGCGACCAGGGCCTCGATTACTACGGCCTGCCGCCTTCTTCACGGGGCTTCTCCCGTCATCGATGCAGCGGGCCCCGCAAGCTTCTCCTCGGGCTCCGGCGGTCCTCTAGGAGGAGTCCCCCGCCTCCGCTGGTCGTATCAAAATTTGGGCACTATCCGCCAGCAGCTCCTTCCGGCGAGTGTTCCCCGGCCGCCACCACACAGGCAGCAGAGCTCCGGGCCAGTCGCATACACTCCGGCTCGCCAGCAGCCACAACAGTCCAGGTGCCGGTCAAGATAGATGCTGGGGCCACGCCGGACAGTGGCGAGACAACACTGGATGGCTAGGGGGATGCGTCTTGTGATTATTTAGGGGCTAACGGGGTTTAGGACCGGGGAGCCTCCGATCGGACGTCCGTTCAGTCCGCCATCTTGTGAACGATCTCTGCTCCCAAGTGGTCCCATTCCGGAAGGTCAGTCTTTTACTCTTTTTAGTTAAACAGCAGACTTTGCATTGACCAAATGGGTGGTGTCCTTGTACAAAATTTGTTTTTTTTCTCTCTTTTTTCAGCCTTAGGTCTCGTGTGGACCAATATGTCCCTTATACTTCGTCCCTTTCTATGAGAGAAAATAGGTTTTAGTATCTAAAGGCCTCCACTGTTGAGGATCTTCCAATTTTTGTTCAAAATTTTGTTGACTTTATTGGAACTGGTATTATATGTGGTTATACAAATAGGTCTCTGTTCTTCCTCTTTTGGTACCTTCTCTTCCAGGAGACTCTCTCTGCAGTTGTTTCTCGCCCTCTTGTAGGCCTGGTTAATGATTCTGTCCGGATATTGGCAGGTTTCCAATTTTCTCTTGAGATCCTTGGAGTGGAGTTTGAAATTCTCAATTTCTGTGCAATTTCTCCGCAAGCGCAGAAATTGGCCATAGGGTAGGTTGTCTCGCAGATGCTTAGCTCTGGTACATGAGGAGGCAATGTTTATAGGTACTTTTGAAATGGTTTGGTGGTCATCAGTCTACCATTTTTAGGAAAGATGTTCAGGTCAAGGAATACGAGGTTACTGTTTGAGCTGGTACTGGTGAACTTGAGGAAATCATCCTGTAGGTTCAACCAGGTTAGAAATTGTTGGGAGGTTCTTTCTTCTTTATCCCAGACGATAAGGATGTCATCGATGTACCTCTTCCAAGTACTGAAGGGTTTCTGGGGTACAGTACTCTGGTTACCGCTAGGTGGTGCAGGTAGAGACCAGCTATACTAGGAGCAAACGTGCTCCCCATGCTGGTCCCGTGTTTTTGTAAATATAGGGTTCCATTGTATTAAAAAAAAATGTCCTTTAATGCCAAAGAGCAGCACTCCATAATCAAGTTTCTTGGTGTTTAGTACTCCCAATCGTCTTCAAATAGGACATCTTCAACATCTTCAATGATGTGCGAGGGTTTCATTGTGTGGGAGCCTAGTATATAGGCTCTCCACGTCACAGCTGATTAGGAGTTGGGTTTCTAGATCAAAAGTCAGGTTCTCCAAAAGGTTCAGTACATCTTTGGTATCTCTGAGGTACGTGGATGTCCGTTGGACCATCGGTCTTAGGAAAGCGTCAGAAAACTTCGAGACCGGTTCCAGGACAGATCCAATCCCAGAAACGATGGGACGTCCCGGAGGATTGTCCCAACGTTTATGTATACCTATAAGGGGTCCTGGGGTTCTTTTGACATAGGAATTCACCTTCTTTCTTGGTGATCCAATTATGAGCTAGTGCCTCCTCCACCATTGTGTTTATCTTAACCTTGATACTTTCAGTAGGGTCAATGTGGAGAATTTTGTAGTTACTTTGGTCCTGTAAGAGTCGCATGCACTCGTTATCGTATTGAGTCTTGTCTCCCCCTTTATCTGCTGGTTTTATTACCATTTCGCTGTTACTGCTCAATTCTTGTAATGCTTTTCGCTCCTCATTATAAGTACAAAAGAGAAAATCTACCCTTACATCAAAGATGATTATAGACCATCACGTGACAATGCCACAGATGATGATTCATCAGATATGGGATTCAGCAGTTCAGACTCCAGCAGGGGCAGAAGTCCTAGGTACCAAGGCATGAGACAAAACCTCCGGCGCCCCAATTACTGTGGTGCAAGAGGATGGAACAACTATCCACCATATTTTTTTAGCCGTACTTCAATGGCTTGTATCTCAACTTTGAGTTCTGATGCTATTCTGCTGGCGGTCTTGATTATAAGTACTTATAATGGCTTGTATCTCAACTTTGAGTTCTGATGCTATTCTGCTGGCGGTCTTGATTATAAGTACTTATAATCAAGACCGCCAGCAGAATAGCATCAGAACTCAAAGTTGAGATACAAGCCATTGAAGTACGGTTAAAAAGTTATGAATCTCCTACAAATCTTGAAAAACATCTAGAGGAACTCAATAAAACACTCAATGAGTTTGAGACATCACTAGAACTAAGCAAATATGACAAACTAAAGAAAGACACAAGTCGGTGGACAAAAGAGAAAATCTACCCTTACATCAAAGATGATTATAGACCATCACGTGACAATTCCACAGATGATCATTCATCAGATACAGGATCCAGCAGTTCAGACTCCAGCAGGGGCAGAAGTCCTAGGTACCAAGGCACGAGACAAAACTTCCGGCTCCCCAATTACGGTGGTGCAAGAGGATGGAACAACTATCCACCACAAATGATGTATCCACAACAGCAGTATGGCCCACTGCCATTCCAACATCCACAAGGGTTATATCCACCATGGGGCTACCAACAACAGGACTATGGCTATTTCGACCAAACGTCTTTTTTAGGTACACGCCAAGGACGGAACAAAGGAAGAAACCGGAGAGGAACCAACGTACACTGGAACACCGGAGACACCGGAGAAGAAGAACCTCAAAGGGTGGCCACGAGGAGCATGACAGGAGCATCAAAGAACCAGAAATGAGCCTAGTGGTCAACCTCACAGACATTGAATTGTCTGAAGCCCAGAAAAGAGTATTGGTGAAGGGCTTAGGGTATGTCCCCACTGCCAACATGGATAAGTTCCTGCTCTGTAAAGAAGTGCAGGAATTTATGAGACGCCTGAAACTTCAGATTTTCTTCAGAAACAAGGAAAATACTACCGAACAAGGAGACACTGGATTGAAACCTAAATCCAAATTTACCCCAATGGATAACACATTACCTATCGAACTCCTTACATTCGAGAAAGCGGTCATGAGAGATCTTGAGGAACTTGATCCGTTGAATAAACGAGTGTTCCAGAACGTTTCGAATGAGGAGCGAAAAGCATTACAAGAATTGAGTAGTAACAGCGAAATGGTAATAAAACAAGCGGATAAAGGGGGAGCCACGGTCATACAAACCAAGACTCAATACGATAACGAGTGCATGCGACTCTTACAGGACCTACAGAACTACAAAATTTTCCACATTGACCCTACTGAAAGTATCAAGGTTAAGATAAACACAATGGTGGAGGAGGCACTAGCTCATAATTGGATCACCAAGAAAGAAGGTGAATTCCTATGTCAAAAGAACCCCAGGACCCCATATATGTATACTCTACCAAAGATACATAAACGTTTGGACAATCTCCCGGGACGACCCATCGTTTCTGGGATTGGATCCGTCCTGGAACTGGTCTCGAAGTTCGCTAAGACCGATGGTCCAACGGACATCCACGTACCTCAGAAATACCAAAGATGTACTGAACCTTTTGGAGAACCTGACTTTTGATCCAGAAACCCAACTCCTAATCAGCTGTGACGTGGAGAGCCTATATATTAGCCTCACACACAATCAAACCCTCGCCATCATTGAAGATGTTCTATTTGAACACGATTGGGAGTACCAAACACCGATAAACGTGATTATGGAGTGCTGCTCCTACGCATTAACGGATTTTTTTTTTTATGACAATGGAACCCTATATTTACAAAAACACGGGACCAGCATGGGGAGCACATTTGCTCCTAGTATAGCTGGTCTTTACGTGCACCACCTAGAGGTAACCAGAATACTAAACCCCAGAAACCCTTTCAGAGACAACATCAGTTCCTGGAAGAGGTACATCGATGACATCCTTATCATCTGGGATGGAGATGAAAGAACCTCCCAACAATTTCTAACCTGGTTGAACCTACAGGATGATTTCCTCAAGTTCACCAGTACCAGCTCAAACAGTAACCTCGTATTCCTTGACCTGAACATCTTTCCTAAAAATGGTAGACTGATGACCACCACCCATTTCAAAAGTACCTCTAAAAATAGCTTCCTCATGTACCAGAGCTTCCATCCTAAGCATCTGCGAGACAACCTACCCTATGGCCAATTTCTGCGCTTGCGGAGAAATTGCACAGAAATTGAGAATTTCAAAATCCAATCCAAGGATCTCAAGAGAAAATTGAAAACCCGCCAATATCCGGACAGAATTATTAACCAGGCCTACAAGAGGGCAAGAAACAACTGCAGAGAGAGTCTCCTGGAAGAGAAGGTACCAAAAGAGGAAGAACAGAGCCCTATTTGTATAACCACATATAATACCAGTTCCAATAAAGTTACCAACATTTTGAACAAAAATTGGAAGATCCTCAACAGTGGAGGCCTTGAGATACCAAAACCTATTTTCTCCCATAGAAAGGGACGAAATATAAGGGACATATTGGTCCACATGAGACCTAAGGCTGAAAAAAGCGAAAAAAACACAAATTTTGTACGAGGACACCACCCATGTGGTAAATGCAAAGTCTGCTGTTTAACTAAAAAGAGTAAAAGACTGACCTTCCGGAATGGGACCACTTGGGAGCAGAGATCCTTCACAAACTGTAACAGTCTCAATGTGGTATACCTGATCACCTGCCCTTGTAACTTGGAATACTTTGGTATGACCAGCAGGACTAATAAGACCAGAATAAGAGAACACAAGAGCACGATAAAATGCAAAAAAGCCAGTACCAAGCTGACCACTCACTTCTTAGAAAGTGGTCATAAACCTGAGGACATTACTTGGACAATAATTGAAATGGTGGACAATGAGGAACGCCTCTTAGAGAAGGAACAGAGATGGGTGTTCCGCATCAACTCAAACAAAACTGGCCTGAACGACGAAATCCCATGGGGACAACTGTAGTGTGTGCCTGTTACTATAACAATTTGAGGGTTACGTACAACACATTCGCCATGAGAAGCATCCCACGAGCATATTACCTCCAGAGCACTGCCCACCAGATCAATAACATCTGAATGTATAAACACCTGCCTTCGATTACCACTGATACACTGACACTGTGCCTTTAAATATATGTACCACGAACAAACCTTTGCTTTCGTCTTAACCCACATAGACGATACAGCACATATAGGAACCGCCCTTTCCTGCCAGTTGTCTAGATCTTAGGTGCAGTGAATAACCTTGGTTCCCCCACTGTGAAAATGAATAGTGTGTAAGAACTGCTCTATCCCTCTATTGGATATGCCAATTAAACTTTCCAACCTTGGAAGCAGTGCAGTGAACTACTTTGGTCCACTCTAACATTTAATTCAAGTATTATTGGTCTCGCTCATCACTGTAAATAAGCAAACCAATTATTCTCAACATTTTGAATTCTGTCGCAAAAAGAGTAGAAAGACCTCACAAACATGTCTCTCTCAACTTTGGTCCGCCCTACCATTGATAAGGACTAATATTGGTCTCTCCCATAACTGTAAATAAGTAAAACCAATTTTTCTCAACCTTGCTGTAAACCAGTAGAAAGACTCAGCACACACGTCTTTTTAACACTGTAATGCCACTGACGGCGGCCATCTTGGGTGAGCGTTCTAGTCTAGACGAGTTATGGATGACTACAAGTTTTTTTCTCTCGGTTGAAAAGACGGCGGAGATACGGCCACCTTATCCCTCGGAGCGGCACAAGGGTAGGACTAAGGCATTGCTCTATGAAGCGGTAACGTAAGTAATAGACTCCGACCACGAGTCTTTAAACTTTGGTCGCGTACATTACTATGGTAAAGAAACTTGCAAATACCGTGGAATGACTGAAAGATGTGGTTTTTCTTTTCAGTATACCGCGTGGAACACCCTTCGTTTGCCAGCTCCTGAGGCACGCTAGATGTGTCTTATCAGTATGTATACTTGTTTTATCCAGTTAATATGTGATATTCCTGTACTCTTTCGTTAGGAGTGTGAATCGGGTGCATTGAGACACGTGTATGTGCGTTTTGATATGAGTTCGTCCACATATAATGTGGTTTAAAAACAAACCGTATGACAAATTGTGCCAATACGAGTAAGATAATCACCTAGAAAAGTGTAATACGCCCTTTTCTTCTCCCGCATTAAGCAAATCATGAACGCTTATGCATAATAAGGTCACGCAATGACAGTGTGATGCCAGCAAAAAAGAAGGACACGCAATGACAGTGTATTGCCCGCAAAAGATAGATGCAAAAAATAGACGTTAAAATCTATGTGATAAGACTCCTGTTACACTGTTTTACATGTTTCTTGTTTGTTTCCCTTTTTCCTTTTTTCCTTTTTCTCTTTACAGAGACCATAACAGGTCAGATTTTTCCACGCCTCCCCTTGGGCCAACTCAAGCCCGGAAGCCTAACTAGGTAGCCAATTTTTGCTACTTAGCTATAGGACTTTAGGCATATTTATAATTGAGTACCTTTTTTCTGTAGGGACCATCAGAGGTCCTGATGAGTAAGTAGTAGGGGACTGCTTACGAAACATGTCAACCAGGTAGCAAGCAATCTTCTCTACCTACACCAACCCCTTTTTAACGTTCCCAGCCAGAGAAGTTAATAAATTGTATTTTTTCTACTAGCTGGGAAATTTTTTATTTTGCTTTCACATATATAGGTCCCTACACTTCACTGATATCACCTACACTGCAACACACATAGCCTATCGTCACACTAACTAGTGCTCCCACGTACTTCGTAGGTTGCAGCACGCCCGCCCCGTAGAGTGACGGGAAGACCGCCATGATGAAGCATGACAGTAAGGGGTTCTTAGAGTGTGAGGGGTATTTTAAAAGCACATAGTGCCGTCATCATGTCATCTCAAGAGAGGGCCTCGTCTCACATTTAAACCGTCATCACTAAAATTAAAAATATTCACCTATACACATTGATAGAATCCTGTTGTTTATATGGAGTTTAAACCTCTCCTGATGCTATCTACTGTATCAATCCAGCGATTTTCTTTAATATCAACACTTTGTTGACATTATTCTGTCCGATAGTTGGTATGACTACTTCTAGTATCCACCATTCCATCTCTTTGTCCGTGTGTTTCATTTGAATGTAATGGTCTACAAGTGGGGCATTATCAACTTTGCACCGAATTCTCGATTGGTGCTGGAGAATTCTTTGTTTCTCCATTTGGGTCGTTTTCCCTATGTAAGGGAGACCACAGGGGCACTTGATGCAATAAACCACATTAGTGGTTTTGCAGTTGGAAAAATATTTGATTGTTGTGGTTTTTCCATTGAGCTCAAAGCTTTTGATATTACTCGTTGAGGCACATGCTATACAGCCATTGCATTTAAAATGACCTTTTATGGGTACCAGTTGTTTCATATTGTCTACTATATTGATTACTGGTGCTTCATGTGCATGTACCAGTCGGTCACATAAATTTGGCCCGCGTTTGAACGCAAACAGTGGTTTTTCTCTAAGTTCAGGTAATGTTGTCAGCAGAGACCAGGGTTTGCTGACAATCTTCTTCAGTTAATTAGTTACTGTGTCAAATGTTGTTACACATACAAGAGGTTTGTGATCTAATTTCTGTTTGCTTTCTAACAACGCGTCCCTATTGTTGAACCAAGCTCTCTTTAGCAAATTTTTAAGAAGTTTGTTTGGATAACCTCTGGCTTTCAACTTTTAGCTTCTCTGAAGTAATTTAGCTGTTTGGTGCAGTTTCTTCGTAAACGAAGAAACTGCACGAACGGCAATCCATCCCTCAGGGCCTTGGGATAATGGATGTTATATTTCAGCAATGTGTTATTTGCTGTTGGCTTGGTAAAGAGAGTGGTATAGAGGGTGTTATCATATCCCACCTTAAACGTTATGTCAAGAAAGTTCATTTCTTTGTTGTTACTTTCAGATGGTGAACCTGAGGTCGGGGTTTCTACTGTTTAACCAACTATGAAATTCACCAAGGAGTTCCTTACTTCCCTTCCAAATTAAAAAAACGTCATCAATGTATTTCAGCAAACATGAAATGTTGGCTGAGAAAGGATTGCGCAGATGATAGACATATTTGTGCTCAAAATCTGCGACATAGATGTTTGCTATGTCCGGGGCGTAAATTGCCCCCATCGCAACTCCTTTGAGTTGCTGGTAGAAGGTTTTTTCAAAGAGAAAGAAATTCTCACAGAGGGAGAATCTGATGCAATCAATGTTGAACTCCGTTGGCACATTGTGATGTCTCATCCCTGCATCTAAAAGTTCCTCAAATATCATCAACACTTCGTTCTGAGGAATGTTGGTATGAAGACTTTCGATGTCCATTGATACCATAATCTCACAATTAGGATCGAAATCATGATTTTCAAGTTTGTTGATAACTGTGGTCGTATCCCTGATGTATATGTTAGACTCAACAGCAAATGGCCGAATGAAGTAATCGGAATATTGTCCCAGGAGTTTTAAAATCAAGTTGCATCCCGAAACTATAGGCCTCCTTGGGGGGACCAGGGCATGCTTGTGGACTTTTGGGAGAATATATATCGCTGGTACAGTAGGTGATTGATTGATTATAATAATAGTAATCCACATTTGTAAAGCGCGAACAATCACCCGTTAGTGTCTCTAGGCGCTGGGGGCCGTCGAGGAAGATTAAGCAAGCTATTGCCCAGAGCCACATGGTGCTGGGCTAATCTGCCGCCGGCACTGGGGATCGAACCATGATCCCCAGATTCCAACGTCAGTCGCCCTGGCCGCGGCGCCACACCTCTTACCGAGGAATGTGGCTTCCTTTTCACAAAGCCAGCCTCCTTCTAGCCCTCTTGTGCTTAGCGCAAAAATTACTTTCTCCAGTCTGGCAGTGGGATTAGTTGTACGTTTTTTATAGTTCGTCTCAATTGTAAGTTGTTTCAGCATTTCAGCTTTGTAGGCTGTACGGTCCCATAACACTATCCCTCCGCCCTTATCGGCTGGTTGGATTATAGTGTCAGATAGTGATTGCAGATCTTTCAGGGCCTATTGTTCATCCCTTGAGAGATTGTTTTTCACAAAGGATGATGTCATAAATAAGTTTTCTATTTCAATGATCACTGCACTTTCAAAGGTTAGTATTTCTTTAGCCACCAAACTGTTAGATGGAAAAAACGTAGATGGATGATGGTGACCTGTGAAGTTTTTTTGTACAACAGAGGGAGTTCCTGCAAAGAAGTTGTTTAATCTAACCAACCTGAAAAATTTGTATAGCTCCAGTTTGGTTTGGAATCGGCTGTTCCTGTTAGTTGGAACAATGGAAAGCCCTGCTGACAAGACCGAAATGTCAGCCTCAGCTAACACATGATTTGATAGATTAAAGATTGGAATAGTTCTTTCAATGTTTACCACTCGTAGTATTCATTCCGGGTTTGTCTTTGGCCTGGAGTATACTGGTTGCGGAACCATCCTCGTTTGGCACCTTGTGATTTCCGAGGTGGCCCCGACCCTCTCCTGTCCTGCCCTAAAAAAGAGGATTGTCTTGAGGTGGACGGTTGTTGATCGAAATTTGGTCTGAATGGACCAGCAGATATTTGTTCACTGTCTGTGTCAGATCCCATATCAGAGAATTTCGCCCTCTTTTGTTGGTATTGATTGAGGCCTAAGTTTGTTCCCTGGTTCTGGTTATAGTCTTTATGTATATAGGGATAGGTTTGTTCTTTGTTGTATCTGCATATATCTTTGTGCAATTTGTCCATCTTTTTATGAGAATTAAACTCTTCAAACTCTTTGATGGTTGATGCCACTTTGTCTAACAAGACCTTGGCGTTAGTGATATTACTGTCATTATTGATCTTGTTCTCTAGAGTTTCTATCTCTTTGAGGAGGAGTTTAATTTGTCTAAAAGCGGTCTCTATGCTAAGCACCAATCATGTGCGTGAGCACTTTTTTGCTGCGGAGCAGAACCCTATTTTAAACTCCTCGACGTCTGTAAAAATGATTGGAATATTTCTTACCTGGAGGCAACTAGGAATTATATTGGCGTTCAGACAATCAGTTAGAAATTTGGCGTGTAATTCAGTTCTGATCAACTTCTTTTTGAGTCGTTCAAATTGATTTAAATCCTACTCGGATGGTAAATGAACTGTGATCCCCTTATTTCCTAATAGCGAGGGACCAGATGCTATTTTTAGAACATATTCATCCGAATATGAAAGAGTCTCAGCTTCAGACATTGGATTTTTGTCTGAGGAGAGAGAAGATCGTAATTCAATCTGTTGAATACCACTATTTAACCACTTATGAAAAAATGGCCCACAGCAGACAGCGTCTGTGCTCAATCAATTTCAAAAAAGGGTGGGTGACCCAATATACCCTTGCGGGCCCGGGCAAATAATGTAAAATAAAGGATACCGGCAAGGGAATTTGTTTCAAACAAATAGATAACTTACAAAAGTCAGACTGTATCATATGAAAATCAATTAATCTGACTAAACCACATTGGGATCTGTACATGATTTATCTCAAACCACCTTATTTGTGAGATATGAAATAGACAATCAAATGAGAAATGTTCATGAAATGAAAAAAGATTCTTTCATATATGTAAATATTTAAAAATTCATAGGGTATAAATCATGTCACAGATTTAATCAAAACTTCAAATGCAAAAGGAATAAATAAATTGTCCTATCAAACATCTGAATAAAAAGTCCAATCAAGATAAATTAATGACAAATGACTACTATTGTTCTAATACTGAATGTCAGATGTGTGATAAATTTCCAGCGTAGAGATGGACTTAGCAGTCGACGTTTCGGTCTTATGTTGTTAAATCGCAAAACTTTCTTCAGGACAACATATATTTGTAACGGTGACCCCCTACAAAGACATAATGTAATACATTACCATCATATCTTGTTTATCCCATCTTTTAAGAAATAAACAAAAACACATATAACCCGTGTGAAACCTATATCTAGCTGTGAACTGGGAAACATCTCATTTGGACATCTAACATATATCACTTTGTCAGATATACTTATTCTACATTGCTATTGTCATATTAACAACAGTTCTATTTGATCAATGACTGAAGCTCATCTCTTTGTAACATCATATAATTTTATCAAAGATACATTATTTGCAATTCTAATTCATCGTGACTATAACTATTTGGTATAACTCATTCCTCAGAGTGTTGCCTATTAGCAATGCTACATTATGTGAGGTTCAACTGACTTATGGGGACTTTGTTTGTTATTCGAATTCTTCATATTTATACCTGGCAAGTCCAAAGGATTATGCTATGCCCTTCCCTTTATCAGTATTGCGTATGGTAAAGTCACATGTTAAGTGTAACTTACTTATAGGGAATGATAAAAGCTGGAATTCCCAGAGTTAGTGTGAAAGGAATTGAAACCGCCACTGATTTCTGAAACGTAAGAATTGTTGGATCAAATTTCAGAATTTACGTCTGTACAAGAGGAAACCGTTCCCTTACATCACATGTAGGACTTTTTTTTTTCAAGTTTTCAAAAAACCTTTATTGTTGCTAATAAAGACAGACACAGCCCGAAGCCTACAACCCGGAGGCCGGCTGGCTACAAAGGCACAAGAGAGAAGCAACAGTCTCATGTCTTCAATGGTAACACAGCACTTCAGCCGACAACCCTGCGGTCCGGCGGCGACAAAGAAACACAATCTTAAAGTCAGACAACCAGTGCACGAGTATGATGGTAGCATGCCACTCCTATCTCAATGAACCGACATCTAATATATATATCACTTTTTCAGATATACTTATTCAACATTGCTATTGTCATATTAACAACAGTTCTATTTGATCAATGACTGAAACACATCTCTTTGTAACATCATATCATTTTATCAAAGATACATTATTTGTAATTCTAATTCATTGTGACTATAACTATTTGGTGTAACTCATTGCTCAGTGTGTTGCCTATTAGCAATGCTACATTATGTGAGGTTCAACTAACTAAGGGGGACTTTGTTTGTTATTCTAATTCTTCATATTTATACCTGGCAAGTCCAAAGGATTATGCTATGCCCTTCCCTTTATCAGTATTGCGTATGGTAAAGTCACATGTAAAGTGTAACTTACTTATAGGGAATGATAAAAGCTGGAATTCCCAGAGTGAGTGTGAACGGAATTGAAACCGCCACTGATTTCTGAAACGTAAGAATTGTTGGATCAAATTTCAGAATTTACATCTGTACAAGATGAAACCGTTCCCTTACATGACATGTAGGACTTACTTGCACAAGAAAGGAACCTGTTACAACTGAAATCCCACAGGCCTTAATTGAATGAAATTTGTGATCAACGAAATTATTCTGAAACATAAAATTATGCGTGTCAAGATTGTGACTTATGTTCTGAAGCAAGTTTACACTAATGCTTCCGTCAGAAAATAATAAATTTACCTGGGTCCTCTGGTGTCAGGTCTTCTGATCTAAGGACTTTTACATACAGCTTTTCATTTTCGCAGTATTTATTCTTCTCTATGATTGAATCTGCAAAGTTTAGAGCAAAGATAGCACTATAGTGGATGCATGTATTTGCTCAACAATGTTTAAAGAACAATTTGGCACTTGTTCAGAGATTAAGTTAGGTTTAGACAAGCTGTATAAACCCTCTAAATTCAAAGTGTAATACAGCGAAGGACTTCATTAATTAAACTACAATTATGCTACATAGAGTGCAAGTACCATATGAATGTCTGGCTTTGTTGTTTAAGCTTTGTGGCTTCAAGTTGTTAAACGTTTCTATGTGGCAGCCAATCGAAGAATACTTGAAGGGGTTCATTATTAGAAATGTGCTTATATTGCATTGCATAGAAGTGCCAAGTGGGTGCCTGGCTTTGTAGTTAATAGCGTATGGCTACAGATATTAATTTAAAATAATCAGCTACAGATACTCGCGCATTTTGGAAAAGAGCTCGCTTCCGTTTTGTGGCTTACCTCCAAAGAGTGCTCGTACACGTACGAGAGTCCAATCACGCCTAACCGATAAGCAGCGAATTCTGCATGTGACGCGGTATATAAAGGCAATCGAAGAAGGCTCATAACTAGCAGCCATCTTTGAATGGTATTTTTTGCTATTTACGTGTTCTACTAGGTGTCTTTTGGAGACCTATTTGGCATTGGTTGTTTTAGAAGGCCACATCGGATGAGAAATAAAGTATAATGATCTGTGCCCGAGATTTCTAGCTACGTTCGGTGTTCATAGTGAATTAATTAACACACAAACAGACTTAGTTAGATGGCGGCCATGTTGTAATCGGTCATCATCCATAGTTGTGATGCCTGATGCAAAAGATCATGACTGGCGGCCATCTTTAGCTGGTAATTTATATTATTTTCGTTTTCTATTAAAGATCATTCCAGGGCATGTTTGGCATTGATCATATAAGGCCAAGTAGAGTAACATATGAGCAGGAACAATTATTCCATCTACAGTCGATGTTCGTAGTGAAGGCGACAGTATTGGAAAATTGTGGAGACCTTGCACATAGGATATCGTAATATCCAATGTTAACATGGCCCTGTTTGTTATATAATGACAGTCATTTGGTCATCACTAAATCTCGCATGACCCTGCACTACCGGGGAGTTGCAGTCATTAAAAGCAGATTGTATAACTACTATCTAATGAAGGACAAACCTCAACTTCAATATCAGCAGTTTCAGTAAAAATTTAGTAAAAAATTTGCAGTTTCAGTAAAAAATTCGAACACAAACAGAAGTATTTACAGTGTGTGGTTGTTACTTGAATCACATTACATGCCGGCGGTCTACTAAAATTTGATCACATAGACAGAAATACCTGTACATAGGCTGTCACATGGATCGTGCTCACAATCTGCATAGTTCTTAACATTGAAGGAACACTGTCAATATTTAGAAAAATTCTCTTGGTAGGTCTGCACCATGGATAGATACCAAGGATTGTCTAAACCGCACAATATTAGTATTGAGACAATATTATTTGGAAAATTCTGCATACTTGGGTTTAACTACAATGATGGCTTTTGAGAGAATGTAGATAAATGTTTATTTATACCATGCATGCTAGTGTTTGCCATTCTGTGGTAGAGTTTAAAACTCTCCTGATGCTATGTACGGTATCAATCCAGCGATTTTCTTTTAATGTCAACACTTTGTTGACATAATTCTGTCTGAAAATTGCTTTGACTACTTCTAGTACCCATGTCTTTGTCTGTGTGTTTAAGTTAAATGTAATGGTCTACAAGTGGGGCATTATCAACTTTGCACGTAATTCTCGATTGGTGCTGGAGAATTCTTAGTTTCACCATTTGGGTTGTTTTCCCTATGTAAGGGAGACCACAGGGGCACTTGATGCAATAAACCACATTAGTGGTTTTGCAGTTGGAAAAATATTTGATTGTTGTGGTTTTTCCATTGAGCTCAAATTTTTTATATTACTCGTTGAGGCACATGCTATATAGCCATTGCATTTAAAATGACCTTTTATGGGTACTTGTTTTATATTGTCTACTATATTGGTTACTGGTGTTTCATGTGCATGTACCAGTCGGTCACATAAATTTGGCCCGCGTTTGAATGCAAACAGTGGTTTTTCTCTAAGTTCAGGTAATGTTGTCAGCAGAGACGAGTGTTTGCTGACAACCTTCTTCAGTTGATTAGTTTCTGTGCCAAATGTTGTTACACATACAAGAGGTTTGTGATCCGATTTCGGTTTGGTTTCTAACAATGCGTCCCTATTGTTGTACCTAGCTCTCTTAAGCAAATTTTTAAGAAGTTTGTTTGGATAACCTCTGGCTTTCAACTTGTCCTTGAGAATTTTAGCTTCTCTGAAGTAATCTAGCCGTTTGGTGCAGTTTCTTCGTAAACGAAGAAACTGCACGAACGGCAACCCATCCCTCAGGGCTTTGGGATTAAGGCTGTTATATTTCAGCAATGTGTTATTTGCTGTTGGCTTGGTAAAGAGAGTGGTATAGAGGGTGTTATCATCTCCCACCTTAGTTGTTATGTCTAGAAAGTTCATTTCTATGTTGTTACTTTCAGTGGTGAACCAGAGGTTGGGGTTTCTACTGTTTAACCAACTATGAAATTCACCAAGGAGTTCCTTACTTCCCTTCCAAATAAAAAAAACGTCATCAGTGTTTCTCAGGCAACATGAAATGTTGGCTGAGAAAGGATTGAGCAGATGCTAGACATATTTGTGCTCAAAATCTGCGACATAGATGTTTGCTATGTCCGGGGCGTAAATTGCCCCCATCGCAACTCCTTTGAGTTGCTGGTAGAAGCTTTTTTCAAAGAGAAAGAAATTCTCACAGAGGGAGATTCTGATGCAATCAATGATAAACTCTGTTGGCACATTGTGAGGTCTCATCCGTGCATCTAAAAGTTCCTCAATTATCATCAACACTTCGTTCTGAGGAATGTTGGTATAAAGACTTTCGATGTCCATTGATACCATAATCTCACAATTAGGATCGAAATCGTTGATAACTGTGGTCGTATCCCTGATGTATGTGTTAGACTCAACATCAAATGGCCAAATGAAGTAATCAGAATATTGCGCCAGGGGTTTTAAAATCGAGTTGCATCCCGAAACTATAGGCCTCCCATGGGGGGCCAGGGCATGCGTGTGGACTTTTGGGAGAATATATATCGCTGGTACAGTAGGTGATTGATTGATTAGGAATGCGGCTTCCTTTTCACAAAGCCAGCCTCCTTCTAGCCCTCTTGTGCTTAGCAATACAATCTCTTTCTCCAGTCTGGCAGTGGGATTAGTTGTAAGTTTTTTATAGTTTGTCTCAATTGTAAGTTATTTCAGCATTTCAGCTTTGTAGGCTGTACGATCCCATAACACTATCCCTCCGCCCTTATCGGCTGGTTTGATTATAGTGTCAGATAGTGATTGCAGATCTTCAGTGCCTGTTGTTCATCCATTGAGAGATTGTTTTTCACAAAGCATGATGTCATAAATAAGTTTTCTGTTTCAATGATCACTGCACTTTCATAGGTTAGTATTTCTTTAGCCACCATACTATTAGATGGAAAAAACGTAGATGGATGATGTTACCATCAAATCTTGTTTATCCCATCTTTTAAGAAATAAACAAAAACACATATAACCCGTGTGCAACATATATCTAGCTATGAACTGGAAAACATATCATTTGGATCTCTAACATTTATCACTTTCTCAGATATACTTATTCTACATTGCTATTGTCATATTAACAACAGTTCTATTTGATCAATGACTGAAGCACATCTCTTTGTAACATCATATCATTTTATCAAAGATACATTATTTGCAATTCTAATTCATGGTGACTATAACTATTTGGTATAACTCATTCCTCAGTGTGTTGCCTATTAGCAGTGCTACATCATGTGAGGTTCAACTGACTTATGGGGACTTTGTTTGTTATTCGAATTCTTCATATTTATACCTGGCAAGTCCAAAGGATTATGCTATGCCCTTCCCTTATCAGTATTGCGTATGGTAAAGTCACATGTTAAGTGTAACTTACTTATAGGGAATGATAAAAGCTGGAATTCCCAGAGTTAGTGTGAAAGGAATTGAAACCGCCACTGATTTCTGAAACGTAAGAATTGTTGGATCAATTTTCAGAATTTACGTCTGTACAAGAGGAAACCGTTCCCTTGCATCACCTTTATTGTCGCTACAAAAGACAGACACAGCCCGAAGCCTACAACCCGGAGGCCGGCTGGCTACAAAGGCACAAGAGAGAAGCAACAGTCTCTTGTCTTCAATGGTAACACAGCACTTCAGCCGACAACCCTGCAGTCCGGCGGCGACAAAGAAACACAATCTTAAACTCAGACAACCAGTGTACGAGTATGATGGTAGCATGCCACTCCTATCTCAATGAACCGAATGCCCAACATCGTCTGACCATCAAAGTTGCATGTCCTGACAATATTTATGCAGACAATAATTTATGAAAAAGAAAGGGAAAAAAGAAAAAACAAAACAAAACTTGGTACCCATCCCCACCTCTGTCCCAAACTGCCCCCCACTCAGTCCCGCCATCGCACATCCAGACCTCCCCCTTACAGAGCCTGTATCCTAAGATCCCTCGCTCATCAATACTAATCAACCTCGCTGTCACCCACAAACAAATTGCGCACTACACCACGCTTAAAAGAAGGTAAGACATTCTAGGCGCACCCCATGATAATCAAATAGATCTCTGGGGAACCTTCCAATATCCTCGATGATCCGATCTGTCTCGGTATTCCTTAAATGTTCTTTATATAAACCTCAAAAGTTTTTCGGACGGCTTGTGGAGTGGAGCAACTCACCGTAATGCTCTGATTGCGTGCAGCAATACAGCATATCGTGAGCCCAGCGCTTCTTCGTCGGAAGTGGAGCCCTCATCCAGAATAGCGCCACTACGCGCCGGGCAACCAGAAGTCCCATGTCTGTGAGTCGGCTAATCGCTTTAGGTAAGCCCCTGCAACAGCCGAGAAGAGCGAGCACCGGATCCGGAGCCAGCTCCTGTTCTAGGACCCTGCTCAGTCCCGAGAAAATGCTGTCCCAGTATTTCGAAATCTCCGGACATGACCACGCAACTTGCAGGTAGTCAGCAACCGGTGCGTGGTATCTATCACATTCCGCCAACTGTCTGAGGCCATATCTATGCAGGCTCCCTGGGGTGTAATACACTTTCTGGAGAAACTTAAAGTGAATTAGTCTATGCCTACCATTTAGAGACAAAACAGGTGATGGACCGAATGTGGATCAATGTCACACATTCACCCCAGTCCAAAGATCTGGGCCCAAATCCATCGTTTTTTTTGCACTCCACACCACCCTGGGTTAGACAATGGCGATATGCAAATCAGCTCTGACCCTGTGCCCCATGGGAACAGTCCAGTCCGAACTACAAAAGCCATGTCCTTCCCAGAACGGAATCAAGCATCCGAGGACCGGACCGGTTTCGAGGTAACACCTCTCATCAGCCCGGCTAGCTTGACTCCAGTGGTGTGGAGTGCCTGGGACCCACGTCTGGGCATCCCCAGCGCACTTATGGCGGCAATTGCAAACAAAACAGGTGATGGACCGAATGTGGATCAATGTCACACATTCACCCCAGTCCAAAGATCTGGGCCCAAATCCATCGTTTTTTTTGCACTCCACACCACCCTGGGTTAGACAATGGCGATATGCAAATCAGCTCTGACCCTGTGCCCCATGGGAACAGTCCAGTCCGAACTACAAAAGCCATGTCCTTCCCAGAACGGAATCAAGCATCCGAGGACCGGACCGGTTTCGAGGTAACACCTCTCATCAGCCCGGCTAGCTTGACTCCAGTGGTGTGGAGTGCCTGGGACCCACGTCTGGGCATCCCCAGCGCACTTATGGCGGCAATTGCAAACAAAACAGGTGATGGACCGAATGTGGATCAATGTCACACATTCACCCCAGTCCAAAGATCTGGGCCCAAATCCATCGTTTTTTTTGCACTCCACACCACCCTGGGTTAGACAATGGCGATATGCAAATCAGCTCTGACCCTGTGCCCCATGGGAACAGTCCAGTCCGAACTACAAAAGCCATGTCCTTCCCAGAACGGAATCAAGCATCCGAGGACCGGACCGGTTTCGAGGTAACACCTCTCATCAGCCCGGCTAGCTTGACTCCAGTGGTGTGGAGTGCCTGGGACCCACGTCTGGGCATCCCCAGCGCACTTATGGCGGCAATTGCAAACAAAACAGGTGATGGACCGAATGTGGATCAATGTCACACATTCACCCCAGTCCAAAGATCTGGGCCCAAATCCATCGTTTTTTTTGCACTCCACACCACCCTGGGTTAGACAATGGCGATATGCAAATCAGCTCTGACCCTGTGCCCCATGGGAACAGTCCAGTCCGAACTACAAAAGCCATGTCCTTCCCAGAACGGAATCAAGCATCCGAGGACCGGACCGGTTTCGAGGTAACACCTCTCATCAGCCCGGCTAGCTTGACTCCAGTGGTGTGGAGTGCCTGGGACCCACGTCTAGAGACAGCTTTTTAGTATTTGCACAGCAGTAGCGCCACATATCGTCATCTATGGCAACTTGTAAATCAGACTGCCAAGCCACCCTGGCCTTCATAAGCTGTTGTCCCCTATTGGACATGGCTATCCTATAGAGGATTGTTAGCAACGCGCATGAGGATTCCGTTTTAACGATGTATGTGAGTTCCGGGACTTCCGGCGGCTCCGCCAAATCCGGTCCCAGTAGGTCTAAAAAGGCACTGCGAACTCTATGAAATTGAAACCGGTTCAGCAGTGTAACGGCCCCTCGGCCCTCAGCCACCTGCTCCCAGGTCTTAACTATGCCTTCCAGGAATAGGTCTCCCGCCGTGCGGACACCGAGGTCATACAATGCCCGGGCTACGCTCTTCTCTCCAATAAGTGATAGCCACAGGGTCCAGTCCAGAGGCATGTTGGGCGAGTACAATAGCACACCTCCACGCGCCAGCAAAAGTGAATGCCAGGCATGATTTGTGGCAGTTATGGAGTCCAAAATCCCAGTTCTGCCGTCTAGAGGTCAAAACCCCGTGGCCGGGAGGGGTATTGTGCCAGCGAACACCCGCTCCATACGTACGTGGGGAATGCGGGCATCCCCATGAATCCATGTAGTGCAACACGTAATAAAGCTCGAGGTCAGGAGCTCCCAAACCGCCAATGTCATACGGCAGCGTCAGCAAGGTCCACTTCACTCTAGGTTGCTTGCCGGCCCATGCAAGCTTAATCAGAAGCTGAGTCAATGTGAGGAAAAAGGCCTTCAACAATACCATCGGAAGGGCGATAAACAGGAAGAAGAATCTAGGGAGGACTACCATTTTCATAATGGCTATGCTTCCCATGAGGGAAAGCGGGAGTTTACACCAGGCCTCGACATCGTCCTCCAGCTTACTGATGGCAACCCCGTAGTTTTCTCTGAGCAGAGTCTCTGAGTCCGTATGTTTGCGAAATATCTAATAGGGTCCGAAGACGACTGCAATGGGAATTCGATTTCGACTCTCCTAGTAACCGGGGTGAGGGGGAATGCTAGCGACTTCGCCCAATTGACCCGCAGCCCAGAAAGTGCCCCAAAACGGACCACCTCTCTGAGCATAGATGTCAGGCTATTTTCAGGCGGTACAAAAGGGGGTGGTGATGCACGGAGCATATGAATCAATCAAACATTCACACCCAGTCAAAAGATCTGGGTTTACTCCATCACCGTTCTTTAGCCCACTCTGCCACCCCAGTTTAGACATGGCTATATGCAAATCAGTCTGACCCTGTGCCTCATGGGAACAGTCCAGCCCGAACTGCCAAGCCATATCTTCCCTGGACCGGAAACAAGCTTCCGGGGACCGGTTTCTGGCATTCCAGCCGTTTTCAGCCCGGCTTGCTTGAATCCAGTGGCAAAGTGAGCAAGGGACTCACGTCTGAGCATACCCTGCCACACTGATGGCGGCCAAAAGCGGTACAAAAGGGGGTGGTGATGGACGGAGCATCTGAATCAATCAAACATTCACACCCAGTCAAATGATCTGGGTTTACTCCATCACCGTTCTTTAGCCCACTCTGCCACCCCAGTTTAGACATGGCTATATGCAAATCAGTCTGACCCTGTGCCTTATGGAAACAGTCCCGCTGAACTGCCAAGCCATGTCTTCCCTGGACCGGAAACACAATTTTCCAATACTGTCGCCTTCACTGTGAACATCGACTGTAGATGGAATAATTGTTCCTGCTCATATGTTACTCTACTTGGCCTTATATGATCAATGCCAAACATGCCCTGGAATGATCTTTAATAGAAAATGAAAATAGTATAAATAACCTGCTAAAGATGGCCACCAGTCACGATCTTTTGCATCAGGCATTCCAACTATGGATGATGACCTATTACAACATGGCCGCCATCTAACTACGTCTGTTTGTGTGTTAATGAATTCACTGTGAACACCGAACGTAG
The DNA here is from genome assembly GCF_964263255.1 of Lissotriton vulgaris. Taxonomy (NCBI): domain Eukaryota; kingdom Metazoa; phylum Chordata; class Amphibia; order Caudata; family Salamandridae; genus Lissotriton; species Lissotriton vulgaris. The sequence goes on from NC_141687.1 coordinate 463,053,104, forward strand.
CTAAAAATCTCGGGCACAGATCATTATACTTTATTTCTCATCCGATGGGGCCTTCTAAAACAACCAATGCCAAATAGGTCTCCGAAAGACACCTAGTAGAACACGTAAATAGCAAAAAATATAATTCAAAGATGGGCGCTAGTTATGAGCCTTCTTCGATTGCCTTTATATACCGCGTCACACGCCGACTTTGCCGCTTATTGGTTAGGCGTGATTGGACTCTCGTACGTGTACGAGCACTCTTTGGAGGTAAGCCGTGAGACGGAAGTGAGCTCTTTTCCAAAATACGCGAGTATCTGAAGCTGATTAGTTTAAATTAATATCTGTAGCCACAGGCTATTAACTACAAAGCCAGGCACCCACTTGGCACTTCTATGCAATGCAATATAAGCGCATTTCTAATATTGAAGCCCTTCAAGTATTCTCCGATTGGCTGCCATATACAGAAGTATAACAACTTGAAGCCACAAAGCTTAAACAACAAAGCCAGACATTCATATGGTACTTGCACTCTATGCAGAATAATTGTAGTTTAATTAATGAAGTCCTTCGCTTTATTACGCTTTGAATTTAGAGGGTTTATACAGCTTGTCTAAACCTAACTTAATCTCTGAACAAGTGCTAAATTGTTCTTTAAACATTGTTTAGCAAATACATGCATCCACTATAGCGCTATATTTGCTCTAAACTTTGCAGATTCAATCATAGAGAAGAATAAATACTGCGAAAATTAAAAGAAGCTGTATTTAAAAGTTCTTAGATCAGAAGACCTGACACCAGAGGACCCAGGTAAATTCTCGATTTTCTGACGGAGGCATAAGTGTAAACTTGCTTCAGAACATAAGTCACAATCTTGACACGCATAATTTTATGTTTCAGAATAATTTCGTCGATCACAAATTTCATTCAATTAAGGCCTGTGGGATTTCAGTTGTAACAGGTTCCTTTCTTGTGCAAGTAAGTCCTACATGTGATGTAAGGGAACGGTTTCATGTTGTACAGACATAAATTCTGAAATTTGATCCAACAATTCTTACGTTTCAGAAATCAGTGGCGGTTTTGAATTCCGTTCACACTAACTCTGGGAATTCCAGCTTTTGTCATTCCCTATAAGTAAGTTACACTTTACATGTGACTTTACCATACACAATACTGATAAGGGGAAGGGCATAGCATAATCCTTTGGACTTGCCAGGTATAAATATGAAGAATTAGAATTACAAACAAAGTCCCCCTTACTCAGTTGAACCTCACATAATGTAGCATTGCTAATAGGCAACACACTGAGCAATGAGTTCCACCAAATAGTTACAGTCACAATGAATTAGAATTGCAAATATTGTATCTTTGATAACATGATATGATGTTACAAAGAGATGTCCTTCAGTCATTGATCAAATAGAACTGTTGTTAATATGACAATAGCAATGTTGAATAAGTATATCTGAGAAAGTGATATATGTTAGATGTCCAAATGAGATGTTTTCCAGTTCATAATTAGATATAGGTTACACACGGGTTATTTGTGTTTTTGTTTATTTCTTAAAAGATGGGATAAACAAGATATGATGGTAATGTATTACATTCTGTCTTTGTAGGGGGTCACTGTTACAAATATATGTTGTCCTGAAGAAGGTCATGCGATTTAACAACATAAGACCGAAACGTCGACTGCTAAGTCCATCTCTACACTGGCTATTAATCACACATCTGACATTCACTATTAGAACAATAGTAGTCATTTGTCATTAATTTATCTTGATTGGACTTTTTATTGAGATGTTTGATAGGACAATTTATTCCTTTTTCATTTGAAGTTTTGATTAAATCTGTGATATGATTTATACCCTATGAATTTTTAAATATTTACATATATGAAACAATATTTTTTCATAAAGATTTCCCGTGTTGCTATTGTCTCATTTGATTGTCTATTTCATATCTCACAAATAATGTGGTTTGAGATAAACCATGTACAGATCCCAATGTGGTTTAGTCAGATAAATTGATTTTCATATGAAACAGTCTGACTTCTGTAAGTTATCTATTTGTTTGAAACAAATTCCCTTGCCGGTATCCCTTATTTTACATTGTACTTTCTTGCCTCAACTAGAATTCTCTCTCAGCCTGACAGGTACTAAGGAGCCTTTTTGCTGGGCAATACTGTGGCACTTGCAATAATAAAATAAAGTTGCACGTTTTTACTTTTTTACTTTCAGTTAGGGGAATACACTGCTGCTTTCCCAAGCTGCCGTTTACCTAACACCAATAATGCAGTATAAAACAACATCTAACTTGCAAGACAGAATACTGTGTCTATGTCCTGGAATGCGAGTGTCATCTCAAATATATAGGTAGTACCAAATTGCAGGTACACAAACGTATCTTGCAACATCTAAGGGCAATCACCAACAAAGATCAGAATTACCCTGTTGCAAGACACTTTGAGGCTGTTCACAACAGCAACCCTAAATGTCTCAGATACTATGCAATAGAATCCATCCCTTTGACAAAAAGAGGAGGATGCAAGGAAGCCTGCCTTAGACGAACAGAAACTAAATATTTCTTGGAGTTCGATTCTAAATGTCCAGGGGGATTAAATGCAACAGAAGACCTTCGTACATTCCTGTGATCGATCCAAAGCCCTAGTATAAAATCTTAGTCTGCATGTTCATTGAATTTGAAAATGTGAGAGCCATTGAGTAAAAAATGGCTAGAACCTCTGGAACATAAATCCCATCCCGTTCTATTTCAAAATAAAAGATTTTATAGTTTAGAGAATTGGATGACCTACTTGGGATATGTTTTTTATGATTGTTTTTACGACATTATGGGTAGTTTTATCTATGTGTCTTTTAATCAATTGTTTTAGATATGCCACCAAGAGTTATTTATTGTAGGTTTTTTAATACAGGTTTTACCAATTTGTACATTCGATGGTTTACAAATATTTTCTGACATGAAACTCTATACATATGAACATATCAAATCTTTTATCCTGATACTTCAGTTTACCTATTATCTTCTTAAAATTTTTGAAATTGAATATCCATGCACTTTATTGGCACTAGTCACTTTATATGCTAGCACTGAGGCATAGATCACTTTCGTCTATAGTACTGTGGCACTATGACACTTTCTTATCTATAAAGATTTTTGAATTGAATATAAAATCTGAAATGAGATATACAAATGTGTTTATGTAGGCAATGGATATAATTGCCCAGCAAAAAGGTGTTGTGATACAGTCTAAGAAATACTGAAGGATGGATCAAGTAACCAAAGAGAATTTCTCTTCTTTCTTTTCTTTTTAATATAACACGTATTTGTATATAGTTTGTAAGGCACATTGTTGTTTTACTTTACTTCATGTTTAGGTGAGCACGCAGAAGTAAAAGTTTAAGTATTGTATTGTAGTAGCATGTTTGGAATAGTAGGGAAGTTCATATGCATTAATGCAGATATAAATTTGAATGACTTTTTGAATTATGTCTTTTGATGAATGTCCTAAATGAAATGTTTTTAGAAATGAGCATTTATGTTGCTATTTTTAATATTTGACATATCTATCTATGTGAAAAAATGTCAAAAAAACATTTCTATATATGTATTTACAAATGTATTTTCTTTATGTCTACTGCAATATTGAAGCACTTGCACTTTAAAAATGGGGCTTTTCAAAATGCGCAGTTATGTGATCAAGTCCGCTTGGACGGCCGAAACGCGCCGTGACATGTGAAATGGGAATAAAAGAACACTGATACAACAGTTGGTCCACGCTCATGATTCTGTTTCAAAGCAGCGTTTTTCTGCGAGGTATTGCAGATATATATATATATATATAGATATATATATATATATCTATATATATATATATATATAACCTACTGGCCGTTGCCAGTAGGTAGTTATAATTAGGACCTATTTTCCATAGGAAATCCACAATATTCTATTTGGAATAACTTTGGAGCCGGTTGACGAATCTTGGTGAAATTGTCAAAACTGGTCGGGCGCTCTGGTCCGCTCCTATCCTGAAAGTCTTGGGGTGATTCGTCAAGCAAGGGCTGAGAAAAAAGGGGGGTCCTAAAACATGTTTTCCCCGTGTAATTTTCCATAGGAACCTTTAATCGCAGCTACAGCCCGAACTGCTGAACGGAATTACACCAAATTTGGCAGAGAGGTAGACCTTGGTTCAGAGTTGTGCCTTTTGCTTAAATGGTGTAAATCCGTTCAGTAATTCCTGAGAAAATCAAAAGTAAAATCAGATATATATCTATGGCCGCGGGGGATCTGCGCACCCTAAGCGCACCCTGCTGAGCACGAGCTGTATTCTAATTGGCTGTCAACACTCCAAATCAGGTAGTGTTGGCAGCCATCTTGTGCCTCAGTAGAACCGAGGCACAAGAAACCTAAGAAAAAACATGAAAAGGGGGCAGGGTAGAAACACCCTGACCCCCTAGGCCTGATCAGGTGGTCCAACAAGGACCCCCAGGGCCCCCCAAAAATGTTTTACAAAAAAAAATCCGCAAAATCCGCACAGGGTGTGCAGATTGTGCCAGTAAAAAAAAAAACGAAGCGCAGGCTCCCGCGTTTCTTTGGTAATTGGAGCCCGGGGGCCAAATCCCAGAGGCACTGCTTATTATGTAAAGGGGGGCCCAGAGGGGCTCTCAGGCCCCCCCAGCCCCTGAGACCGCCACCCCGGGGCTTCTTTCAATTAGGTGGGGGGCTCTCTGGCCCCCCCAGCCCTGGTGACCGCTACCCCGGGGCTTCTTAAAATTAGGTGGGGTGGCTCTCAGGCCCCCCCAGCCCGGGGGACCGTCACCCCCAGGGCTTCTTTAAATTTGTTGCAGGGGGCTCTCAGGTCCCCCCGAGGATCGCCACCCCCCAGGGCTTTTAGAAAAGAATGGTGGGGAGCTCACATCCCCCCCGTCCCCCCTCCTGAAGCCTTGTTGCGGCTGGGGGGCTGGGCCCCCAGGGCCGGCTCCTGCAGTGTCCTGCCATAGCAAACTACAGTGTCCCGGGGCTGGACACCCCGGGACACTGTAGTTTGCTATGGCAGGGCGGGAGCCTCGCGGCTCCCGCACTACCATAGCAAATTTGGTTTGCATTTTGAAAGAGAGAGCAGGTGCTCTCTCTTTCAAAATGCAAACCAAATTGCTTTTCCACACGGGGAACTGCATCTTAGCAAATACCCATGTGGAAAAGCAATGCCGGCTCCAGCAAGAGGCGGGGAGCCGGCTGGGACCCTGGAGGGATTGCAGACACCCCCACGGTCTCCAACGAGAGGCCAGGCCCCGGGAGATGGAGTCCCCGGGCTATAAGTGGCCCAGGAGGGGGGCCAATCGGCCTCCCTCCCCAAAGTAATTTTTTTTTTTTAATAAAAAAAAGTCTGTCCCGGGGAATGTGGCCCCGGGGCCATAAGTGGCCTGAGGAGGGGGCAACACAGCTTCCCTCCAAAAGATAAAAAAAATAATAAAGGCCATGCTCCGGGGGATCGGGGCCCCGGGTCGATTAAGGCCTTGGGAGGGGGGCCACACGGCCCCCTTCCAAAATATATATATTTTTTAATTAAAAAAGGGGTCAGGCCCTGGGGGATGGGGTCCCCAGGGCCAAAAAAATAGGAAAAGAAGGGGGTGCCCACAGCCCCCCTTCTCAAAAAAAAAAGAAAAAAAGCGGCTTCACGCTGAGGCCCGGCCCCCTCGCTGCAGCACTATGCAAACGCGCCCCCTGGCGCATTTGCAGATGGGGAACGAATTCCCTCTGAATACTGGGGGTCCCTGGGGGCAAACTAGCCCACCAGGAACCTCCAGTATGCGCCAGTGGGCTGCGTTGCAGAGAGGTGTTCTGAGGCCCTCAGGATTGAAGGGGAGGTAATCCCACAACTTAGAACGCACCACGGAGCGCGATTGCACAGTGGTGAAGGGAAGGGGCGAGGCCGGAGGTGATAAGTGTGCAAACTCATTCATGCTAACAAAGATCAATAGAACACTATTAAATATACTTATACACCTACATCGACATTACACACCAGCACACATCCTATTCACTTATGCAGTTATCCTACTCTTTTATGCAAACAATTGATCATACTTACATTTACTAAGCTACACACTTATACAAACACCACTATATTTATTCATATAGATAGGAACTCATACTTAGTGTGTTAAAAAATCACTATTACAAGTATACAATTTTCGATAAAGTCACTCCTACAATCACTGAGTCTTATGTATACTTATTTATATACAACAACTGTCACATACACTGCCTTTTATATTTCTACTTTGTGGGACATGTATCATTGAGAAATATATTTACTCATCACCACACCAATAAAGAGATTCACTCACCCAAACAACTGTTTCCACGTGCAGTCTTAACCTCATATACATACTAAATCAACTATTTACACATCTTTGGACAGTCACACATCTCCCGCCCAACCGCACACACATTCACTATCTGATACAAATACTCACTTAACTAATTAATACTAATATAGACTTTCACATAGCTAGTAACCAACTTATGTAGTAGTTTACACAGGAGATAGAGTGACACAGATATTCACACAGTTTAATCACTATCACATATATTTAGTGAGACACTTTAAATTAGTCACTTAGACAGTCAATCACAGTGCTACTAAATCCTCCATCCAGACACTTATACATCCACTCAGTCTTCAATGCAGATTGCTATATATATAATACTGATTTAAATATTGAACCAAACCACATTCACTGGATGATGTCATCAGTGATGTCATTTGAGATGTCATCAGTGATGTCATCAGTGATGTCATCAGTGATGTCACTGACCATGTCATGAATAATGTAATTTGTGACATCATCAGCAGTGGAATGCAGGCGCGCGAGTTATAGTTACTACAACTAACTATAACGGAGGGATTTCAATGGTTTTGTACGAGTGAAATGTCCAGCTAACTATAACACCCCTATAACCTATGTTTTTTACAGTGAATTTCAAAGGTTTTTAAAATGCTAATTCCTAACTATAACATGTTTGAAACCTATGGCTTTTTCAGTGAATATTTATATATCAATATATATTAATATATCAATAGTGCCAAATGTTGGCTGCTGTTATTTTGTATTTGCTTTTATCCCCTCCCCCAATGAGGGCAAACTCCTCCTGGTGCTGGGGGTGCTCATTGATTTCCCCTTTCTTAGCACTGGCAAAGCCTCAAATGAGGTGCAGTGCACACTTTTAGGCTGCCTCATTAATATGCGTAGGATGTCGCACACACATATTATATGGAATCTGGAGGGAATCCTTAGTCTCTCCCAGGCCCTTCAGCTATTATTTCCCCAGATCTGTCCTGATCTTGCCTAACAGCTTTATCAACTTTTTTTCGGTGGGTAGGAGGAAGGTAGGCCTGGCCCACTCCTATCACCCTTCCTCTCACCACTACTCCCACTCCACCAACAGATATGACCCAGGTGGTGGGAATTGGAAGGGAATGACTAGGATTTATACTAGTCCTTTCCCTTCCGAATACCACTTCCTGTTCTTTTCAAACAGCTACTTCACCTCAAAAAACGTCTCTGTCCATGAGAACCAATCTGAGAGGAAGAAGTTTTATTTTCTGTGCACCATCAAGGAGCCACATGATTTTTGGATTTCTTCCTAAGCTAAGAGAAAATTCAAACAGCATCTGGATCTTTGCTGGGGAACAGACATACAGGTCTGTGCCCACGCAAGGACCCCTGAGGCTATTTAGATTTTTTCAGATAACATCTGGCTCCTTTCCAGTGGGACAGACATACACATCTGTGGTTATTACACTCATGCTGAGAACATCATCAAGAGCTTGCCAGAGAGTATGCATGTTCAAAAAGTGGAAAGTGCTCCTTATGCTGCTAGGCCGCGCATTCCAGGACTCCATGCTCAGCTCATGGCTGAGCGTCTGCTGCACCCAGACCGTCCTGGCATCTCTGTACTCGCATTCACTTGAAAGGGTGTTTCATGAGCTGCCTGAAGTGCCAGGCATAAAGGGTGACAGCAAGGCTCTGGAATTGAGCGTGGAACAAAGAGTGTCAAATGTGGGCTTTTTCTTCATTTACCAAACGAAGCGCATTACTTCCTGGGAAGAGACATGGACAAGCCTTACAACCAGCCTTTCTCAAGATGGTGGTCTGCCCATAGGATGTTCTGATGTTCCTAATCCAAGATAAAGTTGAGCCTTTTTTCTATGATGTCAGTTCCTTTTTTGAATCACATAAAACCAAAGCAATCACAAAAGGTTTAGGCATCACAATGCATTATTTCTCTTAATCTTTGTTATGTTATTTTTCCCTTTGCCACAATTTATGTCCCTGATGTTTGCTTGAAGGACTAAGATCATTTTAGATTTCTTGTTTGGCCCTTTTTTCCCCCCAATATTAGGAGAAGTTATTACATTTGGACTAAGCTGGTAATCTAGATCCAACAGGCGCAATGATAATCTCCACACTTACCTGACCCACTAACAACGATACTAGGATACTATCATAGTTAGCAGCAAACACAGTAAAAGGGGAATGGGACAAGGTAGGAGAAACACAAACACTCTTCACTCTGCCTGTCCTTATAGGGGGCTTAAGCTGCACTGCAGAGACCTTGAAATTTAAATCAAGAAACATTCATTTTGGTATTTCATTTGAATCTGGGTCACTTACTAATATGATCTATCCTATAGCATGTGACCATCTCCGCGTTTCTGATTCTCTATAGTCGGATGAAACACTGTGACTTCCTAGAGCTGAATACAAACAACATTTCTATAATACATGCAGTAAATAATCTGAAATACAATACACATTTCTATAGAGAAAACTATCTTCAGTGATTTGTAAATTAAGTCAGTGAACACGATTCTCAAATTATAACATTCTGTAAAATAATGAGTACAAATTAGTATTGAACTCTTCCTCCTGACAAGAAGCAATCCCTTGCCCACCACTGTCAATAACTTAACATAATATGAACCATAAAAAATATATATAAACAAGGTGTGTACAGGTTGAGGACTGGGGGATCGGCAAGTTTGGCAGTGCAGGATTTTCCCCATCTTAACTCTAATTGACCCCTTCAGCTTGATTTACTCCCTTGGTAATTATTCTTTAAACATGACTGCACATTTAGATAATAAAAGACTGGGGGACACATTCATCAAGCCTTTTTCCGTACGCAAACAGGCCTTTTCCAATGCATGTAGGTTTTGTCATTTGCAATTTAGGGAATCGCAATTTTTTGCGATTACCTAACTTGCGAATGCATTTAGGGAATCACAATTTCCGACTCCCTAATGCCGATGCATGTAGCCTTTCCTAAATGCGAACTGTGCATTTAGGAAACGATAATTACCATCAACTTCAAGTTGATGGTAATATGCGTATGCTTTGAAAAATGCACAAAAATGAATTTTCCAAAGTACCATGTAGCGCACACATGCATTGCAGTTGATGTTAAACCTCTTGAGGCGAATGTAGGAGTATATTACACGATTACCTGTTTTAATTTTCAGTGTCTGGAACACTATTACTGTAAAAAGGTATTTGCTTAAGTCCTTGGGTGCTAAGGATGTGCTGGAGATGTCACAAACACTGGCACTCGGGTGGTAAGAGTCCAGCATGTCCTCGCAGCCACTCGCGTGGGAAGCCTTGGCACTCTCCCAAGCAGGCTCCACCGCAACATGCCTTCACTGTGGAGGGCACACTCTGACCCCTCCCCCAGCAATCTGATGACATCAGTAGGCTGATGTCATCAGGATGCACCAGGGATACATGACTTCCAGCACTTTGGCAAAGAAGGGCCAGCTAGGTAAGTCCTCCCACCCGGGGGAGGGGGAGAAATTGGGCCGGAAGAGAGGCACTGGAGAAAAGGAAAGAGTTTTTACTTTCCCCCAGCGTCTCTCTACAGTACATTCCTGCTATGTGATTGAGGATGGGACCACGATTGTGTAGCAGGAATGCATCCACTAGACCACCAGAGATTGTTTATGGTGGGGAAGCGCTCCCTTGGTTAAGGGTCATTCTCCAAGTTGGCTGGCACATTTTTGGGTCATTTTCTGTCCTCCCCGGTAGCACATCAGGAATGTTTTAGGCTGATTTGCCCCCAGGGTGGAAACCCACTAGACATCGGAGATATAAATAATATTGTTAATGGGGAGAGACCCCTTGAGCAATGGTCGTTATCCTCAAAGGGGCATTTTTCTTTTGCTCTATGATTAATAATCATGTTTATAGGGAGCAAACTCTTGGGCAAAAATATTTCCTTGAAAGGCCATTTTTCTTTCTACTCCCTGGTGCAAAATCAGCAGTATTTTAGGCCGAACTGCCACACAGGGGGGACACACCCACTAGACATCATATATGTTTATGGGGCACGACCCCTTGGGCAAGGGTTACTCATGTCAATGGAGCAATTTCCTTTTATTTCTACCCCTAAATGGGAAAATCTGATGTTTTTAAAGCAGATCGGCCACCTGGGGAATGGAAACCCACTAGACACCAGGGATATAAATAATTGTGGGTGAAGGTGGGGTAGAAACCCACTAAAGACACCAGGGAATTAGTGCTCCTATGTTTTTTTGTGGGGCGTGATCCCTTGGGCACAGGTAGCTCCCCTGAGGGGCATTTTTGTCTTTTGTGTCCACTCTTTCTAGGTTGAGATCAGCTGTTTTTTAGGCTGATCTGCCCCTTGGAGCGGTTTAAACCCACTAAACACCAGAGATTGTATGCCCATTTTTTGTGGGAAATGGACCCTTGGCAAGGGTTGCTTCTTCCATGAAGTGGGCATTTTGTCTTTTACACCCTCCCTGGTGTGATATTGGATGCTTTTTAGGTCGATCTCCCCACCAAGTGAGTCATACGCATACGAGACACCAGGGAATAAGATCTTTTGTGTGGGGGAGAACTGTCTCTGGAGTAAGGGAAGTTTCTTTTCTAGGATGCCAATTATATATCTTTGTTTTATGCCTCCCCCCAAACCCCCTCCACTTTTGGGTGTAGATCAGTTTTTTTTAAATCCAACCTGCCCCTCGGACCAGACTTAATTGTGTTTTATGTGGGTTCTCTTTTATTTCTTATCATGTGCATATCTCACTTTAATGTTTTTTTTCTTTTTATTGTAGTGAATGGTTTTGCTTTTATCTGTGACATACCCGATTGCTGTTTTGGCATTAGTAGATCTGCAGTTTTTATAGTTGCATGTGTTTGGTACAGAATTTTTTTTTGTAATGTTTACTTCAAATGTGTATCATTGCCCTAGTTGATTGTTTTTTTTTACTGTTGTAATAATTTTAGTGTATGCTGCTTCTGCTGTATTGTCTTTCAAATTCACTTTTGGATTACTGCATGATATGTTGTCTTGTGTGTCATTTTTTACCTTTTTAGTTGGATATCTTTGGTGTTTGCTGTTTCTGTCCCGAGTATGTGTATTTGATCCATAGTATAGATTTTTGTGGCAAGTAAGAGGCATCTAGGCATCTTTTTGTTTAGTAGAAAGTTCATTGTATGGGTTGTATTAATAGTTTCTTTACAGATCTTTATATTTCATTAGTTTTGTTTACTGTTTGACACAGCCACAGTTTGTTGAGTTCTAATTTGACGCAGTGTTTATAGGTGCCTGTTTTCTTTGCGAAAGATTTATTAGTAAGCATTGAGGTTGGTTGCAGGCTGATTGTCCAGCAGGCAGGCTGATTGTCCAGCAGGCTGTTGGTTTGCTTATTAAATCTACCCACGAGACTGACTTGTATCTGAGGAAGAGGACCAAGTGCAAGATTCTGGCAGTAAACTTTCTGTCCTAGAAGAATTATCTAATGATGAATCCACTATTAGCACTGATGAAGTGCCTCATCTTATGGACGATATTGATGTGCCCATAGTGCAGCATGAATGAGCTGGTTTGCAGCCAGGGGCTGGAAGGTTTCCTATTAAGAGCTGAACCCTGCATTGTGAAGCCTTTTTTGCCTTCATTTAGTTGTGTTGCAGGGTGTATAGTTAATACTGAGAACATTTACCTATCAATTTCGTGCAGCTCTTTATTGATGTTGTATTTTTAGATGATATTGTTGAGCAGTGCAATTTGTATGCTGAACAGTATTTGAGCCTCACTTCAGACCCACTCTAGAGCCACCCAGTAGACTTTTACAAATCTCTAGAAGATGAAGCAGTTCTGGGGTTTAACGTTTTTGGTGGGATAGCTAAGGAAGCCATCATTGTCTTTATAGAGGTCTGCTAGTCCCTAGATGGCAACTGCAATTTTTACAGCAACCATGAGTCAAGATCAGTATTTGCTTCTGCAGCAGGTCATGCATTTTGTGGATAATGCTGCAGTGTTGCTACATGATCACCCTGATTCCGACAGTCCCTTTTAGATACAGCCTATCCTTGACCATTTAGTTGATTGTTTTTCAGAGATCTGCATTCCTGGTCAAGGTATATCTGTGGACGAGACTCTGGTCCTGTTCAACGGTTGTTTGGTTGTATGGCAGTACATCCTTGCAAAGAGAGCATGTTATAGAAATAAGGTATATCTGTGTGCGAAAGTGCCACTGCATATGTGTACAATTTCAGGGTGTGCACTGTTCGTTATTCCACAATTGACTTTCCTGGTTGTCCTTATGCTTTTGGAGTCAGTGAAACAATTGTGTGGGAACTTGCCAGAACACATTTTCGCAAAATTCACCATTTACATGTTAACGATTTCTACATAGGTGTGCAAATATTTAAAGAATTATTCAGAAGTAGGCATGTGGCACAATACACTCTATATAATAGTTACCTTAAAGAGCTTGTGTGTAAGAAGCTTCAAAGGGGACGAGCAGTTCCTTGCATAGTAATGAACTACTCATGAAGCAAATTTCAGACAGAAGAGATGTCCACATGCTCACAACTATTCAAGATGAAAGTATTGCACCTGTGACTGTATGGGGTCAGCAAGCAAAAGTGTGAATTCTAGTCTATAAAAAGCACACTGGAGGTGTAAATAGAGTAGATCAAAGGTTGGAGCCCGAGGTGGGCGAGCCAACAAATTAACAGGGCGCGGTAAGCCGGAGTCAAGCCAATGGTCTGGCTTAACCCCTGGAGCCCATGCACGAGCTGAGCCCAGAAAATATTTAAAATATAAATCATACAACAACAATCTCTGCACTCCTCAATGCAATCATGGGGGGAGGGCTTGTGCCTGACTCCTGGAGAGGTGCAGAGGTGGTCCCCATTTTTAAAAAGGGCAGTCGGGATTTACCCGGGAACTATAGGCCTATAAGCCTAATAGACTCCAGCCAGAAATTGGCCGGGAAAACCATCTTGGGGAGAATTACTCAATGGGTGGACGACAATCACATTCTGTCCGACATGCAGGCTGGGTTCCGTTCGGGTACAGGAACTATTGAACAGGCCTTTAGGCTTTTGTTGTTACACTGGAAGGTGGTGGTGCTGGGCAAAGGCAGTCTTTATCTGGCCTTTATTGACCTTAAGACTGCCTTTGACCTAGTACCAAGGGAGGAACTTTGGAGGGTGCTTCATGGTTTAGGGATGCCCCCATACCTATTGAACCTCCTCATTAACCTGCACACCAACACCTATGCCCAGGTTAGATGGGGGTTGAATGGGGAAAAGACCGATAAGATCAGGGTCGAGAGGGGAGTAAGACAGGGCTGTGTTTTGGCCCCCACCTTATTCTCCCTCTATATTAACGGGGTGGTAGATCATCTATTGGGCGAACCATCAGATGCCCCCAGCCTGGGTGGAGTAAAAATTCCAACTCTGTTGTTCGCCGACGACACCCTTCTCATCTCCAAAACCCCCCAAGGTCTACAGTTTTTGCTGAACCGCTTCCAGGATTTCTGTACCACTAAAGGCCTTGTCATTAACATAGACAAGACTAAGTACCTAGTCATGCACCCACCCCGCAAACTTGGTCGCCCTCCAATCCTGAACTCCATACCCTTAGAAAGAGTGGCGGAATTTGATTATCTGGGGATCCGCCTGAATGATGCAATGAGCTGGACTGCCCACATTGATAAAATGACTCTGGCCCACAAAAGGGTGGGGGGCGCCCTTCTTAAGGAATACAATAACTCCTCCAAACATTGTGTTGCACCCACACTGGAGATCTATAAAGCTCGTGCAGTCCCTGCTTCTCTCTATGGATCGGAACTGTGGGGTTTGGGCAAAGTCGATTCATTGAGTAAGGCCGAAAATAAATTTATCAAGGATCTTCTTGCTATTCCATCAAGCAGCCCGACCATCCCAATGCTCTTGGACACTGGCTGTAAAGCCATAAGGGACCAGGCTCGGCTTCGCCCCCTTCTGCTCTGGGCACGTTTGTGGAGGGTCCCGGAGCTACAATCGTATGCCAATGGTCTAGCAGAAGTGATGCATGCTGACGGTTGGAGCAGCATCAAATGGCTGAAGGACATAAAACATCTTTTAGGGGAACTGGGTTTGGCTTCTTGCTGGCATAGTCACTCCGCTCCACCTAAGAAGATTCTAAAAAAACTTTACTGGGAGTGGGTTGACGTGAAGCGTTCTAGTAGCCAGCAGCATTGCAAAACCACCGCAGCTTTCCTGTTGTTCAAAGACGTTGTCTTGTATGAGCCATATATGGATATTATAACAGTGGCTATGGATAGGTCCTTGTACATTAAATTTCGGCTAGGAACCTTGCCTTTGGCGGATCTCTGTTCAAGGTGGAATAAAGCCCAGCCCACATCACGCTTTTGTGCCTCTTGTCCGGACAAACCAGAGACGGTGCCACACTTCCTTTTCGAATGCCAGGACTATGGTCGCCCCAGATCGCGTTGGCTTGCCCCCATTTGCAGAGAACTGGGGACTCGTCAGCACTCTGTTGCCCTACGGATTCTTTTAACTAATACAGCCCCTCCTATTGTTTGTGCTGTAGCAAAATTTTTAAAATGGGCTTGGTTGTTAAGACTTAGAAGACTGTCCATAACAATTTAATTCTTTTTTATCTAATTTATGCTGACACACCGTGTTTTAATTATCATCCCACTTGTACAGTCTTATTTATTTCGACATGCTGTTTTTATCTTTTTGTACTGCTTTTATGATATGTGCATATCGAAATAAAGCATCAATCAATCAAATCATACAACAAACCTTATGTAAAATATGATAAATTGTCTTCAAAATTTTTAAAAGGTGCATTTCTTTAACATCTGGTTGCTTAGACATTAATATGTCACATTATAGCACTGCACTGAGAAGAACTTTTTAATAAACATGAACATTGAGCTATTCCCGCCCCCACCATGGCGACAGTGTGATTAGAGAATTAAGTGGCAAGACAATGGTCACGTGAACCCTGTATGTGTCCCAGAATGTCATAGATATAGCAACTTTATAGTATATTAAATCAAACACAATAGATTTTTGCACAGCTGGTATATTGAACTCACACATTTCAAGGTGCTTTGATATGCGGTAATGAAGAAAAGGAGGATCGGTGAAATAAAATATTTGCCTAAGATCACACAGTTTGGTTAAGCGGTGATGCCGTGTTTAATCTAGCTTTTCTGGTTTCACTTTGTAGTTCTCTATTCTTGGTACCTTAAATGTTAATCCTTTGTTTTTACCTCTGGACATGAGGGTACAGTGAAGGTGACAGGCAGAAGCCACATGAAAGCTCCACTTCTTATGGACTCTTGGTTCCAAAACGCCTTTATGCTTACCCAAAAGCCAGACTACAGGTTCGAGCTTTCAACAACTCTCCTACTTCTATTTGGAGCCTAACAGTGCTGATTGAAAGTCATACATCTTGTGCAAGAAGTTGGCTGTTCATTTGTTGAAGGGTTTAGTTACATTGGATGTGCATGCAATCATAGATGTTTTTTTTATTTTACCAATAGTAGGTTATTTTTAAATTTGGAAAAAGCCTAAAATTAATGTGCTGCTTTAGTTGGATGTTTTTTCTGTATGTGCACCCTGTTCATTCTGTGATTGCTTTAGAAATTAAAGTGGCATGGAGCGTTATAGATGATATCTGACTGGCGTTTGGCTCTCAGTGTGTGTGGGCTGGTGTTGTGTGTAAACTGCGTTTGGCTAGCAGTCTGAGTGGACTGTACTTTGGCAGGCTGTGTGAGTGGACTGCCGTTTTGGCTGGCAGGGTGTGTGGACTGGAATTTAGCTGGTGAGGTGTGTGGACTGGTATTTGGCTGACCATGTATATGGACTGGAAATTGGCTGGTATTGTGCGTGTACTGACGTTTGGCTGTCTGTGTGTGTGGACTGGCATTTGGCTGTTGGTGTCTGTGGACTGACATTTGGCCGGGGGGGAATAGGCTGAACTTTTGATGATGGGGCGTGTCGACAGGCGTTTAGCTGGGGGGGTGTTTGTGTGTGTATGGACTGCCGGTTTGACTTACGAGTGTGGACTGATGTTTGGCTGGTGGCGTGAGTGGACTGTCGCTTGGCTGGCGATGTGTGTGGTGGCAGTTCACTGACGGTGTATATATAGTGGTGGTTGACTGATGGTTTGTGTAGTGGTATCTGGCTGGCAGTGTGTATGTAGTGACTTGCCACTGCTGGTGTGTTTGTTAGTGGGTTGATGTTTGGGTGATTGGCATTGTGATTGATATGGCAGTCCTGTGGAAGAATTAAAGTGTAGGGCTTTTGAATGGTGCGGTTTGTTGATGTGTGTGTTGTAATGTGTTGGGCCTGTGTCGGGGGGTGTGAATGGTTTTCTGTGTAAGACACATGAAAGGTGCGTAAATGGCCTGAAGAGGGGTTTGACACTCATTGTGGCTTCACAGCTCATGAGCTGCATGTCACAAAGTCAGTATTTTGAATTATCTTATTAACAGTGTTTTCTGCGCTTTCATTTTGTGAAATCATTTGTTAATAATATTTAAATTTTTTACTTTTCACTCATGCTTGTGCCAAACCCAAAGTGGATGGGTGTGCAGTAATATTTCTCTTTTTTGACTTTCACTACCAGGGAAAGCCTACCAAACACAAATATTTGTGTAAACCAGATACCAGAGTGGTGTCCCTAGCATGGTACCCACAAAGTTTTCTTACCCAGAAGCCAGTGCAAACCTCAAACACTGACTTAAATACAAGTTTTGTTTACATTTCTGTGAGTGAAAGTACTGGAATCTGCTGGGAGCCACAAGTTTACTACTACCCATGTTCCCACATGTATCCCGATAAGGATGGTCCCTGACCTGTGTGGGTGAGCATAGCATGCGCGCAACAGGAAAGGGTCCAAAACGCACTGTGATGCCATCAACAGGGTAGCTGTGTTTCCTGGGCCTGGGTTCAGCGGCCACCCAGGGAAACCTGCTAAACCCAAACATTTCTGAAAAACTAGACACCCAGGGAAGTCCAGGGTGTCATGCCTCGCAAGGACAAATAGGAAACTCTGGGAAATCAGAATCAGAATTGTGTGGCTCTCAGCAGATTCTGGAAGTTTATGTCACAGAAATGCAAGGAAATGCTCAACGTTTCGCAACGTTTGAAGTTTGCAGCGCACTGTGTTCAGGACAACTTCATCGGATCAATGCGAGGCACAGTACCCTAGACTCCCCTGGGAGTCTTGTTTTCAGAGGATTGGGTGGATTTCCCTGGGTGATAGTTGAGCTAGGGCCCAAAATCCACAGCTACTCACATTACAAAGAGAGCCCGCTCCAGCAGAAAAATGTGATGTGTATGTTGTGAGTTGGGGCCTTTCCTGTTATGGGCACTTGGCCCAGACACACAAGTGAGGTGCCATTTTTATTGGGAGACTTGGGGGAATGCTGGTGAGAGCAAATGTGTGTCTTCCCACAGATTACATACGAAATGTGAGGAAAATGTGGTTTTTAACCAAAGTTCTTCTGGGTAAGGAAACCTAGTGGAAGTCACACAAATCATGCCACCCTAGAATTTCCTTGGTGTCTGCATTTCAGAAATGTACGGGTTTGGTAGGTTTCCCTGAGTGCGGGCTGAGCTAGGGCCCAGAATCCACAGCCACACAACTTGCACAAAAAAAGGTAAATTTCAGTGGAAAATCTGGATGTGTTCATGTATCTTTTGGGTCTTTTCCTATTGCGAGCACTAGGCACCATCACACATGTTAGGTACCATTTTTATTGGGAAACTTGGGAGAATGCTGGGTTTTAGGAAATTTGTGGCTCCCCTCAGATTCCAGAAATATTCCTCACAGAAATGTAAGGAAAAAGTGTTATTAGCCAGTGTTTGAGATTTGCAAGGCATTCTGGGTAAGAAAACCTGGTCAGAGCCACACACGTCATGCTAACCAGAACTTTCCTTTGTGTTTAGTTTTTAGAAATGTATGGGTTTTGGGGGGTGATGACTGCGCTAAGGCTCAACATCCACAGCTACCCAAATTGTAAAACAAAAATATGGATTCTGCTGGGAGAATTTTTTTCGAGTTTTGGGGTGTTTTGTGTCGCAGGTGCTAGGCCCAGCCACACAAGTCTGGTAAAATTTTTATCGGGAGGTATGTGGAAACGCGGAATAGTAGAATACTTGTTATTACAAATTGGATTTCCCTGCATTTATGGCTTCGAAATGTAAGCCAATGTGCAAGAAAGAAAACATTTATCAAAATACCCTCTGTAGTGGACTAGTTGTAGGTCTTGCTGCTCAGCCATAAGTAAAATGTTAGTAGAATATTGGTGCGCGTGAGAATGGAGAGTTTGAATGTGTGAGTGTGAGGATCAGTTGGAGACGGGCTGAGAAGCAAGTGAGCTGCTCCTGGTGGGGTCCATCCTTTGATACTTATTATCTGAATAATAAATCATCCTTCATATGCTACACCTCGTCTTCTTCCCATCATTTCATCATATTTCATTTGGTGGCGATCCGGAAGAACCTAAGTTCAGAACCTGCCTGTGCTGTCTTAACAGATGGAAACAGAAATCTGAGATGAACTAAGGTAAATCAACTATCTTGAAACAGTAACCTACGTACTTAAGAACCTGACACCTGGGACCCCACCAGTGACAATCGTCTGTCTCCCACTGAAGTGTGTCAGGACTTGAGGTTTTTATGCCACCTTCCACTCCTTCAGTTTGCGGGTTGCTGCCTTTAGATTTGTAAAGATACCGGACCTGTGCCTGGCAGTTCCTGAGTTGTCAGTCTCTCTCTCATCAAACCAAAATCGGTATGAGAGAGAATCCATCAAATAAGGATATCCGGTGCTCTAAGGAGTGTTCGACTGTCATAGAGGACGGCCAGGTATGAAAACGATCTCCACGTTTTGTCAGCGTCCTGCCTTCCACAAGCATTAGAAGAGATCGTCTAAATTTCAATTGCGAATTACTGTGTTTGTCAGCGTGAGCATCAAGCGCCATCTAGTGAGGCTTCCCGAGTACTTCGCCCAGCTTTATATAAAGGTTTATTCGTCATTTTTACTTCATTTTCGTAATCTGTCCATGGTGAGGTGTTATTGCGGAGAATCGGACTACAAGCTCGGTGACAAGCGGTTCGGGAAGTCAGTGCCATCTAATACAGGTCAGACTGTGTTTCAAATTATACTTGGATGTTTTTAATATCATAGATGGGCTCCTTCTCACCGCTGTGGGAATATTTGGCAGTTGCAAGCTTAAATCATGCGACATTTGAATTGTCCAAGAGGCACATTCTTACCACGAGCCTCCGTCGATTGATCTGCCTGTGTCACAAGAGTCTCTGCACAATCCACTTCTGGAGATTTACCTCTCCTATGACGTTGTGGGAGTCTGCAAGAGCACGCACTCGGCGTTAACCACCCGACCCTGTTGATTATTTCCGTACCGCCATTTTGGCAATATTGAGTGTCACATCATTACCCTTGGGCATTGTGAAACTTAACCCCTGTAGTGGAGTCCACTTTATTTGTGAGAATTGTATGGGTCCAGAAGGATCTCACATCTTATTTAAAACTCATTGCCTCCCTGGCACAAGGAAAGAACGTAGCAGTTTCAGCAGGCTACACATCGAGGGATCTGCTAGAAGTATCTGCGGAGAAGATTTGTCCACAGAACTTTCATAATCCTTTGCATGGATCTTCTTCTTTGACAAACATCTCGGGTGAGAAGGTTCGCTCACCGGCGGTTATCCTGTTTTCATTACTGTGTCATAGTTTTAAAAAAAAAAGAAAGAGAAAGGGTGGTAATGAATTTGCATATGTTGCGCTTACAACTCCTTATTAAAAAAAAAATGAATTTGCCTGTGTTGCGCTTACGGCTACACCAAGCTTTGTAGCTTCCTTATTAAAGAAAAAAAATGCATTTGCCTGTGTTGCACTTTCAGCAACACCAAGCTTTGTTGCTTCCTTATTTAAAAAAATACATTCTGCTGTGTTCATTCTTTCTTCAAATGCTTTGTCACTTTTAACTGTTTATGTATAATCATTTAATATGCTTGTGATGATTTATGCTTGTATTTATCTAGGAATGTAATGTGTTTGAGAATTGGCATGTAATAGGAAGGGTACTACAGTCTTTATTTTATTATTTTGTTATATGTTATACTAGCAGCCCGCCCCGGCGTTGCCCGGGGCAGAAGGGGGCTGGGGGCAGCATTTAAAGTCTCTGTACATTCCCGCCTGCCTCGCCGCCACCCCCCGCCGCCTGCCCCGACATTGCCCAGCCCGCCTCCCACCTCCCGCCCGACATTGCCCAGCCCGCCTCCCACCTCTCGCCCGACATTGCCCAGCCCGCCTCTTGCCTCCCACCCGACATTGCCCAGCCCGCCTCCCGCCTCCAGCCTCGCGCCTTCATCCCCCCGCCTCCCGCCTCCCGCCTGCCTTTGCCTTACCTGGCCGCCCGCAACGTACTTCACCGGACTCCTCGCCACTCTTTGCCTCTCCATGAGCAGCCCACTCCAGACTCCACGCCACTCCTCGCCGCACGTCACCGCTCCTCCCCCGTATGTCGTCATGACGTCTAGGTCGCGGTCAGTGCTACGTCGCGGCCGGCGCTAGTTTTAGGGAACTACTTTGTTTTGAAATTCTAATTTTTTTATTTACGTTTTTTTTTTATTTTCTGTCGCCTATGTCCATCTACACACCCTGAGGATTCAAACAATGTATTGGGTGTGTAGATTGGCGCTGTGGTTTCCGTGTTTACCTTGCCAAAAGGTGCAAGTTCTCTCTTTATAATAGTAGTATAGATACACTGTGTTCTATACTATCTTTAACTCATAGTTTAATTGAGTGTTTTACTTACGGAGAATACATTTAACCACTTGGATGCTAGGCGTTTTCCCGCTGTGTGCTGGAAAATGCCATTTTAGTGGCACCATGACGAGCTCAGCTCATCATCAGCACACGACCCCCGTGGGTGATGACGAGCTGAGCTCGTCATCAGCATCGAAGGGGTTAAAGAGAGCTTTATATGTTATTGATTTGGCTAATCTAGATATGATCTATGCACTAAGCTTAGACTGTTATTTTTGGGTAGTTGTGTATTAGAGCTAGTCTCTATTCGCTTGTTTTTATGCTTCAGTGTGGGTGATGCGCACACCTTTTTACACTGATTTCTCCCTATACAGTTTTGTGCCTAATGTAAGTATAGATTGTTTGCCTGCAGTGTGATTATTAATGTATACACTGAGTCATAATGTGTAATTTTCTTCTCTTAGCTAGTTAATCTGTTACAAGTTTCCTAATAGGAATTTTCATTAGTTTAGGGTTATGTACAAATAGCCTTCTAAATTCAGTCAGTAACAGAATTTTCATGGTACGCTTTCATTGCCTATGCCATTTCTCTTATACTAGAAATGTCATAAATTATTATTGTACGTTATTTAAATATCCACTTTCACGTGGATAGGTCACTTTGTGATAATCACTTGTACGTACAGATATCACCTGCTGTCTCTCTACTTATTTATTTAATTTACTGGATTTATTTATCCGCTGTGTGTAGATTCTACGGCTTATATAATTATGTGACAGTGTGTGGTTTTATTCCTTTAGTTTTGGTTCTGGTTCATGATTCCACATCTTGCCTTGTCACGTTGAACTTATTTTATTGTTCAACAGGGTGCAGTTGTCACCCTTCTTAATATATAGTTTTTCTCTCAGTCCTTGTTATATGCTTATGAATTGCATACTATGTCTTTTGCTCCTAATTAATGCAATGTATTTTCTTTTACGAATTATTGCATGTTCCTTTTCCTTCCCAATCTGTGTTAGGAATTTTACCCCTATGTTGATTCATATTGTTACTGTACTTGCAGAATTATTTTGTTTCTGTTTAAAAGGGGGAAGGTGATGTAGTGGACTAGTTGTAGGTCTTGCTGCTCAGCCATAAGTAGAATGTTAGTAGAATGTTGGTGCGCGTGAGAATGAAGAGTTGGAATGCCTGAGTGTGAGAATCAGCTGGAGACGGGTTGAGCAGCAAGTGAGCTGCTCCTGGTGGGGTCCATCCTTTGATACTTATCGTCTGAATAATTAAGCATCCTTCATATGCTACACCTCGTCTTCTTCCAATCATTTCATCATATTTCACCCTCTTAATCATATGATAGTATGAGTAACCCTAAATCCAGAGGCGCACAAATAATTTCTTTTCCTAAACTCAATATCTTCTGTATGTTTCGGAAATACACAGGTTTTCTTCATACCCGTTTTCCATTCTTTTCTTTTCACCATATAAATTACTGTATAGTCGGTACACAATGAAAAACCATTTTAAAGTGCAGCTCAGTTGTTGAATTGGTACCTTGGGTTCTTAGAGCACCTGGGTACCTTTAGAACTCACATAATGATGGCAAAAAAGTACGCAAATTTGGAGAGGATGGCTTGTTTGGAAAAAAATAAGTAATGAAGACCTAAGCGTGAAGTACCCAAATCAAAAAAGGGCTTAGCATTCTATGTGGTGAAAAGGCTTAGCAGCGAAGGGGCTAATGGACATTTGACGCATAGGCATGTTTTTCTTAAAACAATGTGAGACTTTCTGCAAACCTTTCATGTGACCTGTGAGATTAGAGAGATTGTTTACATATGTCGAATTCAAATGAGGTGGACACAATCAGGATTTCTGACGGACAATGGGGAACTTAGACTGCATGTAAATACAAACGTAACCAGATTTCATAGTCATTTTATACTACATTATTTTCACATTAGACACTTTGCCTTTTACCAAATTCTCCTTATGTTGGGTCTCATCTACAATAGTTCCTGCGTATTCTGTAACACACTTTGCAGATTTGGTAATTTCACTTCCATTTCTATAGGGAATATATGTTTTTTATGCAAAATTATTCTTCCTGTCACACTTTGTATACAGGGAGACCATGCACTTTACTTTCTACTACATATGGTTATTTTAATAATTGATCTCCAATTTTGTTCTTCCAGGAAGGTCTAAGTATAAAAAAGCACTCTGTAAAACTTGCTGCTTCATTCTTTAGTCACATCTTGCTTTGTTCCTTCTGTAGCAGCAGTTGCAAACTGATGCAGAGTTCAGTAGTCGGTTCAATTTTGTAAATATTTCTAATGTGTACTCTCCATCTGGATTGGATTCAAAACATAAATTAACTGGTAAGCAAGCAACCCTTAAAAACATTAGATAATAAGGTGAAGAGCATGTGAAATAATTTTTGTATAGTTGTGGGCCTGGCCCAATATTGGCTTCATTTGTGTTTATGTTCTTCTAATAGAGTTTCTATTATGTCAAATAAAGTGGTTCTGAAACCTTCTGGTTGAGCATGCAGCTTGTGTCCAATGGCACATTGAGCCCATAATGCACATCTGGGCATGCCTGTCACATTTATAGCTTCCCACTGACAAAATAAAGAAAATAGTGATGGGTGGATTGAATTGAATCTGAGCCACTGGTAAATAGTCTGGACTGCACTCCAATCCATCATGATTTTGTCCACCTGGCCCCTTAGTCACAAACCAGCCTTCTGCGCCCTTTTAATTTGCTGTACCTTTATCTGCCCTTCATATGTACACAAAGAAAATCAGACCATTTAGCCCATCAGGATGCAATGTTTTGTTCAATTTGTTATTGTATACACACAATTCATTTTTGTTCAATTTGACTCCAATAGATTTGCAAAAGGCATTAAACCAATAGACTATTCAACTTCTCAACTTCAAATAAATATTTGTTTTCAAAAAACCAAAAACGTTACATTTGCGTGGTAGGTGGAATAGTTCAGTTGGAAGTTGCATCAGTACAAACATGAACGCAAGCCAGCACACACAGCAGAGGTCCAGCCGGACATCATCTCCTTGAGCCAGTTTAGAAAGCTTTTGTAAGTCAGCAGATAAAATGCTCCTCACTTCCAGTTAGATCAGTCTTCCTTGGTGTGGTCTTTCCTCAACCCCTTTGCCTTCATCCCACCGGTTCTCTCAATTTCATTATTGTTTTAATTAGGATTTTGTGCATGTTACCAAGTCTAAACAGTGCTAAAGTGCTTATGCTCTCTCCCTTAAACATGGTACAATTGGCTTACACCTCATTTGCATATTTAATATACCTATAAGTCATTAGTATACGGTACTACATGTACTCATCGCCTGTAAATTAACTGCTATTAGTGGGCCTGCAGCACTCACTGTGCCACCCACTTAAATAGCACAGGTCCAGGCTTAAAACTGCAACTCACCCTTGCGAAATAAACACTTTGTCAAGCCTATATCTTTTTTTTTAATACATATAAGCCACTCCAAAGTAAGCCCTAAAAGCGCTTAGGGCACGAAGCATTGCATTAAGAAAGTAGGACATGTGTTTTTAAGTTTTACATATTCTGGTGAAAATTCCCTAAGTGTATTTTTCACTTCTCTGACACCTGTCTCTCCCATTGGATAACACTGGGTACCCTATTACATTTAATAGGAGCTAACCTTTATTCGGGCGCAAGTACCGATGTCGTGTTTGGACTAACACAATTATAATTTCAGATCATATTAAATGGTAAAGTCAGATTTTATATCACAATTATGAAAATGCCACTTTTATAAAATAAAAACCCATGCATAGTGTTGTAGTCACATTGTAGAATTGGCACACTCTTAACACACTTCCTTTTTCACCAGTGTATTATACGCCGGCGTACACCCCAGCACTTAGAATTACATCATTCTTTATCTCCCCTTGCACTGGTTTTTCACGTTTTTTTCTAATTTTCACCCAGGTCTCATTATAACGTGTTACTATTGGAGCCCTGCTTGTTCTTCTGTATAAGCGGCATAATATTACAGTATAATGAATGTTTTTGTGAATGATACATTTTTTAATACTTATAGTCACTAATGATGTTGTAGATTCCCCTGACGAAGGGCAAATTCATGCCCGAAATGCATTGGGAAAGGATAAAACAATTGTTACCAGATTTACTATGCTGAGTCAGTCACTATCACGTTTCTTTGGGAAAAACTTTGCTACAGACCGAATAAAAGCAGAGTTTGGACAGTCTCTTCGTTCGTTCATTATTTTGGAAATGGATTGAGAACTTGTGTTGAAAGACAAATGATCCATTCATTACATGATAGAGATTGTTATATTTTTCTAAAAAAGATTTTGAGGACTTAATTGTACACTTTGGATTTAAGTGACACTACAGTAGTGCATCTAGAGCTCCTGGATTGATCCTGTTGACTTTTATAAAATTGGCATTTTCTTGTCCTAACCATTTGGTGTCTGCTGCCAGTGTCCTCGGTCACATGACTGAATAACTTAGCTGTTGGGCTTTGTACATTCCTCCCAGTGAGACAAAGTGAGGCCAGTTGTTGACCGGATGATTGGGGTGGAGTGGTTCACTGCTCCGCTTACATTTCAAAGGGCTTGCCTCCAGCACACACAAAGGAACCGGACAACAGTCTTATGTCACCCCAGACTGATCGGAGCCTTGGCAGGAAAAGAAAAGACTTTCCAGAACCAGATGTAGGGATAGCTTAGGATATTGCCCCACTTCAAAGGCTGGCATCAGGTATAGATATTGGATCCTCAGAGCATCTCTTCAGTACCATTCATGTACTTGTGGAAGTCTTTGGAAGGACTGCCTTGGATCCCCAGAGGACTGCCTACTGCTTGAGGCCTGCTGTGTACCTCAGAGGGATACTGTGCTGCTTGAGGCTTGCCTTACCCCCTTCCCCACTCTCCCAAGGACAGACATGCTGCTTAAAGCCTGCCTTGCTGCTTAAATCCAGGACTACCAGAATGACTCCAAGGGCTTGTTGGCTGGCCTGCTGTGTGAGCTACAGGGGCATAACAAGCTCCAGAGACCTTGAACCCTGCACCTGACCTCTACTGGATTGAGTCTTAACCACCAAGTGGTAACCCTCCTCCCCCCCCTCCAAGTTCTGGACTCTTGGTTGTGGCTTTTAAGGTGCTGCTCCTGCCCATTCATAAAAGTTGATATTTAGGAGAATTTCACCAAAGAGTGGTCTAAGAACCAACAGAAGACCGGGACGACTTGCTCGCTGAACCGTCCAAGGTGCATTGTCAATCAGCCTGACTCTGTGGTTGCTTCAGCTATGTTCTTCACCGCAGCAGCAAATCACGTTCAGTGGGGCATCTCGGCAAATGTTATCTAGCTCCTTGTAACCTTCGTCGGCTACAGCCTGCCGCTTTGCCATGCTGCAGATTTCTGATTTCCATAAAAGTGACAAAGTCCAAAAATAGAAATCTTCATTGTGACTCCATCTAGCAGCTCCCAGATGACGCCTCCTTCTCGGATACCACTGGCCGCCTCGCCCAGCTGATCTTTACATTCTCAGGAGCTTTTCTTCAAAATGTCTTCAAAGTTCGAAGGTAAGTCAAGAATGAGCCCAATCCATCTAATTTATCAAACCTGCACTCCATCGCAGTTGGCCTTAACTTTCTAATTTGCCCCAGTCTCAGGGGTCAGTTACCTGTGGTTGTGACTTTGATCTTTTAGGCATGATGTTTCACTTAAAACTTATGAATAGCTTATTTCCAGGGATTTTGTGGAGAAAGGCGAGGGTTCAGGAATTTATTTGAATTTTATTGCCAGCAAATTTAGCAACAATGGCAGGGTGACGTCAACTACATAACGTCACTCTTAGGGATCATCTCCATCAATTACTTGTTTTGAATATCTCCAATCGGTTGGAAAATGGGTACTCACATTAAGTTGGACAATGTTAAAACTGATACCTTTATATCCTAACTGGTTAAGGGCAATCGCACCCTGTTTGAGGTCTGCCAAGGTGCGAGTCTGATGAAGATAGCATAAAGCTAGCCTTCCTCGCTCTCTCAGAAGCATTTGCATGGTCATTACTTAGAGAAGCACATAAGGGACTGACAAGAAAAGGGGCTGGTTTGATGCACCCTGCTCCAGGTCCCATAAAGAGTTGATGATCTCGCTCCAAAGCAGCCTAGGTCGGCCTCTGAGTTTGCAGGGTGTAAAATGGCGATCAAAGCAAGAAAAGATGCCCTTAGATTAAAAGCTTGGGAGGATGTTCAGGAAGCCTCCTCCAAGAAGACCCAGAAGGTCTTCCAGAGCGTTATCAATCAGTTCCTCAACCGTATAGAACCTATGATTGAATGTGCCAACAACTTACTTCCGAGTCCACCCGGTCCTAATTTAGCACCCGGCGCTCCACCTATCTTGGAAACAACACTGCAAGGGCCCGAAGCTGCACCGTCGGACACCGCACCCGAGATAACCAGGGGGTTGGGATCAAAGACTCCAGCTGGAACCTTGAAGTTCCTCTCCTGGAATGTGGCGGGTATTGCCAATAAACTAGATACAAACGACTGGGATTCCTTAGTAGGCAGCAGTGACATTTGTCTCTTCCAAGAGACCTGGGCCAGGGAACCCCTGTGTAGAGCAGGATACGCAATCTTTGAAATTAAAGCTAAGTGGAGTGGTAAAGGGAGGCCCTCAGGTGGTTTGACGGTCTGGGTAGCCAGTCATATTGGGTGTAATGCGGAGAATGTACCTACTTTCTCGCAGGACATACAATGTGTTCTACTTAAATGGCCCAATGCCTTCAATTTGGCAATTATTAACGTCTACTCTCGCCCAGTTAGCGCGTCCATGGAATCATCTACACTCGACGATCTTTCGTCATTCCTGGGTCAACTTCCCATCGACTGTAAGAAAGTGATGGGCGGAGATTTTAATTGTCACTTTGAACCCTTGGAAGGTTTGAAGGAGGGTGCCCTAACTGATGAAGATGATTATTGGGGGGTCCCGCCATGCCAATCCCCCCATCCCAAATCTTGGTCCCCCCTTGCAGTGCAAATTATGTCCCTAACACTAAACTTTGCGCTAAGGGCTTGTAATGGGCGTACCCCTTCTGACACCCCTTCATCGTGCACCTTCAATAGGAAGGACCATGAATCGCGCCTGGACTACATTTTTGTAGACACAGGCTTGTGGTCCAAGGTACAGGATTTCAGGGTCATTGAAAGAACAGACAGTGATCATAACGCACTTTTATTAGACATGGTGCACCCCTCACCTGCTGCTGGGCCACTATCCGCCGATCCCAGCGAAGACCCAGGGAATCTGGTTCTTAGTTCCAACAGACTTAGGGTAAGATGGGGGAAATTGTTAAACTCAAAAGAGAGTATAAGTAAAATCTATGAACTAGCACTTCCCAAGCTAAATGAAATGGATGGACTAGTCAACCAGCCTAGACCCCCAAATCCATATAGACTTTGTGGGAACCCTAGGAGAGGTTTTTTACCCGGTTGTAGTTCCAAGGAAGAAAAAGACTCGAACCTCAACCTGGTACAATTCCTCTTGTAAAAAGATCAAGACAGATCTAATAGCCACAATAAAAGCAGGTACCAATAAGGGTAAGGTAGCTGAGCTTAGGCGGAAATACAGGGAAGCCATGGCACAAGCAAAGTCTGAATGGGACTGGAATAGATGGCACTCTCCCTAGCACTAGAAGCGAGGGATTCTAGAAAATGTTGGTCTTTGGTTAATACCGGCTCAGGAGAACCAAAAACTGCAGTGGAGCCAAACAGAGCAGCTTTCGTCTGGGAAGCCCATTTTAGCAAGTTGTACCAAGATACCCCTGAATTTGCTAACGATGTGGCCACTGATGTCCTACCTGACCCTGTAGTTGGACTAGAATTCACTCTGGGTGAGGTAGTTAGTGCAATAGAGAGACTGGCGTTGGGGAAGGCCCCGGGACTTGACAGACTGCCTGGCGATCTTTTTAGATACCATCCAGAGATCTGGGGCCCGTACCTCCTTATCCTCTTTAATTCCATCGCGGGAGGTATGGAGATCCCCTGTAATTGGCTGGGGGCAGAGATAGTACCTATCTTTAAAAAGGGCTCTCCTCTGCTCCCAGCCAGGCCGATCAGCCTTATAGATGTTCCCCAAAAATTATTCTCTCGCCTTCTTCTGGACCACCTTCTAGACTGGATGGAGGAAAACAAGATCCTGAGTCCCCTCCAGGCGGGCTTCAGGAAAAACACGTCCAACATGGATCAGATTTTCCGCCTCGTTCTCCTCTATTGGAAAACTGTGAGGATCGAGGGGGGAGGCTGTACATGGTGTTCGTGGACCTGAAGTCCCCCTTTGCTTTGGTTCCCCGCAAGAAATTATGGGAGGTCCTAAAGGAGCTGGGTGTTCCTACCAATCTACTACATGCCATAATTAGGCTCCATGTCAGCAACTTTGCTCAGGTTAGGTGTGGGAGGGATGGAGCGTTGTCATCTAGGTTCCCGTTTCTAAGAGGGGTAAGACAGGGTTGCGTTTTGGCGCCAACCCTGTTCTGCCTTTTCGTTAACAGTGTCATATCCCATCTAGACAATGTTACGGACAATGACGCTCCCCTGTTGGCAGGCAGGAGGGTACCGGCCATCATGTTTGCCGACGACACTCTCCTGCTTTCCAAATCCCCAATGGGGATCCAACAGATATTAGATGGGTTTGGTCTTTTCTGTAGACAACATGGTCTAGAGATCAATACAGAGAAGACCAAATTCATGATATTCAACCCCTCCCCTAAAACCAGACCCAATCCAACACTGGGCTCTGCAAGACTGGAAAGGGTAAAAACATTCCAATACCTGGGGGTAACCTTACATGAGAACTTATCCTGGGACCCTCAGACAGCCAGATTCCGATTAAAGTTGTCCCATTTGTCGGGGGCGATTTTGAAGGTCGCAAACACTTCTACCTTCAAACCCATTAGCCCAGCAGTAGAGATGTATAAAACCCAAGCAAAGGCGGCCGCATCCTATGGTAGTGAGTTATGGGGGTATAAAGCTGGGACAGAACTGGTCAAGGTAGAAAACAACTTCCTCAGACGTCTCCTGGCCCTCCCCCGTGGCACACCCCTGCTTCTTTTAAGACTAGATGTGGGTCTCCCCTCGATAGGCGAGGATTTGGAATTAAAACCGTTAAGATTTTGGCACAGGCTATGGACCACTGGCGAGTTGCACACTATAGGCAAGACCTTATCCATGTAATGAATCTGAACCAGCGTGACAGAATCCTGTGGTTGGCCTTTATAAAGGGAGAACTGTACCGTCTGAGACTCCCCGAGCTATGGGAGTTTCCTGAACAAGGCTGTCAAATGGTCCCTCGCAAGAGACTGGTCGAAATATACAAGGAGAAAAGTGTAGTTTCTCTGGTGTGTGCACCCAATAACGGCATTTTAACTGAACAATTCTTGGACTCCAAAAATTCTTAATTCTTAATGCTTTCTCAATTAAACCAACACTTAGAGAATTCTAACCTACTGGATCCTCTCCAATCCGGGTTCAGAAAGGGCTGCAGTACGGAAACCGCTATCCTAAATGTCCTTGATGACTTGCACATGTCACTTGACTCCAACCAATGTAGCCTCCTCATTCTCCTTGACCTCTCGGCTGCGTTTGACACAGTTGATCACTCCCTCCTACTTAATGTCCTCCGTGAAAGAGCGGGCATCGAAAACACAGTCCTAAAATGGCTCGCCTCCTTTCTTAACAACCGCTCTCAAAGAATAAAGATCAACAGTTTCGAGTCAGACCCCCTCCCCATCAACAGAGGTGTTCCCCAAGGATCAGTACTCTCCCCACAACTTTTCAACATCTACATGGAACCCCTCACCTCTCTCCTAAGGAACTCTAACATCCCCTTCCACCTGTACGCGGATGACACTCAACTCTACTTGGAAACCACTTCGATCGCTGACATCCACAGACTTAATGCTACACTCATGGAGGTTCAACACTGGCTCTCAGCCAACCACCTCAAACTGAACGAAGAGAAAACGGAAGTCCTCCTAATTTCGAACAAAGATGAAAACCCACAAATAGTGGAATGGCTCAAAGCCTTAAATGCCCTCAACGTCTCTCTTACTCCAACGGACTCAGCAAAATCACTAGGAATCACTCTCGACCCCAAACTGGACATGAAGAAGCACATCTCCAATACCGCCAAAAGCGCGTTCTTGAACTTGAAACTTCTCTACAAAATTAAACCCTTCCTCCCCCCCAAAGACCTGAAACATGCCACCCAGGCACTTGTGCTCTCAAGAATTGACTATGGCATTGCTGTACTGACTGGAACAGCCAAGTCACACCTGGGACCCCTCAACTCCACCCTCAACGCTGCCGCAAGAATGATCACAGGAACAAAGAAATTTGACCACATCTCACCGGCACTCAAAGAACTGAAATGGCTCCCGATTGAACAACGAGCCAACTTCCGCACAGCTTGCCTCACTCATAAAGCCTTGCATACAGGCAAACCAGAATACCTGGCCTCTAAACTCAAAAGGGCTGGACAATCCAGGAACCTCAGAAGCTCCAACACACTCCTGCTCATCCCGCTGAAATCACAGAAACGCAAGACCTCAAACAAATCCTTTGCGGGGAACGCTCCCAGGATTTGGAACTCCATCCCCCCACATATCAGAACGACCGCCTCCTTCCCACAATTCAAAACGCTACTCAAAGCCCTCTTCCTTGAACGCTCCGGTGCTTAGCGAGAAGCCCATCTCCCAACAGCAGAAATCTGATAGCCTTTGCGGAACTCAGAACTAACTGATTCGGCCCCGAACTCCGTCTCTTACTGCGTTATTATTGTTGTTGTTCTGTTGGTGTACAGGCTATATTTCCCTCCTTTCGTTTCCGATTCTTGTTTTCTATGCTTATTGCCATGGTTGCATCTCTCTATTTGCTGTGAAGCGCTCTGATACCCTCGGGTCCAGCTAGCGCTATACAAAACTTCAATAAATAAATAAAAATAAATAAATCAATTCGAAGGTTTTATGGACATCATTTTCCCCATTTTAGCAAGAAAATTGTTTATTCAATGGAGGTTTGGCACCCTGCCCATCAAAACCTTTACTTGTAAATGGACAATGACGGACGAAAAAACTTGTCCAGGGTGCAGTAATCATGATGAGGAGGAGATTCACGTTCTGTTTTTCTGCCCAGCTTACAATAGACCAAGGAAATATTGGCTAGCGCCATTATGTAGGAACTTGGGCATAAGGAACCATTTACATTCATACAGAATACTGAAAACAAGTACCCTGCCCCACATAGTCTTTGCAGTTGCCAAGTTTATAATGGCTATGTGGCAGATAAGGAGAAAACTAGCAAAAGACTGAACACTGATATGAACTGTAATGTTAACTCCTGCCCTTGTCCAGACTCTCCCAGGAATGAATTCTTATGAAATGCACATGAGCGTGTTTTTACTATATGTGGATGTTTTTTAAATGTTGAATGTTTTTACTGTATCTTTTATGGTCTAAAAGGCCGAAATAAAGAATTTTTGGATTGGATTGGATTGGAATGTGCCATAATCGGCCATGAGTGGGCCAGTTTTTTGGGGGAGTTCTACTCTGTTGCTGGTGATCTAGAGGGTGATGGCAATCCCTCGACACCAACGAAAGGATGTTTCCTACAGAGTATTGCCCCTTGTGGAAAAAGTGCTAGCGGCTATCAGGCCGCGTTCCTGGATGGGGTGTTTTTAGACTTCTTTAAGAGTAATTTAGATTAGTAGGCCCCCTTGGTAACTAATGTCCTAAGAGCGGTCAGCTCTTCCACGAAGATACAGCCATGGTCCAACTCATCGTTCCGATTTAAATAAAAAAGGTATCACAATGACCCCAGCAGTTACTCTCTCTCGTGGACTCCACCGTGAAGGTGCTGGGCCATGTCTTACTCTCACGCCTCAAGGTTTGGGCGGAGGAGAGTGGTGCTCTATCAGACGTCCAGGATGGGTTTAGGAGAGGGATGGGTACGGAAGACCAATGTCTTAATCTCTGCCTTTGTTTTTAAGGAAATACACTATTGCAAACCATGAGGCACTGCACTTGGGTTTCAAGGACGTGTCATATGCCTTTGATCATGTCTCACACTCTATTGTGGGGCATGATGGAAGACCTGGGCATTAATAGATTCATTATTAACACCATTAGAGAAATCTGCTGTGAATCCAGCTCTGTTGTAAGGTTTGGGCTGGGAGGTGAGTGCTCTGAGAGGCTTAGAGTGTGCAGGGATGTCAGGCAAGGATGTGTCCTTGCGCTCTGCCTATTCTCCCTCTACATCATGGGTACTCACAAAAATTTGTCCAGGGCCCACAAATTACGGTCTGTGGTGTGACCGAGGCCCGTACTGTGCGGGTGGCGGTAGGAGGTCTTGGTGGGTCAGGGATTGTGTAAGGAGGTCTAGAAATATGCTAAATAAAAAGGCAAGCATTTATTTGCAGGTTAATATATGCCTACCCGTTTATTTAAAAAAAACATTTTAAATACTAGTGCTCAGTAACTAAAAAGCAGCTGGGGCTGCTGTTCACCATGGGGGCCGCATGTAAAGGTCAAGAGTGCTGCAAGTGGACCCCAGGCCGTACCTTGACTATCACTGCTCTACATCAACCACCTGGAGAGGGAGCTTGTATCTAGGTGCGGCGATATGCCTCAGATTGGGAAACGTCCAATACTGGCTCTATTGTAGGCTGACAATGCCGTTATTATGGGCTACACACCAGTTGCGTTGCAGCGGCTCTTGTATGCATTTGCATCCTTTATAGAAGGGCTTGATATGTTGATTAATATCAGCAAATCTTGTAATGTCCTGCGTATACAGGAAGGCACAGAAACCAATGTTTTGGCTCCAAGCTACCCCTGCAAAATATGTGGATAACTTTAGTTACCTAGGGGTAACGTTTAACTGCAGGGGATCCTGGCACCTACAGTTAGAAATCAGGAATATTAATTAGCAAGGAGCACCAACGCTGTCTTCTTGCGGCTAAATTAGGCAAACGATCACTCGCCAATATTACTGGACATATATTATGCAAAATGTGTTGGTGTAGCAACATATGGCACAGGAATCTGGGGCATACAGGGGGCCCCTTCCCTGCAAGTCACGGAAAACAAATTTACACTTCGCCTACTGGCTTTCCCACAGTCCACCTCCTCCATCATCACCCATAAGAAACCAGGGCTTGAACACATCAATGATGTCCTTAGATCCCACCCTATGATGCTATGACGAAGGGTCTGGTTAAGGAGACCCTTACCCTTAATAGAATGTTAATTCAGGATTGTTTGACCCTGTATCAAGAGCTAGAGATTCGGGGAATTAGGAAATTAGCCATGGCTCTGGGTAGGCAGAATCTGTTTACAAACCCTTTACAATCCTTACCTATGCTGCATTGAAAAAACAAATTTGAGCCATGTGTTGTGCTCACTGGGAGGATGAAAGGTGGGCAAGGTTATTGGCCATCTCTACTGTAGCCTTATATATGCAACTTAATCCATCCATGGACGTTTTTGTTGTAAAATGTACTATACTATCAGCCCTTCATTAGTCTCAGGTTTTGGCTAAATCTCTTTCACGGACGAACTTGTGAACGAAATGTGAGAACACCACACACTTTCGACGTTCCCGGACATGTACAGGAGTTTATCATGGACTCCACTCTTCACCTCTAACTAGGCTGACTATACGGTCCAGATTACACAAGGCTTTGAAGTAAATTGCAGATACCTCTGATCATTGATTGGTTTTTTTTTTGGAGGGACTTCATTTGTGTACTTTCTCCAATGCGGAGTGGATGCGGATCCTGTGTTACCTATATTCATTGGAATATTCTAGACAAATTACTCGGGTTCATGATGGAGGATTTGTTTGGAACACTGGAATTTTATGACTATACTATTACGACGGGTTGTTGGAAGATAAAGTACTATACTAACCACACTACCACCTATTTAGCCTTGAAAAAGTCAAAAGTTGATGAAACGCGTGTTGTCTGAGTTCCTTCTGGATAAATAAAGATGAAATAAGATTGTGAACCATATTATCATTTGTGGATTACAACCATTGTGTTTTGGACTGTATCAATGTTTTACCATAATTATGTTGAGAATTAAACTGAACTATATCTGGTGAATAAGAGTCCACACTGTCTCGACATTCACATTTTTTGGAGTGCGCTTGGATTCCCTATAGTGAAAATCTCTTTCATAGATTATTCACAAGATTTGTTACCCTGGCCAGAAATCCGCACTGAGCGCTTTACATGTATTATTCTTTTTATTCTCAGCATAGGTCTTCTGTTTTAAAGCTGCTTTTCGTTAAGTACTCTTAGCGCCACAATATAGAAGCACTGCCCTTTCTTCAATCAGTGGTTTCAAAAGAGTTTATGCTTACGATATAGATACTTTCCTGAAGTTGGCGTTAAAGGCGAGTAAATTGCTTGGGTAGCTTTATAGTGTAGCTGTGCCCTGTTGTCAGCCTTAATTAAATAAAATACCAGGCATTTTATAGTACTGTGAAGCACGGTGTTAATAGCAAAACTATATATACACAATTGAAATATATTTTTAGCTGTGATCACACCCATTATTGTGCGAAGTAGACATTTCTTGGGGGTAGGAGGAGGGCAGGGAAATTATTCACCTTTGACTTGTCGAAATGTTAAAGAAACTCACTGGCATGCTCTCAATTTGAGTATCATATTTGGCGCTAGTGTTTTACATGCACTTTGAATGTGTTTTAATTGACGGATTTTAGATGAATTGCTATTGTTTTATTGTATGTGATTGTACTGTACTTTTGTGGCCCATTTAAATATGACCAAATAAAGTTAACTCGACTGAACTGAACTTGAACACTTACAACTTTATACATTTTAGTATTTGGATTTAATGCATTTTGGTGTCTTTTTATTTATTACATTTTCCCCTATCTTCTAAATTGGTGTGGGATTTTTCTTGTTTTGTATTTTCACTTATTATTTTTTGTTGTCTACAAAAATACTATACACATTGTCTCTAAGCTAAGCCTGACAGCTTTTGCACCAAGCTACCAGAGTGTTAAACAGGTTAATTTAGGGATTTTCGTGGTTCACCCTGACAAGGATTAGGATTGTTGCCTGAGAGGGCCTTCCGCCCCATTCAACCAATAACCCAGTTTCTTACACTTCCCTTAGAAAGGCTGATGAAGCAAAAGTGCCAGCCCTCCTGACCTACACAGCAGAATATTTATCTCATAAGAAACTGAATAACTTTGAGCGAATAAAAGGAACAATTCTAAGGAGCAGTTTGTCTATTCAGTTCATATTGTAGCGGTCTAGTTGCTCATTCTATGGGGGATGATCCCCCGGAAGCACATTCAAACTATGTATCATTCTCTGGCCAGGCGTGGCCAGAGAGCATAAATAAAGGGGCCGGGCTTCTCGTGTCTTCCGGCTCATACGACCATCAATGAGTGTCTGTTGTTCTTATTTACATAAGCAACCTATAGGTGCATGTCTCCTTTGTTTCAGCCGCTAGTATATGTGCCTGAACCCCCACACTGGTGATGAGGGTGGGATCCCAGGTTCCCAACACCCGCACTGGAGGAGCAACGCCTACCTGAATCTGAAGGCGGCACGGACAGGCGCGAGCCCAGCTGCGAGTAGGCCCGTACGAAGGGAGCGCCATCGTCGGCGAACCCAGAGGTGAGCGGTGCACAACCCAGCTAATGACCCCCAGTACCTCAGTGTTGGAAGGCGCTACGCGCATTGATCGACGGCGTCACAGCGCAGCCGGAGGCTTCCGCACCCCTGCCAGCAACCGCGCAGAGGCGGGAACAGTTGTTGCCGACGGCCCGACCAGTGTAAAAGAAGATGGGCAAGGCCACAACGTAGCAGGCGGGGACCGAAGAGCTCAGTTGCTGACACCGAACACAGCGCGAGCAGCGTGGTGCCCAGCAGCAAGATCGGTCTTCCCCCAGACAGGGTGAAGCAAACAAGCATTGGCAAAAGCAACACCAGCTTGTAAAGGAAAGAGACAAAGATAACTCGCCTGGGGCCAGAGAAGAAAAATAAAATCACACGGCGGCAAGGCCAACATCCCCAAAGAAAAAATATAATAAAACAAAGACAACAAACACTGGCAAAAACAACACGACCTGACACCAAGGCGCAGAGAGATACAGACACATGGCAATACACTTGTGGTGCAGACAAGTGAGTGCACATCATGTCAAACCCTGCGGTGCAAGCAGCTCAACAGCGCGTGGCCCCACCTGCGCCACCACATCCAGTACACACCCCGATTACCGCGCTTCCACCATTCAGTGAACTGATTGACCCTGCTACTGCGTCACCAAGATGGAAGGTATGGGTTAGCCGCCTCAACAATTACTTCGTTGCTACGAGAGACAGACGGAGCCGTCAAAGGATCACTGCTTTTACACTTCGCAGGAGACGAAATATACAAACTGTTTACACATCTCCCGAACGCCGGCGCGTCCACCGACCATGAGGCTGCGGTCAGAGCCTTCGACGCCCATTTTGACCCCCAGCTCAACCCTCACTACGAGCGGTTCAAACTCAGACAAGCCAGGCAAAGAGAGGGAGAGTCAATGAACAATTTTCATGCACGCCTCAGGGAGCTAGCAAGCACCTGCACTGAGGACGACCAGACAAAAGAGGTGACGGCACAACTCATCCAAGGTTGCCGCAACAACAAGACACTGCGGACACTCATACTTTGACAACCCCGCATATCTCTGGAAGATATTTTAATCCTCGCTCGCTCACACGGCTTATCAGACATCCGAGCAACTACAATGGAGACCGCGCTCAACCAACAAACTGAGCAACTAGTGAGTGTCAAAACGGAACGAGCTGACGCCATTCGCACATCATCTCGTGGTGGGCGAGGAAGGTGGCCCACCAGGACAACGCAACAGACACAGTGTGGCTACTGTGGGAGAGAAGAGCACCCTCCAGAGAGTTGCCCGGAGAAGGGAAAGACGTGCTACAAAATGTGGCATCCCCAACCACTTCGCGAGCGTGTGTTGTGGAGGTAAAGGCAACCCAGGGAGGAGGACCCTGACAGGAGCCGTAAGACATCTAGCGCTAGAAGAACGCACAACTTTGCGGTCAACAAAAACCTCCTCTCACCACACCCAGCGCCTGATTGATTCCTCAACGGAAGAAGACGAAGAATGCTACTTTGTGTCGTTTGCCGGTGATCTCAAAAAGAGACGACGACCGCAGCCCAAGTGCAACATTGAAATCCATGGATCCCCAGTAACTGGCCTGATTGATACAGGAGCAACGGTTAACGTAATGGGGTCGCAACACTACAAAAAGCTGAACCCGAAACCAACACTTACCCCATCCAAAATCAGGATTCTCACGTATGGAAGCCAGAAACCGCTTCCTTTGAAAGGAAAGATGACAGTCCAAGTGAAGTCCGAGACCGAAGAAGTAACAACAACAGTCCATGCTGTCGGCAGAGAAGCAGATATACTAGTTGGGAGCCACACCGCCGAAGACCTCAATCTGATTGCGTTTGCAAACTCAGTGAAACTTCTCCAAACCGACGACATTCTGGATCTGTTTCCACAATTGTTCAAAGGATTAGGAAATATTAAGAGACCACCAGTAAAACTACATATAGATCAGGCAGTAGAACCTGTCGCGCTAAGGCACTGATGAATCCCTTTCCACCTCAGGCCACTAGTAGAGCAAGAACTCCTGAAGCTGGAGCAACAAGGAGTGATCGAAAAAGTAACAGGGCCAACTCCTTGGGTATCCCCCATGGTGAGCGCTGAAAAACCAAAGCAGCCAGGGAAGATTCGAATCTGCATCAACATGAGAATGCCCAATCGAGCCATAAAACGAGAGAGACACTTAACACCAACATTTGACGACATTATAGCCGACCTCAATGGTTCACAATGGTTCTCGAAATTAGACCTCATCAGTTGACACTAGCAGAGGAAAGCAGGTACATTACCACCTTTTCAACCCACCTTGGGCTTCGTCGGTACAAAAGACTGAACTTTGGGATATCTTCGGCCGCAGAAATATTTCAGAACGCTGTGAGAGAGATTCTGTCAGGCCTCCAAGGCGTCCTTAATGTAAGTGATGATATCCTCATTCACTCCAAAACCCTTGAAGACCACCACAGACTACTCCGAGCCACGCTCCAGCGACTGGCAGAACATAACGTGACCGTTCACAAGGAAAAATGCACATTTTTCCACAAAACAATTGATTTCTTCGGTTACGTATTTAGCTCGGAGGGGGTCAAAGTAGACCCCAGGAAATCCCAAGCAATTCAACTCGCTCCTGCTCCAACCAATGCTTCTGAAGTAAGAAGTTTTCTAGGAATGGCAACATACTGCGGGCGATTCATCCCGTACCTGGCAACAATTGCAGAACCGTTGCGAAATCTCACTAAGAAAGAAACCCCTTGGACCCCAGAGGAAGATAAAGCCTTCAAGCAAGTAAAATCAGCTCTGCTAGACAGCACGACCATGGCCTACTTTGACACCACTCGCATCACAGAGTTGCTGGTGGATGCCAGCCCGGTAGGCCTTGGAGCTCTGCTCGCCCAAGAGACTGAACCAGGGACCTGGGTCCCGTTGTATTTTGTAAGTAAAGCACTCACAGCAACAGAAGCCCGGTACTCACAAATTGAGCGAGAAGCACTGGCCATCAAGTGGGCATGCAACCACTTTCATTTGTATGTGAGCGGGCACCCCTTTCGAGTGATAACAGATAATCGTCCCGTTGTTCAAAGGAACGGCACCTCACCCACCCCCCAGGATCGAAAGGTGGGCCATCCAATTGCAACAGTACCAGATGGAACTAATGTATCGGCCAGGCGCAAAGAACCCTGCGAACTTCTTGTCTCGCCACCCAGTTCTAACAGCCGAAGGAGACGGTGATCAAAAGACAAAAACAGAAGAGTTCGTCAACATGGTCGTCCAGTGGTCGTGTCCGCGAGCGCTCTCGATAGAGGAAGTAAAGAAGCACATGGACCAAGACACGGTCCTCCAGCGAGTAGCTGACGCTCTGAAGGATGGCTCCTGGGAAGGATTCCTTAAGAACATTCAAGGGTGGAGTGAGCCGGCAGGACCCGCCTGGGAAAATTTTGGAAAGTTCAAAACAAACTCAGCTCCGCGGAGAACGGAATCGTACTCAGGGGCAGACGCATTGTCATGCCGCAAAGCTTACAAGAACGAGCAACGATACCCGCACATGAGGGTCATCAAGCCATCGGGAGGATGAAATCAAGGATGAGAGAAAAGGTGTGGTTCCCAGATCTAGAAGACAGCGTGGACAGCGTAGTGCGCATCTGCAGAGCTTGTCAACTCACAAGCAACGCCGAAGCTTCAGCACCCGTGATCACTGAAGACCGAGCACCATCGCCATGGTCGTGGGTAAACCTTGACTTCGGAGGTTTCCCTGACGGAAGAGTCACAGCTGTTCTTATCGACAGTTACACCAAATATTCAATCATCGAAGTCCTGCCGTCCACAGCTTTTGCCAACCTGCAACCCGTCCTGGAAAAGTCGTTTGCCCTATTTGGCCTGCTACACGTCATCAAGACCGACAATGGGCCCCCGTTCCAAGGCAGTGAGTTTAAAGACTTTCTGGCACACATAGGAGTCAAGCATCACCGAATTACCCCTCAATGGCCACAAGCCAATGGTGAGGTCGAGCGATTTATGCACACCCCCAACAAAATATTGCGCATAGCGATGGCCGAAGACACAGATCCGGAAGTTGCTCTACAACAGTTCCTGAGAGAATACCGCAGCACGCCTCACCTTACAACACAACAGTCTCCATGGTCACTCATGCTAACAGGACCTCGACGAGACATGTTACCCATGGCCGACAACTGGAGACAGGAGCCCTACGACCCTGCGGGTGCCCAAGCAAAAATACAGAAAACCAACAACAAAGCAAGTCATCGACGAAGAGCGAAAGTCCGTGTAGTGAAGCCTGGGTGCTACGTGTTGTTACGGAATCGGTGAAGCGGAGGGAAATTCCGAACTCCCTATGAGCTCGGGCTGTGGACAGTTAAGTCAACCAAAAGAACGGCGGTCACTGTAGAGCGAGATGGCGAAACAATAACAAGGAACATTTCATGATTTAAAGAAGTTCCGCCCCCAGTCAGAACATCCAGAGGGACAGATCTGTCAAGAACCGCCGAGTTGCAACCTGATGAGGCTGAATACAACTCTGATGGAGCCCCACCTCAAAGTCCAACGGGGTCATCACCTTCTGAAACTCTCAGCTTCGGGGACACTGCTAACGATCAAGGGCCGATGAGTCCCGGGCAACAATCTCAGGCGAAATCCCCGGCCTAACAAGAGACTAGCTCACTTTGTATGTTGAAATTTAATTTCTATTATTTGTTTGAAAAAAACAAGTGGGGATGGGATGTAGCGGTCTAGCTGCTCATTCTATGGCGGATGATCCCCCGGAAGCACATTCACACTATGTATCACTCTCTGGCCAGGCGTGGCCAGAGAGCATAAATAAAGGGGCCGGGCTCGCTTGTGTCTTCCGGCTCATATGACCATCAATGAGTGTCTGTTGTCCTTATTTACATAAGCAACCTACAGGTGCATGTCTCCTTTGTTTCAGCCGCTAGTATATGTGCCTGAACCCCCACACATATGACCAGTGATGAAAGCCTAATTAAATATTGGCACTGCTTGATGAAATTAGGCTTTACTAAAGAGCAGTTGCACAATATGCACCATCCATCTGCACTGAAAAGTGAGGTAACAAAGGCACAAACTAAGTAAAGTTATTCTGCTGACATCTTAGTATTCAAAAAGTTGATGACTGTCTCCAATTTGTTCCATTTGAATATAATAATGGGAAGAGGAAACCGTTCTTCTAATTCCTAGCAAATCATGGCTTCTGGAGATTTTTCATCAATTTGTTTTCAGGAGATATCCTCTACAAGAGAACTTAGAAAGATGGAACGACCTGCCCTGCACAGAAAGAACCTGTGTACTCTGTAAGGCTTGATGATCCATATTTCAGCATATTTTATTCGTTTGCTCGAATTTGCTGTATTCAAGGAAAAGTAAAACTTACACAATGTTCCTGGGCAATAATATCAAAACCTCTTTACCAGCACTAGATCTATAATTTTCGCTGCAACGCCTTCTGTTGCATAGGTGTTCAATGTTTGTACTCATTTTAATGGAAGTTTTATAAATTAATTATTTATAATACACTTACTTTTATTTGAATATAATGTTTAAAGTATTGTTTTGTTGGCCTTCTGTTAAACTGTATATCAAAACTAAATATAAACTTGTAATAAGCAAATAATTGTTTTATTGAGATGTACTCAGGCCTCGATTGAGTAAAATAAATCATTCTTTTCAGTTACATTTAAAAAGTGAAAATGCTACGCACTCTTCTTGCATATGATATGGTTCCCACCTTCTAACAATGAATTAAGCTTTCAAGAGCTTACAAGAAAGCTAGGATGGAATTGTTGTTCAGCCATATATGTTAGAAATTACAAGTGCTCAAATAGCCTGACAATACTGTATGATAAAGAAGTAATTTATGTACTGGCTGGAATGCCTTCAAAATGTTGTTCTTTCAGTAAAGTAAAAAATGTCCAGTACTTGTACATCAACCAGTTGCAGTACAAGTTATGACACCACCATACCAAACAGTAGGTTCCATCTGATTTTCTGCCATTCGTGATTTTTTTATATCTTTTTTTTATTTGCTTCATTTATATAAAAACAAATACCCCGAAAAGTTATTTTCATTCACACTTGTCACTTTATACAAGCTCCATAACACCAAAGTTTTACATTTTGGAATTTGACGTCCCCTTAAGAAAGATAATCAAGACATTGGTACACTAAAGAGGCATTGAAGAAAGTGCGTAGTTATGACAACGGAATGGAATAATGCTAGCAGTATATTGAAACATTAACAATTAGGACACTAAAGCATTA
Organism: Lissotriton vulgaris; assembly: GCF_964263255.1. Lineage (NCBI taxonomy): Eukaryota > Metazoa > Chordata > Amphibia > Caudata > Salamandridae > Lissotriton > Lissotriton vulgaris. The sequence continues at coordinate 463,096,260 of NC_141687.1, forward strand.
GGTAACTGAATATGGAATTAAAATACATTATAGACCAGCTCGTGCAGCTAAAATTTGAAATATCCAAATCTGAAAAATACTAAAGAATTACATTTAAAAAAAGTTGCCACTGTTAGCAAATTACAAAATGTGCATTTACCCATATTGGCACAATAAGAACAGAATTGTGCAGGTCAACATAAGTATGTTTCGTCTCTTTCTAAGAGTGACCAGCAAACCAAAGGATAGATCTATGGTTCTAAATCCTAGCGGGGTTAACCCGTTGGGGGGAGGAGCATTGCCCACCATGCTGCCAGCGCAGCACACATCAAAAAGAAAATGGTAATAACATGATGTTATTGCTATTTTATTTTTCAGCATGGCCTGCCCGAGCCATGTGTCAAGGCAGGGTGGGGCCATTGCAGCTGATTGTTAGCAGGGAGTAATGGTGGGTAGTACTCCAGTTTAAATTGTGCATGTCACTTTGACCGGCTGTCTTGTGACATCCAGACTGAAGTGCACTTAAGAACTCTCCAGCCAAAGCTGCCTTAGACAACAGGGCAGAGAGCAGGCACGGTCCTCCGGTGCTTGTAGGAGTGCTGAGCCAGCCTGCTCCAACCAACCTGGTGCTTCTCTCTTGCTGGTTAACAGCATGAGAGCAGCATCTGCATTGGTTAGGGGAGTCCTCTCACTACCTAAAGCCACAGACTGCTGGACCGGAGTAGGTAAATACATTATTTATTTATAATTTACAGTTGTTATTTTTAAGGACTGACATGCAGTGTGAGAAACTCGCACTGCCTTCAGCCTCAACTCCAGAGAGCTCAATCGTGGCCCATTATAAACACTGTTGATAACAGACCACGATTGAGAGTTTTGAGGTTGTGCCTAAGGGCATTCCTGGTGAGTGGGTCGAAATATTCACCTGATCGCCCCACACCTTTCAAATACATGCAGCTGCTACAGCTGTAACGATCATATAGAAACACATGTCTTCAAGTAGTGAGCTGGAAGAACAAAGATGAAAGTGCTCAGGGGAAGAAGTTTCTCTTTTCAGCCCGATTGTCCAAAACAACTTCACAGTGTTATCAAAGCTGTGAATCTGGTCTCGAAAGATGCGCAAAGAGGCACGCTTGATTAGCCGAATGTCCTTCATTTAATAGGTTTAATCTATTGTAGAGTATTTTTTTAAAGAAAATATATCAAGCTTGACAATCTGTTACTACACCTGTACACAAGAGTTATGGTTCCTATGCATTGAACACGAGCTTAAATGTTGATTTTGTATTGTTGGTATACTATCTGTCCGGGGTGGGGGTGTTGAGGGATTGGAGTTGTTCAACACCCCACCTTGTTTTGGAGTTCGAATTGTTGATTGCAGTGCATGTGGGATTCTGAGCTACACCTTTATAATGGATGAGAAGGTCTTTATAGGCACCTGGTTGGGGGGAAGCAGAGTCCAGTCGAAAAAGCATTGAAACTGGTCATAGCTGAATATACGAATATCTTGGTGTGGAATATTTGGGGCATGACGAGTTACTCTAAATGGTATAGGATTCACTCATTCCTCCGACATCATAAGGAAAAGATAGCCTGTCTGCAGGAAATCCATCTCCTCTAGGATGAGTCCCAGAAGGTGGGGAAGAAATGGAAGGGGCAATTGTTTTCATCTACTTATTTCTCCTATGCGCGGGTGTTGCTATTTGGATTGTACCTGGGGTACCCTTCTAACATACTTACAGTAAGGCAGATATAGAAGCAATCTTCTGATCCAAGGTACACTGGATGGTAAGGCTGTCACACTCCTCAATACCTATGCCCCTAATGTCGATGATAAACTGTTTTATGACCACATTCAGGATCTCTTGGAAGATAGTGTTGGGAATTTGGTGATTTGAGTGGGGGATTACAACGGTATCCTGGATGGGGATGTGGATCGTCACCCACCCAAGCGAGGTACTAAGGCACAGATGTTGTCGTCCCTTGCAGTGGTTATGCACAACTTGGGGTACCGCGACAGTTGGCGTGATCTGCATTCTGATAGCCGCAAGTACACCTGTCACTCCTTGAACCACAACACCTATAGTCACCAGGATTGCATACCGAGCTCGGTTGACTGCTGGGACAATAGCCAGTGCCTGAGAGGCAGAGTGCAGAGATCGGGCAGGGTGGTAGAAGCGCATCCTTTTCCTTAAGTAGGAGGCCCCGTTGCCGTGGAGAGATGTAAACGCTGTGATAAGTGTCTTAAAGTGGATGCGTTTACTCACTGGGAGCCAGTGAAGAGAGTTCAGCCGGGCAGAGGAGTGAGACCTTCGACTAAGGCCAAAAATAGCTCTTGCTGCCGAGTTTTGAACTGATTGCAGACGGGTGAGTAAATACTTCGGCAAATCCAGGTAGAGTATATTGGCATAGTCCAGTCGAGACCCAATCAAAGCTTGAACTATAATCCTCCTATGGGCAACTGAAAGAAAAGGAAGACATTTCTTGAGAGTTTTTAGAAGGCCATAGCAGTGGCCTTCAACAGTGAGGATATGGGGTTTGAAGAGGAGACCATTATCAATTTTGACACCCAGATTTTTTGCCAGTGAAGTAGCCGATGATGGGGGATACATATCAGAAGGCCACCATGATTTCCAATTGGCATTGGGAGGGCAGCCAAAAAAGATGACCTCTGATTTGTCGGAGTTGCATCTAAGCTGATTCAGTTGAAACCAAGAGAAAACAGCAGAGAGGCAGCTCATGATATTTTTGCCGGAAAAGTCAGAGTTCTTATTGCAGGTAAATAGAAGCTGCGTATCATCGGCATAAGAAATAATCTGGGCTCCATGAGCTTCAACTAGCGCAGCCAATGGAGACAGATATATATTAAAAAGAGTTGGACTTAGAATGGAGCCCTGTGGGACTCCAACCTCCAGAGGAGGGATGGAAGCTGTAAACGGGGGAGTCCAGATTGATTATTGGCGGCCAGACAGAAACGACTCAAACCAACTGAATACCGCCCCTCTCAAACTAATCTCCTGGAGTTTTGAAAGAAGACGGTTGTGAGTGACGGTATCGAACGCCGCAGAGAGGTCCAGTAGGACCAGAATAGCCTTCCCACCATTATCCAGGACTTCTTTGATGGACTCAGTTACCTCGAGCAGAGCAGTCTCGGTGCTAAGGTTTGAGCGAAACCCCGATTGAGTGTTATGAAGAATATTATGGGTTTCGAGAAAGTCCGAGATGGTGGTATGAACATGTTTTTCCACAATCTTAGCAAACGCTAAGACATATGCCGTGTGTCATGACGCACTGGCGACTTCCTTTGCTGATTATTTGAATGTTAATGAGGGGTCTGCTGCTTCTAGAGCTATGGATTGGGAGGCGCTCAAGGCAGTCATGCGCGGGGCCTACATAAGAACTACCTGTGGCGTGCGACAATGGGAGGCTGTGCTGGGGGTGCAGGAGCATCGATTGGTAGATCTCCAAGGCTCTGAGGTGTTTTGGGTGTGGGAGGGGATGCTCCAGGCGCAGCGAGAGGTGATGTCGACCTGGGACTCTTTGGATAAGTGCACGATCAGGCCATATTGTCAGAATCTCTACAGGGAGGCGTACAAATTCGGTAGACTTTGGGCATTGACATTGCGGTGGGAGCAGGAGGTCCCTCCTAACCGTCATGTTTGTGCTCCTAGCAGAGAATCTGTGACTAGATGCCGAGATATCCTGGGGGTCTTCATAGAATACCTCCACGGGAAGTATCACGCACAGGAGTTGAGTCCCCTGCGGCAGACTGAAACGTTCTTCACAGAGGTGGGGTTGCCTACCTTGGCGCCAGACCTTGTGCAGGTCTTGGAGAGCGATATTTCCTTAGAGGAAATGGGTGTGGGCATGCGGACCCTCAACAGATCCAAGACTCCAGGTGGAGATGGATTCCCTGTGGAATTTATCAGCTTTACTTCCGTTACAGTTAGGAAAAAATATTGGGCGAACAGAATACTTCCGCACACCAGGATGGAGGGTATTATGTGTCTTCTACTGAAGCCTGGGTGTGATACAGCTAACCCCTCATCATATAGACCCCTCACAATGATAAACATGGATGTCAAAATTCTATGTGAACTGTTGGCGTTACGCTTGGGGAGAGTGATTCATGAATTGGTGGACGAAGACCAATGTGGCTTTATGCCGGGCCGTAGTACCACCTTTTATTCTCCAGAGGCTCATACACGTCGTGCACAAAGCAGTGGATGACGATTTTTAATTGGCCTTGGGTTCTCTTGATCTGGAAAAAGCATTTTATATGGTGAAGTGGCCATTTCTGATGGCAGTGATGTGGCGGTTTGGGTTTGGCTCCATCTTTTGTAACTGGGTGCAGCTCTTATACACTAGCCCGACAGTCTGTGTCAAGATTGGAGGCAACCTTACTGAGGGATGAAGGTTGGAATGGGACCCAGGTAGGGTTGGTTCCTCTTGCTGCGTCTGTTTGGTCTCGCTATTGAGCCTTTCGCAATTCTCTTGCATAAAGGATTTGAGCCATGGGGAATTTGAGTGGGTGCTTCCACGCATGTTAACTCTCTTATAGTAGATGACACGCTGGTGTATGTCTCTTTCCCCTGCCAGGTGGTGCCAATCTTAATGGGGCTCCTCAGTGCCTTCAGGTTCATTCCAGAAAATCACTTGTTTCCACTTGGCAGCTTGATTGGGGTGCCCACTGCCTGTTTGCCCGCTGCCTAGCTGCCTGGGCTCGGCCCCTGCAGGAAAATGGAGGGCTTTAGATACTTGGGTATATAGGTAGCCCACACTAAGGATGTGTACTGGCATCTGGATGATAGACTCATAGCAGGCATCGAGTGCTCCGTGGCATTCTAGAAAATACTTCCCTTGTCGGTAATAGGCAGGGCTGCAGTGGCTAAGATGGTCTTTCTTCCTCGCTGCCTTTACTTGGTTCAAACTGCAATGTTTCCACTGCATCCATCTTTCTTTCGCAAACTGGATAGCTTACTTATTTCCCTAGTCTGGGCCGGATGGCGTAGGAGAGTGGCATTATTGATCCTCAAGCTTGATATGGAGGACAGAGGTCTTGCTATACCGGACAAACTGCACTATTAATATGCGGCCAACCTACAGCATGCAGGAAGATCGCTGACAGAACTGAATAACTGGGAGAAGAGATTGTTCCTTGACATATTGGGGGACGACACGCTGGTGCGCTTGCTGATGCGGGGTGGGGGTCAGTCTGAGTTCCGTGCATGGTGAGGCAGGCAGCAGTGATTTGGGAGGCAGTGGTGGAAAAGGTGTTACGTATGGCCCCCATCGATAGGGAGCTTAGTCTTAGGGAACTCGCCCCGTATAGGGCAATTGATAGGGATATATCCATGGATCTCTAGAGGGCCTGGGATTTGCCAGGTAACCTATACCCCGGGGTGGTCTTCAGCACCTTCCAGGAGGTTCTGTAGACCTTTGAAGTGTGACTGGTCACTACCTCCATTATGCTAAGTTAGATAGCGTTGCACAGGAGGACTGGGCTGGGTTCCTTGTGGCTCCCCAGTCCTCCCTGATGTTGGGCAGCCTGCTTCAAAGGGGACAGGGGAGGCATCTCATTTCCTTATTTTACAAGTCAATCCGGGGCGACATGGTACCTGCCCCATATGCCTCACGAGGGGCCTGGGAGCATGACCTGGGGGAGCCTGTAGAGGATGCTGACGGGGCGAGTGAGTGTGCATTGGTGAGGCGGGTGTCCTGCAAACATAGGTTCAAGTTACACCATTTTAATTTCCTACATCGTGCCTATGTGACTCCTAGGTACTTGAACAAGGTAGACCCCTAGATGGAAACAGGATGTGGGAGCTGGGAGCCACTGTTTTGCACTTGGCCTGGGCATGTGCCGTGGTTTAGGGATTCTGGAGGGATGTGGTGTCTAAAATAGTAGTGGCGACAGACATTGGAGTCAGAGGAACCACACTGGCCTGCCTCTTGGAAGTGGTAGTTAAGCCCTGGGGGCGGAAGATCAACTCTAGAATGCCCCAGCAAGCACTGGTATTGGCCGTAATGAGGGTGGCCATCGGTTGGATTTGCACAAGCACTGTTAGTGTTTTCATTGCAACGAGATCTCCTTGAACGGGGCGTGGTGGAGGAGATGAATATGCGTGTCGTCTGTATTGATGAGGGTGTGTCGGATGTGATAATGTTGTGGGGGTCTCTTCTTAATAAATTTGCTGATAGGGATGAGACTGGGTTGGTGGAGGGCTCAAATGAAGAGGGGTGATGTTCATGCCTTTTGTACCATGGTAATGTGACTATGGAAGTCAAGCATGTATAACTGTAATGTTCATTGCATAGTTAGCTTGATAACTTGGCCCCAATGTGCTCTTGTCCCCTAATCATTCTATGTGTCTGGTATTTCAGTTCAGGTGTGTAAATTGCTATCTCTATTTGTATTTTTCATGACATATGACTGGAGTCTCTCCCCCTCTCAGAATAGAGCCACGCACTGCTTGATTGTTTGTGTTTATTGAATAAAATCAATAAAATGCTTTTTTTTTCTTTAAATGGTTGATTTTGTCTGGTCTTGTTTGCTTCAGTTTAACACCTGCCAATTGAACATTACATTTTTTGAATATGGAGAAAGCTTTGTTCAGATGAAGAGGAATATTTTCCTTACAGAAAGCTACACAATCTTCAGGTGGAGAAAACCTTGTGTATAACATTGTGTAGGTTTGAGCAGAACGTAAGACAGCAGTGTTACTGAGAGGCGCCTTTGGCTACTCACAAGTAGCCTTCACAGCCAAGAATCAACAACGTATTCTCCCTTGCCTAATGTTTATGCTTAAAGGCAGGCCTGGGCCACAATAAGTGGCGTTTTAGCAGCAATATTAAAATTGTAACCTAAAATATGTGTGCAATGCACACTTCCATAAAACATACGCCAATCCTCAAATACATATCATTGGTCTGTTCTAAACCAGCATTTCACAAAACAGAATTAAAAATTCTATCTAAAATGAAAAACATCATACTGCAATACTGTATAATGCAACATTTTCCTGTACCCTATAAAGGCAGTTTTCTTACTAGGAGGTTCAAAAGGTTTTCCAAATGCTTCTTAGACCTGTAAGCCACTATTCCTCCTTTATTGGCCCATCTGTCAGCACCGGTGGCCCCTCCCACTTCTGCATTGTACAGTACCTGTGAAAGATTTTGCGCGGTTTGGCCTTGCCTTATTTTTGCCAGGCAGTCTTTCCAGTCCACCATTCCCCCGCCAAGAGACATCAGGATGGCATGAGGGGCGCACGAGTCCCACTTGAATGTTGTGTCCTCTGAAAAGATATAAACATCAGCAAGTCCTAGTATGACACACAGACTCTTGTAGCCAGCTCCGGCTGCATAGTGCAGGCATTCTTCGCAGATATCTGAGAGCGCTGTTCTGATGTCCTCAGCTTCGCCCGTACTGGTAACAACTGAAAACCGATGCAACTTATTTTGCATGGCACCACTTTCTTTCCCCAACATCTTTGAACAATCACTATTCGGTTTATTGTCATTAGTTCCAGGAAACGTGGGTTGGGGCACCGAGTGAAAGTTGGCATTCAGGTAGGATATCCCCCAATAGCATTGCCCTTTCCAGCTGCAAAAAAAAAAACAAAAAAAACTGAGAATGAGACATTTCAGCCTATGCCATTTTTTGCTAGTTTTGTTTTTCAAATTAAGATGGGTAAAATGCCTCTAAAAGAAACGTGATTTCGTCATAATTGGTCATCGTGCTACCCTCCTATCCTTAAGGTCCATAGATGTTGAGGTCACATCCATGCACATGTGCCATCCTGCAACAGGAATAAAATGTAGCTACATCAGGCATATTTTTGCAGAGCGTACCATAGAGGTGCATGGAAACATCGCAGTGATCAGGATAAGGTCATGCATTCTTACCCACCGTGGAAACCACCCTCACGTGTGGCTCAGAATGAAAAAGTTTTTCATTTGGACAATCATTACGGAGGATGACCACTTTTGTAATTTAGGAGGTGTATGAACAGGAATAAATGCATTAAATAAAATAGTGGGATATACGGACTTAATTACTTCTTACAAAGAGGAAAATAGATGGGATTTACTAAACCAAAAAAATGCACATTCCCACATATATTAAAGCATTTTTTTGTTTTGCTGATAAGACACAGGAACAGTCCTTTTATTCAACTCAGAAGTCCAATTGCGCAGGATTCATCATAAAAACTTTTTTTAAATTAATTTTAGAGATGATAAAAACATCAGCCAATACATTTTATTCCACCACGTGGAACTTTTTCAGGGCATTAACATGGTGTATGACATCTTGTGGTTGAATATCAATAATGCACGATTGAAGTTTACCTGATCCATAAAGCATGTAGTCCTAATGTGCACCTCAGTATATTCTATATACCTTTCTATTCAAGCTGCAAGGGTGGTTCTCAGGGGCATTATATTGATAGGGTCCATGGTTGAACCCTACTAGTATAATGCGCTATGACTGTGGCTGGCCTATACAAGTGTCGAACTGCAACTTGATGCTTTATGCTTGTTGCTACCCATTTGTAGAAATGAAAAAGCTGAACTCACTGGGGAATTATTTATGGTATTTTATGCAGTACAGCAGCTAGTTAGATAACGTAACAAGGAGCTTGGATAATCCTGGCTATATCATGGTATACACATGCTTAAAAAACTTCCTACGGTACCAAATACAGGACTTTTGCCAAGGTGCGGGAGCATTCTAGTTCCTTGAGAGAAAAGGTGGATTTGCACAAATCCAGTATGCATTCTTGCCTACCAATAACACGGTTTCTAGGACATGCACATACATGATGACAATGGAAAACCCACAATCCCGCTAATTCATAACTTATTTCAGACTCCGGTATCTGCCCCTGCATGCACGTGTTCATGAAGCAAACGCACTATCTTTTTTCCTGTGTACAAGCAATTAAGAGGAAGATGATTGGCTTTTGCATTAATGGACAAAAGGTTCACACAATGCAGTACTGCTTATCTTTATTGCTTGTGGACGGCAACCTCTTTGGTGTGCAATGCGCTGACCGCACTGTTGTACAGTGAAATGCATCTTTGGAAAGACATACAGGTAGAATTTGTTAATCAGTGAAATTGTTTTTACAGTGATTCGTTATGATGTCCAAACCATGCTTTTTAACACTTTTTATTTAAAAGCATTTACAATACTTCCTACCTAGAAATACACTGACAAGTTCTTACCGTTTAAATTTTGACTTGTGGAGTATTTAATGAGTTGTTTACCTAAGCCAAACATTAGTTTTAAATTTTTCACTACTCAATTTACTGAGGTATGTTTTGCAAAAAGTGTTATCATTATGTTTTTTTTACATCCGAATTAAATACGATTCAGACTCTCTTTTGCTTTAGGTATTCATAGGTAAACTACAAACCCAAGTGTCAGTGGGCCAAAAGTGTTATATCTGCCCTCCCTTCATGCAGTAAGCCTTCTCCAGAAGTTGTGAGGTTAGGTATACCTTTCATTATGATTCAAACTTTTGTTCCACTGCAAGATGGCCACTGAGTGTTCAACAGTGTCAATAGTGTTGGTGACCGGGACATACACTTGAGACAGCACCCTGCTGCACACAAACCACCAAGAAAAGATGAGAGGTTTCAGTCAATGTTGACCAGAGCTGAATTTGAAGAAGTGAATCTTTAGGTGAAAAGCTTCACCAGATTCCCTTTTGTATATTTTCTCTGCTACATATTTGACCAAAATCGACTTTGTAGCAAAAACATATCCGGGGGAAAGGGGATAAAATGCTCTTACTTAAAAAAACGGCAGACTTTCAGGATATCAGCAAATATTCAGCTTCGAATGTATAACTCCAAAATGTGGTCTGAAAGCAGGAACCGAAATTGGAGAAATTATGATAGTTGAGCCATTACACCAGAATGCCATAGGACTGCAACTCCTTCATATCAAGGCTGTGAAAAGAACGTAAGTGCAGAAGAGTGGGTTGCCTCCATAGTGAAGTGTGTGAAGTTTGTGCATTTTTCAGTATAGGCTGTAGGTTAAATAAGGGCCGGCAAGTGTGTAAAAGCAATAGTATATGAACAATACGACCCAAACAGTTCTGACAACCAAATAAAGCTGCAATGCTTGTTTCTTTGAAGCATGCAAACAAAACATTAATGCTGCCCAACAGCTACTTTGATAACTGAACTTTGCACCAACAAAACATATACCTGAGCGTGTCTGGGTCCTGGGTGGCAAAAGGTTGGTTGACGACACCCATCAGTGGAAGGCCACTGTTCAGATCATAGACTCCAATGAGGATCGTTACACACTGCAGTCCAGTGGGGAAAATTCCGTGGTTGGGTTTAACATGTGCAGATCCTTTGATGTACTGGTAAGTTGAATCTAGAAGACACCGAACATATTTTTACAAGATACACAAACAATATCTAAATGGATCAACTCAAGAACTGCTCGTATGGTGTTGTGTTAAGCAAGGCATTTACATTCACTAACGTCTAAAAGAAGAACAAGTGCCCACGTTAGTCTTTTTGAAAATCAAACACCCTTTAGGTTTCATTAGATTTTCATTTTATTTTATAATAAATGTATGTACACATATACATAGGAGAGGTATGACATCCGAGAGAGATAACATCGTCCTCTTCCCTGACCAAATATCCTATCTTTTTTGTTCCCCTTCATCCTCCCTGGAGTCTAGGATCCTTTACTTTTCCACATTCACTGCTCCTAATTCAATACATGTTTACATCTATTTTATAATCGCCTTTTGAGCACTCTTCCCATTAACTACACATTGATCGTCTAGAGTATTGAGAACACAATTGTAGACATGCAACTTTCTATAGTTGCTAGTAAAGTATTAATGCACTGGATAGTATGTTGTTGTGGAAGCATTTTCTACGCTTTGTTCTACATATGCAATTTTTCCATGCCTGAAAGTGGCCTCTACCCGAATAGGAATGCTTGCTTTGCCACTAGCTAGCCAATAGTTTCTTTGACTAACGGGGGCTGTATTACATAATGTACCCCGGGGGTGAAATGGATGTTTGCGCCCGCTTTGCGCGACCCGCGGCATTTTGGAATTACAAAAGGGGCCGCAGACGTGTGTGTGTGTCCTTATGTAATACTGAAAGTGCTGGCACGCATACAGCGCCAGCACTTCCTCAAGAGGGTGTGCCCTCATTTGCATGGGGCGGGGCATCATTCAAACGAGGGAATCCCTTTGCCTCTGCACCGTATTACCAACACAGGCGCAGAGGCAAAGAAGCTGTCAGGAGGTGTACTGACAGTGCACCCCTCTCCCCCGAAATCAGCCGTCTGGAGGGGGGGAAAGGGGTCCGTTGGACCCCCAGACATAACCTTTAAAAAGTGCAGGCAGGTTGCCGTGTGCACAGTGAAACACAGAGCAGCTGCTTCATAGCCGCCCTGTATTTCACATGAATGCGCTACGACCAGGGCAACACAAGTTCAGGGTTGCCCTGAGGGCAGGGCATTCTATATAACAGTGCACGGAGCACCTGTTTTAAGGTGCGCGGACGCAAACAGGGAAAGTGTGCCCTATGCATAATAGGGCCCCCGGTGTGTGAGATGATCCTCTTGTCCCAAAACGCCTTCCATCAAGTTTCTGAAGATATTTGTCATCATTGTGAACATTCTCAGATGTGTAGCCCAAACACAATTTCATATCTTTTTCTGCAATCTTCCTGTATATGGGTCACTAGTCGCACCCACTTTACACGAATATGGTCGAGTCTGGTATCTATGAACCGCAAATGACGAGTTTAGTGGGTGTACGCGTTTTCGCTGTGCTAGACTAAACCGTTCGTCTGTTTCGTGGGTTTCTCCATCTGAACCCACGGGTTCCATCTTAGATACGGCATCCATTTTGTTTCTTGCCCTCAAGTAGCCAGCGAACAGACGCTGTCCGCTTCGCGACCCTGGGATTCCCAAACTCTTGCGGAAGACACGTTTCCTTTGAAGGTGTCTTTATGATGAGGGGGATGACACTGTAAGGCAGATGGCCCCGCTCGAGGCTCATCTTGCTGTGCCGGTCTATTGTCTCAGTTGTGCATTCATTAGGCACGCCCCCTTTGATGCCTGCAACTCGTGTTTCCTGGTACCACCCCTTTTACACCCTTTTCGATCTGTTCCTTGTCCTCGTCTTCCTCTGCACCTGTTTCTGTCCTTTCCTCGATTCGTTTACTACTGAATGGAATGTACTAATGGTGGGAAGATGTACTTTTACAGTTGGGAACTGCCAAATGTTACTGTAATCATGTTCCGGGCTTTGAATACATGAAAGCGACCCCTCATGATCTTTACGATGGGAACCGAGTTGTAATCCTTTGTGCACCATGTTATCCTATGCTTGAAAACTGTATAAAAGGAGCGATCCACAGATACAAGTTGAAACAGTCTCCTCGAACCTACACGTGTTGTACTTCCTGTGACTTCTGTGTTCCCTGCAGTAATAAAACCTCGAATCTTTGACGCCGAAGGAAGTGTCCCGTGTCTCTGTCATTTGTACGCCGGAACAGGTTACCCACGAAGGTTTTAGGTGTTATCCCTGGCACCGCTGGGTCTTAGAAAAACCCAGTCCTTCAGTTGGCGCCCAACGTGGGGCTGCATCAGTGGTACCGTCCAAGCCTGACGATCGTGAGGAACTTCGTGTGAAATCTCCGAGGGAAGGTGCACCCCGCTTCATCGATCCTGTTGTCGAAACAAGTGGCCCGACGACTTTTCCCGCGAAGATCCCCGCCTCCTGACGGCTGCGACGGACTGCTGCCCTGACTGTAGACCTGTTTTGGCGCCTGGCGTAGACCTTGGTACAGCGAGACGATTGACGGGCCTTCCTGGTGACGCCATTGATCTTTGAGTTAAGTATTGGTGGGTCGCTCTCAGAGTCCTTTGTTGTGGGTGCTTAGTTGTTGCATGGTTCCATTGCATTTGTGGTTCTTGGTATTTCGTTCTTTGTTGTGATATTTGACGTCTGCAGTCGCCAAAAAACCGAGGGTTTTTGCTCTTTGCAGGGACATTGTAATCCTATAACCCTTGAAGTTTGTGAAACTCGGTTAGTGTGCATGATGCCTAGTCGTAGTACTTTGTTCAGTTGCTTTAGAGGTTGTGGTGCGGATTCCCGACTGGAGGACTCGTGTCCGATACCTCCGGTTGGAACTCCAACTTACGAATTGTACAGTCGACACGGATTAGGTCCAATTACATTCAATGAGTGTTGGGTTCGTTACACTAAAAAAGACGGTGTCCTTAGTTGGCCACCTCATGGTAGTTTTGAGGCTCCGATTTTAGATAATCTCGAAGCTAAATTGTTCCAAAGAAAAGCAACGCCGGCCATGTTTGATTCCTTTCGGTTGTGGCGTAAAGAAGCCAAGCAGAAAGAAATCAAGCAGATTAAACGTAATAAGAGAGAAGGGATCGTCACAACGGTAAGAAACGCAGAGCAGTTTCAGCGAGATAAGGAGGAAAAGGAAAAGGAAGTTTTCGATAGATTGCAGCGCATGACTGTCGATAAGTGTTATCCCGTTTTACCGACGGGTATGGATAAGAAGGGGGATGTAGTAGAGGACCCCTTGTTGTCCTATCTCATGAAGTCACCACCTCCGTATGCACAGGGTACCGCAGTTCCTGTGGTTCCCCCTGTCCCTGCTCCTCCACCTGCTCCTGTTCCTGTTCCTGTTCCCCAACCTGTACCCGTTCTTCCGCTTGTTCCTGCTCCTTTGCCTGCTCCCGTTCCTACTGCTCCCCCGCTTGTACTTCCTCACACTCCTGCTCCCGCCGCCTCTACTGTTCTGATTACTCCTGCTGTCCCTTCTGTTCCCGACTCTTCTCTTGTTACCCCGGTGTGTTACTCTACTACCCCATCTGCTTGACGTTGTGTTCCTTCTGTTGCTGCTAACTTTTTCGATTCTCTTGGACCAGTTCTTGAGTCCGCTGGTTCTGAAGGTCCCCAAAGACGAAGTCAGCTTCCTGGTAGTAGGGAGCGTGATTCGCTATATAATATGGCGATGGGTTGGATTAGATACCCTCTTAGGAATCCTCCGCGTGTAGTACTTGATACGTTTTCTCAATTCAATATACCGACACAGAGGTTTGTGTTTCAGGAAATGTGTAAGCTTTTACGTGATCAAATATCGGCGGATGCATCTGATGATGTATTGACTGCCTTATCCAATCTTCAGCTTCAGTTTGCAAGTGGAATAATGGTGGGTAGCAATGTTCGACGTGCTGTCGAGCAGTTGCTATCTTTTTGTCCTTCTATAATGCCTCGGGCATTGTTTTTAGAAGACATTGAGGGACCGCTAGCAGCGCCTGGTCAGTATCCTATGCGCGAAGTTCCACCAGTGTGGATGCCGGGTAATCCTGGTGGTAATCCTGCGGTTTTGCCACATTTCCAGAGAGTGTGGATACATCTTCCATGGAAACGGTCAGAAGTTTTGCAAGTAAAACAATCGCTACCTGATCCTCGCAAAAATCCAGCAGGGTACTATAAGGAATTGTCGCAGCTAGTGGATGCTACGATAATGAATCTTGCCGATATCGATATGTTGTTCGGTAACGTAGTACCGCAACCGGTATGGGCGAAGATTCGTCAGCAAGACCATGCAGCAGTATTAGGTGGTGACTGGGCGGCACTTAGAGCTGCAGGTGACTTACAAGTCGTCGGGGCTAAGCCTGACCAGCTCATTACAGATCTTCCTCAGAGAATAATCACTCTTATGAAAACGCTTATGCCAGCTATGAAGGTGAATTGGGACAAGTTGTCCGCTTGCAAACAAAAGAAGGACGAGAGTGTCTCTGATTTCTTTACGAGATTTGAGGAGGCATTTATCGATCACAGTGGTCAGGATATGGGCACTGAGGGAGGTCAGAGATTGTTTGTGGACAAATTTGTGTCGAACTTATTGCCGGACTTAAGCAAAAAGTTAAAGAATTCAGAGAGTGCGTGGGCTGTTTCCACGTCTGATCAAATATTGGCTACGGCCCAATATTATGAGAATAGAGAGAAAGAGGAAAATTATCGAGCAGATAAAAAGACGAAAGAGCTCAAAACGAAAGTGTTGTTGCAACAAGCGTATCCTCCACGTTCGAATCAGAATGATTCGCAACAGCGGAATCGATCGCAGTCTCAATCGAATAGGTCGCAATCACGAAATGACTCCTCTTCGCAGAGATCTACGTTGGGGTACAATCAGTGTGCCTATTGTAGGGGAGAGGGTCATTTGAAATTCGATTGTCCAGTTTTACGTGATCGCAATAGTGGTAATTCATCTAGAGGAGGTCGTAGTGGTCCGTAACAGACATCACGTGGTAGAGGTCGCGGTGCTCAAAATGATCGTTCTGATAATTCTTCAGATTCTAATAATTGTTTCGATCAGCGTGGGTCGTCGCAAGGAAGATCTGCGCAGTACAATGTGGACGATTATTACGTCGATCAGGGCACTGACGACAGTAATTACTAGGACAGCCATAGACAAGGAGAGGGAGTAGTATCAGTTCCGGTTGATCAGAGAGGGCCTTACGTCGCAGTTGCCACCTCGGGCGTCGTTGAGCCTTTTCTATTGGACACTGGTGCAGCGAAAAGTTCCATCATGCATTCGAAACTCCCTGGCGCACCTTTGTCTGGCTTAACAAATGTTTCCGTTGGATTCTCTGGCGCCCCTGTTAGCAATCCGGTTTCACGCCCTTTGCCCCTTACAATTGGGCCTCGTGAGCTGAAAGCTCCCTTGATTTTGACTACTGGTTGTGGTGAAAATCTTTTGGGCTTGGATTTGTTGAAACGTCTATATGCGACTTTGTATTGTTCTCCTGCGGGAGTGAAGCTTACTTTGGGTGAGAGGGTTATCTCTCCTATGTACTTGTCTCTCGATAAGCTTCCACCGGAATTGAGTTCTCTTCCTGCATCTTTGTGGGCAACAGGTCCCAATGATGTGGGCCTGCTTGATATCTCCCCTTATGTTGTTCACTTGAAATCTAATGTGCGTTTGCCACGTATTCCCCAGTATCGTATCTCCCTTGATGGTGAGCGAGCGCTGTTAGCAATCATCTACGATTTGATTGAGAAAGATGTTATTGGGGAGACTCGGGGAAACGTGTGCAATAGTCCTGTGCTGCCCATTCTGAAGCGTACTGATCCATCAAAGCCTCCTGTTTATCGTTTTGTTATCGATTTGCGGGAGGTGAATAAAATTGTGATTCCTCAGTTCCCCGTGGTGCCTGACATTACGGCTCTACTGACTCTGATTCCAGCCTCTGCATCTTGGTTCTCAGTGATCGATCTGAAGAATGCTTTCTTCAGTATTCCGATTGCTGAGGAGAGTAGAGACCTTTTTGGTTTCTCTCTTGGTAGCCGCAGCTTTAGGTTTAAACGCGCTCCTCAGGGCTACTGTGAGAGTCCATCGATATACAGCCAAGCCTTGAAGAGCCAACTTGATGCGTTTGTGTTGCCGGCTGGTGCGGCCTTGATCCAATATGTCGACGACTTATTGGTGGCTGCAGATACTCAGGACATTTGCAAAATTGCTACGGTGTCGTTGTTGCAGCATCTCTGTGACTTACATCACAAGGTGTCACCTTCTAAACTGCAATATTGTTGCCAAGAAGTAACCTATCTAGGTCACTTATTGTCAAAGGAGGGAAGAAGGTTGACCCCAGAAAGAATCGCAGCAATTGCCCGAATGACTGTGCCAACAACTCAGAGAGATGTGCGTGCCTTTTTAGGTATCACGTCATACTGCAGACAATGGATTCCAAATTTTTCATTGCTAGCGAAACCATTGGTAGCTCTTACGTGCAAGGATGTTCCAACTCCTTTGCCATGGACGGAAGAATGTCAGAAAAGTTTTTCTGAACTACGTGACGCATTGTGTTCGGCTCCTGTGTTAGGTACCCCTGACTACAGTAAGCCGTTTACACTATACGTTCACGAGAGGGAAGGTTGTGCGTTGAGTGTCTTAACGCAACAGTTCGGTGGTAAGCAGCGTCCATGTGCATATTTTTCCTCGACCTTGGACCCCGTAGCAAGAGCATTGCCGAGTTGTCTGAGAGCAACAGCGGCAGCTGCGGTGTCCATCCGACAATCTGCAGGATTGGTCATGGATAATATGCTTACGGTGATGGTTCCGCACGCAGTTGACACTCTCTTGAATCGCACGAAAACTCAGCATCTGACGAGCGCAAGGTTGTCTGGTTATGAGTTGACGCTTTTGGCAAGTCACATTCAAATAAAACGTTGTAATGTCCTGAACCCGGCGACTTTGTTGCCAATTAGTATGGAATCAGACGAAGTAGCACCTCATGACTGCTACTTACGGACTGAGGAGGAAACAAAAGGTCGTGTTGACCTAAAAAACACTCCTTTGGAAAACCCTGATGGGACCCTGTATGTGGATGGTTCGTGTTTTAAGTTGCCGAATGGTGATGTGACGACTGCGTATGCTGTGGTAACATTGAGTACGGTTGTGGAGACTGCGAGACTGAATCAAAACTCTGCACAGGCGGCAGAGCTGATTGCCTTGACAAGAGTGTGTGTTTTGTCGAAAGGGAAGCGGGTGAATGTGTTTACGAACAGCCAATACGCTTTTGGTGTTGCGCACAGTTTTGGACGATTGTGGAGAGAGAGAGGTTTTATGACGTCGCATGGTACGAAGATTCAGCATGGACAGCTTGTGAATGATCTTTTGGATGCACTTACATTGCCCGAGCAGGTGGCGATTGTTAAATGTAATGCACACCGTAAGGTGACGGATGATGTTGGTCGTGGCAATGCGTTTGCGGATGAGACTGCTAAGGAGACTGCCAGGAACCTTACAACTAGAATGTATGTGACGAGTTCGGTAAGGTGGCCTACAGAAATGAGTATGTGTGAAGACACTATCGAGAGTGTGAAAGCGATTCAGAATGAGGCCACGAGACTGAAAAGACAAAGTGGAAAGAGAGTACGGGAAAGTTGGATGCAATTGGCTGCTGGATTGATTTGTCGGTACATAAGAGGTGGATGTTGCCGGATGCATATGTGCTAGCTGTTGTAACAATGGCACACGGCTTGGCACATATCAGTGCGAAAGGTATTTGTAAGTTGTTGTCCCCTGTATGGAAGAATGATGGTATTACTAAGTGTGCGGAGAGATTGGTGAGGAATTGTATGATATGTATGATGTACAATCCTGGTAAGGGAACTCCTACACCCCCTGGCCATTTTGCTCCCCCTTCATGTCCCTTTGAGGTCATCCAGCTAGACTTCATCCATATGGAGCGATGCAATAACCTGAAGTACGTTTTAGTTGTGGTTTGGGCATTCTCCCGATGGATTGAAGCCTACCCTCTTAAAGACAACACTGCTCTGTCCACTGCAAAAATCCTACTGAAGGAATACTTTCCTCGGTATGGAATGCCACGGATTGTATGGTCTGATAACGGAAGTTAGTTTGTAGGGAATGTGATGAAGAATGTGTGTAAGGGCCTTGGAATTACCCAGAAATTCCACAGCGCCAATCATCCCCAGTCAGCAGGTTTGGTTGAAGGGTATAATGGCACCCTTAAACTGAAACTAGCGAAGATTCAGGCTACAACTGGTCTCTCGTGGCCTGACGCTTTGCCTTTAGCTCTTCTGTCAACAAGGGCGACTGTACACTCCCGAGTAGGGCTTAGTCCCTATGAGATTGTGTTCGGCCGCCCTGCAAATGTTTGGGGGGTCCCTAGACCCAGTGTGTTCTCTGATCTTGAGTACCCAATGTTGATCGATTATCTTCATGATCTGACTGCTAAACTGAGGTTAATTCACCAACAGGTCTTTGAAGCACTGCCGACGCAGACGGAGGGTCCAGGCCACCAGCTCCAGCCCGGAGACTGGGTGGTGACAAGGAATTTTGCCCGGAAGCACAACCTTGAGCCTCGTTTCACCGGACCCTACCAAGTGCTCCTTGCCACGAGGACTGCTGTTCGTTTGGAAGGGCGTAAAAACTGGGTGCATGCCACCCATACCAAAAAGGTACCTATACCTTTACCAGCAGACTCGTGGGTGAGGAAGGGCATCGCCTCGTCTGAAGTTGAAACTGTGCCGACCTTCGTTCCTTTTAGCGACGCTCAGCCTGTCGGAGAGACCTCAGTGCAGCAGAACGACATTGTTGAACATTTGTCACCGCAAAACTCAACATCTGAACAATTGACTGATCAACAGAACTCTGTCTCATCATCAGACCAATTGTTTGACGAACAGACACATCCTGGGAGAAGTCGATATTTTCTTCGATCCAGTACTAGAGACTAATAAATATATTTTTGCTCCCTCCCCGGACATCTACGTTACCCCATTATCACTGACCAGTTTGAACACACTTACATAATTGTGATTTTTGTAAATTTTGAGTCCTTTTCCACATATGTGTTTTGTTTCCACAGCTAGGAGATTTTTGTACATATTGTTGATTAAAGATACCTTGCATCCGGGTGGACCGTAGGGCCGCGCGGGTACTTCCTTCTGGTTAGTAGGTCTCAACACTAGGTCCAAGACCGTCGATTCCTAGGAACTCCTGGGGATTGACTACTGCTACACAGAACGAAGTGCGTCAACAACGTTGCGGACGGTTTTAGAGGATGGCTTTCTCGAAGCTGTCGGAATTGGAAAAGGCTCAGGCCCATAGATTCGAGTTGCGCAGAATTGCACATACAAAATGTTTCATGTTTCAGATGTTCTTTTTATTCCTAACTGTTTCTTCGTTATTGGTGGGTGGGGTGTATTACATGATACAGTCATTGCTGCCTACTGCCTCACCTACCCCTTCTTCTGAACCTAAACTTACCTCCACTGTTTCGCCTCATTCCTTCCATATCTTACCCCAACACAAGCAGGTTAGACGTGCGGAATTCATGAACAATTCCTTCGTTCAGCTCCTTCATCAGCATCAGTTAGTGGTGAACACTACCAATTGTTGGGTGTGTGGGTTAATGCCACATACCACCGATAAGGGAATTCCGTACCTGGTCCTTCCTTATAGTTCCCAGGGTTCAGCTCGAGCATTCCAAACAATGTTTCGAAGCACACTAGATTCTTACCCCAATCGAGAGCCACGTCCTCCACACTTTGGTCCCGGTCCGTACCATAAGTCTTTGGCGATAGCGATTGCTGATTTAGATAGGGATATCTATGAGCCATCGCTCATCCCGGAGGAAGAGATGCGAGCCTATAGGGATCTGAGTGAGGTTGAGTATAGTGCGCTCGTGGGCGATAGACAGCTTAGAAGCTCGTCTCCAATATGGATCGTACCCAACCTTGGTAATTTCTGTCTGAAAGGCCGTGGCCGAAGCCCGAGAGCTCACCTTGGAGAGAGTGCTTGCTCTGAGACGTATGTCTTACCAATGCTCTCTTCCCCTGTTCTTCTGACTGCCAAGGGTACGTACTTTGTCTGTTATGACCGTGCATATACATGGTTGCCCCTTGACTTCGCGGGCACCTGTTATATTGCAAACTTGTTGCCACCAACTTTTACGGTTGCCTCAGATTACCACAAGACTAGAGTTGTGAGGGGCGTGATTAGCAAAGAGGACACTGCCGGTCAAGAGGCAGGAGACTTTTTCAAGGGTTTCTTTCCGTTTTGGGGACCTATGGTTAATAGTAGGAACCTGAGACAGTTGACTCGAGTGGTGGAATCGACAGCTAATATCACTGCTAGTGCCCTTGGCAACATTACAGAAGAGCTTCAGGCGGATAGGCCTATGACGTTACAAAATCGTATGGTTTTAGACGTTGTCTTAGCAGATCGAGGTGGAGTATGTAAGGTGATCCATTAGAGTTGTTGTATATTCATTCCAGACAACGCTCCGACTGTCTATCAAGCCATCTCGAAGTTGCATAAAATCTCTGAGTCCATACACGTGGACGTAGGGGATTGGACGCTCCTCGGGTGGTTTTGGGGTCTAATGTCGACTTGGGGTTGGAAGATTCTGATGATCATTGGGGTTGTTGTAGCATTCCTGTTCACGTGTTGTCTTTGTGTGCAGTGTGGTCCTGCCTTATGTGGCCTCTGTGCTACAACGTGTATAAGGCAGCCGCCTGTTACCAAAGGAACTCTGATGGATAGAGTTATGTTGCAACAGCATCTAGATGGTCTGATGAATATCGAGATCGATTATGATTCCGACTAGTGCTTGCCTACATGAGGGCAAAAGGAGCGTCTGAGGTTCCGTGACAATTGTAAGTGGTGTTTTCAACTCGCACGAATATGGTCGAGTCTGGTATCTATGAACCGCAAATGACGAGTTTAGTGGGTGTGCGCGTTTTCGCTGTGCTAGCCTAAACCGTTCGTCTGTTTCGTGGGTTTCTCCATCTGAACCCACGGGTTCCATCTTAGATACGGCATCCATTTTGTTTCTTGCCCTCAAGTAGCCAGCGAACGGACGCTGTCCGCTTCGCGACCCTGGGATTCCCAAACTCTTGCGGAAGACACGTTTCCTTTGAAGGTGTCTTTATGATGAGGGGGATGACACTGTAAGGCAGATGGCCCCGCTTGAGGCTCATCTTGCCGTGCCGGTCTATTGTCTCAGTTGTGCATTCATTAGGCACGCCCCCTTTGATGCCTGCAACTCGTGTTTCCTGGTACCACCCCTTTTACACCCTTTTCGATCTGTTCCTTGTCCTCGTCTTCCTCTGCACCTGTTTCTGTCCTTTCCTCGATTCGTTTACTACTGAATGTACTAATGGTGGGAAGATGAACTTTTACAGTTGGGAACTGCCAAATGTTACTGTAATCATATTCCGGGCTTTGAATACATGAAAGCGACCCCTCATGATCTTTACGATGGGAACCGAGTTGTAATCCTTTGTGCACCATGTTATCCTATGCTTGAAAACTGTATAAAAGGAGCGATCCACAGATACAAGTTGAAACAGTCTCCTCGAACCTACACGTGTTGTACTTCCTGTGACTTCTGTGTTCCCTGCAGTAATAAAACCTCGAATCTTTGACGCCGAAGGAAGTGTCCCGTGTCTCTGTCATTTGTACGCCAGAACAGGTTACCCACGAAGGTTTTAGGTGTTATCCCTGGCACCGCTGGGTCTTAGAAAAACCCAGTCCTTTACCGCAAGATGTTTTATGGAGGTAGAAAGCTGGTTTGTCTTTTAAGAAGGCCCTGCCCAAAAAGCTGGTGCACTGGGAAGTTATTTCTTATGTAAAATTTAAGTTGGTGAGATCTGTGGCCTGGACTCAAAACATATTTTATTGGAGTATGCAACACATTCCGCAAATTCTTCCATCAGTTCTTCTTAAATAGGGACATGGTCTGCACGTTACAGACATAACATGAATTATTTACTCTAGATATTCCCAAATTACTAATCTCTCATTTACGCCTTGATTTAGAGTTTGGTAGAGAGGGTACTCTTTCGCAACAGAGTACCCTCTCCGTCAAACTGAAGTTCCGCCCACCTCATTTAGAGTCGGGTGGAAATTCAGTTTGTCAGCGACGGAGATTACTCAGTCTCCACGGCGGATATACACCTCTGAGGGCCCGACAGAGCAGAGGTTTGGCAATTTGACTGACCGCCCGATTTACAGTAGGTGGTCAAATGGCCAGTTTTCACAGTTCGTCACCACCTAGTAAAACCTGGTGGTAGGGGGCAGTGAAAACTGCTAAATGGCTCTCACCATGGGAAACAACTCTCATTATGCAGGGGTCATTAGTGTGGGGGTCATTCATTTTGTATTTTCAAGAACAAAATCCTGCATTGGGATTTTACCCTGGAAAATAAAGGTCCGACAGATGGTACTGTCATCTTGACGGACCAGTCGTCAAACTATTAATACATTGACAAGAACTGTTGTGACAGCGGTTTCTGTCCTATCAGCTGATGGCCATCTCTAGATTCAGAGGATGGGTATTCCGTCAGGGCGACAGAGTATTTTACTCTGTTACCCGGTGGAGTAAAGACCGTCCTTTATGGTATAAATCGGCCCCTAAGTATTCAAAATACATAAGATGGTGTGCAGAGGTTTATGGACCTCCCTCTTACTGCTGACTACTGCCCTTCTCTACACCCGGAGAGGAATGACTAGTGCCTGCAACGTGTTCTGGAGAGGCTCCCTAGATTACATGGGCTGTGTGGTAGGCGTTGAGGGTGGGGTCTCCTCGCAGTACTGGGCAGTAAGAGATAACCTAAGTGCAAGGTTGGCAGGTTTGCAGCGGCGAGATGCCCACAGGTGATTCAAGCGCTATATTAAATTTAATTACCATAACAAGGTGGGCCTAAGAAAATTAGCAGGGTCACGCTGTAGATTAGGTTAAATGAGTGGAGGGACGAGAGGCTGCAGTTCTTAGTTCAATTCAAACCCAGCACACACAACCAGAACCTCAGCTTATGGATTAATGTTTGGATTTCGTGAATATGAGAAGGGGGATTTTCTGAAGGACCGGTTGGTAGAGAGTCTTAAACCGTTCAAAAATTAGGGAGGGGCAGGAATCCAGAATCTGAAGACAGAGAAGATTCTGCATCGCTGGAGGCCCTGTGCCTAAAATGTAATCTTATTCTGCGTAGTTTTGCCTCAGTGTGGTGGTCCTGGGGTTGAAAACGTCGAGTTAGATTTCATTCTCTTACTGAATTTGCTTATATTCAGGTGCCTTTTATGGATAACTGTACTACCTCTCCCACACCAACCAGAATGACCATAGAAACGCATACTTGTGTGCTGTCTATGTAAATTCCTGAAGCCTGCCAAGGCTACTTACCTCTAATTTCTGTGCAAACCACCACTTTAGTACCACCAGTTGTATTGCTCTTGCAATCTTCATGTTGTATCTCTTGCCCTTCTACTTCTTCTATTTTCATCAACTTTGAGTAGCAACCCACACGCCAACACTATATGAAACCAAGCAGTTGGCTCAGCAATAGGTTGAGTGTGTGACCTCAAAGTGGCTGGTTGCCCCCCTGCCTCCCTCCACCCCCTCCTGCCCTCCACACCAGTGCCCTGTTAAGTTTAAAAAAACAGAGTCATCCACATGCTCAGGCTATTGTTAGGTCTCACTTTCTGGACGCCCATTTTTCCCGATGACCCACTCCATCTGTTTGCCCTTCTGCGACCCTGGTCTTGCTCAGAGAACCTCCATACAAAGCATTCCATCCCTATCCAGATTCTATTATGAATGCTGAACTGCACCACCATTTCAAACAGGAGTCCTCCATATTCACATTCTGCATGTGTCCGATCAACCCAGCGTCTCCTTTCCATCTCCCTTGAAGTTTGAACTCCTCCAGACTCCACAAGGATCTCATCATCGACTCCCAGGCTAGTACTTCTTATGAGCACCCCAGGGCCATCTTGTTTTCCTGATGATCTGAGGGGATTCTCTTTTGTCTTTCAGACTAGATATTATTTGACCTCCATATGGATTCAGCAGAAAGGGTTCACAGAATACCTATCTGCCAAATGTCTCCATTTGGATGGGAACTCAGTATTGGGCATCTTGCTTGTCTACCATACTACCCCCCCCCCCCCACCCCCCCATGAAGCTTTTTACGAAAGCTGGATTGTTTCTAAAAAAATATCTCTTTTGCAGCACTGGAGAGAGGTTACACGTTTATAAAATAGAGGTATGCAGAACGTTCATGATGCACTTTCTACACTGGTGAATTTCTTGCCAGGACCACGCTGAAGACACATCTATTGCAGAAGACGCCTCCAAGAATAAGTAAATGGCACCAGAGATAGCTGCTAGCAGCAATATGCTGTCTGGTATTTCAACAGGTTAGTAAAGCCAGAGTACTCTTCTGGGTCATCTCTACTCACATTAGCCACCCACAGAAAGGAAAGCAAGCAATGGGCCGAAGAAAGAAGGCATTGGTGGGGAGGGTCCAAAAAAGCTTTGATGGGCCGGGGAAACTATTCAGCTGCAGTAGATAGGAAAAAATGATTTGTTAGGCAGAACATTCACAGCAGGTCATTCACCGGCTATGCGCAGTGCCACACGGAGTTTACCTGGCAATGCATGGCATGCACTTCTTGTCAATAGTTAAGTCCAGACAGGATGATTTCTTCGAGGTCCTCAGTATTAACTTTTCGGATTTAGCACTATAAAGTGTGGATAAGATATTGCTTTAATCATGAAAACTGGGTGCATAGAGTAATGGTTTGTCTCTCTTTTTGGAACATGTTGTGAACTTATTTTTTGCCAACCTACACCAATGCCATCTGTGGAAGGCCCTCTTCAGACTTAAAAAAAACTGGCCCAGTTTTAGAATAGCATGTGCTGTGCAGCTTCTCCTAAACACATAGGCCAGTGCAGAGTTTTTGCAATTATGATCAGCAGCACAGCTCATTTTTTTTGCCCACTATAATCTCAGATCCTTCCTAGTGGTAATGTAATACAGCCCTTTACTGCACATAGTGTTGTGTGCCTACACTTTTATATTACAAATACAATGTGAATAGATTGTAAGATAGTTGTAGAAAATAACTTGCTATTCGCATTGGGTCAGCTTTCTAGGACCTCTTCGTGTTTTAAATTAATTGTCCATAGTATTGCCTGCCCAATTTCGAAATAAACTCAATCTTTACAAAACTCATCGAGGAATCCCTTTCTCTGGACCACTTGTTAATGTGTCACATAACCGTGTTCTAGTAGCGACCCATAAGGTATTCCACCCATATCCCACTCCTGAATGTATGTTCTACTTACCATTACACTCTGAAAACAGACAACTAATGTTGGGTGTAAACCACAACCTGCAAAGTAATGTATTTGTTTAACACGTAATGTAAAGTTGTCATGTTGTACTTTCTAAATACTTTATTGAAGGCCAAGGACTCTGAACACAACCCTCTGCCCGCACACTCACAATTTCTACACATCAAGCCACGCAAATGACAAGACATGCTTAGTTTGTCAAGCATCATAACTGATGTGGGGGGGGTTCTAGATTTAACACCCCTTGATATGGGGACTGAGGATATAGTTTTTGCTTTATAATGCTGTGTCAGCATAGAGATACGAGTGTTTACTTTACACGTATGTTTTTTTTAAATTATAGGTAACTCACAAAAGTCACACTGATGAAGGAAACCAAGACGTGCAGGTCCGTGTGACCCAGAAATACACATTTCAGGTCTGGAAGTGCAAAGTAAAACACTTCCATTTTACCATGGAAATAAAACATGTGCCCCTATCGATATTTAGCTAGATTAGCATCAGTAGCTCTAACTAACTGTGCTAAAAGAACGTCAGCGATGCTCGAGCATTTGAATCCGCAGGTAAGCAAACCCCAACAACACTGAATTTCACCTGTTCATCACAACAGCGCAAATACAATCCAGGCACAAAGATACTTTGCAGTATTGCGTGTCACGGACACTTACTCAAGTGCAAACTGCCAGTGAAGACAATTAAATTCATTGATTACCATGGTGTCAATTCCACTGCAAGCAGGGGTCTCTTTGCTCAAGAGAACATTCCAGACAGAGCCAGAGAAGTGTCAATGGAACCTGCATAGCAAGTAGAAGCCTCCCCGGCCTCCCGGCTTCACTCCTAACAGTTACTATGCCTCAACTGCAGACAAAGACATGTTACTCCGGAGGTCAATTTTCTGACTGAGTTTTAAAGGTCGAGATGTCACATGACCCGGCGACCAATTTTACTCAGAACTTAGTGCAAAAGAGCCTCCAAAAGACTCAACTCAAGCTCAGGGCGAAGGCCCTAGGCAGAGCGATCCCTCGTTCGTACAACGAGGCGTGGACCAGACAGATATTAAAGCAAGAGAGGACACAGGCGGGTTCCCTCAGGTTTTATTGCAGATTAAAGAATTGAGGAGTCCACACTGGATACTGGGATTCATATTAGCTAGCAGCCATCATGCATGTCCATTGCACACTCAGGGATGGGGCATTTTCGTCTTAACTGTATCCACTGGCTTTAGAAATTGATGTTTAAGAGGAGATGCAGTGATCTAGTAATGGGCCAGATAGAGGCTCGTAGAGTGAGACAAACCACGGATCACTGACAAAATATCGAAGGTAAAAAAATATGACCTACAAAAATATCGAAGCAAAAATATCGATATCAAGAATATCGACATCATATCTACAACATGGTAAGTACAAACATAGAGAAAAAAATATCGATGTCAAAAATATTGTTATTAAAAATATCGTTTTTTTAGTTAAAAAATTAGGTCAAATAAACTAAATAATACTTATAAATAAAATAAACATAATTAAAAATATTTCATAATGATTAACATTCATAAGTAATATATAAAATGTAATGAAACATGAATTAAACATACATATAATAAATATTATATAAACGTAATCAGTTTTAATAATTATTTTAATAAGTTATACATTATTAAAAAATATAAATTACAAAGACATCTATACACATAAAAAATAAATACAAATTAAATAATTATGTATAACAAATGTAAAAAAAATGAATTTACTTTTCAAAATTTTTAAATTAGTTATATAAAACATTAACTAAAATAATACAAGAAATATTAAATAGAGGGAATAAAACTAATATTCCAACTCCCAAAAAAACAACACTAAAGATAATGATGGATAGCTTAGGGCTTAAAATTACTTTTCCCACTCCAGGGAGTGCAACAGTAGGGAAAGCGTTGGATAATGTATGGGTATAATTACTATTCCCACTCTAGAGAGTGCAACAGTAGAGAAAGTGTTGGATAGCAAAGGGGAAAAAATTACTATTCCCACTCCAGGGAGTTCAACAGTAGGGAACACGTTGGATAGCGTAGGGGTATAAATTACTATTCCCCCTTCAAAGAGTGCAACAGTAGGGAAAGTGTTGGATAGCGTAGAGGTTAAAATTACTATTCCCACTCCAGAGAGTGCAACAGTAGGGAAAGTGTTGGATAGAGTAGAGGTTAAAATTACTATTCCCACTCCAGAGAGTGCAACAGTAGGGAAAGTGTTGGATAGCGTAGAGGTTAAAATTACTATTCCCACTTCAGAGAGTGCAACAGTAGGGAAAGAGTTGGATAGCGTAGGGGTATAAATTACTATTTCCACTCCAGAGAATGCAACAGTAGGGAAAGCGTTGGCTAGCGGCAGGGTAAAAATAACTAGTCCCACTCCAGGGAGTGCAAAAGTAGGGAAAACGTTGGATAGCGTAGGGGTATAAATTACTATTCCCACTCCAGAGAGTGCAACAGTAGGGAAAATGTTGGATAGCGTAGGGGTTAAAATTACTATTCCCACTTCAGAGAGTGCAACAGTAGGGAAAGTGTTGGATAGCGTAGGGGTAAAAATTACTATTCCAACTCCAGAGAGTGCAACAGTTGGGAAAATGTTGGATAGAGTAGAAGTAAAAAATAACATCCTTATAAATAAAATAACTGTTTTAATTAATTAATTAATTATTAAATAACTCTAAACTATTTACAAATAGCAGTAAATAATTAATAAAAACATAATTACCAATGAATAATGAATTAATAAAATAATAATAAATACCAATACATAATAATTAATAAATAATAATTATCAAATAAATATTGATACATAAAATATTTTCAACACAAAATTATAATTATTAAACATTAAACACCACTTAATAATTACTTATAAATGTATCAATGAATATTTAATAATATGTAATTACCAATTAATGATAAAACAACAATAAATTAATTTTCATAAACAGGAAATTATAAATCAAAATAATTAATGTCTAATAAATTAATTATCAATACCCAAAAAAAGTAATATTTAATTACATTTCAATTACTTCAAAAACTATTCTCCTATAAACACACAACACACTCCAATAATAAAATAATACACTTAACATAATTATCAATTAATCACTTAATAAAAATTAATTACCAATTATTAACAATTACTTACCAATTATTAATGAACAATTATGTAATTATCAATATCAATCATTAAAATAAATGATTACTTAATTACAATTAAATTACTTCCCACCCTATTCCCCTATAAACCCACAACGGTACTAAACGACAA
This sequence comes from Lissotriton vulgaris, assembly GCF_964263255.1. Taxonomy (NCBI): domain Eukaryota; kingdom Metazoa; phylum Chordata; class Amphibia; order Caudata; family Salamandridae; genus Lissotriton; species Lissotriton vulgaris. The sequence goes on from NC_141687.1 coordinate 463,125,243, forward strand.
AAATAACTTAAAAAAACATTATTAACATATAAAAATTGTATACATATATTTTAAAACAAGTAGAAATCTTAACAAAACACATATAACACATACATATTAAATACATAAAATACATAACAATAATATAAATATCGATATTAGTAACATCGATATTAGTAACATCAATATATTTGATATCGATATTACTAACTTCGATATTACTTACATCGATATAAAAAAAAAAATCGATATTACTTACCTTAGGGTCGATATTCTGTCCATTGATATTCCAAACAAAGATATTCTTCCCCTTCAATATTGTGACATCGATATTAGTGTAGGTCGAATTTTTTTTTCGATATTTGGACTGCTCCCCATAAACCACACTGGCAAAGAAAGGAGAGAGCGACAGATGCAACACACTGGCCTGCGCGCAGTGAGCAGCTGAAAGAATGAAAAGTAACAATTTCAAATTGATAGATATTCTCGAGCTGGGTCCCTGACTTTAGCTGGGTCTCGGTTTCTAGGAGAACAGACGCATTGTGGCTTCTCAGGTTTAAAGGCTGTATAGAGGGGTAAGAAGGTTGACCATGAACTGCACTTTATTTCTGGGTAACTAACAGTGGCAACTTATATATAAGCACATAGTGACTGTAGATCTAAAGCATACCTGGGGGTCGATTCCGATTCGGGAAAAAACGCTCCGAATAGCCGTTCTGAGCGTTTTTCCCGTACGAATCGTACCCTGCAATGTCCCCCGTACGTACGATGAAGTATGATTCGTACCAGGAGCCGTACTCCGTACGAGTCGTACAAGACACCGTACGACTCTAATCTCCGTACGATTCTCCCTCGGAACCCGCTGTACGCGACATCTGTATGGTTCGCGGCTGGTTTTTACGACCCAGCAAGTACGATACGTGTCGGGTACGCACTGTACGACCCTTTTTCTACGGGAGCTGAAAACAGCCATAAAAGCAGAGTTTATGCCGAAACAGGTACGGAACGGCCCCCCGGGTAGGTGCGTACCCCCTATGAGAGCAGTTATACGCACCGTACCCCTGCGATCATGGGGTGTACGAGCCGTACCCCCATTGTACGATCGGTGTACGAGCCGTACCCCCATTGTACGATCGGGGTACGAGCCGTACCCCCATTGTACAATTGGTGTACGAGCCGTACCCCCATTGTACGATCGGTGTACGAGCCGTACCCCATTGTACGGTCGGTGTACGAGCCGTACCCCCATTGTATGATCGGTGTACGAGCCGTACCCCATGTACGATGGGGGTACGGCTCGTACACCGATCGTACATAGGGTAAGGCTCGTACACCGATCGTACATGGGGTACGGTTCGTACACCGATCGTACATGGGGTACGGCTCGTACACCGATCGTACACCAATTGTACAATGGGGGTACGGCTCGTACACCCCATGATCGCAGGGGTACGGTGCGTACCCGAGATCATGGGTTGTACGGACCGTACGGTGTGTATGTGTTTGTGTGCTTTTCCGTACGACCGGTCCGGATCGTACTCGTCGGGTCGTATGGTATGTGTACGAGTCGTACGGTATGTGTACGAGTCGTGCGGTTCACGGTTTCAGCCTTGCAATACGTACGGATCGCGACGATTCGGATGGATTCACGGAATACGGATCGTACTTCGCGACTCGGACGGACGGGTACGATTCGTACGGAGAGGGCTCCGGATACAAATCGTGCGGATGGTTTTTTTCCCGAATCGGAATCAACGCCCTTGTGTGTTTTTTGAGGGCATTATACAACAGTCGGCAAAAATTCTCTGACGAATAATATATGATGGACAGACAGTGATTCACATTGTACCAATGCGGAAGCCTAGCTAAAAGTCCAAGAAGGTCATTGATAGTAAAACGAGAAATAACTTAGATTTTTTTCTACTGTAAGACAACTGATTGGTTTAACGTATGAATACAGAGTACTGAAAGACATGTCACTTTTTCATTTACTTCTCGGAGCACTTTACTGGTCTCTATATATTTTTTGAAGAAGTCATCATGTCTTATCATCAGTCTTACATTGACAAATTAGTAAAAAATAATAGTTGGGTTTTTCTCTTAGAATCGCTTATATAAAGGAACTTGTATCTCACTACCCCAGTTAACCCGTGCTTTACAAACAGATATAGTACTTACGGGATGAGTATGCATTTTATGAAGGTTGTGTTTGTAGGATTTACCAACATTGTATACAGTTTCAAATGGAGGCTGGCTGTGGTGATAAGGTGAGGCTCACTTGGAATACGAGTCCCTTTTTGATTTTGTTGATGTTTTTAAATACACAACAAAATGGTGCAAACACAGGACACTATCAACATGAGGAACAACTTCACTGCTGGATGTCTGTGGGATACTACTCCACAAGCAGCCTTCTTCATTTTTCACTTAATTCTCAAGATCAAGACCCTGATTTTAGCGCACCATTTTTGATAGGTATTTTATTTTTCATGTCACATAAAGGACCCTCTTTTCAAAGTAAAACATTACGCTACACCCACCTACAACGCTACGCTGCTCAGGATACTGATACTCCTGGTAACTATTCTTGTATTTCTACTAGTCATGTTCCTCACTAGTATTTTTTGTTTAGCTGCGTAGTCTACGAGATATTAATTATTCTTAATTAGAGCAGAATTCCAGCATTTCTTCCATATTGCAGTTATTTATAATACATTGCTAAAATATCTCTTATTGCCCTTGAGAATTCTTGAATCTGTTTTTTGGTGAAGCTCATCTCTCCGGATTCAATTGCCTGAGGATTCTTGTGTTTGTTCTATAAATCGTACATAGCATAGTATATAACACAGCATAGCGTAACATATGAAATTGTTTGTAGCTCAACAAGCGTGCTGTTGTTTTGCTGCACCAAGTAGAAATGGACAGCCAATAACTTCTATTAGCCCTCGACAGTAAATCCTGCCAGGTACATTCCTGCCAGTATGGATGGCATCACTGCAGGTGATCACTGCCTCGGTCTCTTCCTCACCAAGACAGCGACTGCACCAGCAGGGATCTCTAATAAAATAATTCAATACTAGTCATACACTTGTTATGTACCCTGTGATGGGCATGACAGCCAGGGTGGGAGGCCATCTTTATTCCGCAGAGGTGCATGTAGAAGCGAGCATGGTCTGCCAGTGCTGTTTGTGGATTCCTTTGACATTGACATCCCAACGGTTAGGGCGTCATAGGAGTGCAGCATGAGGTTTAGGGGTGATTTGAGTACAGGATGACAGGGGGGGGGTCGAATAGGTGCCATTTAAGGATTTTAGAGAGTATAGTGATGCATCACAGCATTGGTGTAGATCCAGGAGGGCTAGGCCGATGCTACATTATGGTTATGTAAATGAAAAAGGCACTCATAGTAGAAATGTAAAACAAGAAAAGAATATTCAGGTGTACATAAAAGATGGATTACAAAACTTTACTTCGGATTTTCGATATCTGTGTTGCATTAATTTATTTAGAATAGATTACAAAATAGAACCTAGCGCACGGAACTAATTAACTAGTTAGCACATTTTACAGAATTGAATTTTGCAGTATTCTAGCGAAATAAAAAGCTAAAGTTCCCCGTAAATATATAAACTAATGCAATTATTTTTCCTTAGTGAGACTAAATATGTGGTTTTCCCTTTCACAAATACTAAATAAAGCAGTTGAATGAAGTCACTTATTCACGATTTTCCACTGCATTGTGATTAATGTGCTCAAGTTTTGTATCTTACCTATGGGGTCCACCCATATCCCCATAATAGTTTGTGGGATGTCCACGTCCACTTTATCCAGAGCTGGATCCTCAAAGGCAATCTCCTGATGAACAACCTTGGCCAGGGCTCTGGACGCAGCCTCGTTACCATCCAGGACGACGCGGAGGAGGTCTGCAGTCTCTTGCTCAGTAGGGCAAACTTTTACAATGATCTTTTCGCCTTAAAAATCAAGAAACAAATAACATACACAGTTGAAGTGCAAGATGAGTATTATATGATTGCGTTTGCCTACAATAATCGTATATGCTTGAAGGATTTCTGAGAGCAGATTTCAGGGAGTATTCATTTTAGAAGAGATGGACAAAGGAGCAAATGCTAATTTTCACCCGCCTGTATGTTACCAGATTTGTCATGATTTCTGAAATGTTTTGATGAACAATAATAATTGCAAAGCTTTATGCAAAATGTATCCAAGTACCAGTCAGTGTTCAGGGTTCGACAAGATAGATCCATTCATACTGCTTTGCTGACCTCCTCTACCAATAGCCATCCTACTCCGCAAGGCATTAATCTAGAAGTGATTATAGAGCAAAAATAATGTTTTACCTCAAAGCGTATTCGTGATAGCTAGTAACTCTAGATTGCAATGAATTCGCTGATATTTTAAATATGAAGTGAATTCCCTTACACTATAAACCGGCTATCAGCCCTTCAAGTCAGTTAAGCAGGTGAGCAGAAGGTTAGAAACTCACACAACTGAAATAAGGAGTTTTCTGATGGTTAGAATATTCTTTTGAACTCGTGACTACAGGCAAATACACACTATAATGACTAGTTACCAAATACACTGATATCGAAGAATTCTGTAATTGCCCTTACAAACGTACCCTTATTCTTTCTTTTAGAAATGAAACGTATCGTGCAGCTATAAGAGTAGTCAAGTTGGAATAGTCCACTACGATTTTTTCCATCAGTAGATGTGGCCTGGTTCACTAAGCTTGTTTTCTGTTGGTAGGTGTGACATTCACCTCAAGATGAAGGAGTGACACTTTGATTTGAAATAAGCTACATTAACTCCCAAACAAAACCTTGTGAATCTAACACAGTGGGCCTGATTTAGAGTTTGGCGGAGAGGGTACTCTGTCGTAAACGTGACAGAGTTCCCTCTCTGACAAAATGGAGGTCCACCTGCCTCATTTAGAGTCTGTGGACCTACAGTATCTTCAGACATCGTTTTTGGACAACCGGACACAGCAGGTGTGGATGCCTCGGCCAAGCTACTCTCCACCGGGGTGCCACAGGGGTCTACTTTAAGTCCCTTGTTGTTTAACATTTATCTGACCCCCCTGATCTTTTTGGCAGGAGAACTGGGTGCAAAAATGATAGCCTATGCAGATGAAACCCAGTTATTATTTACCTAGCCAGGCACGGATCTGGAAACTTCCTCTATCCAGACCTGCCTTTCATCTGTCTTCCACTGGCTTGCACTTGCCCAATTGAAGTGCAATGAAGACAAATCGGAAATTCTCCTCTATGGACAGTTCCCTGTCAACTTCAGGGAGTCTCTGTGGCCCTCTGATGTACCATGCCGTAATTCTGTGGGAAATCCAGCGAAAAATCTGGGGGTGTGGTTTGGGGAAAACTTAAAATTTGCCGAACACATTAAAAAATTAACCAGCGGATGCTTTGGTATCCTCAAAGCCCTCCGAACATTTTTCCCTCTGATCCCGAGGGAGGCCAAAGAAATGGTGGCACGGGCCCTCATTCTCTCCCGCCTTGATTATGCCAATGCTTTGTTCATTGGCATTCCGGCCTACCTGACCAACCACCTTCAGATTATACAGAATGCTGTGGCCAGACTTCTCTTCAACATCTAGCGGAGGTCTAGTGTCCAGCAGCATCTGCGCAGTTTGCATTGGCTCCCAGTTGCTCAACGCGTTCTGTTTAACACCCTTATCCTCTGTTATAGAGCTATCCATGGTCAAGGACTTGAGGAGACGCTTCACTCTGTATGCACCTAACCGCCCCCTCCGGTCAGCCATTCAATGCCGGCTGGTTGTTCCACGTTTTAGACGGGCGCGCCTAGGCGGTCAATCTATCACAGTGAAAGCAGCTGCTGCATGGAACGCCCTTCCTGTGAAGTTACGAGCTTCTCAGGATTTCAATCTTTTTAAAAAAGCACTTAAAACTAATCTTTTTAAAAAGACAGTTTAACCTTCCAATTTATCTGTTTACTGCCTATCTGCATGTGTTCGCGCCAGGATACTCCTGAGTAATTTAGCGCACTATAAAACTACTTATAACATAACATAACATAATTTCACCAGGCGGATACTCCCTTAAGGCGCTAGAGAACTGCACTTCATCTCCCTGATGAAGTGAGACACATCTGATTCACTAAAATCAGGCCAACGAGGCCGGATAAAAAAAAAACATTTTTGGCTGGTGTTTTTTCTTGACTTTGGAGGCAAGCTAAGGTGGTGCTTTGTGCAAACACCTTTTTACACCTTAATACGAAAGCAGGCTTCTGGCGGTCGTAATGTGTGACAAGAATGTTTGCGCAAATTTGTTGAGAGGCATTTGCTGCAGTGGTAACATGTTCTGTTGTCTGTGTTGCTGTTTTTTCATTATGCATATTTGCACTGTGATGCTGTGTTGTACGGTGTTTGTTGTCTTAACTTCTGTTTTGACTCTTTTTGGGGTGGTTGGTTTTGTTATGTTTTAAATCCCCTAATGAAGAGGAAGTGAACACATTCTCCTGGGGGTTCTCGGGGAAACCCTGGATTCCTAATAGTGTCTAGTTTCTAGGAATGTCTGGGTTTGGTAGATTTCCCTTGGAGGAGCAAAGCACAGACTCAAATACCACAGCTTCCCACATTGCCAAAATGGGTCCACTTTCAAGGCAAAATCTGGAGGCCTCTATATTGTATTTGGGCACTTTCCAAATGTGGGCAATAGGCCTAGCAGCACAGGCGGGGTATTGTTTTTATAGTGAGAAATGGGGGAATTCTGGCAGGCTGGAACTTAGGAGATCCCCTCTGAGTTCTGAACCTTCCCTTACAGGCATGTGAGGAGAATGCATGATTATAGCCAACATTTGCAGGGCATTCTGTGCCTAGTTTTCAGAAATGTCTGAGTTTGGGAGGTTACTTTGGGTGGCAGCCAAGTCCAGACCCAAATACAGTATCTAGCAACAACAGTAAAATGATTCAATTTTTATGGCCTATCGCCATGGAATCTTGACGACTCCATGGTGATCGGCCAGACATACTGTTTTAATTGAGATAAGTGTAGGAATACAGACTAGGAGAACATTTGTTATTAACAACTGAATTTCTATCCATTTTTGGCTTCCAAATGTGTGCAAAAAAAAAAGAAAGCATTTTGCAAAATGCCACCTAAATCACAATAGTACAGGTATCCCCAAATTCAAAATCATTATTAGCTGCAGATAAGGTGTTGGCAATGGGTATTGCTTATTTTGGACAACTAACAAAAACTAAATAGTCCTTTAACCAGAAGGGTGTGACACATGTGACAATATACTATTTTTGTAAATCTTCCATCATGTCAAAAAATAAGAAGAAAACATTGTCACCAACTTTTATTTTTTCAGACTTACTTTTATTAGTATTGCTCATTTCAACTATTAGTTTCTTTGGGAAAACCCTCAGCGAGGTACACAAATTGTAAATTGTGTCCACTTTTTAGAAATGTATAGGTTTTGGGATTCACCCAGTCATACTTATTTCTATCACAAACTGCAAGCAGGTAGAAATCAAAAACAATAACAAATATTGACTAACACTTAAAGTGCTACAACATTTCCAGCCAAAAGCAGCTACATGCCTTTAAAGTACCTGTTACAAACAACCATTCTCATTGTATACAGCGGTAAAATAGCACTGCTCCAGCACTTTAACTATTTAAGACATCAGTCACCCAAAACTGTGGCAGAGACTTTACTTTCAACTAGCACCTAATTTGTTTACTTTGTGATACTGCCAGGTAACAGTTCAACATTGAAACAAACAAAAAAAATGCTATTCGATGACAATAGCAAATATACTGAGTAACATTTCCCAACATTAACCCTTTCGGTGCTGATGACGGCTCCCAGTCGTCATGAGTCACGGTGGGCATGTGCTGATGACGGCTGGGAGCCGTCATGACCACGCCCGCGATCGGAATGTCCAGCACCAGCGCGGAATTCCAGCCGCAGCCAAGGTGTTAGTAAAAAAATATTTAAAAAGTATTCATTTGTTTCCTGGGAGCAGTCTTGTAGATACTATTTCTGTATTTTAGAAATGATGACCACTGACAGTTAGATATATGTTGCTGAAAGCTTAAACAGTATTCTTGTAAATAAAAACATTTGAGAAATCAGCAAAATTCTGGTAATCCACAGATGACTGATTTATCCTTGAAAAACTATAGAAGTCATTTGATGTTCTATTGCTTTGAACCAGTGACTACGTCTGTCACTATGTTACCATTCATTTTCGAAGGATTCCCTGATGAACCATACATATCTATGTAATGTAATGATGTAATGATGATACTTGTAAAGCGCACTGTTACCCCATCTCGGGGTGTCCTGGCGCTGAAGACCGCTGGGGAACCCGTCCTGGCTTTCCCTGTGAGATGGTCCCTTCTGGGTATCTCCAAGGTGAAATCAGGCATCCCCAGCATCTGTGGGGGGCCGTTGTAGAGATGAGGCAAGCTTAATGCCCAGAGTTGCCGCGTGTGATCCCTGGTTAGAGTAGGCACTGAGGCGAGAATTATCGAGTCCGTTGACCCTGGTCCATGACCCTGATTATTTTTTAAATGTAAATAATCACTGAGTAATAGAAGTCATTCAATGTCCTATGAACGGTTCAACATAGATGTGTATTGGTATAGGTGAAAGAAGTACTACATCCGTTAAGTGTATACATTTAAGCATTTAACTTTTGCATGCATGCGTCTTTTCTCCGCTTATCATTTCCATAGATATGAAAGGTAATGACATTCAAACCTCATTCAGCTCTTTTTCCAAGGGAAATAAATGGAGTGCAGTGCAGGTCAAAGTGGAATTAACATCCAACACATATTCCATCCACAATTATTCAAACATCACACTCTAACGAATGTATTAGATAGAGCCCTGTAGCTTATGCATGTTGTAGGTCCTACTCCATACCTGATATTTGTCTCATATGATTTCATTACAGAATCCCAGGCTTACAATTGGATAACTAGGTACTCAAATTTCTTTTTTTGGTTGTGAAAATCTTTTTATTAAATCAGAGAACAAGCTTTAGATACAAGCAATTCCCAATATACAGATACAATTTATGTGAAAGACATAACAGTTACCAGACACTGTAGCCCGCACAGTTCTGTACACAGCTGGATTAACTACGACAATTCACTCTCCTAGGATAGCCTAAGTCACACCCAGCCCCATGTGTCCCATCACAGGCCTCTGTACAGTGTCCAGGCCCCCCATACTTTCTCCCACTTGCGAGGGCAACCACGACTTTGATAGACCACCTGCTGCGCATTGTGACACCAGCCCATATCACACAGCCATGCTGCTACTGTCGGTGTTTCTGTCGCACCCCATGCACGTGCGATGTTCCACTTAGCAACCCACCCTACTAATGCAAGCCACAGCTTGGCTCGCGGTGGCCATGTGATCTTTCCCGTGACGCCAAGGATGTGCCATCTGGGCTCCAACGGGACATGTTCGCCCACCACAGCCTCCATTATGCGGTTCAGGCCCCTCCAGTACTTCTGAATCCTGGGGCAAACCCATGATATGTGGAAAAAAGATCTCCTCTCATCGCTACCCCTGACGCATAGCTCGGAACCGCTACCTTGAATACGAACCTGCACCATTCTCGAAGCATAGGACCTATGAAGGATGCAGTGCTGAACCAGTCTGAAGGGCGCCCTGAGTGCTATTCCTCTGGGGCTCTGGAGGGCCTCCGCCCAATCATCATCCTTCAAAAGTCCCTCCTGCGATTCCCAGGCCTACATCAGGGAACCCAGGCAGTCCGGGGAATTGTTTACTAGTTTTTTGTAGGTGAGTGACACAGCCTTCTCAATCATGGGATCTAAAATGAGCCGCCCCCTCCAGTGGGTATTTCGGAAGCACAGTCCCTTCTTTCAGATGGCAATGGAGTGCCGAACGCAACTGTCGATATCTAAGGAATTTGCCTCCCCCATTTGGAAGCCCTTCCGCAGATTATCGAATGTCACAATTTTCCCACCTTTCCAGACGTCCCGAGTACATCAATGCCTATCAGGTTCTAAGACCGGAACCCCTGCAGATGTTGTACTTCCCTCAGAAAATCTCCCTCCATAGTGCAGCCTGTTCAGTGAGTTTCATCACCCACCCCGTCATTTTACTTGCTTTATGCCAAATGTCAATGACCGTCTTTGTGTGTGGTGGCAGGTGTACTGAGCCCCTACCCCTGCGTTATAGTTCCTCCAGGTGGCAAAGTTCACCTAGTGACAATCTATCCACCCTGTAGGCTGGTTCCTCAAGCGGGGCAAAAACCCATCCATTAACATTGATAAGGTGAGCGGCCCAGTAATATTTCCTGATGTCCGAGACTGCCAGCCCCCTTTCGTACACCCCGTTCTGTAACTTTTTGAGCGCAATTCTCGGATTGTCCACCCCTCCATAATAGTTTGCAGAGCTCTGACTCAATGGCACGAAAGAACGTTTCCTGGATGCAATAAGGAGTATTCTGGACTGAGTAGAGCAAACGCGGGAGGGCCATCATCTTGAAAAGGAACGCCCTACTCATAAGGGAAATCGGGAGCCCCCTCAAATGTATCACATCCTCACTTAACCTGACTAGCTGTGGCTGTAGATTCAGTCAGGTCTAAACTCCTCCACTGACTTGGTTATCCAGATACCCAAGTACTTACATTGATTTTGCAATACCATCTCCGAGCATGCCGACATCAGGACAGGAGGGTCCCCGGCTAATGGAAAAAACAATGATTTGTCCCAATTAATGCGATATCCAGAGTAGGGACTGTATTATATGAATTAGTCTATGGAATGTTTGCTGCGGCCTCTGTGCATAAAGGAGGATATGGTCCGCATACATGGATAGGCACTCTTTCCAGCACCCCCCTCATATCTATGCCACTCAGTACTGGGTCTCTCCTGATCCACGCAGCCAGCGGTTCTAGCGCACACACGAACAACATTGGGGACTGTGGGCACCCCTGACGAGTCCCCCTGTGTAAAGCAAAGGCCCTAGAGACGACCCCGTTAGCCCATACTCCTGCCATCGGAGCAGTGTAAAACATCCGGATCGACTTTTGCAGTTGCGGGCCATTGCCCACCTTCTCCAGCACCGCAAATAGGTAGGACCATTCGATACTATCGAACGCCATCCTCTCGTCCAGTGAGAGGAGACCGGCTGGGACATCAGGCCGCATTTGAGTCATGTGCATGACTCCAAACAAGTGTCATATGGGGCATGAAACCATAATGTTACGATAATCTTGGCTAAAACCTTGGCCTCAAAGTATACAAGGGAGCTAGGTCAGTAGGAACTGCACAGGTCATGCAGCTTACCCTTCGTGAGGAGTACAACTATAGTCACCCTTCTTGTGTCCGCAGGTAGTTGGCCCTCCTGGAATTCCTCCCTAAACATGTCCAACATGTAGGGGCCAGCGTGCCCGCCACACATTTAAACAGCACAGTGGGGAGCACGTTTGGTAACGCCGCCTTCCCAGTTTTTAGGTCTGGCATGGCGTTTTCCACTTTTTTAAGATGGAAGTCAGAGTCTAGCGTTTCCCTGTCCTTCGACCCCAGAGCCGGTAGAGACACATCCTGTAGGAAGTCAGTACAACCAGACTGCCCCCGCGTGGACTGGGACCGATAAATGTTCTCATAATACTTGGCAAATATTTCTGTCAGAACCCCACCCAAGTACCACCCTCTGTTCCTTCTGCAGATCGAATCTAAGAGACCCAGTTGTGACTTCTGTCCCTCCTTTCCAGCCACGCGATCAATTTGTTGGCTTTATCATACACTCTCCGCAGCGTGGCAATCGCGTGAGCACGGGCCGCGTTTTCTTTCAAGTCCCGGAGGGCTTGTACTTTGAGTTTGAGCATATGCTTCAGCTCAGTGGCACCCCCATAGTCCAAGCTTAATTTGCGCTCCAGAGCCAGTATCTCCTGCTCGAAGCCCTCGCACTGGACTCGTTTCACCTTACATTGAGCACCACTCACCCCCTGTACAACGTCCCTCGCCACCACCGTGTATGCTTCCCAGAGGATGTAGGCGGAGCTCACTGATGCAACGTTTTTGGAAAAATATGGCTCCGTGCGCTTCTCAAAGCGCTCCCGAAATTCCTGATCCCGGAACATGAAGGGATCAAGTTGCGGGGTAGGGACCAGCCGCGAGCCGGTCCATGCAACCTCACCACCACTGGAAAGTGATCTGATATCCCTCGTGCCTTATGACACACTCCCTGAACGAGGCCCACCGAGTTAGTGTGTGTAAAAATATAATCCAATCTTGCCCCGCTGGCGTGTGTCTAGACATGGGGTTGTGGCTTCTACATAGATTCACCAGTCCCAGCGCACGAGCAAACGTGTACAATGGACGGGGTCCCTGCGCCACCAGGGGAGAACTTCTCTATTCATCTCGGGTGCCAGTGTGTTGTTCATGTCCCCTCCCAAAAGAAAGAGCCCCTGAGGGAATTCCAGTATGAGCTTACTAAGATCCGGGAACATGATCTCATGCGGTCGTGGGAGAAAATAAGTGGAGCACACATTTACCACCTGACCCTCCCACGTTCTGGATAAGGCCGCATAACGACACAGGTGATCGCACCACGTGCGATGTATCACCAGGGGTACCGCATTATACCGTACCCCTGGACCCAGACATGAAACCAGCATGTACCTGCAGTGAATAGCCATATCTATTAAGGGCTAAATACTTGTTACCCTTGAGGTGCGTCTCTTGAAGTAGGACGATGTCCGGTGAGTGTCTGTGCAGATTTTGCAGAACCATAGTGCGTTTCATTTTATCCCCAAGGCCATTCACATTCCAAGAGAGGATTGTTAGCGTTTTATAAGGTCATGGGGCCATGGTGATAGTTTACGCATTTCCCCCCCCTGCAAATGAGGACCCACCCCTTACGCGCAGCTGAGCCCGGCCCACCGGAACATGTCTCATTGCACACGTGTTGAAGCGTCAGATCTGAAGCAATAGTCAGCCCCAGGAAAACACAAACAATAAAAAAGCCCTTAACAGTACCCCCCTACCCTGCATCCCTGCCTTGTAGGTCTGAAACTACCCACATCCCCAATAGCAGAGCACCTGTCGCCCTATTGAACAACTAACTAGTGTAGGGCTGTATGGCACCACCACCGGATAGCGCCCTCCCCGGGCCCGCAATTCGACCCAGCTACATATAGAAAAACTGGAGCATACAAAACTTTTGGCCCTTTCGGCCATGACCCAAACTTCAGTATCCCTTGAGAATGAGCGTTACACCTTAGCAGTAAATGAGAGTCTGTACCTTAAGCCCCGCATAATGCATGCACCATTTCGCTGAAAAGAGTCCAGTCTCTTACTTCCCAGGACACCTTGCTTCACTCGTGGGGCTTCCAGACGGAGAGCTTCTGGATCTGAACTCAGACCGTACCCCCTCGCTGCGTCGACTGGGAGACTCAAGAGTGCAGTAACGACTTCTGTGCCAGTTAGTTTCCTCTCGTCGCCTTTGTACTTTGGCGGGTCCGCCGTCCAGCCATTGTTGGACATCTGCAGGCGATGTGAAAAACCAGGATTTGTCGCCGTCCATAACTTTGAGCTTGGCTGGGAAATACATCATATATTTTATCCCCTTCTTCCGAAGGGCACGTTTCACCCCGTCAAATGTGCGCCTCTCCTGCTGCACTTTCAAAGTGAAATCCGGGAAAAACCGAACTGTTGAGTTCTGGTAGGGGAGATCACCTCTCACTCTAGCCGCCTTCAAGATTACGTCCCAGTCACGCAAGTTCAGGGTACGCACAATGACCATCCGAAGAGGGGCCCCGGGTTTTGGCTTAGAGATCGGAGCTCTATGTGCTCTCTCAATAGAAAACAGGATGGACAGCCTCTTAGGCTTGAGGTGATTCATGATAAGGTCTTCAATGAAGAGGTCCATACTGGGGTCCTCCGCTCCTTCAGGCACTCTCACCATCCTGATGTTATTGCGGCAGGCCCTCCCTTCCTGATCATCCAGCTTCATGGACATCTGCTTATGTTGGTGTGCCAGCTTCTGTACAAGTTCCTCCAACTTGCGTGTCACCGATTGGAGCTCCCCTATGTTCTCCTCGGTTGCTGTAACCCTCTCTGAGGTTTTCTGCATGTCCGACCTCATCAAGTTCATCTCAATTGTGACCTTGTCATTTTTGTTTCCAGGTTCGTACCCACGGATTGGATCGCCACCATAATTGAATTAAGGGATGGCTCCTCTCCGTTTGACTTGTCCCCAGTCGCCCCCTCTTCGGATGCCAGCTGACGCGGGCCGCATATTTATTCAGTTTGTTAGATTGCACCGCAGCCGGGCCCACTTAGGTTTTGTCATGATGGAATTCACGTAGTTTGGGGATGAAAGTTCACTTCACCGCCTTACAGGGCCACTTCTCCCCACCGTCCTGGCTTGCTGCGGACATCCTGATGCAACAGGCGCACAGCCGGATTATGAGATCCCTTTCTCGTGTCGTAAGGAGTAGCAAAAAGTCCTGCCTGTTGCACACACAGATCCAGGATAATAGAGGGCACAATAGAGGTGCCCAACCGCCCCAGGATATTGCTGTGGCTGTCCACGGCAGCTACCAAGATGACCTGGCCCCGATCACTGGTTCCAAATCCTCACTGAGCCAGTGAGAAGGATCATGGATACTGCTGCGCTCTGTCTCAGCTGTCCAGGGAGGGCCCACCCGCCGGCCACCTCATGCAGTGTTCGTGCTCTCTGGCACACCGTCACCACTCAATAACCACCCGCAGGCGTCAGGCTGGAATGGGTCCCCTGCCGGCAGTACTCTCTCTGCGCGGCTCCAGAGAATAACACCACAGGTGCAGGGACCTGCTCCCGCTGCAGGCCCTATGCACCGGAAGTCGGGTGTCGGAGAACCCAGGCTGCACGCTCTAGGTGCAGGCTAGCAAAGTACGCGACTCCGTCCCTTCTCCTTCAGAAGTTCGTCGCCGCTAGGAGGTAGGGCCCTTTGTTGCCACTCTCAGGGCAATGCACCGTCTGGATGTGAGGCACCTCTCTCGCCCCAGAACGTTGCCGGGATAACAGCACCTGTCAATTCCTCCCTCCAGCCACCGAAGAAATCTCAGATATCCCGTGCTTTATCGCGGGCCCAGACGGTGCCAGAAAGTTACTCCGCTATTATGGCCAATGCCAGGCCAAGCCCAACTTGTTTTTTAATTTTAAGATTGTTCTGGATTGGTTTCTGTCCATCATCAATTTCTGATTTCCAGGAGCAAGCTTATCAGCAGATTGCTGCCTAGGGCAAGTGCCTGGTGCCAGAGAAAAACTCATGCAGTTTATGTGTTTCTGCTCAAGTTAATTGTCAAGTTTAATTGATAGGTATCTGTGAGTTCTGAGTGACATCAAATAGACAACAAGAGCATAACCTGAGTTGTCTATGATGTCACTCAGATCCTCTGAGGTGAAAAACATCCCAGTAACTTACAGTTACCCGTCTATAATATTGTGCTATGTGTGGCTCTTAAAATCATCTTCCCCTTCTTATAATTGGGAAGCGGAGGCAAAAGGATAATATATAATATGGCCAAACTTGAAAAAAGATCTTACCTGGTATACTTAACTAACACCCATCACCTTCCTACCCTTTTTCCACCCTCCTACAGCTGTGCTTTCTACTTTCAATCTAAGCAAACAAGTAACACTGTGCTGACTCCTATGGAATTATAATAAAATATTGTTTCATAGCAAAGGCTGACCAATAGAATGATGTGAGAAGAATTCACTCCTTATGCTACTTCCAGGATTGGTGCATTCTAACCAGAACGGATTTGTCCCTAGTCGCAGAACTTCACAGGATCTTCTACGCCTTTTTCATATACAAGACTGGATACGCTGTAAATTCCCTCGGGCGGCATGCCTTATATTAGACCTGGAGAAGGCGTTCTTGCAGTAATCTTTTTTTTTAAATAATTCTGTTTTTATTGTTTACATTGCAAACATTGGCAAATATAGCAATACATGAGATATCAAACATGACTATTATCGTGTATATAATTCTTGGACACTCAGTAAGAACTCATAAGGTTACCCAATATGCTGCAAGTAGGACCATACAACTTGTGTTTAACATTTCTCCCCCATAGTTCTCAGACATCTTCATCAGAGCTGTCGTCTTCATGTTCGGGTATTGGCTCACATATGTTCCCCCGATAAATGTTCCATGCTGCCCATATCTTGGTCCATTTTTGAGGACAGCCCCGGCCAGTATAGACCTTCCTTTCGGCCATCATGGCTAAGTCCATATCTTTACACCAGGCCGTTAGCGTGGGCAAGTCATCGGTTCCCCATTTCTGCGCTTCCCCATTTCTGCGCTATATTGCGTTTTGCCACTATGAATCCCAATGTTGCCCATGTTTGTGACAGACGTGTGAGGTTGCTGGGTTCCCATATGTTCAGCAAGCATTTGCGGCGCTCTGGAGCCGTTGAGACACCTGTGACTTGCGATAGAGTTCTCAGTATCCTCCTCCAAAAATCGGCTATCCGGGGACAGTCCCGCAATGTATGGTAGAAGGATCCCTTTTCCCCACAGCCCCTAAGACAGTATGGATGTTGTATCCGTCCCATTTTATGCAGGGTGCTTCGGGTGTGGTATCTGCTATGCAGGATTTTTAATTGAACTAGCCGCAGCCTTGCCGGTATCCCTACCTCTTTGGGGGAGGCCAGTGCTTCCTGCCACTCTGACTCGTCCATGTCTCCTATGTTGTCCACCCATTTGTCTCTCAACGGTGTTGTGGGGTCTGGTAAGTTATTAATTAATTTACGGTAGGTAAACGATGTAGCGCGTTTCTGTAGGTAGTCTGTTAGCAGCCTATATTCTAGTGGGGAGGCTTCGGGGACCTCCGTACCTTGCGGCAGTGCCGCCAGCAGTGCGTACCTTACCTGTATATACCGGAAAGTCTCCTGCCGTAATCTATTTGATGTGCTGGATCACCTGGGGATAGTGCCTTGTCTTCTGGCCTATGCAAAACTATTATATTCCAATCCTTGTGTGCCTGGGTTGCCTGATTTCTGCCCTGCTCTTTGTCCATCGGGGGAAACAACAGGGATGTCCCCTAGCCCCTTTACAGTTCGCGCTCACAATTAACCCTGGGCATAGGACTACGCTACGCTAGCAGAGAGTGCGTAGTTTGCACAACTACGCAAATTGCACGTAGCACAGTGCAAAAACACGTAGCGGGCATTTTTTGTTTGCTCGCGGTCCTCATTGTCAAGTTGGTGACCGCGAGCTAGCAAAATAACATCCCGGCGAGACTTTTTCCTCGTTCACTATCAGCAACATCAAGTTGCCGATCGTGAGCATGGAAAATATACCACCAACGCAGGGAGGTCAGGTTTCTCATTGAATGTGGTCGCGTATACTCGCGACCACTCGCTATGAGAAACTACCAGTCCGCGTTGAGAAAGCTGCCGCTTGAGTACAAATCTACTCGAGCGGCAGAAATTGACCACTTGCACTGTGCAAGACGCGGTTTGCACTAATTGCACAGTGCGGACAAGCATCCGGAACTGTGCAATCAGTGCGAACAGCATTTTGCACAGTGTCCTATGCTGTTCGCGTAGCTTGCGTAGTGCGAAGTGCACTTCGCGTAGCTACGCGTAGCTCTACTATGCGAACTACGCCCAGGGTTATTCACAATGGTGCCACTTGCAGTGCGCCTCCATAGAGAGAGCCTGGAATGGGGCATTCCACTGGCAGATAGGACCCAAGCAACATCTCTGTATGCCGACGACTTACTCCAATATGTGCGAGACATTCCGACTCATCTGACGCCTATCTGGGACACATTGTCAGAGTTTGCCGCTGTGGCAGGGCTTCAGGCCAACTGGGAGAAATCTGTCATCTACCCGTTCCACCCTGGGCAGATCCCATGAGAAGTGTTACTGGGCACCCACTGCCTTTGTTGGCAGAATCAGGCCCCGCTATCTAGAATCTGCCATTACCACTCTAACGACCTCTACGAAAGGAACCTCCATTGAGTTCTAGCGAGCATCTGAGTCCAGATGCATTTCTGGAGTACACTGCCTCTGCTCAATATATGTAGGATAGCCCTGGTAAAAATCGTGGTGCCTCGCCGTCTCTACCATTTCGCAAACCTCCTGGTTGTGCCCGCTTCTTTTTTAAGGTGCTAGAGTCCCTTCTCGTCACCTTTGTCTGGGGGTCTGGTCGCTGTTGAATGCCTCTATCCAAACTGCAGATGCTGTCCGGCCAGGGGTGTCTCAGGGGCCATCCCTAGAGGCATATTCTTAGCGGTGCAACTGCAGTGGTTGTCTTATTGAATGGCTGGGCTTTACCTAGTGGAGGCCTTCGTAGAGGCGGCCCCCTTGTCAATTCTTGCTCTCAGGCAACTACTCCTTCCAGGCTCCCACCGCACGACTACATGGCCACTGCAGAGGACAGTGGCACGGGCATGAATGTCCAGGATCCACCGCCTCTCTCAGACGAGTCCCCTATACTCCCCTGAGCTACCCCTAATTGGTCTGCCCTGGGGGCAAGACTATTACACTGCACACTATGGGTTTGGATTGCTCATTCTCTCATCGAGGTGGCTGAACTCTTGAAGGAGCAGGACCCCCTCCCTTTTGGCCATCTAGCTGAAGAGAGAGGGCTGCCACTGGTACAGTTCTGACTTCATCTGTGGCCCCTTCACACATGTGGGATCCTCTGGGACTTTTCCGGAGAGGGAACCTGAGATGCACCCGGTCCTGTAGACCATTCTGACAATGGTGCCAGGACATCACCTCATCACCTGGTTGTATAAGGCCATAAGAGACTGGTGGCTACATTCCCTCCTCCCCCTTTAACTTAAATGGGAGGGGGAATTTGGATGGGCCCTACATGAGAAGGAGTGGGAAAGGTCGCTCAAATTTCCAAAGAAAGTCTCTCGAATGCACATTTTAAAACATACAATTCTTCAAACATACATTCATACATTCTTCAATTGCCCGGGTGTGAGGCAATTACACTGCCATTTTCACAGTTTGAATGTCCCTGCTGCCGCACTGTGGATGCCACATTTATGCACATGCTGTGGTCATGCCCATCCCTTCGTGCTTACCGGCCCACAGTGCACAACACACTTCGGGAGGTCACCGGATTTCCGGATATCTCCTGGAAGGCATGCTCCCTTGGCATCTTTAAGAGGAAGAAGCAACACACAGTGCAGATGCGGTTCGCCACGCTCGTACAACTGCTGGCAAAACATACCAACCCACTACACTGGTACTCACAACTGAATGAAGATGTGCTTCTTGGGGAGGAAGTATGGCAGGTTTGCCGCAGACCTCTCTCCCCACAATGGGCTGGTCTTCTCCTACGGTTTCGGCAGCTAGGCGAGGGAGAGGGCGCAATCCCCGAATCCCCTGTCCCTCAAGGGGTAAACAGGAGGTAGCCTCTCGCTCCCCTGAGAAGGCCCCTACCAGGTGTAATGATATCACTACCATGTCCCTCTGAGCCTCCCTCTACCAGCGCAAGAAGGCCTTGTTATGATATATTATGTTATAGAGTTTATAGAGTGCTTGTGTACCCAAAGGTGTCTTGCCGCTGCCCTGAGTAAGCAAGATCTGATCTGGTGGAAGGTGCTATATGGTCACTATGGCTTAAAAGAGCAACGTTTTTAATGCTTTCCTAAAATGTAAAAGATTCTGGGAATTTTTCAGTTTAATGGGAGGGAATTCCACAGTTTAGCGGAACATGTTACAAAGATTTTTCCGCCACAACGGGCAAGTCTGAACTTTGGCCTCTCTATATTTTTACTGCCCGAAGAGTGTAAAAGCCTCGGAGGTGTGTACCTACGGAAATGCTGACTAAGAGCTACTGGTCAAATGTTGTGTAGTGCCTTAAAGGCAGAGCACAAAGCCTTCAAAGCAATACTTTTTTCCATCTGCAACCAGTGCAGCTGGTTCAATGCCATGGATGCCGAATGACATTTGGGGAAGTCAAAAATGAGGGAGCCTTCCGAATTTTGTAAGGTTTGAAGTTTGGAAAGCATTCTTTGCTGTAGTCTGAAGTATAATCCATTGCAATAGTTCCGATTGGACACGACTAGTGCTGACATAACCAGTTTTTGTAGATTCACAGGATATAAGGTAATATTTTTCTCAGAGTCTTCAACAGAAAGAAAGCCGCAGAAGCAATTTGATTGATCTGGTTCTCATGGATAGTTTTCTGTTAAAAATGACCCCCACATTTCTAATTCTTTCTACTGCGGATGGGACTGGGCCCATATCTGATGGCCACCAATATGGAGACAAAACATTTGTGTTCTTTACAAAAAGCAGAACCTCCGTCTTACCGGAGTTTAATCTCGGGCAATTTTCAGCCATCCAGCTTCCAATGTTTTCAATACAGAGGCGGAATTGAGGCAGCTGTAAGGATCGGATTTCCTGCGATCAACACCCCGATTTGTGTGTCGTCCGTATAGGAGACAACTGAAAAGCCGAAGGTTCTCACCATTTTAGCCAACAGGCTGATATGTACATTAAATATAAGGTGGGGCTTAGTGATGCTCCTTGAGGAACACCACAAGGAAGGTTCCATGATGTGGAGGCAAAATGTTCTATTATGATGTATTGTTCCCTATCCGCTAGAAAGGAGATCAGTAAAGGTAGGTCTTTGTCTCTGAAACCTAGCTCATGCAGGTGGTTGGTCAGAATGCCATGATTGACAGTATCAAAAGCCGCAGAGAGATCTAAGAGTATCCGGGTGGCATTGTTACCTTTGTCAATTGTAGATCTAATGCTCTCTGCGGCTACTATGAGAGCTTACTCTGTGCTGTGCTGGTTCTGAAAAACAAACTGAATCATTTAACAAGCTGTTTTAATTTATAAAAGCAGAAACTTGTAGATTGAGAGCTTTATCTACTATTTTGGCTGGCAGGGGCAGGCGAGATATAGGACGATAGTTGGCAGGACCGGTTATTATAAGAGTGTTCATTTTTATAAGGGGGAGAATCGCTGCTTTTTCCCATGAATTGGGGAAAATGCCAGTGCAGATAATTTCATTAAAAATGAGTATGATGTGTGCGCCAGTAGTCTTTGTTGAAAGCTGTATTACTTTGGGGGGCATGGGTTGTCTAGGAAGCCTGATTTATTACTAGGCAGTATGTTCCACCACCTACATCACACTGGTTCAGCGCACTGTCACTTGATCCAACTAAAATCACCAACACATCCACTCGCCCCCATGATCCCCCTACATATATCTCTGTTAATAACCTCTGCGTTGCCCCATCCACGGCAGAGACGAGGTTTAAGCAATGTATCCCTGTTCATCTGTACACACAATGCCCCATAACGTGGCAAGCTGCTCACAAGGTGAGACCCCTGTAGGCGATGTTTAATTATATTGTTGCTACTTCAAATGTCGTTGTTATGCTGCATAACAGAATCCGATTTGTCTGACATGGTTGAATTGTAAACTGTTAAATGCAAATAAAAATTAGTTATCAATACAACATTTTAAAACTTTTAAGAAAACTTTAACATGGAAAAATTTAACCACATTTATATTTTAATTTAATTTTATTTTATGTATATTTAATTTTATAGAGCGCACAGCTACCCGGAGGTTTCCCGGCGCTAAACCAGTAAGGAAAGTGTACAATGGCAAAACTAAAGATCAAAAAGCCATGTTTTGACATCTCTTCGGAATTTTAGATAGTTGGATTCAATCCGAATAGATAAAGGGAGAGAGTTCCACAAGGATGGGGCCAAAAAAGCAAAAGATCGACCTCCCATTCTGGCTCTCTTCGTCCTGGGGATCAAAAGTTTATGTTGACTGGATGAGCGAAGAGTGCGGGAGGGAAGGTACGGATGAATAAGAGATTTCAAATACTGGGGGGCCTTGCCAGTGTTAAATTTATGTACAAGACAAAGAGCCTTGAATTTACAGCGATTATTAATGCTGAGTCAGTGAAGACTACGACGGTGCAGGGAAGTGGAAGATTTATAAGGTAGTTTACACAGGAGACGGACTGCCATGTTCTGAAACGTTTGTAATTTCCGAGTAACCTCTTTGCCCGCTCCCAGAAAGAGAACATTACCATAGTCCAGGCGAGATATTATTAACGCCTGAACTACGGTTTTCTGGGTTTCCAGAGGAAGCATCCAGGTGATTTTCCTCAACCATTTGAGGATGGTTATACAGATGGAGGAGACTCTCACGGCATGTTGTCTCATGGATAGCTGGTCATCGAATATTATTCCCAAGTTACGGGCAGTTTTTGAAGGATTGGGAGGGGTGCCCATTTGAACAGGCCAGTGAGAGGGTCCCCATAAGGCAGGATTGTTGCCAAATATGAGGAGTTCAGTTTTCCCTCCGTTCAGTTTTAACTTATTGTTGTACATCCAAGAGGCAATATTAGTGAGATCATGACAGAGGGATGATGTAGTGGAAAGATGACTGGTGGAGAGAGAAAAGATGATCTGTGTGTCATCTGCATAAGAAAATATGGAGAGCCCTGTCTGCTCTGCAATAGCCGCCAAGGGTCTGACATATAAATTGTAAAGGAGGGAGCTCAGGTTGGAGCCTTGCGGGACACCATATGCAGATGTATGAATTTCAGACATCGAGGTAGCCGAAAAGACTTTAAATGTCCGATCGGACAGGAAACTGATGAGCCATTTAAGGGCGGAATGAGTGATGCCAGATGTTTTTAAGGTGTTAATCAGAATGGGGTGGGAGACCGTATCAAACGCGGCACTTACATCTAATAGAATAAGTGCCACGGTCTCCCCTCTGTCCACCAGATGACGAATGGTTTCAGAGACTCCCAGCAGGGTGGATTCTGTAGATAAACCAGAACGAAAACCAGATTGTGAAGGGTGTAAGATATTATGAGACTCGATATGGCTAGTAAGTTGTTTGTTTATATGTTTTTCCAGAATCTTAGAATAGACTGGAAGAAGGGAAATTGGTCGAAAGTTGGCGGGGTTACTTGGGTCAGCATTGGCCTTTTTCAGCAATGGTACGACCATCGCATGTTTCCAGGAGTTGGGGACCTTAGCCTCCCTAAGGGATGTATTCAATAATTCCACTATAAGCTTTAGGGAGGGTAGGTCAAGAGTGAGCAAGATTTGAGAAAGAAAGGGATCCAGAGGGGAACCAGATTTAATGTTTTTCACTAAGTTAAGTAGTGTGGAAGGGGTCAAGGGGTCCCAGACCTTGATCTCCGCCACCTCCGACTGGGAGAAGTCTGAGGCAGTAGAGGCAGTAGGTTCAAAGACTGGATGAGCGTTAGATGGACCAAAGTCAGCATATATACTCTCGATTTTGGAGACAAAGAATTCTGCTAAGGAGTCACATTGTGCTTTATCTAGACATGGGGCCTTGGGTTGACTAGTGGCACCCGAGATTTCCTGCACTACCTTGAACAAGGCTTTAGGACGATTTTGCACATTCAGGATAGATGAATTAACATATTCAATTCTGGCAGTTTTGCAGAGAGAATGGTATTTAGTTAGAGCAGCTTTATAGTGCAGTTTAGCTTGTGGATCATACTCTGAACGCCACTTCCGCTCAAGATGTTTGCAGCTTGTTTTTTCTTTTTTTAGTTGGTCATTGAACCAAGGAGCCGGGGGTGATGTATATTAAATATCTGCTTTCGAAGTGGGAGACAAATGTCTGCAGCAGATGTGAGCCAGCGATGAATGACGTCCACTTGATCAGTGCTACTGATCTCAGTAAGGGGCATAGAATCAGACAGAACAGAATTACATTTTTTGGAATCTAATTTCTTCCAGTTGCGGGTCATTCTAGGTTTAGGGGCAGTTGCTAGGTGGTTAATAGATCGATCAAATGAAATAGAGGATTCTAGCACGAAGTGGTCTGACCACGGGACAGGTAAGGGGAGCTTGCAGGATACTGCATCCAAATTAGATAGAATAGGGTCAAGCAGATTTCCAGCCTTGTGGGTAGGGTCTGAATTGTGTAGGGTAATATTCATGCCTGCTAAGTCAGACAATAAATTAGTACTAATTGGGCATGTTGTATCGTTGAAATGAATGTTTAGATCACCAACAATAAGGAAATTAGTTGACGTCAATAGTAGAGGAGCTAAGCATTCTGAAAGAGATGAAGCCCAGGCAGAGGCAGGGCCAGGGGGGCGGTAAATCAAGACGCCTGTAAGTGTGAGATTGGGGGATAACAGCGATTTAAACAACCCAGCCTCACAGTTAGAAATCGCGATATCCTCCCATTTGCAGGAGAGAGTTCTTTTAAAAATAATGGCTATTCCCCCCCCTCCTTGCCCTTTCTGTTACTGCCCAAGAAGGTGTAATTATCTGGGAGAGCGGTTGCAATATCAGGGCCAGAGTGGTCCGTCAGCCAAGTCTCCGTGAGGAACAAGGCATCAGGTTGGAAGGAACAGAGAAGATCAAAAACATCTCTGCTGTGCTTAGGGAGGGACCTGCAATTTAGACTAATAATATTAAAATTTTGTGTGGGGAGTTTCGGAGTTGATTTACATAAGAAATTAGATGCCGAAATGTCTAGTGTAGATGGAAGCGCAGTAAGAGATAGCGAACACTCCGGACAGATCAGGGGCGTATGCTGAGGGGAAAGAGAAGTATCATTGATACATTGTGGTGGCCTGAGGGACAGGAGAGTATTTTTGGAGTAGGTTCGCCTAGAATCTGCATACATTGGAGCATAAGGACTGGCCCTGGGCCGCGGACGGGCGCATACGGGCAGAACTCTGGCACGACTCCGGCGCGCCATTGTCGCGCCCGCTGCACGCGTCCGCCGCGCGTCGCCCAGCACATCGGTTAAGTAGGGAGGCGGTGGTAAGATGACTAGACCGCACCCCCTCCGCTTCCGCCGGAAGTCAATAGGGGTAGGAAGACCTCCCTCCACACCACGAGCTGGGGAGGAACGGGGAGTGGTAGAGTAGTGGTAGATAGTATTAAAAAATGTGTGTCCATTCCTATATTTCATCAAGCGTGACACTCTGGACTAGTTCAGAAATCTTTGAAAATAAACTAATTTTACTCTTGTTAACTGATCAAACATCTTAACATTTCTGGTTCGTGCTCTTAGATAAAAAAAACATGCAGCCTGATACAAGGGATGTGGGATTTATCTACTGGTTATTGTGTTCTAATTATAGTTGTCACAGTCAAATGTGTTGCATTGATTTGTACTTTGTTTGAATGTGTCACCAGGCTGCAATGCCTTGAATACTGATTCACCGACAATACAGTGGGACAAACAAGCACTTTCTGTGCTTCATTTATCATCTTTATGGTTAAGGACTGCAGGGATTTACCCCTAAAACCTTGAAAGTAGATTTCTTTGATGCCACACCTAGGGGTCGATTAGGATGGCGGACGGATTGCCCCGCCGGGCTGGCGGTAGCCACCGCCGGCCCGGCGAGGGCAATCCATCCGCCATCCTCCCCGAAATGACCCCCTCCACATTAGGATGGACGGAAGACCGTCCGCCGCTTTTCCGCCACGGTCGCCTTGCGACTGTGGCGGAAAAGGTCTAATATGGTGGCGGTGTCTATCAGACACCACAAGCCATATTAGGATGGGCTTTGGGAATGCCTTTCTGTGGCAGCAATGCCACCACGGAAAGGCATACGGTCTGTGCTTTGGGGGCCCGTTGCGGGCCCCCAGGGTGAAGGGGGGGTGAAGGGTGCACATGGGGGGGTACCTGCGTTTTAAAGTACAACATGGCAGGCACCGCGCGGTGCCTGTCATGTTGTGCTTTGAAACGCACAACATGCATTTTTAGCATTGCGGCGGGCGGTGCTATGAGCACCGCCTGCCGCAATGCTAAAAATGTGGGATGCACCCGCCACTGTGGCAGATGCATCCTAATTCGGCGCACGGGACCTCCGCCATTATGGCGGACGGTCCCTTGCCACGACAGGATGGCAGACGGACAAAGTCCATCCGCCATCCTAATCGACCCCTTAGTTTTTTTCAGTTTCAGGATTTCAACATTGTCTTTATTTCCATCAACCTTGTGATTCTTTACGTGGTGCC
Organism: Lissotriton vulgaris; assembly: GCF_964263255.1. Taxonomy (NCBI): domain Eukaryota; kingdom Metazoa; phylum Chordata; class Amphibia; order Caudata; family Salamandridae; genus Lissotriton; species Lissotriton vulgaris. The sequence continues at coordinate 463,151,248 of NC_141687.1, forward strand.
CACAGTGTGTGGCGCTATAACACTATGTTAAACATAGTGTTATAGCGCCACACACTGTCTTTTCACGACGATTGGAGAACCACAGATCTACAATTGTGATTAAGAACAACCTATAACTATTTGTCTTGTCCTATATGTACGTCTATGTCTTTTTTTCTTTCTTTACAGGTGCAGAAACCTTAATGAAGGAAGCCTCCTAAACCAGGAGTTATTAGGAAGACTGTTTTTCTTCCTATTTTTCGCACTTTTTTCACCTTTCCTTTTTCACATACACGTCCCTAGGCAAGGGTGGGCCTTAGCGTGCCCATACCGCTAGGGTTTAGTACACCTATATAGTCCTGATGAATGCCTGGTAACTTTACACCGTTTCAGAGGCAGAAACATGTTGACTGACAATTAAGGAAATAACCACACAGTTAATCTGTGGACTGCTTTCCTACACTTAATTTTAATAATATGTTCTAAGTGATTGCCTTAATAAATCATTTTTGATACACTAAAGACATTTTTTAATCCCCTCACCACTATTTAGTTTATTTTTCACTGCACGCCTTCAACTCACATATCCTGCTCCGCAGTAGATCAGGCGTCGAAGCACACTGAAGAGGCATTCAGCCTCTTCAGTGGGGCCAAATGATGAAGCATGTCATCACCAGGTGGTGAGTGAGGGCTTTCCTAAAACATATGTATACTACCATCATGGACCGATGCTCCAGATGTCGTGACCAGGGAACTACATTTACACATATGGTATGGAATCAGGCGCGCAACAACCATTGGGCTGAAAGTGCTTCAGCCCCCCCCCCATCAGGTTCCGTGGGCTGGGCTGAGGCTGCCAGGCAGTAGTCAAGGTTCATCGTAGGTACTACTCGATCCGTCCTAAAGCCCTGGCGGTCACAGCTTTACTCTTGTTTATCCTATTTAACTCTTTCTTTCTTTTAGTAGACTCCCCTGCATGACCATTTTATTCCTTTATGGCTGAATCTGCATGACAACAGCGGCAACACTGGCAAAGTTAAAGGGTTTAAAGGTGTGAAGTAAAGTCAATCCTCCCCGTCCAGGAACGAACAGAGTATCCTACTAACAAAAAGGAATACACCCACATCACAACAGACTTTTGCAAAGAATATAGGGGAGAGATGATATTAAAGTGGGCTTATGATATACATAGGGTTGCCACATTTTCAGATTCAAATGGGGACGAGGCTGGTAAGTGAATAGCAACTAAATTTGCTATTAGCCTTCTAAAAAAAAAAAAGAATTCACTCACAACTCTTAATTTTTTGTGCTCAGGCAATTTCATTTTATTTTATAACTAGCAGCCCGCCCCGGCTTTGCCCGGGGCAGAAGGGGGCTGGGGGCAGCATTTTAAGCCTCTGTGCACCCCCCCCCCCGACATTGCCCAGTCCGCATCCCTCCCGCCTCCCGCCCCAACATTGGCCATACCGCCTCCCACCTCGCGCCTTGTGCCTGCTCCCGCCCGCCCCGACATTGGGCATGGCGCCTACCGCCTTGCGTCTTGAGCCTCCCGCCCCGGCTTTGTAACCCCCCCCCCAGGTCCCGACTTACCTCATCCGCCGCTCCTCCCTACGCTGGAGTGTTTACCTCTCCACTGCTTGACCGCTTGTCAGCTACCTCATCGGCTGCTCCTCCCCGCTCTGCCACTGCTCCTCCACTTGTCGCCGCTCCGCAGCTCCTCCCGGCGCTCATGTTCTCCCCTCTTCCTGTTGCTGGTGAACTCCGCTCCTCCCCTCACGCAGACGCTCCTCCCGGCGCTCATGTCCTCGCTCTTCCTGTTGCTCGTGAACGACGCTACTCCCCTCACGCATACGTCGCGGCCGGCGCTACTTGCAAGGGACTACTTTATTTTTATTTCTAAATATTTTAAACAACGTTTATTTTTATTTTTATGTAGCCTATGTCCTTCTGCTTGCCCTGAGGATTTCTAAGATGTCTTGGGTATTCAGATTGGTGGTGTAGTTTTTGAGTTTACCTGGCTCAAAGGTGCAAGTTCTCTGTTTATAATAGTAGTATAGATGTCACCAAACTAAAATGACAGTGGGGTTTAAAATGAACACAGTACAGTGAGTGTTACAGAAAGTATAGTAGTCTTGAGGAGTTCGCAATGCACACTCGGATATTATAGACAAAAATAACACTTCATCTGGAGCACAGTGAAAGTGAAGCTAAAATTATTGCATTTAACAACTGAGTATCGAAGTCATAAAGAAAGGGCATCAAAAATGTTTAGAGACACATATTGAACAGAGAAGAGTAAGACTGTTAGCTTTAATAATAATTTAGGAATTGTGTATGATGCTTGGTAATAATTTTGATGTGATATATGCAGGGCCCCTGAAATTCTGCAGCAGGGGAGACCCAAATTATGCAGCAAGGTTGAGTAAATCATGTGGCATAATGCTGCAAATTTTGTTATAGCATTACTATATTAATTTGTAATTTTGACACTTTTTAACACTGTCTAAATATTGGTTGCATCTCATTAATACCAGTATAATACTCAAATACAGAAATAATCAACAAAAAGATGACCAGTCACCATTTGCAAAGGTCCTTCCACTGCGTGGCAACATGTTGCTGTGGTTTTAGTAACTTTTGAACGTTTAAGCGAAAAACATTTTTTTTCTGTTAACATCTGCAGATTGTGGGACAGATGATCGTTCGGGGCAAAGTTTTTTTTTACCAGCTATTACTTAAAAACATCTGCTGTTTAGGTAACAGACTCAATCCGATGGGAAATTACAGCATGGAGGGAAAAATGGATGAAAGTGGGGCAGAGCCACTGAGCTAAAGTAACAGGCTATAGGAGTGATGGAGGGAGCAGGGGGAAAGGTAGGTGTATGAGGGAAATATTCAGTGAGAAAAAGTAACGCTCTGCAAGAAAGAGGAAGGGTAGACTTGTATGGAAGAAGGTAAGAGGCAGGGGAGAGCTGGCAGCTGAAGATTAGGGCATGGAGGTAAGGGGTGAACTGCAACTGCCGACACTGCTGACATATTGAACCTATATTGCTCGCTATAAAGCTTACTCAGGCAGCTCTGGTAGTAACGATTGACACTCTAGTGCTTGATGTAGGATTAACTCTGATCAGAAGAAACTGGCAGTTTTAGTATCAGAAGCCAAAGCAAAACTGACACGAGATCTGAGTGCTCGGGGAAGCACTTTGAGAACGTACAAGACAGACTCTCATTCCTTGAATACTGGGCCGAAGATGAGGAAGGAAAAGCTATGAGGACCAACATTCAGATAGGGGGCCTTACCAAACAAACAAAGAGCTTTAGCACTGAATGTTTTTTGGAAGGGTTACTAAGTACAACACTTACAACCTATTACCTGAATACATTCTGCTCATTTGAACAGGCAAGGGCCCCCATATTATAACTACTGCCATCCAAAGGGCCAGCCAGGCCTGTAGTAATGTAATGTGCTGCAACTACAGAGTTTGCTCGACTTTGTTTCACTTGCAACAACAGTGCTAAATGTTATACTACAGACAAAGTGGCCTAATTTTGCAGTGTGCTAGGTGAGATGACCTCAGCACTGCCAAAAAGTGGGCAGGCAGGGCAATTTTCTTCAGGTTCTGCTCCTTGAAGAGACTAAGCAATGTGCTATAAGTGAGACAGGGTGAAGGGTTAACTGTAATCAGTCATGCTATGAAACACACCATGCCCATGCTGTGCCAAAAGTCTGCCTTCCAGTTGACAGGTTGTGGTAGGCAAGCATGCCTGGGCAGGTGTTTAGAGCCTCCTATATAAGGCCTTTATTGTTATATATTGAGCAACATTATAGTGCATTAACCAATATACAAGAGAGGTTTCTGCACAGTTTGCATCCTGAACAATTATTTCAAGCTACTTTAAAATATAATGATCCTAAAAAAGGAGTCACAGTGAAGGAAAGCAATTTCCCAGGGTTACACAGTTAGGCATTATAGATAACCAGGTTCTTTGGGTCAGGGACCACAAAAGCTCCAGTCTGGCCTGGATGGACCATACACAATTGATGATTTTTCCAGATTACACTCCAATGGTGCAACAACAGAGGAGAGCATATCTGGAAGTTAAGAAACAAATCGCTGAATTACACCTCATGTACATGTTTTCATTCCCAGCGGACCTGAAAGTCTTGTACAGTGGGAAATCTCAAATCTATACTGATACATCAGCAGTATGGAAATGGGATGAAGCTCTGAAAAACTCGGGAAGACCTATTTATTGGTCTTCCCAGAACAGATTTAAATTCAGACCGCAACGAGAAAAACACAAAAGGTTGACAGACCATCCGATACTCTACACAAGCTGAGAGGGCAGCTGCATCAGTAGAGGCACTCCATGAATCACTGGGTTTGATTATCACCAGTGGGTTAGGAGACAGCACATTGGTGGTTAGTGGCAACACAGATGACCCGGAAACTTTCCTGAATATGGGACTCGTAGCTTAAGCTCAGTACGTGTGCAAAATAATAAGGCCCACTGGCTGCTCTTAGTTAACCTGGACTGGGGTATATTGCCTGTTAGCATTCACTCATGGACACTTTAGGTGGCAACGCTGTGAGATGCAACTTTTTGGGGGGCTGTGAAGGATGCTAATGTGGACTATTGTAGGGAAAGTGGAGGTACATTAGGGAGAGTGCCGACTGAATTAGAAGTGTTAAAGCTAATGATTCAGGTAGTGTGTATCAGCATAGTAATTGGGGCTTGAGTGCTGCTAGAGAGGGAAATATGCAAGAGAGACTTCCATGCATACTTCTCTGAGGGATACTGGGGTTGGCATTAGGAGCAATGATAGATTACTAGCATGTAGGGAAAGGTACAAGATGATCAAACATAGATTGAACCCCATCTGCTTTCAAGGAAATTACAGCCAAGCAACTCTGAAAGGGTGATAGATCAGGCTGGTTGTTAGCAAGCTTTCTTAATTGCTTCATCTGCTAGGATGCACTATCATGTGAGATAAAGGGCGCATTTACTGAAGATTTAAGGACATCAGGCTCTTCCCATTTCATCTAAAGATCAAAGACTTGCTCTGGAGGCACCAGTGGCTGAAACTATCCAAGCTATAAAAGTGATAACTAATGGCCAAAACCCAGGGTTGGATAGCCTGCCAAACAAATTTTACTCAACATAAAAAAAGACTGATGGCTCCTCAGCTCTTGGATGTTTATAAACAGACTCAAATTTTACTCATGCTTCTGCAAATGACAGAGATTCTAGTAGTGATTCTGCAATTTGGCTGTGATAGTTCTGATAGGACTTTGAAGCGACCACTCTCTATGATGACTATACAGTATAAAAAGCTGGGGATGGTGCTAGCAAACAGATTGTTGCCCTTGCTCTCTGTCTCATGTTCAAAATGGCTTCATTTTGGACAGTTAAACTTCCTTGAACTCTAAGAGAGTGGTCTACTCGATGGCAGCCCTCCTAGATGTTTTACACTTACCAGCAGTGGCATCATTGCCCTTTTCAAATTAATACAATTTAATTTTCTTCATCAAAACTATCTCACCCAAGGAAGCTCAGAAAGATATGGAGATTAAAGATTAATCTTTCAGACATGAGGGTCTAAAGATAGATTTGATCATCATCGGTCTGTCTTTAGGAGTGCTGGAATCTATTGGACTACTGGAAACATGACTCAAACAGTATATGACACAAAGAAAGGTTTAAACGTCAGTAAAAAATGGGCGCACTGCTAGAGATCAAACGCACATGGGTATACAAAATAGCAACTATAGATTGGTGGTGCAACCGGGTGAATGGAAAACCTGTGAAACCACTCAATGGTCTAACCAGAAAGCTGGCGAAACCCTAAACATTAGAACAAATACCCTATGCACACAGATACGAAAGTACAAACATTAGTCATATCATTGGATAAGTACAAAATTGCAAAGGGTAAGGTGGCAGAGTGACGAAGGAGTCTTGTGTAGACTGAAATCCTCAGTTCTTTATTTTCATGACATAGAAATAGCAGCAAGCCGACACGTGTTTCATCGCTCACGCGAATCTTCAGGGCTTGAACGCTACTGTATACGCAAAGGAGGTCGCTCTGCCGGTGATACGTCCGACCCGGTGGGGCCCTTGACCAATATAAGTGAAAGTAGAACTGTAAGGAAGGTCACCTCCGACTAAGAATCGTCGGACAGGACTGATGAGAAATATTATGTGGCGACTGTAGCGATGCCAGAATGTTGTCAAAGTGAACCCACTATCAAATGTCGTGAGTCCAGTCCGTTTCAATACTTGGAGAATCCCCATATGGTAGTGTAGCAGACGCGATATAAAGAGAAAGACGCGAAGTGCGCTCCGGCATCTAGATCTCCCGGGTCACAGTGTTCCTGGTATCGGACCGATTGGATGGAGACTTAAGTACGATCAGCGGGTAGGTACCCTAGTGACCATCTATAAGGAAGTTAAGCCAATGGACAGGTGCTCCTCGTATAGACCTATCTCTCTATTAAATGCAGTACCATGATCTTGGCCAAACTGTTGGCGACCTGATTAACCCCAGTTTTTAGTATGCTGGTTCACCCTGATCATTCAGGTTTTATGCCCCACCGCAACACAGCCCTGAACTTGAGACGGCTCCACGGGGTGCTGGGTAGCATGACACGAGGTGGTGACTCTGGATGCCACAATGGCATTTGACACCATCGAATGGGCTGATCTCCTCGCAGTCCTGAAAAAGCTAGGTTTTGGACCCAAATTCATCAAGTGGGTAAGGCTGTTATACAGCGAGCCCTTGGCTCAAGTAGTAGTCAACAACAAAAAGTCAGAAGTGTTTGAGCTGAGCCGTGGGACACGTCAGGGTTGCCCGCTGTCCCCATTGTTATTCGCGCTCTCCCTTGAGCCGCTAGCAGCATGGATCTGTCGGGACCGGACAATCCGGGGCCTCAATTAGGCAGACACATGGGAAGATCGTATCTCCCTGTATGCAGACGACATTCTGCTATATCTTGCCTCCCAGAGAGTTTCACTCCTGAACGTCATTAACATATTTACGAATTTCGGGAAGAACTCTGGCTATAGGATTAACTGGGCCAAGTCAGTAATCTATGTTCTCAGAGGTGACCTCCCTCACCCCTCTAAGAAACAGTCCGATCCAGGTGGCACAAGACGGCTTCTGGAACCTGGGCATTTACATTTCAGCAGACCCTAAGACTCGACATGCTCGGAATCTGTTGCCCCCCCTCCAGCGATTGAAACAAGACGTTGCACACTGGAGGACGCTCCTGCTGTCGCTGTTGGGACGGGCAGAACTTTTCAAAATGATGGCCTTGCCCAGTTTTTTGTGTGCTGTACAGAACAATCCGGATCCTGTCCCAGCATTTTACTTTAAAGACATCGAAAGCCTCCAGCGAGAGCTGCTCTGGGAGGGTAGACCTCGTATTACCTTACAGAAGCTGGAATGATCATGGTATGACGGAGAGGTTGCTCTCCCTAATATAAAAAAATATTACTGGGCAGCTCACCTGGCTGCAGTTAATCATTGCACGTATTGGTGCGACAACCCAGGGTATAGGATGGACAAATGGCAACTTTCCGGGGGTGACTTTAATAGGGATCTCTACTCCTATACTAAAAAGTTCCCACTCACTGGGCCTACCCAACACGCAGTACACGTCTGGACCGGAAGCTCTCATAGGCCACACCATTGTGGGACGCTGAACAGCTAGGAATGCTGCGGACCTCTAAAGGGTTTGGAAATTAGAATCTGATTGGGATCTCAAGGATAGGGGATTTGTAACAAAATGGGATGGTGGTGTCCTTTGCCACCCCCTGCAGAAAGAATACGAGTTAGCTGATTCCAAGTACTTACGCTATCTGCAGGTGCAGCATGCACTACTATCAAGAACCACACTAACAGAGGGTGCCCCTGAAAATTGAATCAAGGTAGAGAATAACAGGGGAACTAGACATACTACTCATACAAAAATTCTCTACCTGAATAAATCACTAAGCGCTATATGTTGCAGATATATACACACCAAAAAAGCTTGCCCACTAACAAAGGCATGCTACAATCCAAGTATCGAAACATATGAACATGTATTGGTAGTCTGAGCTTATGGCCGGGCTGACTGACAGGAACAGTCAAACAGCTTCCCAAGAGTAAATAGTCAAACAGCTTCCCAAGATTAATTATAACAGATAGAAAAGATCCAAACTGGGCCCGTGAGATGCAAGCAGTGTTGTGTTGGATGAAATGGAGACAGAAAGTAATGATAAAAATAGCGATACCGGCGGCCTAGGCAGGCATCTCACGGTCCCAGTTTGGATCTTTTGAATTTGAAGACTGATTCTAACCATTATGTAATTTTGAAATAAGTGATCTGTGTTTTTTTTCAAATACCATCACCAATGTCATTATCATTTGTTTATTGTGGTCCATTTTCTTATGTGCTTGTGTTGGTGTCTTGAGTATGGATTCCTGATTTTCAGGACTTATGAGTATGCATGGGTATGAGTATGACTGTCTGCATGTTTGGGTGAACGTGGGTTGGGGTGTTTTCTATCCTTATTTATTGCTCATCTGATAAATTATAATGTGAAGTGATTACCAATACATTTTGATATGTTTTGATACTTGGATTGTAGCATGCCTTTGTTAGTGGGCCAGCTCTTTTGGTGCGTATATATCTGCGACATAAAGCGCTTAGTGATTTATTTAGGTAGAGAAATTTTTGTATGAGTAGCATGCACTACTATCAAACATGCTCAAAGGGGAATCTCCCCCAAAATCGTCACCGCTGGAGGACAGGTTGTTGGATGGCTACATGCCCACGAAAGCGATCTCCCTTACATGCAAAAAACGAATTAATAATACCCCGATCCACTAATTCAGTCCAAGGGCGGTGGGAGAGAGACGGGTTAGTACCTGACGAGGAGGAATGGCAGGAGGCATTGGCATACCTGAGAGAGGTTGCTATCTCTTCCAGACTCCGCCTGGTTCAATTGGAAATTCTGCATAGGATCTATGTGTCGGGCCAGGGTTGTTAGCATGGGAAGAGCGTCTGATGGGTTGTGTTGGAGGCAATGTGGCCAAGAGGGTACTTTTATACATATACTATGGGAATGCAAAATTATCCAACAATACTGGAAGGGAATACACAAATGTATAAATGATGTGTTTGAGGTGGAACTTCAGCCTGAAGCCAAACGATGTCTGTTAAACTTCTGGGCGACTATGGATTTGAAAAGTAGGGTGAAAACCTGGGTCACATTGGGCCGGATGGTGGCCAAGAGGAATATTGCACGGCTCTGGAGAGTCGGCTGCACTGTGTTCCTGGAAGACAGACATGGACTGGTGCATGCTTAGGGAGAAGACAGTATATGTTTCACGAGGTTGCCCCAAAAAGTGGACAGCAATCTGGGACAAATTCCCTGCCCTGTTGTTCCGACTTAACAACTGCAAGAACGAATATGTGTATTTCAGATATTATTTGTTTTCTGTAACAAGAAATGCCATTTTCTCTTTGTTTAATAAAAAGAATTATAAAAATAAAACCATACAAAAACAAATCTAATTAGAATATAATGGATGTAAACATGCAAGCTTATCTACATCAGCCAAATTGTCTTAGGATTGTAACTTGTCTCATGTAAGACAAAATAAAGTCTTCATGTCAGGCAATATAATAAGGGCTCTCTTGTGTTTTACCAGAATATTGGTTTGGTTTATATAACCAAAAAGTGGATACAATGGACAGTATGACATGGACTGAAAAACATAATAGACTATTCTTTGTGGACTTAAAAGAATGAGATAATTGTAGATCAAGAAAAGCAATGGGTTCTGGGAGATGTGTTTTACTCCATGGGCTCAACACCAACTTGGTTTAAAATCCAAGACCTCCTGCTTCATCCAGAAGTCCCAGGAGGCCAAGCACAAACCCCAGGACCCCTCCTAGTTAACAGCATGGGTAGTTTCACAAAGTATACAAATGTTCTGCTTTAATGCCTAGATTCTCCAGCTTAAGTGCACTACAGAACCTGTGTAAGCGTACAACTGACAGGGTCCGTGATAAAGTCCTTAGAAAAAAGTTCAGATTGAGAGGAAGGGTGCAAGGCTCACTGGTGCTACTGGATTGAGAGGAAGGGTCCCACAAGGCTCACTGGTGCTACTGCACATTATATTTCAAAGAACTATCCCAGCTGCCACCACAAGGAGGAATCAAGTGTAAACTAGGGGTGAGTTGAATTAGAAATAGTTTGTGAAATAATTATAATTGATGACATCTCATTTCAAGAGAATAAAACCCAATTTGGAGTCACATTCCTATGAGAACACAGAGCAACATAGCAGAGATTATTATTATAATAAATATTTTACAAATAAACAACATGCAAATAAAATTTGGGAAGCAAAATAAAATCTACATACTTACCCAGGTCATTGGTAAATTCATTAGATTCTTCTCCATCAATATTCTTTTCTAAGCCTGGAAACTGTAGGGTATGAAATAGAGCATTTTACTTACTTTATTAACAAGATAGATAAAATAAGTTTTAAAACAAAATGATTACATCTTGGAATATATCTACCATACCTTCTGGCGTAGCATTAAAGTGTTTTGAACATTTTAGTCTTACAATTCATAAAACACATTTTTATTCCGTAAGGGAAATAATCAAAGGACCTTAGATGTTAAATTGATAAGCAGTTCTGGACAGAATACTTATTGTGGCTAGTAAGAATAATGATTTTATATAACTTTAAACCTTGGATGGGATTTACCAAAGCTAGGGCAGTGTCCTGTCACAGGCATGTGACTTCCATTTCTCAGATGTATTTATACAAGTATCTGTAACAGGGCAAGGAGGACCAGGCCAGTGACAAGTGGTCTAGAGTATTTGTAAAGATGAAACTAAAATCAAGGTCAGAAAGAAATTTAATGTGTCTCTAGCAGGCATAGTGCAGCTAACTGAAAATAGAAATCAAAAATATATATATTACCTCACACATTCAATCATCTGTGAGGGAACAGTATACAAAAGAACAGAAGGTCAAGAAAGAACAATGAGGTAAAGAGGAACAATCGAGCCATAGAAAAAGATATTTCCAGGCCCCCTTCATTATAGAGTCCTTCAGAGGTGTAAAGCACTCAACCTACGCTCAGGCCTCCCTTACTGTGATCAGATCTCCCTGGACAAGGATTGAAGTATGGGACTACAGTGGTAGCTGACAAACATAGATGCAAAGAATGGCAAAGCCATCTTTCACCCCCACTCCAGACCTCAATATTGAAGCCAGGTTGAGCAACCGTGGTTGGTGCATCAACCTAGGTCTGTCTACTAGCAGGCCTTGGTCTCAGGAAGAGTCCTCCCCACACATTAATTCTCAGGAACTGCTAGCTGGCATCCTCGCCTTCTTTTGCCACAAATCCCATTGCTGTGTCCTTCTTTGGATGGACAGCATTTCTGTGGTCAATTATACGAATAAACGGGGGGACCAGATCCAAGACTTCAGCTTCTCTCATCATTAAAACTTTTGCAACTCAAATGCTATAGAAGGCTGGTTTTCATGTCACTTGCGTGATTCCAGCGATTGGATGCTGTATCACCAAATGTTTTCAGAGATTTTCATACTCTGGAGCCCATTAGAAGTAGACTGCTTTGCCTCCCATCTCAAGATGTTCGTGAGTATGATCCCAGGTCCAGTCTATAGGGCAGTGGACACCTTTCTCCAAGATTGAAGTCCTGTCATGGGTTACACTTTTCCTTTCGCTTTAACTGATTTCCTGCAACTTGCTTCACCTTCACAGATTCCAGACGCAGAAGGTCATTTTGGCTCCTCAAGCATAGTTGCCTCCCCTCCTATAGGTCACCATAGCACTGCCTTGTTGGAGCTTTTTCAGATAATCAGGCATGTTAGAAAAATAGTGTCTAATGTAGGGTCAGATTGTCCCTAAGAGTAGATGGGGAAATATGTACATTAAGATAAGATTCAAACAGCATTATAAATAACATTCAATAAGAATTAGCCTTGACTAAAAGAGGTTTGAGATCAGTAATTTAGATTAAACTCCGACCTATCCCAGACCTGGAAATACTGGCGGCACAACTCCCACACCCAGCCATCTGATACGCGCTGGGTGACAACTTGGAGAAGCGATTACTAGTGGGTACCCCAAGAACGGAGCATTTGCCAAAGTGTCTGATGACAGGTTTACAGATAGAGAAAAGCAGCCCATGTGTGGTCTGGTTGGTGACGCAGGCGTGGGAGATGATGATAAAAGGGGTGAAGTGTAGAACACTCAGCAGCTACCACTACGGTGGCTGTGACCCTTCATGATTATCAACAAGAATATGACCATGGAGGTATGGAGAGAGGGTTGTGACACACTTGGAGACTGACATCTGGGAGATCGCGGTATTACATTTCAGGATGCCCAAGAGTGTTTTGAGGTAGGCCCAGTGCGGTTTTTGCAATCTGTTAAAATCACAAAGACAGCAAGAGAAATCTGGACGAATTTCCCGAACACACCAAACTGATCGTACACGCTAGATGTACCTTTGGATATGGGGATTTCCTAGACACTTGGTGACATGTTTGTACATGGCTTTAATCAATCAATCAATCAGTCAGCCTAATTCTTAACGCGCCGGCTCATCACCTGCGCGGGTATCCAGGTACTGGGTTCGTGCTGGGGTCAGTCAAAAAGTCAGGTCTTGAGTCCCTTTCTGAATTCCGGGAGAGAGGCTGAAGTTCGGAGGTGAAGGGGAAAGGTCGTTCTAGGACTTGGCTGCGAGGTAGGAGAATATGTGTTCCCACATTGGCTTCGGCAGATGTGGGGAGTGTGTGCGAGAGAGGTGGAGTGCAGGTGTCTAGAGGATTGGTGGAAGTTCAGGCAGTGGTTGATGTATGCAGGAGTCAGAATCTTGAATTGGCATATCTTCTGGATGGGGAGGTAGACTTTGAGACGTGGCACTTCATTTGTAGCTTTCTTGAGTGCACACACATTAACTGTCACTTTTACAACAATAGATTTTTGGACATGATTGGATGGCACATGGCTATGTGCCGCCACTTTTCATTTGGTATTACATACCGCAATGCAGCATTAAACCTTCCTTTAGCGCTTTAGCTTATCACCATCACTCTTTTGCACCGTGGAATCGCCAATGCTCATGGTTTTACCTCATGACCCACATTTTCTTTGCTCTGGCACAACTTCGGTGATATCTAGATGCATTTTCTGTCAGTTTCTTCAGAGGTGATTTTATTTAATACTCTCTACAAGGTGACACTCTGTGACGGTTTATTCATCTCTGAGTTTGGTGCCCTCTGACCATATTTCTGCTCTATTCACATTTCAGATATTTTCCAGTGACAAACGGCTTTTTCAAGCCCAAAATGCTTGGGGAGACATGGGAGCATGGGGAGCACCTAATACATTTTTTGATGAACCATACAGGATATGACGTGATAATATCGATATAAGAATAAAACAGCTTTACCAGCTACAACTTGTCATGGATCTTCTTGACAGCTTCAATTAAGAGTTTTTAATCCCACTGCGGTGGATTTTACGCTGTGCTCAGGAGGACGTCACCCTATCAGATGACGCTGCCTTTGAATGAGGTCAAGAATGAGTCTGGCAGATGAGTCCTGCATCTTCTGGAGTCTCTTCAGGAGCTGGGAGGTAGATCCTGCGTAGAGCGCGTCACTGTAGTGCCGCCAAGAAGCCAGTGACATTTTTCCTGGTGTTGATGGGGAACCATCTGAAGATTTATAGGGGCTTGCGAAAAAGTGTGGAAGCAGCGGAGGGACTGCATTGAACTGGTATTTCATGGTGACTTTGCTGTCCAGGATGATGCCAAGGTTGCACGTGTAGTCTCTTGGTGTGGGTCTGAGTTCAGAGGGCCACCATGTGTCGTTTCACATGTTGAACTTCAGACAGTTGGCCTTCATCCAGTTGGTGACGCTTGTCATGCAGTTGTGGAGGTTGGTCCTAGTGTTGGTGAAGGGGTCTTCAGAGAGCACGAGGATGAACTGGGTTTTACCTGTGTAGGAAGTGATGATGAGGCCATGGGTTCTGACGATGTTGGCTAGTGGTATCATGTAGGTGTTGAACAGAGTGGGACTGAGGAATGTACCTTGCGGGACACCGCAGATGATGCTCTTGGGTTCCAAAGTGAAGGGCGGTAGTCGGATTCTTTGGGTTCGTCCTGCGGGGAAAGATGCAATCCACTTGAGGGTGTATCCCTGGATGCCAATGTGGCGGAGTCTCTTGATGAGATTGTGATGGGATAACGTATCGAACAGTGCTGAGAGGTCAAGGAGAATCAAGGATGCTAATGCTTCCTGGATGAGGAGGGTCCTGATGTCTCCAGTTGTATCGATCAGGGTGATCTCAGTGCTGTGGTTGGCTTGGAAACCGGTTTGGGAGGTGTCCAGCAGATTGCTGCTCACTAGATGTTTGGCGAGTTGGTGGCTTTCTTGAGGGGGGGAAGGGGAGCAGAGAGATACAGTGGTAGTTCTTGAGTTTGCTGGGGTCAGCGGAGAGTTTCTTGAGCTGGGGTCTGACCTCTGCAGGTTTCCATTGATCAGGGAAAGCAGTTGTGGTGATTGATTTATTGAGAATAGGGGTGAGTTTGCTGCTGATTTCCTTGCTCCCGAGGTTGAAGAAGTGGTAGGGGCAGGGATCCGTGGGTGCTCCGGAGTGGATGGAGTTCATGAAGGCTGTCGAGCTCTGTGTGTTGAGCTATTTCCATGCGGTGAGAGGATGATTGTCAGTGGCGTTAGTTGGCGTGAGGAGGCTGTTGAGTTGTAGATGGTGTATATCTTGTAGTGGAAATACTCCACCAGGGTGTTCCAGAGTTCCTGGAAAGGGGAGATCGGGCGCTCTGTGGCTGATGGGTAGGAGAACTCTGACCGTGTTTGAGAGTTCCTTTCTGTGGATTGAGCTTGCTTCCATGAATTCTGCCAGGGCGCATATTTTCGTATCTTTCAGTCGTTAATGGTATTATTGAGGGCTGACTTGAAATTGGCTTGGTTTGTGGGGTCTTTGCTGGTGCACCATCGTCATTCTAGCCATTTGCAGGTGTGTTTCATGGTCCTGGTTGAGACCAGCTGGTTTGTTTGGTTGATATCCTTGTCTTGGCAGACTTGAGAGGGCTCTGTTCAAA
The DNA here is from genome assembly GCF_964263255.1 of Lissotriton vulgaris. Lineage (NCBI taxonomy): Eukaryota > Metazoa > Chordata > Amphibia > Caudata > Salamandridae > Lissotriton > Lissotriton vulgaris. Next base: position 463,166,398 of record NC_141687.1, read on the forward strand.
CAGTTGGTGATCCAGGCAACTAGGTTATTGATGGCCTGTTCAAGGTTGGATGTGGAGTCAGGGTGGTGCTCCGGGTGACTGTCCATTAGGCCTCTGCCACTTTGTTCCAGCTGTGGTGGGAGGAGCTGGGAGGCATAATGGTGGACAATGGCGTGGTCGGTCCAGTTGAGTTGGATGACAGACTGAACTTGACTGTCGCTAGCTGTGAAGATCAGGTCGATCGTGTGTCCTGTGCGAGGGGTTGGTGATCAGTTGAGTGAGGCTGATGCTGCTCATGCTTTCCAGAAGGTTGGCGGTGTTTGTGTCTTTGGGGTCATCGAGGTGGAAGATGATGTCTCCAAGGAAGATGTAGTACTTTCAGTCAACGGTGAGTGGGGGGATGAATTCAGGAATGACGCCACAGAAGCAAGTGCGCAGTCCTGGAGGTCTGTACACGTGGGTGCCTCTGATGGTTGTTCTGCCGTTGGTTCGGAGGTGAAAGTTGAGGTGTGTTCCATGATCGCTGTGGTGTTATCTTCGGCGGTGGTGCAATGGATGGGTACTTTGTGGATGACGGCAATGCCACCTCTGTTTTTGTTGGTGGCGGTCCAGGTGTCTCATCTTGCAGCCGTTGGGTGTTGCAGTGGTGATGTCGGGTTGAGGAGGGGTTGAGCCAAGTCTCTGAGATAAAGATAAAAGGGTGAGGGTGGTGATGGTATCACAGATTTCGGTGGCGTGTTTGCAGAGTGATCGGGCATTGAGCAGGAGGCAGTGGAGTAGTTCTGTGGTGGTCATGGTTGGCGCTGTGGGTGTGTTGAGGGTGGTTTCCGTGAGAGTGCTTGGTCCTGAGTCGCAAGTGAAGAGACAGTGGTGGCAGGTAAAAGGTACTACCGTTGATCGAGGAGATGCGAGGCAGCAGTTGTTATTGCAGCGTCTTGGGTACGGGGCTCAGAGCTCTGCGATAAACAATGGGCATAGCTCCTTGCGAAACAGATGGGATGGGGACTTCATACAGCAGCTGATGGACAGGTAGTGGGGAGCGGCATGTGCACTGATTTAGAGTCTAGTAATGCCTGCTTCAAGTTAGCGCACTTCTATGTATTTCATTTCACATGTCTCTCACCAGTGAGGTTGAGTAGCATGTACCCAGGTAGACTGAACGCATGTCCAAGATGCGGAATGAGGCGGGTGGATTTCATACACCTAATGTGGGGCTGTAAGCATATAGAATCATACTGGAGAGTGTTAGTGTACAGTCTCCAGAGAATCACCAATACGGTTTGAACTCAGTGTTGGGCACTGTCTCCTAAATCTCTTTGCATGCCCCAAGAATCGTAAAATGCTATATAGGATAACACTTCTGGGATTAGTTCTGACAAAGAGAAGAGTGGCTAAAAAATGGCTGTCCCTCATGGGTCCCCCTCTGCACCAATGGACTAGTGATATTGCAGAGTGGGCTTTTGCGGAGGCGAGGTGTATGAGGGAGGTTAAGACTGATGAAACAGCAGAGGAGGATAGTCAGATGAGGGCTGAAATGTTGTAAACTGTTGATGAACAGGCCTCGTAGGTCACACCCTCCATTACATCCGCAGAAAACACTGGGGGGCGAGTATTGATAGATTGTTGGGAGCCGGGGTATGGTGGGTGTTAATGGATCCCCTTGGACTGGTGCAAACAGCCCTGCCTCTACAGCCCTCTTGAGTAAAGGACTGCAATCATGAGCCATATGACTTTGCAGTGTATCTGCTAGAACTGAAAATAAGCCCAATGAGCATCTGTATGCTGTATGATTGTTGTTAATTGAAAATGAAAAATAAAGATGTTAAAAAAAGTTTTGTGCCATACAGAAGGCAAAAATATATCAAAGTCAATTAAGATGCATAATACTTTAGTCAGAAGCATAAAGCTCAGAAATCACTTAAAACAAACGCAGCATAAGCAAAGTCTGGAAAATAGTTTACATCCAGAATATGTAGCAAATTAATAGAAAAATCAGACAACATCCCTGGAAACCAAAAGAACCTCTTCTGGCTCAACCCGCTAAACACGTTTTTTATAGAGAAATTAACTATAGAATGCAAAGGAAATCTCACAGTGAGTATAGGGTGAGTACATATATCAGCATATCATCAAATCATAATTAGGCATTACAAAATGTCTTATAATACCATCATCTTAGCACTTTCCCCTTAAATAAATAATATTGAATCTCCTATGGCAAATGCTAGCATCAATCTAGTTAAATAAACAATATCTTGTTAAGGAATAGTCCTACAGTGAGCAAACAAGGAAAAGGCCTTGGAGAGCAAAAATGTAACTAAAGAACTTCCTCTAAGCCTCTCCAAGAACAGCATGTAAACACAATTCATTAGTGTACATTTTACTGTGTGTGGTGTGAATGAGAAAATAAACATGGCTACTTTTATATCCAAGATGGAGTCAACGCCTAATTAAGGCCTGGTTCGGCCTACGCCAAGAAAATACAGTTCTGTACATCACAGCATTGTTGTTCTGTTGTGCATCGATTTAGATTCCGTATGAATTTCCCGATTCATGCCCTTGTGTAGGTACAATTCACATTGCCCTTATTTAGGCATAGAAATCCAGCCCTTATTTAGGCATTGTCCATGCTAACCAAATACAGGCATGGCTACTTAAATCCGTTCACCTACGTCACAAGGAATTCGTGGAAAACCAGACTCTTAAGCCTTTAAGACTTCCCATTGCTTGGATATTGTTTTCTCCAAGAACTCCTTTACTATGCATGAACATCTATTCCTTAGAGGTTAATTCTGGACGTTCTTATGCCCGACTTTGAAGTCAATACTGGCATTCCTAAACACCTTCAAGGTATAAATATACCTTCACTTGCTATGGCAAGGCACGGTGCGGTTCGGCTACCTACTTGCATGATGCGGCTCGCCACAGCAAGTCCCGAAGGAAGTCAAGTCCCCAACTGATGCACTGACCAGACGCGGTCATCCTCCTTGCCGAGAATCCAGCTCTAGAGTTTCTGACTCCCCTTGTGGGGTTTTAGAGAATGAGTCCCGGGAAAGAGATACCAACCTCCCTCATTCTAAGGTATGGAGCGGATTAGAACCCAGAGAAACTTTAGGCAAAACAGCACCAACTTCTTCCCTCGTACTAGACTTAGGTTAGGTAAACTGGGGTAGGATTATTTTAGAAGCACCAGATGAGTATTTTAGCCTGTGTTATTTATGTATGTATTTTAATGAATATATGTCATAGCTACAAGACATGCTATTACAGTTTTATTTCATCTTACTGCTAACACTGTACATTTTATACTTCGCATTCTGTCTTACGATTGTAGCAATTCATATCTTTTGCATGAGAAATAAGACTGTTCAATAAACCCTTTTTATTGAAACGCCTGTCTCCCTATTTCTGTGCAAAACGAAGCATGCACGATTGACTGAGTGAAACGGTTATCTATTGTTTCCACAACTCTACGATTATTCCGACACTAAGGGAAACAAAGTTGCCATGTTTATGCGGTTGTCCGAAACTAATCCCTTCTTGTTCATTAGAGAAAGTTTCTAGTGACCTCTGAGTTAGCTGGCACACACAAGTAATTAAGTTTAATGTACTTGTTAGAGACATACTGAACTCAGTCCTATGTCAAAACTATAGTGTATGTTATTCTAATGCGCAGAGCCTATCAGGGATATAGGAACTACACTACAGTTCCAACTGCAAAATGGACAAAATACTAAGCAAATATTATTTAAGTAAAAAATAACACTAATACCATCCTTCCTGGCACTCATAATGGATTTGAAAGGGCATCCCCTGCCCTGCTCTTAAACCAGCTGTGTCCCGTGCAGGTAAGAGGGGTAGGGCGGGGTGGGGAGGGCGGATTTCGACAGCCGACTATGAGGGAAAATTAACTATATATTAAATTTTTCCTCGTGGTCGTCTGTCAAATCCACCACCCCAACCTGGCCCCATTGCACCCCCCCCCCCCCGCTCTTACCTTCTCGGGCCGCTGCTGTCCTAAACAACCATCTTTCTCTCCTAGCTTGGTTAGTCACATGGGTAAGAGAGCAAGGAACCACCTTTCACCTCCTGCCACATTTTTTGCCCCTGGGAACAAGGAAAGGTTACTGCTCAGACTAGGTTGCCTGGGTTTTTTGGTGTGTGCAAAGAGACATGGATCCAATTTATGCCTCTTCTCTCACCTTAGCCAATTTTCTTGTCTTCTCTTTTGACAAAGGCTTTTCTTGATGAACAATCAATGTCTTTCACAATGTGGTTTGGCAGGTCTCCCTCCTGCTAATTCCCTTCCCTTGGACAAAACCCCTCTTCTTTTTTATGATCAGGAGAGCTATTCACCCCCTCACGTCCAATTTGTCGCACCTACACTTCCCTTAGGGGTGTTAAATTAGTCCTCCTATGGCTCTAAACACGGCTCTTCAATCCAGACTTTTCCGTCAGGCAACTCTCTTCCACGATAACCATCCCTATTTGTCAGACATCCTTCAAACACATATTATACATCAATGCCTTATTTATTCACCAATGTTTCCTCATCCCAATCGGGTTGTCTTCATCAACACTAAGAATGCCACGTCTGGCGGCTAGCTAATACACCCCATTTGCCACTCTGCATCAATAGCTGGATCAAGGATTATGAAAGGTGCAAAAGCTAACTCAACTCAGGCTCCAAGGCCCAACTTATTATTTTCTTCAGGATGTCCCATCTCGCCATAAGTTACCCACCTTAGTCCAAAGGGTCTATTGTCTACTATCCAAAACAAACAGAAATCAATGTCTCTAAATCCAGCACTGAGGGGGTGGAGAGTGTAAACAGAAAAAGAGAGAATTAGCTAACCACACAGAGAATAAACAATGTTGTGGGATATGAACATACACTGCCCTCAAAATGGCAAAACAATTCTTGTTGCTTCCAGGTCCACTTGAAGGACCTGCAGATACCAGGACTGCCTTTTCACCCTGGATGCATCTGTGGTTACAATGATCCTGAAAAACATAATGGGTAAGTGGGTATAAGAGAAAGGGGGAACATTAGCCAACCGCAGAGAGGATGGGTAAAAATAAAATAAATAGCCCTTAACAAAAAATAGAGATTTCAGGATCAGGATCTGCTGCTCTAAAGCTAGCACTGGGGATTCAAAAGAACTGTGAGGTGCCATAAATCCCCTGTATTATTTTGAATTCATGGACCGAATTTAAGGTGTGACAATTAGAAAAAGAAAGCAAACCCATAGAGCCTCAGAAGACCAGCGTGTGTGAGCAATTAAATATATGGTTATGGTGGGGCAGGTGAACAGAAATAACATTGGATTAAAGCACATATGAAATTCTTTGTAAGTCTTCAGTGGACGTGAAATTATGATTATAGCAAGATCTAAAATCCACTAAAAATTCACAAAGACCACTCTGGGCATGGAGGAACACCATGCCAGCTAACATCCAAGTGCAATGGTGTTAAACAAAGGACACTGGCTATAAGCCAGCAATAGAGCTCAAAGGGGGCTGGGCCAATCGGCATCAAAGTGCTGAACATGGACAGTGGCCAAGCCCTGCACACACTCTACATGCGGAAAGGCTGTAGGCAATTAACAGTCCCATTTTGGATACGGGCACTGAGCTGTGGGTATGACCATCGGCCAGGCTCCCAACCAACAGCACACTGCGTACAGTAGGAAGTTGACTTTGAAAAGCAAACATTCATACTCTGTGAGGCCAGTTACAGAATACATAATGCGCATGAATGTGGCGGCTATACATCCTTGCTGCTCGGATGTGCCTAGGAGTAGTACGTGTTTATGCTTTACAGCAGCTAAGCTAAAGCTTCAGATGTGCTGGACCTCAACGATAGTCCCCGATGACCAGCTTCTCCAAGAAGAGACAGGTTTGGCTGAAGTGTTTGGTCTTCAAACAAATGAATCAAGAGTAGGTTATTGACTTGCGTTATGACTTTCTTTGATCTGTCAACAGATACGGTGTTACTAAATGGGCAGTGTTACAGCCAAACGACTAAAAGGTAGAACTCTTTTCAATGGCCCAAAAATTCCAATTTCAAGGCACAAACATACTTGAAAGTTCTTGGCTGTCAGCAATGGGTATGCTCTCGGGCTCCCACTGCCAACAGTGGTGGGTGAGAGGGGGACTTTTTTTTTTTTTGGTGAAAACCTTTATTTAACATATGCACATGTATACAAAACCGGGCCTACAACCCCAGGGGCTGGCCGCTAAGCAGTTCAACATATCATCACAGTCAGTTTCAAAGCAATTGTCCCTGGGGATCATAGTAGCTCAGGTTACCCAATACAATGGTTGGGAGTGCAGTACGATGCAAATCAGGATAGGAGGTTTTCATTTTCGATTATAAAATAGAAAGGATCAGGTATCATATAGTGTCTCGGACCATTGGAATGGGGGCGAACAGGAAAACGATGCGTCCATACCAAAGTCACTACACCTAGCAATCAGCGGTGTTCAAACGCGCGACATCAGGATAAACAGTACATCATCAATATCCACACCGCCCTTGTTGTCCGCCCCCCAGCACCCAGTCCCCGGAGAGGTCTAGGCACAGGTATAGAGATGAAGTTGCAAAGAGAGCCGAACCCACTACACTAACCCGGAAAAGAAGGAAAGAAAAGCAAGAGGAGAGAAGAAAAAAAGAGGCCATAGAACAAAGACAAAAACGAAACACCCACCCCCACAACCCCCCACCCTGCACCCCTGCAAATGACTACGGCCACCCCCCACGCAGCGTGCCTGTCGCCCAGCAACCAGAACCCGAAATATAGAAGAAAGGGAAAGAGAAAAAAGTAAGAAAGCCCCAATCGATAGGGGAAATCGGAGGAGGGCATAACGTTACAGGCTCCCGGTCTCCTTCCCCCAACCCAGCCTGCCCTGCCCCGGAATCCGTTAAGACAGTGAAACAATCCCGTCAACCATAAATTCACCACTATGAGCCCAAACAGAGTTCTCAACCCTGACCCCTGCGATCAAATGTGTTGAAATCGGTAATTAAGGGAAGTCCCTTACACACAATGTCCCATAAGTCGGTAGAGCAGGAGCGCAGAGATGTTGATTGCCGGTTCCATCGTTGCCCCTCCCCATCTCCGAGGCCAAGCTTCGTCCCATCCGCCATTTTGAACGACCGGTGGAGGAGGGGGATAAACAAAGTCCAAAACCGCATACAGTACCAAGTAGAGAGTACTACAGTAGGGACGTAAGGATGTTCCAAAGGGTGCAGGATCGAAGGTTCCAAAAGTTCAATCGGGTGTCCAGGCACACTGCAGTCCGGCAAATCCGACATAGTAGGGGCAAGCACCGTTTCCACCGCCGGGTCTACATACACCTCGGGAGCTTCCATTGCAAAGTGGGCTGGCTGCCGGGTCGCAGGCGCCGAGTCAGGGTCCGGTCTCGAGCCTGAGACTTCATCCACCGCAGACAACAAGGCATGAGTCTGAGCTTTGATAGTGCCCTGAAGCGCCATAAGTGCCTCCATCACGGTCAACAAAGACGGGCCAGATCGAACCCGCTCCTTTAAACACACTCTGTCCGCAGGCATGGTGACCCCAACGGAGAGGCGCCTTCTCCGGGGAAAAGTGAAAACGGAACAGGAATGCGCCAGGAGGGAGCAGCGGTCAGCCAACAGTGGTACGCGGCGAGGCACCGAACCGGGGGGCTCGGCGTTATGGATGCCGGAACCCCGGTCGGGGACCCTCACAAAACAGTACCTTGCGTCACTCGCCGCCGCACACGCCACAGGGCACCAGGCAGCTGATGGTAGTAAAACAAACGGGAAAAAGTTCGATTGGACCGGAGACCGGGCCCAACCGCATGCAGCAGCCCGTTGTTGTTCAGCTCGGACCCGGCAGGGCCAGCACTTGAGATCCCGGCCTCCCCGGCAGATTAGGCCTCAGTACGTACTTCGACGTATCTTCGCTCCCCGACGGCGGAAAAACTCCGGGACTGCACCACTGGAGTGTGGGACTGATTACCCACACGGATCCGGTTCAGGAAAGCAGGATTGTCAACAGGATAATGGAGCGTAGGACAGAGGTTAGCGGAGCCGGGAGACTAAGCAGCCATCTTAGTTGGTGTCGTAGCTCCTCCGGAGGGGGGACTTTTAACTAATGAGCTTCATTGGACCCCTCGCTCAAAAAACTCCTGAATGCTCTTGGCTGTCTGCAATGGGAATGCTCTGTGGCTCCCACTGCCAACGCCATCAAGGCCAACTCTAACTCAGTCGGTGTTTGGGGAACTTGTTGATGTAGTGGTGAGGCCTTCCCTCTTATGTTACCACTGAGCCCTTTACCTTAAAAAAAGCCAGAGCTTTCACACCCACTACTCCCTAGGGAAACTGAAAGGGGGGACTGCATAACATACTGAACCTTATACAATCTCAACCAGTTCTTTCTCCATCAGAGGTTCATGATGCAGACTCTGGCCAGGTTTTGCAAGCAGTTATATATATATATATACACACATACATACAGGCTTATGCTTGAGAAAACATCTTCAAAATGCGTTTGTTCTTTGTCGCTTTTGTCCCCAATTGCAATCCATATTTATCTCTGGTCTTTTGCCTTTTCCATCCAAATTTTCTCATGGAATTGAACTTCAGGAAGTCTTACCCTGCGCTCTTACGCAACCCTGATTCAGGGTGGTTTTGTTTCCTTGCTCATCAACCGCAATCTTGCCTTTCAACTAAAATCAAAATCAAGAACCACCAACATTACCAAGGAGGTTTTTTGCCCTTGTGGCATTTTTACTACTAAATGGGAAAAACCTAAGGAACCACTGACACCTTTCACATATGTACATGAAATCTAGAGAGAATTTTTTGCGTCCAGTCCTTTACAGTAGAGGATTTAATCTGGCCTGAAAACTCATGTTTTACATACTTTCCAAACTAAAGCCCTCCTACAAAATGAAGCTGCTTTCATAGAATGTAATATTCTTGATAGTCATTAAATCTGAGGCATTTAAATAGAGTTGCCAGCCCTTTGTGCCTCAGAAACATAGACAATCTTTCATCAGGACCAGGTAGTACTTGAAACGCACTGCTACTTTGCTCCAAAGGTATTGTCTGAGTTCTACTTCAATGATGACTTATCTCATACACTTCTATCCACATCTAGCTTCACACATCCTTAGTTAAGGTGGAAGTAAAGAGCATTATTATAAAGCAGACAATTGATTACACCTTAACAAAACTTGTCATCGCATACGCGGGTGCGGATGCAGGTATGGTGGAAGCCTAAATACTAGGAGGGAGTCACCATAAAAAGAACATAACTTTACACCTCATTTCAATGCATGCCTTACCTTCTTTCCTATGTCATGTTTGATAACTTCTTGAACTAGCACATCCGTCAGTGTTTTGAAATCAGTCACAAACTTCTTGTTCTTCTCTCCTTCCTTTTTTTCTTCTATTAAAAGCTGGAAAAGCGATTCCTCCAGTCGCACAGCACGAGCGATACTTGCTGCTTTTTCAGCGGAACGCACCAGCTCACGGAGCACTGCAGACATTTTTTGTTATTTAATCTGTAGTTAAAAAGACAGTGGGAAAAACCTTAATCCCAATATGTTAAAATATTTTACAAAAACAACGGGAAGCAGCATATGATCTTATTAGCCAGCTGTGTATATCCTACGTTTTTCTACAACTGTCATTGTCCAAAGTTGCTTCGTGGAAGATGTGGGTTTGTAAAGGGTGAATGAAATCACCAACTAATAACACTTGAGTTATTCAGTTTAGGAATACTGAAAATGACTGGTCATAACAAGTCTAAATAAACCCTTAAAATACTCTTTAGCTCAGGTAGGAGGATACTAATAAGGCAGACTCAGCCTTCCATTCTTTCCAAATGGATAAACAGAGTACCAAAAAATGGGTAATTGTAGCATCTGTTATTTACAGTACAAAGAACTGGATAGAGTGCGGGATTCAGAGATATTGGGCAGCCCCCTATGCTTTTTTGAGTGGGTATCAGCCTTTAGCCTCACAAGAAGCTAATTGGAAACATATGCAGATCATGATTGACGGCAGACCAGCATTCCCTTAGAAATCGAGAGGACTGCTTAGCAGTGGTGGCTGGCACGGACTGGGGGTGACAGGCCAGGACGGGTGGCGGGGCAGGAAGGTGTAAAGAAAAAGACAATTACACTTACCCCCCTCAACGCGTCTCTTCTTGTCGTCCCTGACAGCACTCATGTTCCCCTAAGCCAATCACAACGCTGCAATGCAGTGTTTTGATTGGTCCGAGAGCCGTAGTTCAGCACTCAGGCGGGGAATGGTAACCTGGGAATGCAGCCTGGGTGGAGAACATGCAAAGTGTGCATTACTGTTTGGCAGGCCCAAGACGGCCGGCCAAGCATTCATGCGTACTTACAGAGTGCCCACCTCTCCTCCCACTGCTCCTCTGTCAGCAGAGCAGCCCTGCACACAAAGCTACTGTAGCAGGAAAAAATTTAATGATGATAACATCGAGTTATTATCATTTTATTTTTCCTTTATTTACACTGCTGGAAAATAGCTGTGCGACTCTTCTCTGCCTCAGTGGAGGAGCCGCCACTGCTGCTTAGTTTCCCTGCTGGCCTTGTATCTCTCAGCCCACAATCCAGATCTCTGTTTTTTACCAGATCAAAGAAAGCCACATTAGGGATCAGGGACAAGACAAGCTAGAGAGCACAGTGTGAAGAATAACAGATGGATGCAGAGTGTCAGCTCTATCTCACTCTCTTACTGTAATTCCAATATGTGAGCAGATCTATAGGGCTCAGCCGGAGTTAACATTTCTTGAGTGGGCAGTTGCATATGTTCTGGGACTTGAAAGCAATTGTGGGAGTTGTAGGTAGGACTCACCTCATGAAAGAGATTGCCTTGTGTTCCTAGTTGAAATGCAAAACCTACTGAGCCCGGCGAACACCAGGGAAGGAGGTTGGCGCATAGTATGTATTCCTTCGTTCATTTTGGTAGTGAGGGTAAAAACAGTTCCTACACTGCTAACATCCAGGTGTAAGCATTAGAAGCATATTGGCTGCTGGTTCGCAATCACCAGCCCTCAGGCACTGGAACCCCTTTTTTGGAAGACACCATACTTTACACCACCTCTGACCCACCTTTTGGAAAAAGGGACCTGCCACTACGAAGTGGTCTTTATTCTACTCTGGAGACATAGATGCTAAATGATAGGGTTGGATTGGTAAACCGGGCATCGAGCAACCAGCGGCGGCGGGCCCATGCCTGAGGCCCAGTTGTGGGCGGATTGTTTTTCATCCAGCGGTACCCATTATGAAAGGTTTTGGGTGAGCTGTGTTGTCCGGTTTCGCCAATGGCTTTTGGGGCCTACGCGTGTTCTCTTGAAGCCTGCAACAGGGACAGATGGCATCTTGCAGCCTCCCCACCTCATAGTAGAGGCTGGCTGCATCCTTACCCATCCCTTGCAAGACCGGCCTATTAGCATAGCGGGCTGGTTTGAACCACCTATGGACACCACCTATGGACACCACCTATGGATGTGTGGTGTGCAGATTAACCTGAGCGACGAAAGGGGAATGAGTAGGAGCAGGATCTCTGGATCCCAGCTGTAAAACGCCATTTTTCCCCCTCTCCTCACTGGATGAGGCCAGTAGTGTCCTTTCCCTGACCCCTCCGCATGATAGGTGTGGGTTCCCGAGCAACCTCGCTGGAGCCCATGTGAGGTGGGCCATTGCATAACTTTGCCTGCTTGTAATACACCTGCATTGCACTGCCCTTGTCCCAGTCCCATCAGGTTCTCTGCACATGCCCTGCAGCAGTGCTGTCCCTCAAATCACACCGACCTTGCGACTAACCGAGGACGGAACAAGGGGAGGGAAGTTAACAAGTAAGGGGCAGAGAAAGGGTAAAGAAGAGTCTGAAGGAGTGGGTAAGGTGTGAGATAGGATGGAGAAAAGACAGAGACAAGGCTATGGAAAGAGTCATTAGCAGAGAAAGTCATGAAGAGTGAAGGTTGGAAAAAAATGCTGGAAGGAAAAAGTAGAATTGTGGTAAAGAAGCAGGCAAGGTAAAGTTGCAGAGGGGGTAGCATAAGTGAGTGGAAGAGAGATTGAGAGATAAGGGACGAGAAAGAGTTAAAATAAGAGAACAAGAAGGATGAGAAATGGTGAGATAAAGAGGGTGTGACAAGGTGAGAGGAGAGAATGCTGTGTGTGCACGTGCATACAAGAGAGAGAAAGAGGCGAAGGCCCCTGCGCCTCACCTGCTGCGCTTCCTGGGAGTGTGCAAGTGATGTGCTTTAATTTTTTGCGATACAAGCACTGCAGCTGGGTCTACATTTGAAACGCTTACATTTGTATCTGCTGTGTGCATTTGTAGAAGATGGCCGCTATGCATTTTTGTAAGTACTGTCTAAAGAAGTGTTACTTTTGCCCAATTGAAAAGTACTCAATATTCCTACCTCAGGATGATTTTGTTTTTCTTTTCCTAAAACACTTCACCTGCAGGTCGAGGCAGCTATCAGCAGCAACGCAGCTCATTGAGCCCTCTTGCTGGAGCACATTACTAGTAACTAAGCCAACATACCATGGGAGTCTTCAATGGGCTGTTCACAAGCCCACTGCATTCATTACTACTTATCCTAGAGCTCCGCAGTGAATCAAGCAAAGCATACCTCTTCCCCAACCTCTGGAGCACATGTTGGTAAGGGGAAAACACATTCACTGAGTACTGTCACTTCTATGCAGCTGGCACTTTAAAGGTGCTTCAATAGGACAGCAAGAACACTTCTATGCACATTGGTAATAACTTAATGGGACAATACCTGAATTTCTAATGTACAAGTAACTTACCTTTGATAATGTCTTTTCTGGTAGAGGATCTACCTAACCATAGATTCCTCACCTTAGAATACTTCCCAGGTGTCAGGCTGGATCTAGGAAATCTTGTACTCCATGTCGGAAGTGATGTCCCAAGTATGTGTTTCCTCCGGTCCGCTCCTATCAGTTTCTTTTGTGACCACTTCTGCTGTAAAAACGTTCAACCATATAAAAACCAATGCTGACCCAGTGTCTAAAGGGATCTTTTAGGTGAAGAGCGGTGATGATGGGAGGGTGGTGACCATTCTGTGGTTAGATAGAGACTCTACCAGAAATAGGCGTTGCTGAAAGTAACTTGCTTTTCTGATAAAGGCTTCTAACTGCAGATTCATCACCTTAGAAAAAGTACCCAAGCAATATATCCACAGAGGGTCTGCAAACTAGCTTAAACAAAAATATCTTTCAGCACTGAGTGGGCGAAATGCTCATCTCGACAGACCTGACTGTCCAAGCAGTAGTGCTTTGTGAACGGGTGGAGTGACACCCACGTCGGGACTTCGCAGATGTCCAGGACAGGTACTCTGCATGCCAATGCGTGGTAGCAGCCCTGACCCTGGTGGAATTGGCCTGCATGTCCTCAGGAGGCTGCTTTTTAGCTAATGCAGAGTACAATCCATCGAGAGATAGTCCGTTTCTGCACAGCCTTGCCTTTCTTTGTTCCAGTGACCCTGTTGCAGAGCTGACCGTCCACCTAATGGTCTTGGTGTAATCAATGTTGAAAAAGAGAGCTCTCTTAGGGCCCAGGCTATGGAGTCTCTCCTCCTCTTTAGAAGGTAGAGGTGGAGCGAAAAATGTAGACTGGGTGATACTCTGACGGACATGAAAGGGGGTGACCACTTTCGGTGGGAAAGAAACACGCATCCTAAGGAACAGTTTATCAGGAACAAAGCTGATGTACAGAGAGTGAACTGACAGAGCTTGAAGCTCACTGACCCCTTCCCTCTCACATCCCCTCCCCTCTCACATCCACCCCCCAGCTCCCCGGCTGAAGTAATGGCCACCAGGAAAACTGTCTTGATGATCAAGAGCCACAGAGAACATATATGTAGGGGATCAAAGTGAGAACACATGAGAAACGTGAAGATCAAACTCAGGTTCCACTGGGGCATCACTAAATGGTACGAGGGAACACGTTACAAATCTTTCAGAAAAAGAGTCACAACTGGTGACTTGAACAGGGAGGGTTGATCTAGCAGCCGCATGAAAGTCAAAATAGCCAACAGGAAATCCTCAATAGTGCTTAGGGCAAGACCTTGCCGGGCTAAAGATAAAACAAATAGCAACGCCTCCAACAGAGATGCAGAAAGGGGGTTCACATAGCATGATGAACACCAACCCACAATTGTATTACAACAGCAGACATCTACAGGCTTAGTGGAGGAATGTTTGGCTGCCAAGGTGACATTAGAGAACATGGGAGGAAGATCAAAAACCATCAACAGTCGCCGCTCAATCTCCATCCATGAAGGTGGAGAGTTTGCAAAACCAGGAGCAGAATCCGGCCCTTTTGTTGCAACAGACAGGAGCTCCTCTCAAAGGGGCAGCCTGATAAGAGGACTGATGCTCATGCTCAGGTGTTCAGGATGCCATACTCTCAAAGCCCAATCCATAGCCATCAAGATGTCTTGGGCCAAATCTTAAAAATTCCAGGTATGAGCTGTATTGGTATTGGTTGAGAGGCACACAGGAGTCCAGTTTCCTTCGAGGCAGAATATGTCTTGGATCATGAGACATCTTGGTAACTCGAAAAAAGAGAAGAACTGACAATGCGCTTTCTCATCTTTAGCGAGCAGATTGAGAAAAGGTTCTCCCCATTCTTGGAAGAAACCTTGCTCCACCACCAGATTTAGTCAACATTTGTGATTTGCAAGGCACAGACAGTTTGTCCACACTGGTGTTCAGAAAACCCACCAGGTGCTGCACAATCAGGAAGATGTCCTGCGCTCCAGCCAAGTTCAAAGGCACAGGGTCTCCAGGCACAAGGTCCATGACCCCAATTGATCTGGTTTGTTGCAAGGTGTTCTCTGTGAACACCTGAACAAGCCTTCCCTTGATGGATGGGAGGATGTTTTTTATGCCAGGTGGATAGCTCTCAACTCCAGCAGATTGTCATGGAGCAGAACCTCGCAGGAGACCAGAGAGCTCTCCAACTCTCCCAAGTTCAAACCCAGCCCAGAAGTGATTCACTGGTCACCACTGTCAGCTCTGGGTTGACTCAATCGCGCTCTGTCAGCCACCACTGCATATTTCTTGCAGGCTCTTTCAAAATCTTGACAGATTTATGAGGTTATCCTAGTGTTGTACCCACTGGGACCTCAGGTCCCACTGCAGAGCCCACATATGTCATCTGCCATGCTTCAATAGCAAGATTCTGGAAGCCACCAGACCAGCAGCCTCAGGGTCCGTATTACAGAAATCCAGGATTAAGGCTAAAACATCAGAATCATAGCCCGAAGATCCAGGTGTCTCCTCTCCAGAGGATGGTCAAGGACTGCACTTTATCCAGAATGGCTCTGATCAAAGGGAGTGTCTGAGAAGGTGTCAGATATGACTTCGGCATGATGATAGTGAACCACAGCGGTGCAAACGCTAGTTTGGAGGTCGGTGACAACTGCCTCATGTGAGCCCGCTTTTAGCAGCCTGTTGACGAGGTAGGGGAAGACCTCCGAAGATGTGCTGCAACCACTGTCATCACTTTCGCGAACACTCGGAGGACACTGGTAAGACCGAAGGGGGGAGCACAGCAAACTAGAAATGCCTGTGGCCCACATGAACTGCAGGTAATGCCTGCAGGATGGGGATGAGGAAGTATGCATCCTGAAAGCCCAAGGCTACCATCTAGTTTACAGGGTCTAGGGCAGACAGACCTTGATCGTACATGATCATCCTGAATTTCTCTCTCCACAGAAAGGGATGAAGAGAATGGGATGGAGGCCTCCATCCTTTTTCGGCACCAGGAAGTAGCAGGAATAGCCACCACGCCTTTCTCCAGTACTGAAACCCTCTCGATAGTTCCTTTAGCCAACAAAGCCTGCACTTCTTGATGGAGCAACACAATATGGTCCTCCATCAGTTGTTTCGGGTATGGTGGCAAGGATGGAGGAGTTTCCATTAATGGGAGAGCATAGCCCTTTGGCACAATTTGGAGCACCCACCTGTCGAAGGTTATATGTTGCTCCATTTAGGCAGGTGGTACCAAATCCTGCCGCCAATGGAATGACAGTGCAAGGTGAAGGGCGTGATAAATTGGGTTGGAGGCTGCTGCACGCAGAGGAGTGGGGGACTGGACCACATGCTGGATATGACTCCTGCACCCGTTTTGGGATCCTCGATGCTGGGCACGGAAAAGCTGGGCAGCATTCACGGCCGGGGGGACCAGAACCAGAGCCTGCCCAAAGGCGAGGAGCCAGGCGGCACAAGGGGTCCAGTGCCATGCTGCGGGTGAGTCTGCTCCTGTCCTGCCGGGGTGGCTATTGCGGGACGCTCCCTTTGCGGCTGGGCGCTAGTCCCGGAAGGGCATCGCGGATCGGCCCACTGTTGCTGGAGCCGCGGGTTGGTCCGGGCGGGGCTCGGCTCGCAGGGCTGCTGCATCGGTCCCTGACGTTGGGGTTTCAGGGGTGGGTCCCCATGTATCGGGGCTTCCTTTGTTGCGTGCTTGGGCTTCCCCCGGGGTGTGGTGCCTAGGAGCTGGTGGTAGCCAGTGGTGTCCCTGTGGCGGGTAGGAGGTGCGGTGGCGCCTGAGACCTGGAGCCCACACCAGCCGTACCCAGATGGAGGTGACACGCTCACGGCTTTCATCTAGATCCCTGCTGCGACATCAGTGGACCGTGAGATATTCTTGTGGAACCCCCCCCCCGGGGGCTTTGGAATACTGCCTGGAGACACCGCCTGACTGGTGAGGGACAGAGGCCACACAGCACGACATCCAGTCAGCATTGGACCCACAGTGTGCCCGAGCTCTGTGGGACACGGAGGTCTGCCTTGCGGTGCGGATTTTACAGGGGGGGAGTGGTGGGCTGGTGGTCCTGCGCAATGGGTCCCGTTAGAGGACCCTACTTGGTTTCCCACTACGGGGTGCGGAGGCGGCTGGGCTAGGCCTGGTGTGGCTTGTGACCTTGCAGTGGGGATTTCCATTGAGGACAGGCCAGGTGTGCCCTCTCTGGTGACCCCGGTGTGGCGGATTGGTGTGGTCGCGATCTTGAGACCAGTTGCATACCTCCCAGAATTTCTAGCCGGAGGCCGCGCCGTTGGCTGAGATGGGGAAAGACAAACCCACTGCCTCGGGTCAGAAGCAGAGCACCCTGGACCAGTATGCCATGTCTGCCAGTGGCGTCCCCCCACCTGGCCCTTTGCCAGATAATGTGGCCCTGCTGGCGGCCATCACTGATGCAAAAGACGTACTAGAGGCTAAGATAGGTACCGTGGGCATGGAAGTTTCTTTTTGTTACGTCGGGACTTGAAGAAAGCGGTAGAGCAGATTACCGGAGCCGAGACGTGTGTGTCCACGGTTGAGGATAATGTCACGACTTTCCAGCAGCGCGTCAATAAATTGATGGCCATATCCCAAGAACTAGCGACTCGGTGGACGCAGAAGGCCGTGCACGGCACAATAACTTACGCTACATCGTTTTCCTGGAAGGATGCAGAGGTAATTCCATGAATCGCTTCCTCGCCTCGTGGCTCAAGGATCTGCTGCTTGCCAAAATGCTCTCCACGTGCTTCGTGGTCGAGAGGGCTCATCGGGCGCCCACAAGGCGGCCCCCGCCTGGAGAGGCGCCGCGGCCGGTAATCACTAGGCTGCTCAACTATGCCGATAG
Organism: Lissotriton vulgaris; assembly: GCF_964263255.1. NCBI lineage: Eukaryota > Metazoa > Chordata > Amphibia > Caudata > Salamandridae > Lissotriton > Lissotriton vulgaris. The sequence goes on from NC_141687.1 coordinate 463,184,064, forward strand.
GGACGAGCTGGTACAGTATGCACGATCACACAGGGAAGCACTCCTCTTTGACTCCAAGCCTATAATGATTTTCCCGGACTACACTCGCCTGGTACAGCAGCAGCGACAATCCTTTACGGCAGCGAAGAAATGCTTATGAGACCTCAATATCTCCTACATGCTGTTGTACCCAGCCAGACTCCGGGTGGTGTATAACTCTCAAGACATATTTATTTGACTCCCCTGAAGCAGTCTTTGCTTGGTCTGGAACGGGTGCACTTGAAACTTCACTACCCGCCGCCGCTGGATTCAGACTCATCCAGAAGCTCCCAAAACGAATAGGTCACGCAGGGAGCAATCCAAGCCACGACATCGATCTGGATCATCTCGACGAACGCCTTCGACGAACACTCTTCTTTACTTTTCCTTCGCCTGCATGGCTTCTAATAGTCTGTAGCGGATTTGGCACAGTTCTGAACTACTCCGCCTATCCAGTAACGAGAAGAGGTGGATGCGCTCCACTATGGTTGAACTGATCGGGACACGAGTACCCCACTGTCAAGGGTTTATGGGTTGTCGGGATCCATTGGAGGGAGGGTTCTGGGACCTACATTTAGGGTCTTAGGCTTTGTCCTGCCGCAACAGATGGTCTGATTTCCAGGGGGTATCAGGTCAGGATGGGGGTAGGATGGTTGGGGGGGATGGGTGTTTTCGGGTGTTAAGAGTTTTGTAGTTCTCGTTTTTGTTACACACGCAGACACATGTCCCACGCACCACTAGGCTGACTACTATATTTTGTCTCCCCACTTTATCTATGGCCGCCCAGTCAGTAACTTCTCACATGATGGAGTTAACTGTAGTTACATGGAATGTCCAGGGACAGCTTAATAAAATAAAGCGAGGGCCTATCATGAGACAAGCCAAACGCTACGGTGCCGACATTCTCCTCCTGCAGGAGACTCACTTACTGGGTAATAAGACCCCATGCCTAGCTAGGTTTGGCTATCAGCAGGTGTATCATGCAGGGTTCACCGGGGGTTCCAGAGAAACAGCCATTCTGATTTATTGCCGAGTTCCATATCTTCACACTAAGTAGTGGATAGACCCTGGAGGGCGATACGTCCTTTTGTCTGGTTCACTCTATGGGGAACCACTCACTTTACGCAGTATTTGGGTCGTACATTTGTAGACAAAATTACCCGCCAGTGGGGCAAGCTTCCGGAGGGCCTGTCTATTCTGGGATGGGATTGAAACAACACAATGGCACTGTCCGATAGGAGTTGTGGAACTGATGTTGGCTCCTCAGCCTTCTCCTCTAAATTATCGTTGCTGGCTGGTACCCTGGGATGGGCAGATATATGGTGAGACCATCATCCTACTGATCTATGATGCATGACCCATGTGCCACGAATTTACATCCATAGGTTTTCTCAGGCTTCCCATCTCCCTAGGGGGTTGTCAGATAGCGATACTTCACTTGCACATACCGAAGCCCCTCTTTCGATGGCGAATGTCCCCCTGGCACCTTCGAGATCCCGACTACCAAGAGTGTCTTGAAGATGCACTTCAAGACTACCTTACCATGAACACTGACTCTGTCCCTACCAAAGGGCTTTAGGGAGCCATGTAAGGCCACTCTCAGAGGAGTAGACATTAGCTACCGGACAAATGTTAAGCGTAAGCGCTCTGCCCAGCGGACGGAGCTTGCAGGCCAATGTGCTCCACTCGAGACACAATACACATAGGAACATCGGACCCTAGTCCTACCCTCTATGGTGACCTCTCTCTCTCACGCACCAACGGTTACATCAACACCTTATGGAGGAGGCTAAAGACATATAGCTGGCATCGCAATATCGAATATACCAGTGGGGGACAAATTGAGCAAAATGATACATCGACTCTGTCAAAAAGGGAACGTCCCAACAGTGGTTTCAATCATTGAAGGTGACGATGGTGAATTACATCCCTCCCCTACAGCTGTGGTCACTGAATTGGCGCGTTACTTTGCCACACTATACACACAGAGGGAACAACTTTCAGAGGAGACTATAGTAGAGTTTCTTTGTGATCCCCCCCCCCCCCCCCCCCACCCCGGAGACTGACCGACCAAATGCGGGATCCCTTGGATTACCCCATTATGGTAGAGGACCTAACAGCGGCGTTATCGGTGATGCGGCCCGGCCGGGCTTCTCGTCCCAATGTTTTTCCCATGGAATTTCTCCATTCTCATATGTCTACATTGGATCCGCATATGCTGGACACAATACATGAGGCCCTCAAGGGCAGTTATTGCCCCGGGACTGGCGCCAGGTGGAGATAGTTCTCTTTTTAAAACCAGGTCGCCCTCCAGAAGATCCATCCTCATACCGCCCGATTTCCCTGATCAATTTTGATCCCAAACTCTTGGGGACGGTATTATCAGATCACCTACGAACCTGCATCCAGGAGCTGGTCCACTTGGACCAATCTGGTTTTATGCCACATCGCGCCACCCGCCATAATATTCGCGGGGTCCAGAACGCTATGGCGCTGGTCCCTGAGACGTCCTGCGGCTATGATCCTCGCTGACATAAACAAGGCTTTCGATTCCCTGAGTTGGGAGTATTTATTTCAGCTGCTAGTAGCCTGTAATTTCGGCTGCGGTTTCAGGCATACTAAGCCCATGGCTTCGGTCTGTGTCGCCGACCAGTCTTCGCCCCCCTTCCCCATTGGCCGTAGCACATGTCAGGGATGCCCCTTGTCTTCGCTCTTATTTGCTTTGGCGGTGGAGCCCCTGGCGATATGGGTTCGCCGTGATCCGGTGCTCCGGCTTTTTGAATGGCCTAATTCACAATCGGATCGTATAAAATTTTATGCTGACGATGTTCTATTTTTTTTTTTTTAAATCTCTGACCTATAGATATCGGGCCCATGTATTTCACAGATACTTCTCGTCTTTGGCCAGACCACCGGCCTTCAAACGAACTCTTCCAAATCTGTATTATTCCCAGTCTGTGGGCAGCAGGGTGGGGGCACTTGGGCATCTCAGATTAGACATGCTACAGACGACTTCCAATATCTGGGGGCATATGTTTCTCCCTGCCACAAGACGTCCTGGTAAAGAAATATTACTCCCCTCCTTGTCACAGGCAACTTTTCGAAAATGTTGGTCTTTTCTGCATCTCTCGCTGTACAGGCAGTCGGCTATTGTTAAGATGGTCTCTTTACCCAGGATGCTCTATCAACTCCAAAATGTTCCGTATTACATTCTGCGGTCCTGGTTTGCGCGAATCAATACTATACTTAATACCGTCCTCTGGGGTGGTGGGCGCGGTAAGAGTGGCCCTGCAGATTTGTATACAATCCTCCTATTGTGGTGGTATAGCTGCCGCCGACGTATACTCACTTTATGCAGCTTCTCATTTCTTGGTAATAAATGACTGGTGGTACAACTCACCTACCGACCCAGCATATGCCCTAGAACACGCAGCACTGGCGGGGACCCCTCTATTACAGTTGCTTAACGGTACACAGAAGCTTGATTCTCTGCCTCACGCCAGTCAAACAACGATTCGATTGTGGAGGTACATGGTTCGGCGGAGGTGCTGGCGGGGGCGCCTGACCCAGGCTACGCCATTGTTGCAGGGCAACTATCTGAGTCAGGTGACAGCTTTGAGGGGGTTCCACCAGTGGGACCTCATCGGCATCTCCACTTTAGGCAATATCATGCGAGGCACAACACAAATCTTTCCAGTAGTTACAGGAAGAGTTTTGACTTAATAAAACTCAATTTTATAAATATCTCCAACTCTGCCATGCGCGCACCCCTACGATCAGGCATATATACACTCTCCCAGAATTTCACCCGCTGGAGGGCCACCTCCTTATGGGGGATTTGGGCACTAACAAAATACGACAGGTTTACCAAACACAGACTACGCATGCCAGCCGACCCTTCACAAGACTCATAGGGCATGGCAGGATGACATCCCGGAACTGACTGACGATGATTGGGCGGAGGCCATAACTAGCCGTAGAGGCACTGCGGTGTCCTCTAGATAGCGGTTTATCCAGTTCAAATTTGTCCATAGTATATATTAAACATGCCTTCGTCTTTGGAAGATGGGAGGTATTACCTCCCCAGAGTGCCTATGCTATGACCAGGAAGAAGGGTAATTTTCCATACGGTGTGGGGCTGCCCTGCTATACAGCACTTTTGGCGTAGGGTTCAGACCGGTCTTAAGGAAGTACTGTCATGGGACCTCCCGCTGGACCCCCGATTGTTTCTTCTACATAGTACAGCGGATATAGGGGGGTGAACAGGTATAAGCAACATTTACTTTTTCTAGCACTCACGATTTCCAATCGTGATAACGCCCAGCTCTGGAAAGGAACTTCCCCACCGACAATGGGAAAGTGGCGAGGGGCGCTTGACACTTGCATGGGGGCAGAAATTGCAGTTTTCAGGCACGGGGTTGCCCACAAAAACACAGGAAAATTTAGTCCAGATGGGCTACTTACCGGGGTATAGATCGACCCCACTTCCCTTGTAATCCCTGTAAGAACCTACATATACTGGGTGTTAATGGCCATCTTCTTGGCTATTTTGTCCGGCCTTTTTATTTTTTGTGTACAGGTTGTCAATGATGTATGCCTATATTGGGGAACGGGGACAGTCAGCGTGAAGTTTCAGTTGTTACGAATGTTTTGTTTACCAAATGTACCTTGCAGATGTCTCAATTTGTGTAATGTGCTATTTTCTTATGCGCAACCGATCTGTTGGATACTTACTGACGAGGTACATTGAAAATGCAATAAAACGTTATAGAGGTAGCGCTCTGCATCCGTGCTGTTGGTGCGGAAAAGAACTGATGTCAGAGTGCCAGGGTGGTGTTCATATGGGCACCGCAACATCTCTTTCGATGTGGAACCGATCAATGCCACCGATCGGCATGCATAGGTACTGCTCACGCTTTTTCAGATCAAGTCTGGCACCAGGGGGATATTCTAAGGCGAAGAACCTGCAGTTAAGAGTCTCTATCTAAAAAGGGTCTTAATAATGTTGTGCAATGATTGTGGGTATCATGCCATCTCCAGCAGTTGGGGGCATTCAAGCTGCCTGCCTCACCTCCCTATGCCTGGGTCACTGTCCTGACTCTCCAAAAAGCAAGAGAAGAAAAATAGTCAGAGACGTTTTAAGAAATGGGCAGTTCAGAATATTGCAAAGGCCACAACTTTCCAAGTCCCTCCTGATAAAATTATCTCTCACTTTCTTTTTTCTCAGCTCTGATGACTATTTATAACACTCTGTTTCTCTCCCTTTGTGTCTATCTCTGATACAGTCTCTCTGTTTACTCATTCCTCAGCACTTACTACCTTTCTGTCGGCCTATGTGTCTCTCCTCACCAATCATTTGCTCTAGCATCTCTCACTATCTGCTTTCACCCTTCTTTACAGATCTCTATTTTTGTCTACCCCCTCTAACTTGCTCTTCGCCTTACCTCTTGCTGTTTCCCTTGCACCTCTCCATGCCAGAGGTCTCCAACCTTTTCTGTGACAAAACCTACTTCTGTTGAATGAAAATCATCCTGAGCTACTAATATTATTAGTGTTGCAATAGTGACCACGCCAGACAAGATTACATTAGTGGCCCCCATATGCAAGATGACTTGCATGGATCACCTGAGTATCAGCCAGAACTGCTAGTAGCAATGTTAAAAAGACTTTATCAATTTTGAATGCCTCAAAGGGGGTAATAAATAGCATCTGTAGGTGCAATGTACCACATTTTTAATCACTGAAATATCGGTTTTAAATATGTTTTGAAAATTGAGCAATTATTCTCAAAACATCAGCTAACGAGTTCTGAACATACACACATTTTAATCTCAAATACACCCTCTCAATTGTGGTATGCATATATTGATTCAATCAAGTAATAGTGTCTAATTCAGAAGTCTGGGCTGCATGCAGTAACGCTACTCATATGTATGTGGAGAGCTACCAGTAGCTCACAATCTATTTATATGAGAAGGCTGCTCTATACCTTCCCCTCTCATTTTTCTTCACCTGTTGTTACTTCATTCCTCTTTCTACCTATCTTTGTGTGCCTCGCCAGTAACTAAATCCCCGCCCATATCTATCTACCCCCCTGACTATCTTTAAGTCACCTCTTATTACTCTCTACTTCTCTTTCTAGGCATCAGCTATCCCTCTGACTCATATCTCAATGCTTACTTGACCTCAGCTCTTCTACTGCACTCCTTTTCTTTCCCTCTCTCTTCACTGACATCTAAGTACCTACCACTAAATTTCTCATGAAGCCCCTTTTACCACATTTCTGTCTACCTCACGTATCTCTTTCAAATACATCTCTCTGTATCGCACCGGTTTTCTACCTCTCTCTTCTACTATCTGTGCCTTTCTCTACATCTCTTCCTCCCTAATCCATCTCTACCTCACCCCTTACTCTGCACCTCACACTCCTTTCCATCTCAATGTCCTGTCTGTCTCCCCATCGACTTTACCGCTTTTTCAACCGTATCTATTTCTTTATCCCACCACTCCATCTCTGCCTCACCTCTACCTTTCTCCATCCTCTTTTTCACCTCTCTCTACTTAATTTATCGTACACTAGCATATCTTTTTGCCCCCCACATTTCTCTTTCTCTCAATACCCAGTCTCTCTATTGCCCTCATTTGATCACTGTCTAACCTCTGCACTTCTTTTTAACTGTAGTCCCTCTGCATCACCTCTCTCACAACCTTACCCCTTTACTACTAATCCCCTTTTTCTACATCTAGCCCACTTTTCAAACTATTATTGCCTTTTATCTCTCTTACAAATGTATCTCTGAAGCACCTTTCCACACATCTCCTCAGCCTCTTTCTTTTTAAATCTCTCTACATCACCTCTCAGGTTCTTCCTCACACTCTCACTCTTCCTCAGTCTGAATCTCCCCTCTTTCTCTACCTCACACATGTATATCGTAACCTCTTTTCTGTAAATAATAAAAAAAAGTAACTTTTACCCCCTCAATCTACCTTTCTTTCTATTTCACTGCCCACTTTACCTAACCTATCTTTATATACTCTATTCCTCGTTCCACCCCTCTCTCCACCTCACCACTGTGTCTAGCTAGCATTTCTCTTTGCTTCTATCTCTTCTTTTTGCCTGTATTCATCTACAGCCCTCCATCTTTAGCTCTCTCTAAGTAAACGCTCTTCCTACATTACCTTTCTCTCATCTCATCCCTCTGGGCCAGATGTGCGACCCTCCAATTTGCGACTCGCAAATTGTGTCACATTTGTGACTTGCAATTTGCGACTCGTAAATTGGGATGTATAACAGTGTCTCAGACACTGTTAGAGATTCCTAATGGGGTCGCAATTGCATGCTTCATGAATATTGATGAGGCTGTCACAATTCGCGACACCATTAGGAATACCTAGCACTCCCAGGGATGGTGGCCTGCTGGGGTCAGCAGACCACCATGTCTAGGACTGCTTTTAAATAAAGCTGTTTTTTTTTAATGCATCCCGTTTTCCTTAAAGGAAAACGGGATGCATTTAAAAAAGTTAAATGAAACTTTCAAGTTTCATTATTTTAATGGCAGGCAGTGGTCCCTGGGACCACTGCCTGCTCGTAAAAATATTTTCTCATATACCCACAAAGGGGAAGAGGTCCCCTGGGGACCCATTCCCGTTTGCGAGTGGTTTGCCACCTACTAGAAGTAGGTAAACTGCGAGTGTTTTGCGGCCGCAAACGTGGTTGCAAAACAATTGTACATGGCATGGTGACTCACTATTAGGAAGAGACGCCCCTTCCTAATAGCGGGAGTCGCAAATGCTATTTTGCTAGTCAGTGACTCCCAAAATATAATTTGTACATGCCATTACCCTTTTCTGCAGTCGTACACGGGAGGATCTCCCGCTTGCGGACGCAAAAAAGAGTCATACATTTGGCCCTCTGTGTACCGAGCCCCTCTCTTTACATTTCATTAACCCAATCTCTCGCTCTCTCTACTTATCTACCTTACTCCAGAATCTTAGCTGCTACTCTGCCTCCCTTTTTCTATCTACTTGCTCCCTCTTTTTACCTCTGCATATCTTTCTTTCAGCACACATCACCATTCTCCTTCTACCTTATATGTCTCCTGATCTCACCTATCTCTACCTTCCTCCTCACTTTACTTTACATCTCACTGTCGCATTCACATAACCTCGCTGTCCTTTTAATTTTGCCTACTCAACAGAGCTGGAAATTCACTATCTATTCCGAGAAAGAAGGGAGAGACACTGCACAGGAAGAGAAGTAAGCAAAGATCACTTTATTTCGCCTGATGTTACTGTGAAAATCATCAGAAAAGAGCTTTCCTCTTCACTGTTGCAGCAAGAGGCCCAATGGTGTAGAAAAGAGCCTATGAGGAAGGAATCATGGACTGGACCAAGGCTTTCAGTGGCCCTGGGGCCTAGGAAGGAAGGCAGGCAACAAACCACCCATCCAAATCCACGCAGTCACCCAGCCCTTTGTTTTCTGTAACTCTGCCCAGCCAGGAAGATCACAGGTCCAGAACATCTATTCCAGGGGACCGGCTATTTCACCTTGCATACCCACTCCCCTCCCCAGAGGTCTGACCAATGCAGACTGACTTAAACCCTTCCATCTTGGCTTTGGATTATATTTCTATGAGAATCAGAGTCCATGACCATGGTTAGGATAGGGGTAATTTCCAAGTCTTTAAGTGGGATGAAAAGCAGGCGGTGAGGGGTCTCTCAAAGTGACGTGGCTTAAAAACCGGTAAAAAAAAATCTGTGCTTAGCATAGTGCACAGCCCAACTGGTATTTTGCTGCATCTGTCATTGCCTCCAGATATATAATACAACAAGGAAAATTACACTTACAACAAGCCAGGACTATTGGCTTTGTCAATGGTTATTAGTTGAATAAGATAAGCAACTATGACTTCGTTGTATATAAAATTGAAAAAGCTGCAGTTCTGAAATGATGAGACTGCGAAAGAACCATACCAAGTCTCTTTGAAGTTACATCAAAATCAGTGAAGGGTTGTACTGCTGCAGAGTTAAGATATTTTTTTCTCACCCTGAGGGTGAGGGCAGAATTGGAGAGCCCAATAGGGACCTGTCTGCACCTGCTTTTTAGAAAAGCGGGTGATGGCACCTGCAGGACGCGGGCCACTAAAAGCTCTGGTAAATGCCTATGTTGTGCCAGGCATTTACACTGCAAGTAAATATTCGGTTTTCAAAGCTGCAGAGTTTCTAGTCTTGGCGAATGTTATTGACCCCGATAAACTTTTGTTTACCAACAGTTTTGCAAAAATAAGTCCAATGTTATTAATCTAGCAGCGTTTCATGAAAAACTGCAATCCGCAAATGCGGGCCACTATTTTTCATGTGCCTTCGCCGAATTTTTAATCCCAATCCGATGATGCTTTACAAAAGGTTTTACTATGATAACCATTTACATTTTTAGATATTTTAATAAACGCAATTTTAAATATTGTCAATCACAACCGTGCTTTACCCTCCCTAATGGAAGTTCAGTCCATAAACCATATTGGATCTGTATTGTATGCAAGCTACTGCCCCCGCTGACCGGGAGACTCTGGCTCCAACTGAGCAGTTTATGTACATATACAGACCACGCCCTCGCCGGTCTGAGCACGTCAAGCTCGACAGTGTTCAAGCCGGAAGCCAGATTCGGATCAGCAATTACTCTTTCACGCCTCAATGTGTTTCTGTTTGCTTAGAGCACTTGGCACTGGTCAAGTTTGGACACCACTTTTTTCCGCAGTTTTATAAAGCGCAAACTCGATCCAAAGGTATTGGAGTTCTTTACAGGAGCATCAGCTACAAAGGACACGTTCGTGTTTTTAGGTACGAGGAGATTAAGTGATTTGCCGAGAATCACGGGATATTGGGTCGACGCCGAGACTGCTAACTCATTCCCCAGTTCCAAAATCGGCAATCCTGGTCGTAAGGCCGCATTCTCTCCCACATCCTGACTTCTGCTATGTATATATTCTATATAAAACACTGAGTTTATCTTGGCAGACAAATATGTAGGGCAAGTGAGATGCAAATGCAAGAAAATGGTGAGAAAATGTTTCAAACCAACTGTTGTGGAGCCCGTCTTCAGTATGCACCTCAACTCGCTGCCTGATCTGAACAGCACAAGATCTTTAAAAAACAGGTACAAAAAAATACAGACAAATGGACCGAAGACTACAAATTGCTTTACACTTACCGACAACTAAGCATTTTCGGGTTCTTTCGGAATTATTAGCGGTGTTTATTATGCAATTGACTAGCTCTGTGCCCCAATTGAACGGGGAATATCATCTGCTCATAAGTTGCAGAATCGTCAGAAAAGTGCGGAGTGCTTTATGGAGAAGTAAAAGGGAAATAAGCATTGGCAAATCGAATAGGTCTGGATTTAATGCGCTAATGCACATAAACCGCGTTGCCTCATTCATCCATGTGTTTGAGTGGTTTAATATATTAAAGCCATGTAGATTGGCTTTGCCAGTGCTTGTTGGTGTAGGCACATCCGTAGAGTCACCGGTAAAGTGAACACTGTTTATATCCCTACCTTTAACGTACATCGGATTTTTTCTGACAAATAATTATGCACGTTTGACAAATTACTTAGTATTTTGTATGGTCTTGTTGCTGGGAAAGAACAAGAAAAGCTGCTCCATTGAGTCTGTTGCTCGTCTGCTAAACAGGTTTATTTGGAAGGTTCTTTCTCTTTCTGCCGTGTCTGAAACATTGACAGATGCATGCTTTGACACGTCAACCTGCCTTTGCCATTTTTATGGCGGGCTTTAAGTACAGCTGTTTGCAACCAGCTCTTTAATATAGATAGAGAGGATTTGGCTTTGCCCAGAAGAGTATTTTTGTCTCAGCTCATGCCATTGGAAGAAGAAGAAACTTTGTTTGATTAATAAAAAGCATTACAATGGTAAACATGCATCAGTTATAATAAAAACGTGTATCAGTATTACTAAAGTATTTACACGTGGTACAAAAAAAAAACGTGTCTATTCTCAAAAAATTATTATTTTCCTTTAAAAATCTTCCTATGAATGTCCGTTTTAGTCAGTTTGTATCATCACAGTGAATTAGAGTACATCTCTAAAAAATTAAAAAGGACCTATCAATCTATTTTTGTTAGCAAAAAACAATTTACTTTGTCTAAATTGTACAACTTCTTAATAAATACTTGGAAAAACAGTTGGGGGCCGTTGTTGTCCCTTTTGGTTTAACATCTGGTAAGGTCACAGAACAAAACCATAGTCATTGAAATTAAATGGTGGATACTACTGGGGACGAGGGTCCATAAATATGGTGGAGACCTTACAAATGATGGTTTAATGGCCCTGGGTCACACAAGAGGTGGAGAGATCATCTGTGTAAAGAAAGAGGCCATGGTACACTGCAATTTGATGGAACAGAGGGGTTGGTCCTCCCTTTTATTGTTGACCGTTGTTTACTTGCTAGCTCTCTCTGATTATGAATCTTCTTGCTGCTCTTGTCATGAACATGGTGAACCGGATATTGAGCATTGAGTTGTCCGGATTCATAGATGCAAGGATGGCTTGTCTGCACGTGTGAGTGCAGAGTTTATTCCATTTGCTCTTTAACATGATCTTTCGGTCGTCGAGTAGTGCGGGGCAAAGACATGCCACATGCTCAATCGATTCCTTGCTACTCCCACACCCCCTCCACATTACGTTGGTATTTACGCGTTGCCAGCTCGGCAGGTGATACAGGAATGGCCTTTCGACAATTCTGAGGGCCATGAATCATGCCACTGGATGTTTCGGCATCATTTGGCCTCCTAGGAAGCACTTCTATGGGCATCCGTGAAGGATTATTTCAATTATGCTCTCAGTCATCACGCTGTTTGTCACATTCAATTGGTTATCGCCTAAATCCATTCTATACAGAAAGCACAGCTTCCTTGTTACTCCCCCCCACCCCCACACACACAAACACCACCATTAGGTCTGGCTTTAATGTAATAAACAATGTTTGCATGCAACACATGTAAACAATTTTGGTGAATATTTGTACCTGCATGTGTTGGCACATTAAAGCCTGTCCCATTAACTTTGCAAGTGCTTGCTTTCTCTGAGGCTTTGTGTTTCTAAATGCAGTACTTCATCGTACTAACACTTGGAAGAAGTTGGCTGTCTTTTCTGTTATCCGTTTTTAAAGGAGGACTATTATCATATCAGCTCATGGGAATGAAGACTAGAAATGTGAAATTTTAGTACACTCATCTTTTGATGTGGCACTGCGCACATTGGGGGAATCCTTCACAGAAGGAGTAGAGGTACTCAGGTGAAGATTTTCTAAAGAATCACTGGTAAAATGCATTCAGCTACCTTCCAGCAAGCATTGGGCAGTAACATCAGGATTCCACAAGCGCTGATGGAAGATGGGGCACCTTGACCCTAAGATTGCCACTAACAGTCTCACATTGTTGCAGCTTTTATGGTTGATCTTGTAAGATTTTGGAGCTGCCATCTTAGTGCCAGGCTCTCCTGATCTACAAAGGGACAACAACTCAACAAACCAACTGGCTGAGGAAGATCAGACTTGCAATCAAGGCCTAACATAAACATTTAAGAATGCCTGCGGAAGTGAAAAAAAAGTACAGAATGCAGATATGATATCTACAATTGAATGTAACAAAAAGTGTTATGATTGAGATTATTTCAGATGTAAAATAGCACCTTCAGGATAGTACAAAGAATAATACACCAAACACCTGGAAATCATGATGGTAAGACAAAAAAACTTCTCTAGACTGATCCAAGATGTGAGTGACACTTTCTTAAAGCAATGACTGAGTTATGTTTACCCTAACAAGCCAATGGCTGATAGGGGTCTACTTTATGTTCATTGTAAATAATAGGTTAAACTAACCAGAGCGTCTCCAACAAGCAGACCGTGAGCTACTGAGTAGATCTCCAACGACCTGTAAATATCTCTCCCGTGTGTAGCCCAGACTACTAAATAAGAAGAGTTTGCATGGTTGAATTAATATATGAATGCCAACATTGAAAAGTGCGTTAGGGACCCAAAAAGCTCATGTGTGGAAAGAAATGGTTGAATTTCCAAAATATATTTCAAATTATTGAGTGATAAAAAAGCAGCATTGGAGAGACTCGTTACAAATATTATTAACTTGGTTCCACGATCATATGTAGGTATAGCTGTTATTTAATGTTTTTCTTCTTACTATGCTTCTTTGTACTCTGCCCAATCTCCAGACCTTGTCCAATCGGAGCTCCTCCGGAGTGAAAGATTCCCCATCCAGCGGCTTGCTGATGCTGAAGCAGAGGGCATTGATCTCCCGATTACTCCGGCAGAAATCCTTGATGCTATCTCCCGTATGGCGGGAGATAGCCGGGACCAGATGGCCTCCCACAGGAGTTCTACGAGTCTCACCGGGACACGCTCGTCCCCCAACTCCTGGCACTGTACGATGAGGCAGTAGACCGCAGCTCCTTCCGCCCTGAAACGGATCTGGCCACCATTGTGGTGATTCCTAAGTCTCAGCCCCCCTCTGCCCAATGCTGTGATTACCGCCCTATTTCCCTTATCAACTCAGAGCTCAAAATGTTTGCTTCAGCCTTGGCACAACGCATACGCCCTCACCTGAGCACATTTGTCCACGTGGACCAATGCAGCTTTATGCCCGCCCGGGGTACCAAGCATTGCCTCAGATGGCTCCACCTTGCTCTGGCAAACCAACAACAACTGACTCTCTAGCTCTCCTTGCTCCTAGTGAATTTCGAGAAAGCATTTGATTCCTTGGATTGGTGGTATCTGGAGGCGGTGATTTCGGAGATGGGATTTGGGTCCCTCTTTCGTAATCTGGTCAAGATCCTTTACTGCAAGCCACGGGCCCAGGTGATGATTAACGGAGCCCTTTTGCGCCCCTTTCCCATTAGGAGGGGCACGAGGCAAGGTTGCCGCCTCTTACCCCTCCTTCTTCGTTAGCGATGGAGCCCTTTGCCTCTCTTGTTCGCGCGGGGTGGCAATGGCCTGGTCTGGCAGAGGACAAGATGGCCCTCTACGCCGACGAAGTCCTGATCTTTCTGTCGGACCCAGCCCTCTATGTCTCCGAGCTCTGCACTTCTTTGAGCGTGTTTCTGGTCTCAGATTGAACACGGCCAAGTTGGTCCTGGTCCCCCTTAATCTGTCGAGAGAGTGTTTCAATTGGCAGTCCTCGATCCGTCTCCGGTGGCAGATGTTCAAGTACTTGGGGATCTGGGTGACGCTCCTTCCTGATCTCGCCTGGTCTCTCAACGTCAGCCCTCTGGTGAAGCGGGTTCACGCTGATCTCCTCCGATGGCAAACGTTGCTACTGAACCTCATGGGCAGGATCGCTCTTTTTGAGATGATCGACCTGCCCAGTTTCCTCTATATGCTCCAAAACAAGCCCCTCGCCTTCTCCCGGTCCTGGTTCCGTGAGATGGATGGCTTGGCTACTAAATTCCTATGGGGGGGGGGGGGAGGGGGGGGGTCGGAGGCCAAGGTTGGCCCTCGAATAATGCAAGATTCCGACCTTTGAAGGGGTTTGGGAATGACGAACCTATGTCTCTACTATCTGAAGATCAGGCTTCTTACTGTGCACGATTGGTTCAATGGTGGTTGGGCGGACCCAGCCTATCGTCTGGAACTACATGCTCTGGGTTTCTCTGGTATTCAAGGGATGCTCTACGGAACTGCTATCCCCCACAATCTGCCAGAAGTTACTTGTGTTTTTTTTTTTGGCCTAGCGAGCCGCCCTGCGCAACACCCGCTGGACAGGCAAATTAACCCAATATACCCCCTTGTGGTGCGGAACACAGCTCAAAGACGTAGCCTCCCCCTCCGGTTTTAGATCCTGGGACCTCATTGGAGTTTCTCAGCTAGGAGATGTCTGGCGCAGGAGTCACATTTGTGAATTCTCAGATCTACAGACCTGGTTCTCCCTCCACGCCTCTCAGTTTTACCGATATCTTCAGTTGCGCCATGCACTCCATATGCACATCTCGGAAGGCACCTCCTTGCCCGAATATAACCCGCCTGAAGCAGAGGTCATGACTGGTAATTTGGGGAAGGGGGGGGACTTCAAGCATCTATCGTTCCCTCACAAATAACACCCCCAATTACATTTCCTCTATCCGGGTTAAATGGGATGGTTGGATTGGCTCTTTAGATGATGCTGATTGGAGGGATGCTCTGATTGCCCCTAAAATACTTACAGCTTCTGCGCGGCTCCGATTAGTTCAAGTATACTATTTACACGCGGCCTACCTCACGCCACTGCGCTTTCATCGCTCTGGGCTCTGGCATGATGCTTCCTGTCACTGCTCCCAAGCGGATTTTTATTACATTGTATGGCTCTGTCCCGATATCACTCATTACTGGGAGCTACTGACCGCTGATCTTACTGAGGTCCTGGGCTTGGAGGTCCCGCTGAACGCTATAAACATACTCTTGGGAGTTACTGATGGTCTGGACGGGAACAGGGCAGAGAAGCTTTGTCTCACTACGGCTCTGATGGTAGCTAAACGACACAGACACAGTGGCACAGGGGGGTAGATTGGTGTGCAGCGCTAGAGCGCTCCATGTTTGCTGCCCACGGCTGACCTAAAACGTTTCGAAGGATGTGGGGTAAATGGGTTGGGGTGGTAGAAGACTGAACTTCCGGAGGCTTCCCTATGGACATGTCCATGTGGACATTGTCGCTTGCTAGTCCTAGTAGGACTAGTCACTGTTATGTACTGCTCATTGTGCGATAAACTGGCTGTGTTTTCATTGCTGCATATGTGTTCATTGGAAATCAATAAAATTGCTTTAAAAAAAATATGAAAATTATTGTTCAATCGGTGCTTTTTCTTTTAAAAGGAAAAGTACTTTCATTACACTCACACCACTCAATACTACAAATTAAATCAGAAATATACACATTCAGGTAGATGAAAATATCCTTGGTGACACCCTCATATAACATTACATCCCTAGGGGGTCCAGATCCGCCTAGTCACAATACCTTCCACCTATACATGAAGCAATATTCTCTGATTAAATGCTAGGGAAGAGGTCACTGCTAACATTGCAGGAGTGGGAAGAAGGTATGGACTGCTATTTGGGGGGGGGCAGAGAGGTTAGTACATCAAGCAAGGGGCTATCCACATACATTTGACAAATGTGGGGCCTGTGGATAACAGAAAGAGAGCCAACATGATGATGGTCTGGAAGAAGTCGAAAATAGCAAGGCAAAGGAGTATGGGAGGTTCTAAAAGAAATGAAGGCCACGAGGAGTGGGACACCATCATGTATTGTTTCACCAAGGGATGTGGTCAAGCCTGGGACTAAAACGAGGGGCTGATTATTTTAGACTGTATGCCTGAATACAAGCCTCATATAGTGGAGATGGATTTGTTTTGTTGTTTATACGTGTATGAAACTTAATACAAATAAAACAAGCATTTGCAATGCAGTAGGTCTCATATTTGTGAGAGTTGGAGCAAATAGCGTTGTAAATGACGATGTCTTTTAGCCATATGTTTTTGTTTGGAGTGTTGTGGATGTATGTGGTGTAGAATTATGTGGTTTGGATTGACATTGCTAGGCATTATGATAAACACTGGGAAGGAGTTTGTGACATCAGATGCATTCCACAGACAATCTGAAACCCATGTGACAGCTTGTTATGAAACCGTCAAGAGCCAATTTTATCTTAAGAATGTTAATAGATCTATACCACTAGAGTGACCAACCCATGCCATTAGAGTAAACCAGGCTTAAGCAATGTGCAGAGATTACGGGAGAGTTTGCACTGTACAAAAGATTTGTGCATAGTTTGTTGACATCAGAGTACTTTGACTGTAGTCAACCTAAGGATCAGAAAACAGGTGTGATGTGAGCTACTGACGCAAAGTACTAGAAACTGTATCATAGTCAGAGTATCGCTGAGTGAAGGAAAAGGAATAAGGAGGGGGCCATAAAGTGGGCTTTAAGGATAAAAAGCTGTAAAAATGACTTGCCTTTGTTCAAATTTTTTTCCATTTTGCTGCTCTAATTAGCCCCAAACGACTGATCCTGACACGCAACCTGCTGGTGAGTAAATTTGCAGTCGGCGACCACATAACTTACATAAAGGCTCAATAGAAGGACAACTGCAGAAAACAAGTTTTAAGTTGTACAAGGAAGAGAAAATATAATTTTGTATGTCTAAGTTTAAATCACCAAAGCTGTTGTGTCCGAATAAAAAAGGTAACAAGAGTTACAGGTATTGGTGTTATAAATGACAATGTCTTTTACCCATGTGTTTTGACAGCAAGGGGGCCGTTACAGTGAGCAAAAGCTAAATTGCAGGCAGGCAGATAGACACAGAACTTGTTCTCAATTACAACTTCATATCCTAAGGAGGTATGCAGCGGCAAACAGATGGGTGTCAGTAATGTATGCTGTATGCAAAGTATGTAGGCATAACTGTGTGTGAGGCAGACAGCAGGCAGAGACAGTGAAGGACCAAAGAAAGCAGTTGCTGTGTTATGGATTTCCTTTTTATATGTTTCATTCTCCTGAGCTAACAAAATTTCGAGTCGGAAGAACAGGAAAATTCACAGTATTAAGAATCCTAAGAGTGGCTGGATGTGGATTGGTTTGTGGTGTTGCCGTAGGCAGGAAAGAATAGGTACTGTGCTTGCGGGTGATTAAAAATGCTATTGTGGTATTCCATGACCTATGTCATTTGGAATTATCATATGTCATTTGGAACTACTCTATGTTTCTCAGAATGTTTTGCCTTGACTTCTACTGGATTGCTGTGGAGCTGAAGCTGTTAAGACCTATCTCCATACCTGTGGTTGTTAAGCTGTTCCTCTGGAATAAACCTTCTTGGAACCTACATCTGTGTATTTGGATTCACTACATAATTGCTGGCGACGATTGGGGATCCAGTTCTCAGAAGGAAACAGCGTTCACTTCTTTTTCTCCTGGATTGGTCATTTTTTTTTTTTTATCCTTTTCAATCTCTAAAGAATCTACATCCTCAGTGTGAGATACCTGCTTATTTTGAAACGTGAGACAAGACTTTTACTTCAATTGTGCAGAAGACCTGTTTCATGAAAACGCGAGAAACGTGAACAAATGTAAGTTTTCTTTTTTCATTGACTTTACCAACTTTCGATTTGTTGCCTTTTCGACCGCACCTATCGAGCGGTGTGTTCCAGGCATCACAAACCCGAAAATACTTGTTGCACGTTTTCTCATTTTCCTACACGGGAGTGCGTTTCCCTGCTTGTTTACTTTTAAAGAGACTCACCTCGAGAACCTCGTAGTTCGTTTCTTTCACGAGGCGTTCTTCGAGTCTCCTCGCCCTGCCATTGTTATTGACGCGCAGTTGCATCCTGGGATACACGCGTCATTGCGCACGTCATTGCGCATGCGTGACGCTCTTGGCGGCCATATTGGTGAAGGGCTGAAGTAATTTCCTCGCGATTACCGGTAACATTTCAAAGTTACTCAAGACTCATTCCTGCTTCTTCTCACATTCTTAAGCGATCTTTAAGGAAATATACTCTGAATTACAATAGAATAAACAGCAAAGACTTCAGTCATTTTACAGAGAATAAACGACATTTTCAGCAAATCCTCATTTTACAGAGAAAAACGACATTTTCAGCAAATCCATTACTACGGTGATTTGCACACCAGTTATACTAATATTCTTATTTTTCAGGTTTCAGGATAATTCAATTACTTATATTGTTTATTTTCATCTGTATTTACAAATGTCTAATATTTCTGCTCCTCCTCATTTTCTTCAAGTTGCAGGTGATCCTTCAATAGAATGGGATCTTTGGTATCCCATGTTCATTGCATATGTAGAAGTATTAGAAAAAGATGGTTGTTCTGCTAAAAGAAAACTCGCTCTCTTGAGACATTGTCTAGGGGGTGCTGGAATTAAAGAATTCGACAACTTACCACCCTTAGATGATGCTGGTGATATGGATGTGTTTGATAAAGCTGCCAAACAAATGAAAATTCGATTCGGCAGAAGAATAAACACCGTAATGGAAAGGTTCAAATTCTATTCTCGAGAGCAGAAACCTGATGAAACAATTGAAGATTACGTGGCAGCATTACGTTCACTTGCTTGCACCTGTGCATTCGAAACTATATCTTACGAACAAGTCCTTAGGGATCAAATAATGATGAAGACTAAGAGCAAAAAGATCCAAGAGAGACTTTGGTTAGGGACTGAAACCACATTATCTGCAGTAGTGAACATAGCTAAAGGCATAGAACATTCAGAAATATTCGTATCCGAAATAAGAGGGAGAAATCAGAAAACAAATATTCCTGATGTTGAAGTAGCCATTGTCAAAAATCAGCCGATTTCAGGTTTTTCTGGTAACAAAACTAATTTTAAAAAAGAATTTGTTAAAAATTCCTATGACAATAGAAATTTTGTCAAAAAGAATACTATTCTCTGCTACAGATGTGGAAGTTCCACTCATGTGGGTAATTACAAAGGCTGTCCTGCCTGGGATAAAATTTGTGTAAAGTGTAAGAAAAAAGGGCACTTTGGTAATGTATGCAGATCAGGTCAGAGAATTAACTACATATCTCCTGAAGAAGAGGAGGTTCTTAACAGTTTGAACTGTATACTTTCTGTCGATGAATGTGTTCAGCAAAAATTCCCCTCTTGTACTATTATTATGGATGGTAAACCTGTAGAGATTTTTACTGATTCTTGTGCTTGGTACACCATTATCGGCAAAAATATTTTTGAACAATTGTGGAGTCATAGAGAATTATTAAGTCCAGACATTTACCCTGGTGGTTACACGGGACAAAGAATCTCCTTAGAAGGTTTTTTCTGGGCTAAGCTATACTTTAAGAATTGGGATATGATGGGAAAAGTCTATGTATCCACTAAAGGTGTATCCATTCTTGGTTGGCCTCATCAACGTTGTCTAGGAATCAAATTAGATCCCAATGCTAATCCTCCAGTCTATGTTGATGAACCTCGTTTTCAAAAGTCTATTACTGATTCCATGGTGAACTTAACAGTAGATGTATCCAACAGTAGTTTCACTAAATTAGTACTTGAGAAATTTCCTGAGATTTTTAGTGATGAATTAGGAAAATATGCAGACTTCAAACACAAAATCATCTTGAATGATAATGCTTTGCCTGTAAGACATAGAGTGAGGAATGTTCCTTTGGCCTACAGACCCAAATTGAAAGAAATTTTGGATGACTTAGTCAAAAGGAATATAATTGAACCCATCGAATCCTCCCCTTGGGTTTCGCCCATTGTAATTTCTCTTAAAAGCACAGGCGAATTGCGCTTATGTGCGGATCTTCGCAGTCTTAACAAAGAAATATGGATAGATAAACACCCTTTACCAAACATACATGAACTTATTTCTGCGCTTTCTGGTGCCACTGTGTTTTCTTCCATTGATTTAGCCAGTGCCTACCATCAGGTGGAGTTACATGAGGACTCCAGGAAGTTGACTGCATTTGTCACTCCAGAAGGTATGTTCCAATACCTTCGCATGCCTTTTGGTTTGGCAAGTGCAGCTTCTGTATTTCAGCGTCTAATGAAAGAATTACTAATGGAATGCAAGGGTGCCATAGCCTTCCAAGACGACATTTTGATTTTTGGGCAAGATTGCATTGAACATGATAAGAACTTATTTTCTGTTTTGGAGAAAATCAAATCTAAGGGACTCACATTAAAGTTCACTAAATGTAAGTTTAGGCAGGATAAAGTAGAGTACCTTGGCCATGAAATTTCGAGCAATGGCATCAAACCAAAAGTAAATCATGTTCAGAGTATTGTGAATGCATCTGCACCTCAATCTAAAGAGCAACTCCTTTCCTTTTTGGGCCTCACCGAATTCTATGGCAAGTTTGTAAAAAACTACTCAGACATTGTACATCCTTTGAGGATTTTACTGAAAAAGAATGCAAAGTTTGAATGGAAAAAAGAACAACAAGATTCTTTTGAAATTCTGAAACACAAAATAGTAGAGGCCCCATTTTTGAAACCGTATTCCGTAGGTAAGGAATGTATCGTCTATGTTGACGCTAGCAATGTAGGTTTAGGCGCTGTATTAATGCAAAAAGACAAATCTGGTGAGTTTGTAGTATCATATGCCTCTAGAGCTTTACGTGATGCTGAAAAAAATTACTCAACCATTGAGAGGGAACTACTAGCTTGTACTTGGGCATCCCAGCATTTTAGACAATTCTTGTGGGGAACTAAATTCTCTCTAAGAACTGATCACAAACCACTGATCACCATGTTATCTGCTGGTGGTGGTAGGGTACTTACCGCTCGCTTAGCAAGGTTAGCGGCCAAGCTACAAGAATATCGTTGTGAGGTCGTGTATGTTCCAGGACGTCTGAACGTCCATGCAGACTGTATGTCACGTTTTCCTGCAACTGTAACTGTTGGTAAAAATGTTGATTGCGATGTTGCATTTTCACTTGCTGATGTCAACGTAATCTTGAATCAAGAAGGTTCTTTCTGTTTTTCTGAGAAAGACTGGTTTGAAGCTATGATGAATGACCATGTCTTAATTCAGGTCAAGGACTTCTTGATTAAAGGTTGGCCTGAAGAGAGGAAACTCTCTGGTGAGTTGGCATCCTTCTACAAAGTTAAGGATGATTTGATGTTGTCACAAGACATTATTGTTAGATCTGATAAAATTGTTCCTCCTTTGAAACTAAGAGAGACTATTTGCAAATTAGCACACGAGGGACACATGGGAATGTCTACTACTAAAAGGAGGATCAGAGAACATTACTGGTGGCCTGGTGTCGATGCCATGGTGGATAATTGGGTCAGGAATTGTTCTCCCTGCTCTCTGAGCGACAAGTCTGTCAAGAGTGTATCTGTTGACACAACTCCCATTGAATATGCCAATGGCCCTTGGCGTAGATTAGCCATTGATATCATTGGACCTTTTAGCTACCAGTCGGGAAAAGAGTTGTTTGCATTAGTTCTTATTGATTACTTCTCTAAATGGCCTGAATTGAAGATTGTTGAGAGAACTTCTTCAGAATATGTCATTGAATTTCTTGATGAAATTTTTGCTAGAGAAGGTCTACCTGAAGAACTTGTTTCGGACAATGGCCCACAATTCATTAGTAAGGAGTTTGAAGATTTCCTAAGTAATTGTGGTGTCAAACACAAGAGAACTTCAAATTACTTTCCACAGGCAAATGGCCAAGTTGAAAGGTTCAACAGGGTCATTAAGGAATCTTGCCAGTTGGCTGTGAAAAGTGGCTTGAAGTGGAGAAGAGCGCTTCAAGCGACCTTGTTGACCTATCGCTTATCTCCCAATACGGTGACTGGTTTGTCTCCTTTTGAACTATTACGTGGTAGGAAACCAGGTTCTAGGCTTTTACCTTGGTGGCTAAGAAGTAACTCTTCTTACGAAGTAGATTTTAAGGAATTGAAGGATAAAATTGGCAAGTACCAAGAAAGAATGATCCAACATTCTGAAAAAAGAAAGTACAATTCTTGTAGTATCAAAATTGGTGACCTTGTTCGAGTAAAGTCTGGTGGACTTCCACACAGGAGGGTATGTAAATGGTCTGATCCTGTCAAGGTCATTGAGATTTTTAGCAAAGCTGTCAGGGTGGAAGGAGGTAAAATATGGAACTTGAGGCGAATCTCTTTATGCAAGACCAGTACTACACTTGTTCCTCCCACTCAAAAATCTATTGTTACTGAGAAGTTCCACTTAGACCATAGCTCAAATGGGTTTCCTGGAACACATGAGGTATATGACAATTTAGAGAATAAATTTGTAAATAGTTCTAATCTAGGGACTCATTCTGACATTTTACCTAGTTCTTCTGTAGAAATTGATAATTCTTCGCTGAATGCTGACTTTGAGGAGACTTCCTTAAGACGTAGTGAGCGTGTCAAATGTGTTCCTTCCAAGTTCAAGGATTATGTTAGATCTTAAGTATTAACCAATATTGCTCATATGTTACTTTTATTGTTTTTTTTTTTTCCTTTTGTTTTTCTTTTCATTTTTTTTTTAAAAGGGGGGAGGTGTGTGGTATTCCATGACCTATGTCATTTGGAATTATCATATGTCATTTGGAACTACTCTATGTTTCTCAGAATGTTTTGCCTTGACTTCTACTGGATTGCTGTGGAGCTGAAGCTGTTAAGACCTATCTCCATACCTGTGGTTGTTAAGCTGTTCCTCTGGAATAAACCTTCTTGGAACCTACATCTGTGTATTTGGATTTACTACAGCTATATTGGGTACAGGCGCACAACGCACATTGGGCTTAAGGGACTTCAGCCCTCCCGCCCCTCCTTTGTGTGTGTCACAGCTTCCCAGGCTAGTGAATGTCTTATTTGCAGCCACACCAGAGTACTTCACAGGTCTTTAAAATACCATTTACTTGTTAACTAGGCTTTGTTGTATTTTCACCCCTTCTTAGAGCCCCTGCATTTCCACTCTGCCTATTGCTGGAAGAATTAGCCCCCCCTGAAATTTGCCTCTAGTTGCGCCTCTGATTGGGTGTGTGCTAATGTTTAAAGAGAGCAGGACATGGGCATATTGCCTGTGTATCTGTGTGTGGAGGTCGGAAAGGCGAAACACTGTTGAGTATTTGTTTATGGTGGTGAGTAGATAAGGGCAGGTTTTGTGAGAGGAGTAAGAATGGCAGATTTTGGAAGGTGCTGAAAAGAACAGGCATTGTGCTGTCCAGGAGTATATACCCACCAGTAATGTGTCTGCATGAGGGGCAGGAGGAGACCTGCAGCTGTGTGTCGATGGATGTTTGTATTGTGTGTTCAGGTTGTGTTTGGCTGAATAATGATGTCTGTTCCCTGAATTGCATTATCTAATTTAGGTAAGAGGAATGCCTGGCCCAGGCAAACTGATGCCTGAACATTTTTGCAACTATGCTATATGCCAATAGTTTGTGGGGGAAAACTGCACAGTATAACAATTAATGAGAAACAAAATGCTTAGTCACGTAGCAATGTCTTGCTATTAATTACCATATTATCGCGAGCAGTATGTGGCATGGTAGTGCTCCGTCCATCCATCGCAAACTCATGTGGCATTAATAACAATACTACTTAGATTGGCAATGACACTGTGACACTGAACTATCCTCTGCGTTCAGGGGGTCTAGCATGGTAATATCAGGAGCACCGTATGGTATCACACAATGCTGTGGCACAATGGGTGGTACTCTTTGTGACGCTGATGGCAATGTTACATGCACTCAAGAGTGAGGTTCTGACGCTGGCAGCTTGATTTTTTTTCTCAAATTGCGCGCCGTTTCTAGCAATGATGGGTACATTTTATTTGGAAAAGGGTGAATTTATTGTGATGGAGGGGACTGATCATTTTATGCGGATAGCCTTGAAAATTCCACTCCTATTTACGGATATTACAACATACTGTAGGCTATTTTGTGACTGATAAGTCAACAGCCTGCACTGTTAATAAGCTATATTTATTTACACTTTTGTGCTGCATTATCAGCTGCTGCGCCAGTAACATTTAAGTTAATTTTTCTTGTTTTTTACACAAACATTATTAAAATACCTTATATGTTTTGCTGCAGACCCAGATACCTGCACTGCTTTGGTGGGTCACACGTGTCTGTTGCTCTCATACTGACACCTCCGGATATTAGACTTCACAAGGCCCCAGGCGCTTGTGAATCAGTGTGCCGTCTGCCTTCAGAACCACCGACCCCGTGCTCAGCATAGACCAGCAATACTCGCATGATGACCAGCTGAATTCAATGCCTGCCAGGGGCGTAGGAGACACAAAAATTCTGGGGGGGGGGGGGGACAGGGACAACCTTGTGGACTTTCCATTGACCCTATACAAATCACCGCCTTTTAAACAAATACAGTCGCATAGTATTGAGTAAAGCAGGCATGTAGTCACAGTTTGCATGTATGCTTTATTGTTATTTACATTCCCATAGTAATCAGACCAAATGTTAAAAAAACATGTATATGAATCTTGCATCTTCATGCACCAAGCAAAAAAGGTCGCTGACTTTGTGTGGGGTGTCATGTTTGTAAGTGCATTATGGTTTGAAAAGTACCCACTGCTGCATTCCTGGTCTCCAGCAATTTTCAGGCAACAATAAAAATGTGAAGATAACTTCAGTGATTAATGATCTTTATTGAGAGAGATCAGAGGTCTGACTACTGGAAGTTTTGACTCATGGTAAGGTAGCCACAATGTGTTAATATGCCTGCTGCAAAGAATGTGTACCAGGCAGATCACAAAATGCATATAATGTAAATAGGTCAGTGAGTTACTGCTTTTGTCTGAGAGATTCTTTTGCTATTAATCGTCATCAAAGAGCTGCATGAAAAGTGCAAGGTATAGATTAGAACGTTATGATTTTTACCCAGTCTTTCATTATCCTAAGGTTGGAAAATGTGTTCATTAGGATGGAAATCAATTCTGATTATTAAAGAGAACCCCCAACCATGGCGTTATGTTTTAAATTCTGGGTTTGTGCTTCTCTAGTGTGCAAAGCCATCTGTGCCCTGGGCACTCCCCAACTTTTTGCTGACTTGTACTGGTGGTACCTCACTCTGACTGACCCTGGCCTCTGACTAACCAGGCCCAGGGCCAGTGCTATGTTGAAAGAGACACTTACAAATACAGTAAAAACACCTACATACACTAGGGTGCACTATGGGTTAGGGTACATCCATGATTGACATGACCTCTCCTATACGGCCCTAGTACATAATAGGGCATGGGGATTGAAACTACCTTTAAGTCCCTAGTATATATAGGGGCATAGTGGTTTAGAGGCCAGCAGCCCTTCCTGCACTTGCATGTGTGCACTGCTGTAGCCTGAGGTCAGTTTAAAAGCAGACCTGTGTTGGAGGACTGCTTTTAAAATGCAAATTGTTTCCAATCTTGACTTTTGGGTTTGGGGCACTTACAAATTGATAAACTACAATGTTGGGGCATATTAGGTATCCACAGGGGTTCCCCTAGGTGTCCCAGGGGTTAGAGGTCAGGTATCTACAAGGAGGACCCTTATAAAATGAGTGTTATATGCCCTGGGTTTAGTGAAATTGCACATTTCACTGCCTACATTGTACTATAGTGCTTCCCAAAATCGGCTTTTGTGCTAGGAGCACTGTAAAGTGAGGATCTGCAATATTTTGATATAATCAGAACCCCTAAAGTCTTTCCTATGTATTCTAGGGGTGAGGGGGGGGGGTCCTGTAGGAATAAGGAGGATCCTTATATTGGCCCTGGTATTGGAGAAATTGGGCAGTTAATTTTTCCATTGCAGATTCCCAGCCCATAGGTTAACATTGCAAGAGGTTATTAATTAATAACTGGAGAAAGGAAAGCCATACAACTAGGATTAAAGGACTCAGAAGAATGTTAATGATAAATGCAACAATGTGGTATTGTTGAATTTATTCTAAAATGCATAGACAACAAATTGTAAGACTTTGTCTGCAAGCCACAATTCAGCCCTCTAGTGCCCTGCCTTGATTTGTCAGATGTAAGTGGATTGGACTGGCTGTTTGAAGAGGTGATAAATGACCCCTAGATTTAGGAGGCCTGTCTGGGAGTAGAGGTTGCTGGGCATAGGAATGCCAGAGCCAGGGGGAGGGGTAGTAAACAATGGGGGGATTAAGGAGGAATTCCCAGATGTAAGGGGAGTGGACCTAGGTAGATGAAGCCATCCTGTAGGCTGGTGTAGTTAGTTCTGCTCCCTCTGCTGGAAAATCAGCCATGATGAATTTTGGAGAAATTGTGCTCTCTTTGGGAAACTAATGCCACACTTTAGAGGATGTGGTCATACCCTGGAGCATTGCCCTTCACCTCATTGGACAGGAGTGTCCTCCTTCTTGACCCAGAGAACTTGGAAAAAGTATCTGAAATGGACAAAGCCTCTCAGATTATGCTGCTTCAAACTTGAGAGAAGAAGGATCGCTGCTGAGGAGTTTGATTTGAACCAACCGGGCCCTGGACTGAAGATGGTGCCTGTTGCAAGTTCAAGTTCAAGTTCAGTAATTTGTATAGCGCACTACTCACCCAGAGGGTCTCAAGGCGCTTGGGGGAGGGTGGGTGCATTACTTATCGAATAGCCAGGTTTTTAGCTGCTTTCTAAAGGAGAGGTGGTTCTGTGTAAGGCGGAGGTGAGTGGGGAGGGTATTCCAGGTTTTGGCCGCTAAGTAGGAGAAAGATCTTCCTCCCATGGTGGATCTATTGATGCGCGGAATTGCGGCGAGGGCTTGATTAGATGAGCGTAGTTGGCGGGTGGGTGTGTAGAAGGACAGTCGTTTGTTGAGGCATTCTGGTCCTAGGTCGTAGAGGGCCTTGTGTGCGTGGATGAGGAGACGGAACGTTACTCTCTTGTTGACGGGAAGCCAGTGGAGGTCTTTTAGGTGACTGGAAGTGTGGGCTTGACGGGGGATGTCCAGTATGAGTCTGGCTGAGGCGTTTTGTATGCGTTGGAGTTTTTTCTGTAGTTTGGCTGTGGTTCCGGCGTAAAGGGTGTTTCCATAATCTAGTCGGCTAGTGACTAGTGCGTGGGTGACTGTTTTTCTAGTTTCGGTGGGGATCCAGCGGGAAGATTTTTTTGAGCATGCGTAGGATGTTGAAGCATGATGAAGAAACGGCGTTGACTTGTCTGGTCATCGAGAGTGAGGAGTCTAGGATGAAGTCCAGGTTCCATGCGTGATCTGTAGGTATGGGTGCTGTGCCCAGGGCTGGTGGCCACCATGAGTCGTCCCATGCAGAGGGGGACGATCCTAAGATGAGGACTTCCGTTTTGTCCGAGTT
The DNA here is from genome assembly GCF_964263255.1 of Lissotriton vulgaris. Lineage (NCBI taxonomy): Eukaryota > Metazoa > Chordata > Amphibia > Caudata > Salamandridae > Lissotriton > Lissotriton vulgaris. The sequence goes on from NC_141687.1 coordinate 463,211,906, forward strand.
TAGTTTTAAACGGCTGTTCTTCATCCATTCGGCTACTTCTTTCATTCCTTCGTGTAGATTGGTTTTGGCGGTGTTGGGGTCTTTGGTGAGGGAGAGGATTAGTTGGGTGTCGTCAGCGTAGGAGATGATGTTGAGGTCGTGTTGTCGCGCAATGGTTGCGAGGGGACTCATGTACACGGTGAAGAGGGTGGGACTGAGTGATGATCCTTGTGGTACGCCGCAGATGACTTCGGTGGCCTCTGATTTGAATGGGGGGATGCGGACTCTCCGAGTTCTTCCGGCGAGGAACGAGATGATCCAGTCCAACGCTTTTCCTTGTATTCCGACGTTGCTGAGGCGTTGTATGAGGGTGTTATGACAGACTGTGTCGAAGGCGGTGGAGAGGTCAAGTAGGATGAGGGCAACTGATTCTCCGTTGTCCAGTAGCGTTCGGATGTCATCCGTAGCAGCGATGAGGGCGGTTTCGGTGCTGTGTTTGGCTCGAAAGCCGGACTGTGAGGGGTCGAGTGAATTGTTGGATTCAAGGAAGGCGGCGAGCTGGCTATTGACGGCTTTCTCGATGACTTTGGCCGGGAAGGGGAGGAGAGAGATGGGGCGGTAGTTCTTAAGCTCAGAGGGGTCCGCTGTGGATTTCTTCAGAAGGGCGCTGAGTTCGGCATGTTTCCAGCTATCTGGAAGGTAGCGGAATTGAGGGAGCAGTTGATGACATTGCGGAGATGGGGTGCGATGATGGAGTCTGCTTTGTTGAAGATGTGGTGGGGGCATGGGTCAGTTGGTGAACCTGAGTGGATGGAGTTCATCAGACGGATGGTGTCTTCAGTAGTGATTGGGTTCCAGGCGCAAAGGTTGTGAGAGTGCTGTTTTGGTTCTGAGGTGGGTGGAGTGGGTTGTTCTTCAGACAGGTTTTTAAAGCGGTTATGAATGTCGGCGATTTTGTGGAAGAAAGAGGATAGAGACTCGCAGAGGTCTTGGGAGGGAGTGATGTCGTTGGTGCCGGCGGTGGGGTTGGTGAATTCTTTGACGATGTTGAATAGTTCCTTGCTGTTTTGGGCGTTGTTGTCGAGACGATCCTTGAATGCTGATTTCTTGGTGGATCGGATCAATTGGTGGTGTTTGCGGGTTGCGTCTTTGAAGGTGGTCAGGTTGTCAGGGGTTGGGTTTTTTCTCCAGGTTTTCTCGAGGGTACGACATAACTTCTTGGATTTCTTAAGGTCATCGTTGAACCAGGGGGCCTTTTTGTTACCTTGTTTGATCTGGTGGTTTTTCAAGGGTGCTAATTCGTCATCGCTGTGGGTGATCCATTGTGTGAATTTGGTGGCAGCTTGGTTTGGGTCCGATGATAAGGTGGGGGGGTTTTGGTTAAGCGATGTGAAGAGCTGGTCGGTGGTGATTTTGTTCCAGTCTCTTCAAGGAATAGGTTGTGGTGGGATGTGGGTCGTGGTCTTTTTGTAGATAAAGTGAACGCAGCTGTGGTCCGTCCAATGGAGAGCTGTGGTGTGATCAAAGGAGATGTATTTGCTGGATGTGAAGATAGGGTCGAGCGTGTGTCCGGCTAAGTGGGTGGGGGTGTCAACAAGTTGTTTGAGTCGGAGATTGGACAGGTTGTCCAGAAGGGTGGTGGTGTTGCTGTCGTTATTCTTTTCCAGGTGGAAGTTGAGGTCTCCCAGTAAAATGTAGTTCTCGGAGGTGAGGGCATGTGGGCTGATGAAGTCAGTGATGTCTTCGTTGAATTGTGTGCGGGTCCCTGGTGGTCTGTAGATGAGGGTGCCTCTAAGTGTGGTCAATCTGGAATTGCAGTCCTATGGACTACCTTGATTGAAAAGGATTAAAGAGTGGACTCCCTGCAAGCTTAAGGTTAACAGAGCACACCTGGACCACCAAGAATCCACATCCTGGAGAACTACCAGTGAATTTGAAAGGGTTTTGTCCAAGTGGATTGTGGTAACTGAAGTCCATTTCAAGGACTATCTTGGAGATTACAGACCCTTGGAGTAAGTTTTGGACACTGAGAACTTTTGGGAAACTTCAGGAAGAAGTTCCAGAGGTTTGGAGAAGTTTGGAGCAACTTTGGTAAAAAGCTCCCAAAGTGGACCGACTCACTCTGGCCAGCCAGGCCGACAACCATCAACCATGAGTTGGCCTGCCGTTCAGGTTCCTCCCGCTGAAAAGCTCAAGGGGTCCAACTTCCAGAGTTTGATCGGGCGTAGGTGGAAACCCAAGCTGGCGAACCCTCTCCGAATCCGGCCTAGTGAAAAGCATTGAGGGACCCTGCAAGAAAAAGCTCTGCAAACATTTCTAATTCCGAACTTAGAAAAGGTAACTGGGGCCAACCATGAGAGCCAAGCCACCCACCATCAACTGTGTGCCAGCCTGCATCCCTAGCTCGTACCGCTGGAAAGCTCCGGAGGTTGGACTTCCATAAGTTTGATCAGGAGTTCGTTGCAAGGCAAGCCGGCGAACCCTCCCCGAATCAGGGCTGGCTGAGATCTTCGACAGACCTCGTGGTCGGCCTGAAACTTTGACTTTGAGCAGGTCCAGCGTGACCAGATGTACCAACAGGGGATATACGTTTCTTTGTGCTATATCGTGCAAAATTTTTAAAAGTCATATTCCTAGTTCCCTCCATTAGATTTTTTTCATTTTAAAGAGAAAAATATTTTGTATTTTTATAAATTGTTGTTGGATTTTTATTGTGTGTTGTGTCTTAATTATTAACTGAGTTGGTGTTTTTAAATGCTTTACATACCTGCTCACAGCCAAGCTACCAAGGGTTGAGCATGAGAATAATTTTCGAAGACCGGTACGGAGCTATATATTGAGGTAGTGTCCTTATTGCCGGTGACAGATATACATTTGCCCCTACTATTAACCAACTTTCCAACATCCAGATCAAGCACTCTTGAACAATACTGTCTACAAGTATGGATGACATGTGACTCCTACACCCTGTAGTTTTATTTAACATTTCCTATACACAGATTTACACACCTATGATTGACTGCCTCTGTGTAGTGTGAATGATGTAAAAGCTGACACCCTGCACTGGTATGAGTGGCGCTATATAACTAATTAAATACATCTGAGAAAGTGGTTATGGAGACTTGAGCAGCACTATTAAAGGGTGGTAGTGAGGGAATCCGTGGCGGAGCTGGGTTGTTAAATACCACGGCTGTCTATCTGATTTTATCTCCTGCCTCCTTTATCCACCAACGTACTCTCCCTCCACATTATCTCACTCTACTCAACTTTGCTTTCTCCTTTTTCTCTGTTTTCCCTATTTCCCTTCCTCCTTCTGCCAACAACTCTTGATGCCTTTCTCTTGTTCGGTTTTACAGTCTGATGGTTTAAATAATGTACCGGTCTCTAACAAAGAATACAGTTACGCCTCACCTGCAGACACCAACTTAAATTCAGCATCATTAGCTTTCAGCCCACAAAGGAAATGCCAGAGTGGCTATTCTGGCCCTTTCTGCATTATATATATCTTTCCTGAAGAGCAGATACACCATTTTCTCTCCTTTCTGCAAGACACAAGGATCCCAGCCTTCTCCCTTCCCTATGGAAGGGAGAAGTGTGCATGGCGATCGGTCTCTCCGACTGCCAGGGAACTACCCACCATTGTAATATGGTGGGCAGTAATGCAGTCATTATTGGCGGTGGGACGGTCAACGACACGGTGATGTGGCAGTCCCATCACCATTATAATCACCCCCTAAGTTTAATGTGCAACTAGTGCTGAAAAAGTCCAATGGACGAGGTGGACTGGCCTCAAGGGTCTTGTGACCTCAGTGACAGAGTCACTGTCGCTCTAGTGTGTGCTTCTTCGTATGCCGGCTCGCAAGACTGGAGGTGAATTGCATGGATTGTGGTGGACAGGCCTTCAAGGTAAACTCACACTTGCCGCTATTACGGTCCACCTGCTGGTGCTAAGACACCAGGGCTTCTAAGGTCTATCAGGCCTTTTAAGGTGCAGCATCGGAATGAGCCCTGTCAGGAGTGTGGTCTGGTGGACTGGTCATGAAGGCTGAAAATGGTGCTCCAGTTCAAATTTGGCAGCTCTGGCCAGAGTGCCACATCGTCTCCCCCACTGAACACCACAATGCACCACTGGGAGAAACTGGCACTGCCTTCAGCTAGAACCCAATTGTGCTGAGACTCAATTCAAATTATGCATTGGACAAGAGTAAAATGCTGCCTGAAAAAAAGTAACACCCTGTAAAAAGTAAACACTGAATGCAAGGATGAGCAAAGCATGTGAAATGTAAGCAGGAACAACATGGTTACCTTAATGGTTTTAAACTCATTATTCAGAAATCAGTAAGTGATTTTGCCTGAAAATTTCAGGACATGACTACAGGACCAGGAAGGGACCTGTTTCAATGTCCATTGCTTATATCCTTACAAAATGTAAGCAGTTTTGTTTAAAAAATACCAAATCCCTCAACACGGACCTGCGGTACACATTTTATAGGCTAAAATAATTAAAACAGTTGAAAACGCTCATATTAAACGTTTTCCACTCCACCTCTCAACCAGGTATTGCAGTCCCTTTATGAATGGTGCACTTCCCCCACCCTGGGAAAACAATGTTGTTCAAAGAAATAAGATAAAAAAGAAAGTAGAGCTTCACTGGAAAAAGCAGCGCTAATGTGCATGGGTGTAAATAACAATCTGGCCTGTCTGCTGACCACGCTGTACTGCTTTATTTGGTTATTTAATTATTTTTCCTATACTTTTTTCTCTCCGTCCCGAGGTTGTACTTTGGAATAGAACCTTGTCAGAAAATTAGGACATTTCCAGCCAGTGTTCTGCTCGTTTTTGGATCCATTTCACGGGGAACAAATAAAGAAAGAAAAAAGGAGAGGCAAGAGAGAGTATGTAACAGCTGTCTTTTGAAATCAGCACTTAAGGATAAGCGAGACAGAGACAGGAAGAGATGGAGGAATCAGGGGCGGCTCTAGGCTCATGGTGGCCCTGTGGAGGGAGCAAGGGTAGAGGCCCAGGCCGGGGCCCCCGCACCATTTCTTAAGAGCCTCAAGGGCCACGGCCGGGGCCCGCAACATTTCTTAAGAGCCTCAGGGACCCCGTTAGGGACCCTGCACCATTTCTTAAGAGCCTCAGGGGCCCCAGCCGGGGCCTGTGCACCATTTATAAGTGCCTCAGTCCTGGCGTGGTGGCCCCTGGGGTTTGGTGGCCCTGTGCAGGTGCACAGCTTGCACATGCCTGAGGCCGCCCCTGGGGGAATAAAGAGAGAGAGAGGGGGGAGGAGGGAAGCTACCAGAGGCAGAGCAGGAGAAGCAGACACTGTCCTTGCCTTCTCTGGGCATGACAGAAAAGAGACAAGTTTTTTTTCCTTCTCTGCCCTTCCCAGACTGGCCAAGCCTTACTGCAGAATAACAAAGGGCAGAGGGCGGGTGGCCTCTTTGACTGCAGGCAGGTGAGGTCACAGGTCAAGTACAGGGCCATTAGGTAGCGCTTTCGCGAGTTAATGGCCCTGCGAAAAAAAGAAGGGAGAGGGGAAATTCTTTTGTCCCTTCGTCCCCCCACCCTTGCCCCCCGTGTCCCCCCCACTCCGAAATCTGGGGGAGATATGTCCCCGCGTCCCCCACACTTCCTACGCCCATGATGCCTGCTTATCTGTACCAGTCGCTTTTTTGATGCTTGTTGGTGCATGAAAGAGTGTGAGCATGTCATACATGTACCAGGAAGTTACAGCTCTGAAACAAGTAAGCCCTTCGTGACAGCAGTAAACAAAGCTCAGTCGGGCGCAAAGGCAGTGTTCCTTATTGCAGGTGCTCGGAAGCAAAGTAAGCCCTTTGTGTAAACTAGGATTTCAACTTTGAACAAAAAGCGGTGAAGTTTACTGAGGAAAATGTTCCAAACAAGGCGAATGCTGAAGAGCAACCGAGCCTTACTCACACTGCAAGGCACTGAGTGCACAGCCCGCTGCCAGCCAGAGTTGTAGCCTCCTCATTCACATGGCAACCAACGCCCGGTCAGCGAGAGGAAATGCATCGGAGAGCATGGAAAGGGGGCAGCTGTAACTGGAGCTGGCATTCTTCAATCTCTTTGAGTGTACGAGGGACCAACAAATAACAAGATGGCAGTTGGAATTACAGAAGGAGGCAGCAGTTGGACTAGGGAGCTGGAGACCAGAGTTCGAGCCTAGGCGTTGGCTCAACGTTCAGTGATTCTTAGAAAATCTCCTAAACTACTAAATTTAATTACACAAATCACAGGATCTACTAATTAAAATAAAAAATAACAGCGATCTCGGAGTGTTGGGGTTAGGGGGAGACGAAGTAAAAAACAAGCAGCAAAGGAAGAAGCAATAAAAAAAACGTTCTTCCAAACTGGAAATAAAGAAGTAATGCATATGTACACCGTACTTTACCGGTGCTCCTCAGCCGAAAGGAAGGCTAAAAGGACAAGCAGCAAACAAAGAATCAATAATAAATAGTTCTTCCAAACAGGAAATAAATAAGTCATGCGTATGTGCACCGTACTTTACCAGTGCTCCTCAGCTGAAAGGAAGGCAAAAAGGAAGTCAGGTATCGGCTGGCAGAACAAAACAGGAGGCTGCAAAGAAGAATGACGGTGGAATGAACCAACTGTAAGCAGGAGGTGGGAATAGAGTGGTTTTATTCAAGACAACAGGTCTTGCAGACAGCACATGGCACTGATGCTTGACCTAACAAGCACTGGCGTTGCCAATAGGTCTCGCAGTAGGAAAGTTGGAGCTATTACAATTGCAAATAACAATGCCTTTTATTTTTGTTTTCATTTTAAAAACATAAAGGGCTTTGTCATTTACAAAACCAATAGCTCCAACTTTCCTACTGCGAGACCTATTGTGCACTGCACAGTGTGGGTGAAAGTGGCACTGCGTGGGTGTGAGTGGCTTTGAGTGAGTGGCGTTGCGTGAGTGGCGTTGCGTGGGTGAGTGGCGTTGCGTGGGTGAGTGGCGTTGCGTGGGTGAGTGTGGCCTTGAGTGGGTGAGTGTGGCCTTGAGTGGGCTTGCGTAGGTGAGTGGCGTTGCGTGAGTGGCGTTGCGTGGGTGAGTGGCGGTGCGTGGGTGAGTGGCGGTGCGTGGGTGAGTGGCGGTGCGTGGGTGAGTGGCGTTGCGTGGGTGAGTGTGGCCTTGCGTGGTTGAGTGTGGCCTTGCGTGGGTGAGTGGCGTTGCGTGGGTGAGTGGCGTTGCGTAGGTGAGTGGCGTTGCGCGGGTGAGTGTGGCCTTGAGTGGGTGAGTGGGCTTGCGTGGGTGAGTGGCGTTGCGTTGCGTGTGTGAGTGGCGTTGCGTTGCGTGTGTGAGTGGCGTTGCGTGTGTGAGTGGCCTTGCGTGGGTGTGAGTGGCCTTGCGTGGGTGTGAGTGGCCTTGCGTGGGTGTGAGTGGCGTTGCGTGTGTGAGTGGTGTTGCGTGTGTGAGTGGCGTTGCGTGTGTGAGTGGCGTTGCATGGATGAGTGGCGTTACGTGGATGAGTGGCGTTGCGTGTGTGAGTTGCGTGTGTGAGTGGCGTTGCATGTTTGAGTGGCGTTGCGTGTTTGAGTGGCGTTGCGTGGGTGAGTGTGGCCTTGAGTGGGTGAGTGTGGGCTTGAGTGGGCTTGCGTGGGTGAGTGGCGTTGCGTGAGTGGCGGTGCGTGGGTGAGTGGCAGTGCGTGGGTGAGTGGCGGTGCGTGGGTGAGTGTGGCCTTGAGTGGGTGAGTGTGGCGTTGCGTGGGTGAGTGGCGTTGCGTGGGTGAGTGGCGTTGCGTGGGTGAGTGGCGTTGCGCGGGTGAGTGTGGCCTTGAGTGGGTGAGTGGGCTTGCGTGGGTGAGTGGCGTTGCGTGTGTGAGTGGTGTTGCGTTGCGTGTGTGAGTGGCGTTGCGTTGCGTGTGTGAGTGGCCTTGCGTGTGTGAGTGGCCTTGCGTGGGTGTGAGTGGCCTTGCGTGGGTGTGAGTGGCCTTGTGTGGGTGTGAGTGGCCTTGCGTGGGTGTGAGTGGCCTTGCGTGGGTGTGAGTGGCCTTGCGTGTGTGAGTGGCGTTGCGTGTGTGAGTGGCGTTGCGTGTGTGAGTGGCGTTGCGTGTGTGAGTGGCGTTACGTGGATGAGTGGCGTTGCGTGTGTGAGTTGCGTGTGTGAGTGGCGTTGCATGTTTGAGTGGCGTTGCGTGTTTGAGTGGTGTTGCGTGGATGATTGGGGTTGCGTGGATGAGTGGGGTTGCGTGGATGAGTGGGGTTGCGTGGGTGAGTGGGGTTGCGTGTGTGAGTGGCGTTGCATGTGTGAGTGGCGTTGCATGTGTGAGTGGCATTGCATGTGTGAGTGGGGTTGCGTGGATGAGTGAGGTTGCGTGGATGAGTGGGGTTCTGTGTGTGAGTGGCGTTGCGTGTGTGAGTTGCGTGTGTGAGTGGTGTTGCTTTGAGTGAGTGGCGTTGCGTGGGTGAGTGGCGTTGCATGTGTGAGTGTTGTTGCGTGGGTGAGTGGCGTTGCGTGGGTGAGTGGCGTTGCGTGGGTGAGTGGCGTTGCGTGGGTGAGTGGTGTTGCTGGGGTGAGGGGCGTTGCGTGGGTGAGTGTGGCATTGCGTGGGTGAGTGTGGCATTGCGTGGGTGAGTGTGGCATTGCGTGGGTGTGAGTGGGCTTGCGTGGGTGTGAGTGGGCTTGCGTGGGTGTAAGTGGGCTTGCGTGGGTGTGAGTGGCGTTGTGTGGGTGTGAGTGGCGTTGCGTGTCTGAAAGTGGTGCTGTGTGGGTGAAGTGAGTGGCGTTGGGTGTGTGAGTGGCGTTGCGTGTGTGAGTGGCGTTGCATGTGTGAGTGGCGTTGCATGTGTGAGTGGCGTTGCATGTGTGAGTGGCGTTGCGTGTGTTGCATGTGTGAGTGGCGTTGCATGTGTGAGTGGCGTTGCATGTGTGAGTGGCGTTGCGTGTGTGAGTGGCGTTGCGTGTGTGAGTGGCGTTGCGTGGATGAGTGGCGTTGCGTGGATGAGTGGCGTTGCGTGAGTGAGTGGCGTTGCGTGAGTGAGTGGCGTTGCGTGAGTGAGTGGCGTATTGCGTGGGTGATAGTGGGCTTGCGTGGGTGTGAGTGGCGTTGCGTGTCTGAAAGTGGTGCTGTGTGGGTGAAAGTGGCACTGCGTGGGTGTGAGTGGCTTTGCGTGAGTGAGTGAGTGAGTGGCGTTGCGTGGGTGAGTGGCGTTGCATGTGTGAGTGCACGGCCTGCGGCCGTGTGAAGTGATAAGCCTTTGAAGTACACAGGCATGTGCGTTGCGTGTCTGAAAGTGGTGCTGTGTGGGTGAAAGTGGCACAGAGCCTTTGATGTGGCCTGGCGCAGGAGAAATGCTGCTGCTGCTAATTAAATATAAAAAGTGTTCAGGGAGTCACGGCTGCCGAGAGTAACAAGGCAGTGTTGGGAGGGGGGCTGTGCACCAACTGAAGTGCTCTGGTTGCACGGCCTCCGGCCGTGTGAAGTGATAAGCCTTTGAAGTACACAGGCATGCTGTGACGGAGGTGTGAGAGGTCTGGCAGGGAACAGATGGCCTGGCCGTGAAGCAGGGGGCGGGGCAGCGCTGGGGAAGCCTGTGGGAGGGTGATTGATGCCTTTGATGTGGGGAGGGAGGAGAGCCTTTTGCGAGCCTTGTGCAGGAGAAATGCTGCCGATGCGCGTGCATGTTTAATCACGTGATTCACGTGAACTTCATGAAAACCGCGGCTGAAAGCCCTTAGTTGGACGATGATTTTGGCCACTTGAATTCTCGTTCCCTCAATGCGCTTGCGCGCATTGTAGGTCACGAGACCTAAAATAGAGGTAAACCTCTCCAAGGGATACGGATGCAATTTCCTGAGAGAGCTAGGGTTACTGCACATAAAACATTATTACGGGGCTGCTCCACCTCTTGCAGGCCTCCCACAAGACGATGACTACATGTTGGTGCGGCCATCTTCTTTTGGGGCCATAACAAGAAAGCTGAAGGCAGATTTCATCCCCCTTGTGGGGCATTATGGGGCACTCCAACTGGGAGCAATGAATACCTAATGAGCGAGTCTGCATTTTTTTTGTTTACTTTGCGGCCTCGAGCCATTTTCTTGTTGGCCCCTCTCCCAATGCCTTATTTTCCACAGGGGGCCAGAGGGGGAAGCCCTGGGGCCCAATACTACCCCACCAGCTCCCTGAATTCTGCTACTGTGCAGCACAAGAGCCAGAATCTTTCTTTGTGCTTCAACTGTATGAATGAGAATTATGTCTGATTTTCCAGTCAGTAGATTGTCCATAAAGAGGCCTTTAACAACCTCACCACCTTGATAATTGGAGATTTGGAAATTTACATTCCTAATATTATTCCTGCCCAATTCCATTTGAGGGTTCTCTGCTTATCCCTGTGCCACAGTTACTCTTCAACTGGTTGCACTTCAGCTGTGAGTTTTACAAATCATTCGCTAGGCCCTCCATCCCACAAACAGCCTCTCCTTCTCTTCTTTTCAACTTTAAATTAATTATTAGTATCCAGAAAGGAGCAGCTAAGTTCAGGGTGAAGGGTGCCTTCTTCATCTCACTCAAAAATGTAGCCAGATCCCCATGTATAGTATGGGGTCCTACATCATTATTTTTGGTTTGGATGTTTTCCATCACAAGTTACAGGGATGGCCTTGTGAAGCAGTTGGTCCTTAATCTTTGCAGATATTGTACGGTTGTTCTGCAACACGATGTTAGGCAATCGGAATACTTGGGCCAAATGGGGCTACCAACACAAGAGCTCAGCACTCCACTTTTGCACTTAATAGGAGTCGGTAGGAGAGTACTAGGTGCACTTCTATTTTAGTAGCTGTCACAAACTGAAAAATGCTAAGATACTGTTACGAGTAGTCTGGTTCAAAGCTCGATAAACCCATTTGTTGAGTCACATGATCTCATTAATCTCTCCACAGCAAAAGTGGCATCACAAGACATAGTATCAGACATAATGAAGTCACATAAAATAAGTGAAAAGTGCTATACAGACTTCACACTTGAACGACTTGAGAATAATCCACATATTAAGAAGTTTCATGACCGAATGAAAATGGACAAACTAGAAATCTTCACTAACATGTCCAAGAAGAGGGCAGTGAACAGCAATGGCAGGACAATCATCATGAAATCAGACAAAGCACTATTTGATTGAATCATTGTGACAACACAGAATCATAACCTTCAAATGGCGGATGTACTCTCTCATCCTTTAGGACCTTTACCATGGTCTTTAGCAACTCCAGAAAGTCATTTGCAAAAGACAAACAAAGCTGTTTTAGCAACATACTTGCAGAAAAATGTTACCCCTGCTCAGGAAATAGCAGGAAATTCAGCTATGCTGATAATGGTAGAATTCTTTTTCAGAGTGTTAAAAAGAGGAATCAAACTTTTGTGACGTGGCTATGTCTGTCATGTTCATGGCTTTGTGGGAAGGAAATAGGAGTCAAAGAGGCTATGTTGTGTTTGATACGTCTATTAAGAACAGCAAAAGGACAATCAGAGGGGAAGAACTTGGGCACCAGTTACAGAGCATCTCACCTTCCCAGATTGTCAGACAGTGGAGGAAATTCCTAAGCCACGTAAGGAATAAAACAGCTCTCATTGCATTGCTTGATAACGAATAGAGGAAACCAGAGTATTTTGCTAAATTTGAGAATAAAACACTGTTCGCGAACTATGAAGGTAAATGCTACACAATCATATCTGAAGGGAGCCACAAAGTGCCCGATCTCAACAGTATACACAAAGAAGCAGATGGTTGTTTGTTGCTGCATGCTGCACACGCTATTAATGAGGCTTGTAAGGCAGTCATGATAAGCTCAGATGACACAGATGTGTTTATTATGTCTTTAGGATTCCATGAAAGAATCATGGCTAAATCGTTTCTGAAATGTGGTACTAAAATACGCATGTGATTCTTTGACATTGGGAAAATAGCTTCAACTCTTGGTGAAAATGTTTGTCGAGTTATGATAGGTCTCTCTCCATATGTTTACCTGATGTGACACAGTAAGCGCATTTGCGGGAAAAGGAAAAGTACGTGCATTCAAAATCCTGTCTGCCAACAGACATACACAGGAAATACTTTCGCAGCTTGGAGGTGAATGGGATCACCCTGAAGAACAAATGGACAAATTGGAGCAATTCTCTTGCTTGCTGTATACACCAAAATATTCGGTTCATCACAAGAATGCATTGAGATATCTCCTATTCAGCTCAAAGAAGGGTAAGATAGACAGTCATCAACTTCCACCTGGACTGTCTGAAGAAACATGTTGAACGTGTTTACTATCAAGCAACTATAAGCAAGAGATATCTTCTGAATAATCCACAGACACCTAGTCCGATTGGGAGAGGGTGGAAGTTGGAAAAACACAAGGGAGCAGAACAACTGATAGTGGACTGGATGGAGGGAAAGTAGGCACCTCAGGCTTAGGAACTCCAAACTGCCAACATGTGTCTGCTGTCTAAATTACCTCAAGTGCACTGACATGTGCAGACTTCCCGCCTGTGAAAATCAAACAGACGGAGAGAATTATGTCACGTATTCAGAAGAAGATGATGACGGCAACAACGGATGTGCAACGAAATGGTGATAACATTCTTTAATACCATTTTGTTATTGATGCTTTCTGCCTGCAAATATTATGTTATGTTATGATAACTTATACAGCGCACAATTACCCGGAGGTGTCCTGCAGCTAGTTACCTTTTCAATACCCAGATACAAACAGAAGACGTAAGGAGAAAGAAAGTGTGTCATAGTTCAACCAAACTATTTGTCAAACAGCCATGTTTTCTGATTTTTCCTGAAAGATGTTAAATCAGTAGAATGTCTGAGATAATCAGGAAGGTCGTTCCAAGCCTTCGCTGCCCCAAGTACGAAACTTCTACCTCCCCAAGTGGCTTTTTTGATGGCTAACACGGTTGTCAACTTGGCGACGAAGAGCGAAGATTCCTTGTTGGTGCATACCATGTGAATTGTTTTCTTTAAAATTCCAGTCCAGTACCATGTAGAGCCTTATAGACCGTACACAATGCCTTGAAACGAACTCTGTTTCTCACTGTGAGCCAATTAAGTCTTTTTATACCTCCAGAAATTGAGGCAAAAGTTTGGCGTACCGGTGAAAAGCCTAGCTGCAACATTCTGCAGCATTTGGAGCTTGTTCATAAAGCGTTCCTGAATGTTTAAATACAGGCCATTATAATAGTCAAGCTTTGATAAGACCAAAGCAGTAACCACGGTCTGTTGACTACCTAACAGCAAAAAAGGCAGATTTTTTTTATTGTTTTAATAACAAATGCGGTTTTAGATGAAACTGCATTTATTTGCTCTCCAAAGTTGAGTGTGTCATCCACAATAACACCTAAGTTCTTAGCCTTCTTCGTAGGTATAGGAAGGGAACCAATCGATGGCGGCCACCAATTGGGAGTCCAAAAATTATGGTCATTACCAAATAAAATCACCTCTGTCTTATCAGAGTTCAATTTTAAACAGTTGTCCCCCATCCAATTGCCTACTGCTTCGATACAGTCCTGAAAACACCTCTCAGTCCCAACTTCCTGCCTGGTAGGAGGGACACCACAATTTGGGTGTCATCAGCATAGGTTGTAAGATCAAAACCAAAAGCATTAATAAGTGGGGCCAAAGAGGAGACTTATACGTTAAACAACGTAGGATTAAGCGAAGACCCCCGTGGGACTCCGCAAGGCAGCACAAATGGTTTGGATTGGTAATCACCCAGTGACACCATCTGGACTCGGTCCGAGAGGAACGAATGAAGGAGTTTCAATGCTTTGTTCTGGATCCCACATGCCCTTAACCGGTCCATCAAGAGATCGTGATCAACAGTGCTAAATGCCGCAGACAGATCCAGCAGGACCAATGCCGCTTTGCCACCCCAGTCCACAGCCTTCCTAATCTCCTCAGTGGTCTTAATGAGGGCAGACTCCGTGCTGTGTCTGTTGGGTAATGTAGCTGTATTGCGTGGGGTCCAAAACATTTGTCTCTCGAAGAAAAGCACTAAGCTGTATATAGAGGGCCTTCTCTATCAATTTTGCTGGAGTGGGATGGCAGTGTGGGGCCAGTGCGTCACTCCTGCCAATGCCTGGCAGCAGTGAGGAGTGGCCACTTAAGTTTTGCATTGCGCATGTTGGTTTGGCCGACTAACCGACATGCACAATTCAAACCTCTCCAACCCGGCTGTCTTGGACAACTGGTTTGGAGAGCAGGCACAGGCCTACAGTGCCTTTTAGAGCATGGAGACAGCCTGTTGCAGCCAATCAAGACGCTTTAGAAGAGCATATTGATTGGATGAAGAGTTGGCTGTGGGCTTCGCGCAGTGGTGTAACAAAAATTGTGCCCCCCCCGCCCCCCATGCAAGGTACGTGGAGGGGCCCCCTGTGGACTCTATCAGGAGCTCTCCGGCAGAAGTGCTGTGCCGAGGGGGCTCCCGGGAGCTTGGGGGCCCCGTACCACAGATGCTGCGGGGGCCTGTGTTACACCCCTGGCTTTGCGCTTGGAGGTCGTGCTGCAGAAATTAGAGCAGCAGTGTACGGTAAGTGATTTTTTCAATGTGTATATTTATGTTAATGTGTACATTGTTATGTATTTATTATGTGTATGTGTATATGTTATGGTTTATTGGGGGCCCTCCTAATGTGATTTGCCAGCAACAGCCACTGCGAAAGTGAATGATAAAATTGTGTTTCTATTCACTCATGGCATACATTGCCTATGTAAGATATAACAACTATTTTTTTAAATTGTAAGTGAAAATTATGCATATCATCTATATCAAATATAATGAAGTAGTATTGTTATTATTTTAAGGACTATATTATTATTACAATTAATAATCATCATTATTGTCAAGTAATATTGAATTTAACCAATCAGGTGGGATTAGATTTATTTTTCCACATATTATGATGAATATGGTAGTTATCAAAAATATGAAAACCATTATTTTTTTCAGCTATGGTTGCTAATACAACAAAATCAGACAAAGGGCAAAGAGTGATATCTTGCTATCACATATTTTACATCTCTATGCATCCATACCTTGCAAAAAAAAATGTTAGAACCCATCTCGAGTAGTACCAATGTGGCCTAAATTTGGGGACCTGGCTCATGGCCTAATAGCGTAAAGAAATGGGACAGGGAATAGAGGAGGAGGTAATTCCTTTTTAAAAAGGTTGTCCCAGAGCTTGGCGCAGGTGCCTAACATCACATCTCATCTCCAGATAGAGCAGCCGTTTAGAGGTACTGTGAGGCAGTTTATCAGTTAATCTGCCAAGGGATAAACTCGTATTTTAGTGGAAGTTTGTATTTCTTTCTTCACTTTTTGTTATTTGCATCTGTATTTATGTGTATTTATGCCCTGTGCGAAAGTCTGATGTGACTGCAATTGCATTGGTAGCTACAATAGTAAACATTTACGCAGCACACAATACTATGGTAGTCAAGGTTACAGATTTGAGGTCAAGTATTGTCATGTAGAGTAATTGCATTTATGTAGCACTTCTTACTCTGCCAAGCCTAACTAACTCCACTCCCTTGCTACCCTGGACTCCCCCAGCTCCCTTTTAACCCCACCTGCCAGTCTTCCTATTTTAGGGGCCCCGCAGATGTTTTCTAATTCCAGCACTGCAGTGGTGGTACAAAAATAACACAGGCAGGAAGCGCGAGCCTGAGCTGTGGGCACACGCCCACTCTGAACACAGTAATTACGTCTGGGCTACTTGGCACTCTTCGCCCCTCGCCTATTTATGTTCAGCGTTCTTCAAAATGTTCATTTTGATTTTATTAACTCCCCCTCTCCGCACGTTCATATAAAAAAAAAGGTGCTTTGCGCCCCCCACCCCTTGCTCCCTGAATGGAGCTGTCCTTTACAAGACGTACAGGCAGCGAGCGAACATAGGCAGGGTTACTGTACCTGGCTAGTAGGTGCCCCCTTTATTTCCAGGTATTCTGTCAGTGACCAGGGTCGACGAGGGACTGCCGGGATCAAGGGAGTAGCCACGGCCTCTCTGCCCGTGCAGCTGGCTTCTTCCGGGCCTCTCCCCTGTCTCGGCGAGGGCAGAAAGTGTGGCTCAGATTTGTATGGGGCGAGATGTCCTCCCCTCAGTAGGCGGCCGAGGGTCTCCTGACAGGACGGGGTAGATGTGGCAGTGCTCTCAGCCTCTGCACCAGGGTTGTCCTGCTTGGCCCCTCCCCGCAGCAGCCCCCGCCCACTCCCTCCATGACACTGTCAATGGAAAGGCATCATCACCACGCTTGCTCCAGGAAACGGCTTCCTAGCAGCTGAACCGCCGCTCGGCTCCGAGGCTCCCAAGCGCAGTACACTCCCCCATACCAAACAGGAACGCTTTCCGCTATTATATCTCTGTAAACTGTTATTGCGCAATCGTGTCCCCCAACAACAACAATATAGTGATTTTGCCGCGTATTTGGAAGTTTAAGTATTCACGATGCACCCCGCTCGAATGGAATTTTCTTTTCTTTTATTGTAACCCGTTTCCACTGCCAAGGTTAGTGTCCCTTCACAGGGGTTCACACCTAGGAAACGATATGTTTGCACGCTTTTGTACACTCTGCAACTGAAAGAATGTTATCGGACACACCCCATGGGCGTCCGCAAGAGGGGGCAAGGAGGGTGTAGAGAGCCACCCGGACTCTCTCATACAATGTATTCTTTTCCCCCACGCACGCACGCACAACCCCGGGGCGGGCTCGCGCCGGCGTATAAATAAACATGCGGAAGACCGCTCGGGGTCTTTCCGGCTAACTGCATTATAGTGTCTGTGTCATTATTATCAGCATTGCCCATCACGAGTGAGGCCTTACCCCAGAGTGCCACATTGGCGACGAGGCCGGTCGTCATCCACGCGTGCCCACTGCTGCCTGCGGCACCGCGTCCTCTGTATCCCGCTACGGTGCCCGCCCGCGCTGTTCTGCCAATCCCCCTCTGGTCCGAGACCCGCCCACGCGTCTCCCGTGAGGGAGCGCCTTCAGCTGGCGGGGCTCGTGGGGTCGGCGTGCCTTTAAAGGTTCCTGTGGGTGAGTCTGCCGTCTGCCCCGCGTGCGCGGCTCCGCGCGTGCCTTTCGCCTGCCGGCGCTGAAGCAGTGCACCCGCCCGCGGCGGAAGAGTCGAAGAGCCCAGCGACCGCACCACGTGGCCCAGGCCTACCCCGCCTCTCCACTACCACAGGCGCGCGAGCTCAGGCCCAAGCGGGACCTCCCTTACCTGCGATTCCCACCCACCTGCACGCCGGCGCAACGCCCATCCCGCCCTTCAGCGAAACTGCGGACCCAGCAACAGCAGCGCTCCGATGGAGGGCGTGGGTCGGACGACTCAATCTATACTTCAAGGGCACCAGAGAAACGGACGGGACAGTGAAGAGGTCGCTCCTAATTCTGTACGGGGGTCAAGAAATCTATGATCTGTTCGAGTCGCTCCCCAACACCGGGCCCGAGCACGACTATGATGCTGCCGTCACGGCTCTAAACGCACATTTCGATCCCCAGCTCAACAATGACTTTGAAAAGTTCAAGTTTAAACGCGCCTGGCAAACTGACGCCGAATCCGTCGACATGTACTATGCTCGACTCCGTCGGCTCGCGAGCACGTGCCCATTCGCCAACCCCCGAGAGGAGATCAGGGATCAGATCATAGTAGGATGTAAGTCGAAGCTGCTGAGAAAGCTGATCCTAAGGCAACCAGGGATATCACTCGACGAGATACTAATCCTGGCCAGATCGCATGAACTGTTCGATGCCAGGGTAGAGGAAATGGAGGTGGCGCTGCGCACCCCGGTTATTGCCCCGCCCGCTGCAAGAACCACAACCATCAAGGAAGAACGGGTAGATGCAATTCAAAGGAGGTTCCCGCCAGCGAAGCAGCGGAATGGCCCGCCACGAGGAAACCAATGCGGGTACTGCGGTGAAGACCACCCCGCCACTGCCACATGTGGCGCCAAAGGCAAGACGTGCCTCAAGTGTGGGCGTCTGAATCATTTTGCCGCCGTCTGCCGGGGAGGAAAGTTCAGATCAGCAGGCCCACGTGCCAGGGCAGTAACGCAGCGCATCCGACAACTATCACTCGACCAGGAACGACCTCCTCCGGACACTCAAGCACAAGACCGACGACCCAGGTACGAGGACGATGAGGATGACGAGGTGTACGTCATCTCCTATGTAAGCCGAGCGTCCACAAGAAGGAGGCCGCCGCCCATGTGTTCCATAACAGTGGATGGGACGAATGTCAACGCCTTGATAGACACGGGAGCGTCCGTAAATGTCATGGACTCGGATCATTATGAGAGGATGTCCCCGAAGCCTGCACTAACGCCATCTGTAGCGAAGATCTGATACCTACGGGGGAACTGAACCGCTACCCCTTCGAGGAGTCATTCAAACCACTGTAGTCAACGGAGAATACTCCACGGAGACCAAGTTTCACATCACGGAGGGAAAAAAGGGCACCCTCCTGAGCTGCCACACGGCAGAAGACCTTGGCCTGGTGTTCTTTGCCAATCAAGTGCACCAAGCACACGCGGATTTCATGCTAAAAGATTTTCCAGAACTGTTCAAGGGCCTAGGCAAACTAAGGGGGCGGAGATTCAAACTACACATAGACACATCAATCAAACCGGTAGCACTCCGACACCGGCGGGTGCCTTTCAACCTCAGGCCGCAGGTCGAGGATGAGCTTCGGAAGCTTGAAGACCTAGGAGTGATCGAGAAAGTGTCGGGCCCAACACCCTGGGTCTCCCCGTTGGTCATTGCACCCAAACCGAAGCAGCCAGGGGCCATTCGCTATGCATGGACATGAGGCTCCCCAACACAGCCGTCAAGCGCGAAAGGCATATCACCCCCACCATGGACGATATAATAGCGGACCTCAACGGGGCGAAGTGGTTTTCGAAACTGGTTCTCAATTTGGGGTATCACCAGCTCGAGTTGGAACCAGCCAGCAGATACATCACCACCTTTTCGACGCACGTGGGGTTGCGTCGCTACACCCGGCTCAGCTTTGGTGTCTCCTCCGCGGTGGAGGTCTTCCAAAACGCCATTCGTGAGGTGCTATCGGGACTAAGGGGAGTGATTAACCTCAGCGATGACATTCTAGTGTACTCCACAACCCTAGAAGAGCATCACGTCAACTTGAGGGCAACCTTGCAAAGACTCGCGGACAGCGGCCTGACTCTACACTGAGCCAAATGTGCTTTCTACCAAGAGTCGGTGGACTTTTTCGGATACACCTTCACGAGAGAGGGCCTGAAAGTTGACCCCAAGAAAGCGGAAGCGATCAAGGCAGCCAGCACCCCCCGAAACCCAACTGAAGTACGCAGTTTCTTGGGCATGGCCACATACTGTGGCCGGTTCATACCCAACCTGGCCGCCCTTCCGGAACCCCTCAGGACCCTCACACGAGCCGATCAAAAATGGGACTGGACCAACACCGCGAACAAAGCGTTCCAAACCATCAAGGCCAGTCTCCTGGATAACAACACGATGGCCTACTTCCAGCCACGACGTCGGACCGAGTTGATAGTTGACGCCAGCCCCGTGGGACTGGGTGCGGTCCTCCTGCAAGAATACGGGCCCGAAGAATGGAAGCCGGTCGCCTACGCCAGCAAGGCGCTAACCGACACCGAGACCAGATACGCACAAATAGAAAGAGAAGCCTTGGCCATCAAGTGGGCGTGCCAGCACTTTCACCTCTACCTCTGCGGGCAGGAGTTCACGGTGGTAACCGATCACAAGCCCCTTCTACCCCTCTTTGCGGGCGCATCACAGCTGGCTCCCCCACGCATCGAACGCTGGGCGGTCCAGCTGCAGGGCTACCGCTTCAAGATCGTGTTCTGCCCAGGGGCCAACAACCCGGCCGACTACCTGTCCCGGCACCCGGATGTCATCACCCAGCGTCCGCCTACTGAAGAAGGTGAAGAAGTGGAGGAAATTGTCCATATGATCTCACAAGCAGCGTGTCCAGAGAACATGTCGCTCAAAGAAATTGGAGATGCCACCGCCGAGGACGAGACACTGATGAAAGTCCGCCATGCCCTGGAGGAAAATCGTTGGGCCCACTTCCTGGACGGTGCCGCAAGCCTCCGGCCGGAAGTGAGCCACGCACGACTGCAGCTGTGGCAGATACGCAGTGAACTAAGTGTGGGAGATGAAGGAATCATCCTGCGAGGGCACCTCATTGTCATACCCGAAAGCCTCCAACAAAGAGCTCTGAGTTTAGCACATGTAGGGCACCAAGGCATGGCCAAGACAAAGGCACGGCTAAGGAGCAAGGTGTGGTTCCCGGCGATGGACAGCCAAGTAGACGCCATGATACGGTCCTGCCATGCCTGCACGATCACGGGTGGAGAGCCTGCTCCGGCACCTGTAATCACAGAGGAGGCTCCTCAGACACCCTGGACACATCTCAGCATAGACTTTGGCAGCTTCCCGGATGGAAGACACATGCTAGTGTTAGTCGACTCGTTCTCAAAATTCCCAATAGTTGAAGTTATATCATCCACCGCATTCCCACAAGTCAAGAAAGTGCTGAACCGTGTATTCGCCACGATGGGGCTCCCAGAGGAAATAAAGTCCGACAACGGGCCCCCCTTTCAAGGGAGAGAATTTCAATCATACCTGGAGTCTCTCCGGATCAAACACAGAAAGATCACCCCACTGTGGCCCCAGGCAAACGGAGAAGTTGAGAGACTAATGCGAACACTAAATAGGGCCCTCATTGCGGTGGACAATGGCGAAGACCTAGAGGCGGCCCTTGACCAATTCCTAGGGGCGTACCGCCAGACGCCTCATTCAACAACCAAGTGCGCTCCTGCCCACGTGTTGTTCAAGCGTGCTCCCCGGGACAGTATCCCAACCGCAAGCACATGGGTGCCAGAGGAGAGAAACGCAGAGGCTACCCAAGCCAGAAGACAGAACACAAACATCAAGGCGAGCGTGTATCGCCATGCCAAGGAATCAAACATCAAGGAAGGAGACGTGGTGATTGTCAAGGATCGCCACCCCGGCTGGAAGTTCCGAACCCCATTCGAGTCAGAAGTGTGGATAGTAGACAAGGTCCAAGGGACAATGGTCACTGCGAAAAGGAACGGACAGGTCGTGACAAGGAACATATCATGCTTCAGAAAAGCAGCAGAAGCAACTGAAAGGCAAAGAATGGTTGAAGGAACAGAAACAGGAGAATACGAAGATTGGGACGTCAGCAGTTTCCCGAGTCCAACAACAACGCCAAGACAGGGCGATGTGCAACCAAGGCCCCCACCACCGAGCCTCGGTGCAGAGCAAAGTCAACCGAGGACGACTGATGCGAGTGAAGGTCCAAGAGAACCCCGGCTGGGGTTGTCGAACCGCAGTGGACCCGGAGTCACCGGTACAGTCTGAGGCCCAATACTAGGCCTAGCCAGCGGATGAGAGACTTTGCCTGGACATCGCCCTAAGCTGATATCCGAAAGCGTGCCAGCATGAACAGAACTAAAATAAAGGAGGGATGTAGAGAGCCACCCGGACTCTCTCATACAATGTATTCTTTTCCCCCACGCACGCACGCACAACCCCGGGGCGGGCTCGCGCCGGGGTATAAATAAACATGCGGAAGACCGCTCGGGGTCTTTCCGGCTAACTGCATTATAGTGTCTGTGTCATTATTATCAGCATTGCCCATCACGAGTGAGGCCTTACCCCAGAGTGCCACAGAGGGGCGCTTGCGGTATAGCAAAGAAATACATAATTTAGTCAATTCTTGGCATACGTGCTCCCCCCAAGCAATTAATCACGATGCATCTAATTCTTTAGCGCTTGTATGGGTTTTCACGAGAACACAACACTGTATTTAGAATATTGTATTCGTCCAGAGGGAAAGGCCCCATAAGGAGACCCGACTCAGTGAGGTCGGCCTGGACTGTAGAGGTGGTCGTAGCGCACATTTTGTGATGCAGGGCACGCTACGAAATTCGTTTATTAATTAAATTTTCACTTACCTCCAATTATGCATATGCCGTTTTTTTGCACCCCCCACCCTGCCCCTCCCCCACCCCGCCTCTCTGCCCCACCCAACTCCCTCCACGGCCGCGGCTGCAACCCAGCTAGCCAAGTTGAAGTCCTATATTAATGGACTATTCAGTAAAAGATGCACCATGATGATGGGGATCCGGTATTTAGATCTGCTGTGAGTATTTCGAAGGAGATAATTGGTATGTGTCCGTAATAATGATCCAAAAGCGTGTGCACCGTGGCTTCCTACAGCAGTTTTCTGTGTTCCGTGTCACGTGATCAGCCAGAAACCGGTCTCAGGATGCTTGTTTCTGGTCCAGGGAAGACATGGCTTGGCAGTTCGGGCTGGACTGTTCCCATGAGGTGTATATTCCCAATAGGCTCTGCGCATTGGAATAATATATCCTATAGATTAGACGTAGGACTGAGGTCGACTAGGTCTCTATCGGATATATTAAACTTAATAGTGAATGCCAGCTAGCTCAAAAGTGGGTTTATAGTAAGTTTTAGTACGCAGATCATCACCAATGTTATTATGGCAAAGGTACATAGATGACGTTCTATTGATTTGGAGAGGTGATAGTACCTCCTTAACATCATTTTTTGATTGGCTTAATGGCCAAAATCGTCATCTCAAGTTCACTCATGATTATGTTGAGGATAAGATTGTGTTCTTAGACGTGACAATTTCACGTTTTGGTAATGATCTGCGTACTAAAACCTACTATAAACCCACGTCAAGGAACAACTTACTACATTACTCCAGCTTCCATCCTCAACCACTCAGGGAAAATCTCCCTTTTGGACAGTATTTGGGAATACGACGCAATTGTAGTGAGTTGAGTGATTTCAAACAACAAGCTCAGGACCTGACAGGCAAATTACAACGCCGGGGTTATCCGAAACATCTACTGGAGAAGAGTTGTAAACGGGCGCGTAACCAACAAAGAGATGCCCTTTTGGAGAACCATCCCAAAGGTACTTCTTCCGAGGTCCCACTTACATGCGTGACAACATTTAACCCATTATCTAATGCAGTCACCCGCTGCATAAACAAACATTGGCGAGTACTCACCAGTACGGATCATAACTGGGAGAAGCCCCTCATGTCATTCTAACGTGCAAGAAGTCTTAAGGATGCACACGTCCATATTTTCCCCAGACAACATGACCACACCAACACTGATAGTGTTTTGAATGCATGGGGTTTACCCCCGATAATTGGCCATTATCCATGTGGTGGTTGTGCTGTGTGCCCACTGACTTGCGCCACGAAATTTCTGAATTTAGAAGAAGGGAAAGTGTGGCAACAAAGAAACCATACAAAGTGCAACTCGTGCTCTGTTATCTACTTAATCACCTGCCCTTGCGGGTTAAAATACATCGGAATGACAACGAGACGAGTAAAGCTAAGAATCGGTGAACACCGAAGTAATATTCGTTGTCACAAGACCAACACAAAACCTAACATCTCACTATTTCCAGCAGAAACACACACCAGAAGAATTGAAATGGACTGTGATCGAACAACTGACCCAGGGCTCTGAGGCCAGTTTGTTCGAAAAAGAACAAAGATGGATATATCGCCTGGCTAGCCATCAAACGGGCCTCAATGACGATATTCCTTGGGGTACAGTGATGAAGAGATAAGAGCTTTCCCCAAGTATTGTTTATATTTCCTTCCTACCTTTTTCTTCATTTAATATCCTTTCAGAGTGGGCTTTATTTATTAATTTCTTCAACTTGTATGGACCGTATATTTGGGGGTATCGATTTGAAGAGATTCCCTATTATGAATAATGACCCAATATCTAACTGAAACGATATAATTAATGACTCCAAATTATAAAGACTTTGTTACTGGTGACTTGGTCCCTCAATATCTCAATGCTTATGCGCATATATGTTTGAGTATTCTGTGTTGATTAATACTAAATAAGTTACATTTCAAATATATTTCTGAAATGGCTTCGATAACTTTAGGTATAATACCAACTAATATTGACTATTTGCCGCATTTTGCAGCATGAGGCAGTTCTGAATGCCCTAAACATTTGTCCTTCAGGGGCCTATAATTTTCATGTTCCCCCTAGCAAGCCGTTTTAAAGATCTGGTTTGTTTATTCGAAATGAAGACATTATCAATAAAGTTCTGGCTCTAAAACAGGAAAAAAAAGAGAGAAAAGGATATTAGTGAAATACGATTTATGGCTGGGGCTTTGGCAGGTTTATAATTGCGTTTGATAATTGCGTTTTAAAATTGCGTTTAACAATAATGAAGAGGGTTGTTCCGTATCCATTTTTTAGGAATTCCCTTTCATTAATTTACATGGGACGAATTCCAAATGTAAACACCGTCTTGTCGTAAACTAAAAGATAATGCCCCTTTAAGACGCGACGCACGCCTGACAAGTGACCGACCCGTGACCTCGCTCTTTTATTGACGCTACGTGGCTGTAGCCTCATTTTCCGGGCGGCGGCAGCGGACATAGTAGGTTGCTGGAGGCGAGTCGTTACTAGCAAAGTAAGTTTGGCGCATTTTGTCAAAATCGGCATGGATTACGATTTCTTTTCCAACGCCGAGACTGACGATCCAACCCTTCTTTTCACACAGTGGCAGTAGCGTGAAGATAGCCTCCCCCGCTTAAGCCCACTGATGACAGCACCATAAATTCGTGCTGTGAGTATTAGAAACCGGTAACTCTCCATGTTCTGTTGCTTTTCCGAGTGGGTCCCGAATTCCTGGCTCGTGTTTCACATGGGTGGAATAGGGTCTCATTTTCTGCAATTTCCACGAATACGGGGTCAAGTAAATACGCACCTTTCACAATCTTAGGAGACCAATTTGTATTTGAATTCTCATCGTAGCCAGTGAAACTGAATCTGCAACATTACTGGCCAAGTTAATCTGATGAGATAGTATGCTGTTTTTAAGGCTTGTCTTTCACTACATGCTAAGACAGGGTAGTTACCTTTCCAAGTCTATCCCTCCCTTATCCTAAAATTTGGGCGGTTAAGGGGTGGTCACTAAGGAGTGACTTATAATGCTGGAACTAAAAGGGATATATGTATAATTGAATATTTTGTACATAATAAGAGTGTTTTTTAATATGCATTAATGCTGTGCTTTTCATTACAGTTTTTTTGGGCCCCTGGAAATACTAGGGTGCAGAAACCGAACTTTAAGGTAATTTTTACAAAAATCAATTTTTCACATACATCCACTGGTCGGACGCGCCTTAGCGAGCACGGACCACCAGGGATATTCACGTCACTGGTCCTGAAGAAAGCTGCACGAATTAATAGAGACAGCTGAAACATGTCGACCTACCTTTGAAGGGATATAAGTGGCCAATAATATTACCACTAACAATATTCCACACACTGTTTTTAATAATATTAGCTGACCACCAAATAAAATTGTTTCGGGTACAACTAATATTTTTTAATTCACTATCACTTGCACTTAAACACATACATCTAGTTCATTTCACGAGAACCTGCTCCGCTGTAAACCAGGCGTCGAAGCACACTGTAGGGACATTCGGTTCCTCCAGTGGGATCTCCATGATGAAGCATGTCACCACTAGGGTGAGTGAGGGTTCTTCTTAAATAAACATGAATGATTGCCTTTTCTTTTGTATGTGTATTCACCCGTTTCCCTTTGTTGGTTCCAATATCGCCTTGTCACTGATGGTGGAAGGTTTTTTCCTATGGTGCTAATCTTCTGCTTATGACATATGATGATGATGATGATTAGATAAAAGTTTGAACCTACCCAGAGTCTGTGGTTATTTCATCAATACAAAAATGTTATAAATGTTTGGAGTGCCTATCTTTAAACTCAACTCCCTGATCCAATGTGGTTTGATTCCTGGTATCTTCATTGCTAGGTCATAGATATAGGAATTAGAGATAGAAAATAACAATATAGTGATAGTAGAGCGTGAGTTACCTAAAGAAAGTTAATGTGTGTAAGTTTGAAATTATGGGCCCAGGTGAGTATTAGTAAAATTTCCTAGCTGGGTTACCTGCGCGCTCTATCAGTTTCTCTAGGTTCTAATCAGCTCCATACTTTTAGTTTAGAATAAAGGAGGTCTGCTATCTCAGTCTCAGGACTCGATTTCCCAACACTCTGCAAGGGGAGCTTGGAAACACTGGAGCTGGATTCTCACCAGGAGAAATGCAGCATCTCGATCAGTGCATCAGCTGGAGGGTCGGCTTCCTTCGGCACTTGCTGTAGCGAGCTGCGTCGGGCAAGTAGATAGTCGTACTGCTCCGAACCACCGTGTCTTGCTAGAGCAAGTGAAGGCGTAGTTATACCTTGAAGGTGTCTAGTTTGACGTAAAGTCGGGCATAATAACATCAGGAAAGAACCCTAAGGGAATAGTAGTTCTTTGTAAAGTACAAGAGTTCTTGGACAAATCAATATTCAAGCAAGGGATGGTCCCTGATTGCTTAAGCCGATTTTCCAAGAAATCGTTGTTACGTTTTGGTACGGGTGGAAATAACCATGCCTGTATCTGGTCCGCATGGGCTATGTCTAAATAAGGGAATGATTTCTATGCCTATATTAGGGGAGTCGGAATTGTACCTGTAAAAGGGCATGAATCAGGAAAATTCACTCGGATCCTAAAACGCCATACAACACCTACTCCACTTTATTATGTACGATATTACTAAGTTCTAAACACATAAAACATATCTAAAACATAATGTGTAAAAACCCCACCCAAAATACATAAAAATGCATTTGAAATGGTTGTACACAAAAAGAGCATTTGTGTTGTACGTATTTAAAAGCAATGTTTCATTCAAAGCATATAACTGATATTTAAAAAATGCTATCCGAATGAATTATGAAAATACATTTCTGAAATGGTTCTCAAATACAGAAAAAAAAGGTTGAGACCATTCTATGACAGAATATATCAATTGTTTGGTTGTGGACAAGGTCAAATATTGTCCCTTGGTGTCAATGCATACATGAAACGGATTGGCCCAGACATAATCCTAATACAGGAAACGCACCTCAAGGGAACCCAATGTGGTTTCTTGGCTAGAAGACAGTACAGAGTCCTTGCACACGCGGGATTTACTACTGGCTCCAGGGGTGTGGCCATAATGATTAAGAAGAACCCGCCGTTCCGAATAGCGCAGATGTGGACGGATCCTCAGGGGACTTATGTAGGATTGAGGGGCACTTGGAGAAGACAGGAATACACGATTGTCTCGGCCTATACTCCCCCTAAACTACAAGCTGTTACACTTAAAGGGGTCACGGATATACTCCTTAATACGGCAGATACCCTACAAGTGCTGGGGGGAGACCTTAACGATGTAAAGGGTCCGACGCTGGACAGGACAGGGGATTAGACCTAGAGACCAGGCCCGACTTTACTTTCTAAGACGATAATACCCTGGGATTGACCGATGTGTGGAGATGGCTACACCCAGAACTGAGGGCTACTCGTTTTTCTTAGGTGCCCACAGGGTTTACTCGAGACTGGACTATATCTTCCTTGCTAGACATGTCTTGAAGATAGATGACTTAGCTGAATATAAAGCAAGAGGGATATCAGACCTTTCCCCGCTTCTAGCTCGGGTGGGGGGAAGGAAGGGAGGGAGGAGGGGGTCCTGGAGGTTGACAGCCTGGGACTTGCAGAACACGGCCATATTGAAGGGTCTCAGGGCGGACGTGAAAGTATATATAGCTGAAAATGAAAGCTCGGTTTCGTCAAAAGTAGTCTTATGGGAGGCCTTTGAGGCGGTTATTAGGGAGAGAGCCAGAGCAGACTAGCTGAGGAGAATCGGAAACTTCAAAATGAAATTGGGTCTTTGGAAGCACAGATATTGGAACTAGAGAGGGAGTATCAGTGTACAAGTGCAGCAGGGACACTGCGGAGGTTGACGGATGTACAACACCAATATAGGGACGTGGCTATGGGGGAAGCTAAAACTCAGGCCCTGGCAACGCTACATCGTCTATACGATGTGGGGGACAAATCAGGAAAGTTACTGGCGTGGCTCAGTAGGAAGGAAAGAGATGTCCGGTGGGTAGAGCAGGTTAGAGACTCTCAGGGGACACTGGTAAGGTCGGACACCCAGATCGCGGAGGCATTTGCTGCGCATTACAAATTATTCTATGAAGCTAGGGACCTAGGGACACAGGAGGACGCCCTATGATACATGACAAATATCAAGCTACCGATACTAACTGCTGAAGACCAACAGGACCTGGAGGCTGATTTCACGCTAGATGAAATTAAAGCAGCCCTGGCTAAGCTGAGGGCAGGAAAGTCCCCTGGGTCGAATGGGTTCCCAGCGGAGTTCTGCAAGCGAACTGCTGATCTATTGGCCCGCCATCTGCTAGGACTTTTTGAAGAGGCAGTACAGGAGGGGGAACTGCTGCCAGACCTTCGTATGGCTACAATTATTCCGATATATAAGGAGGGTAAACCGGCAGACGAATGTACGTCGTACCGCCCCATCTCTCTTTTAAATATAGAGGTGAAGTTACTGGCGACCATCCTAGCACTCCGACTGAGGAAGGTAATATCAGAGCTAGTTCACCTAGACCAAACGGGCTTTCTTCCCGACAGGGCCACTAGACTAAACCTCAGACGGACTTAACTGGCTACAGGAGGTGGGCAAAAGAAGGGAGCCACATTGGTTCCTGTCCCTGGATGCAGAGAAGGCGTTTGACGCCGTCCCCTGGCCTTTTCTCGAGGGAGTCTTGGCGCAATTCGACTTTGGCTCCAAATTCCAGAAATGGGTACAACTGTTGTATACGGAGCCTTGAGCCAAAGTTAAAGATATTGGGGTTCTATCCCAGGATTTTCCGGTGAGACGGGGGACCAGACAGGGGTGCCCCTTGTCCCCCCTGCTTTTTGCGCTAACCATAGAGGTGCTGGCGGGTGCGATTTGGCAAAATACGGCCATTAAGGGTTTCAGAATGGGGTCAACAGACTCCGCAGGGGAAAAGATATCACTATATGCAGATGATGTCCTCATATACATAACCCAACCGGAAGTTACGATTCCGGCACTGTTTGCAGAGCTGGAACAGTATGTAGCCCATGAGGGGTACCGGATAAACTGGCATAAGTCGATCTTATACAACCCTCGGGGCAGGAGCAATGGACGGACCTGCCTGAGAGGCTGCAGACAACCAGAGAGGGATTTACGTACCTCAGAGTATATGTGAGGCTGGATAGAGCCAGCTCCTATGAACGGAATATTAAGCGGATAGTGCGTAACTTTATAGAAGATGCGAACTGGTGGCGGCTGCTCCCTCTTACTATTCTGGGTCGCGTGGCCATGTTTAAAAGGATCACGCTACCAAGGTTCCTGTACGCACTCCAAAACGAGTACTACCCCCTTCCCCGCAGGGTGTTTGCGGAAATAAACGCGGAACTGAGAACCTTCCTGTGGTTGGGGAAACAGCTGCGAGTAGCACTGACAACCCTACAACGTCATCAATATAGCGGAGGGATTTCATTCCCGAATATTGAGGCCTACTATTGGGCAGAACATCTGGCCGACGTCATCGACTGGCTCCACGCCCTGGCGGACCACCCCACGTATGCGCTCGAGAGGCATGGTATGGCCACTCGCCCCTGCACCTATTATCAATATGGAGGTAAGGGGAGGGGGAGCTTGCTCCCGGCTACTGGGCTTACCCTGGCGATGTAGAGCAGACCGAACAACAGATAGGTTGGGAGAAAAAGCCTACCGGGCAGACTCCACTGTGGCACTGCGTCTGGCTGAGGGAATTGTGCAAACTAAGGGGGTTCCAGCGATGGGACGACATACGCTGGGGGACGTGATCACCAAGGGGGACTGAAGTTCTTCCAAGCAATGAGGCTGGAATTCGGCCTGCATCGCACGCAATATTTTAAATATGTACAATTGCGACATGCGTGGTGGGCAGTGAGGATCCAAATGGACACACTTCCAGAATACGCGCCTCTGGAGGGCTGGCTTCTACAGGAACAAATCCCGGAACAGGCGGTATCACTCACATATAGAACACTGATGAATAACATAGCCGATGATCTGGGTACCCTCAGAAGGAAGTAGGAGAGCAAGTTAGGGGAAATGGATAATGTAGATTGGGATACGGTACTGATGCATCCAAGAGAGGTAGCTATTAAATCCAGGTTGAGACTTATCCAATACAATGTCCTCCATAGAACATCCTACGACAGGGTGCGTCTACACAAAATGGGTAGGGTTGGAGACACGAGCTGTTTTAGGTGTGGCCGTGCCGGAGGTGATTTTTACCACATTATCTGGTTCTGCCCGACAATTCAGATCTACTGGGAGGAGGTCTTGCATGAATTGTGAGAGGTGTTGGAGACCCCCCTGCAGTTGGACCCTAAATTAGTTCTGCTGGGTATGACTAATGATGTGGATCTCACACGTCCCCTACTGATTTTCCTGGTCTTGGCCCTGGTTGTAGCTAAGAGTGTCAGATCCACGTTTGCTTCCTGGATTTGGTATGATGCACAAAGGGGTCCACTTCCCGACGTCCCCAACTCTGGATGGAACTCAGAGTAATGAAGCAATCAGGTGAGGGAAAAAATAGGATGTAAGGGACGGAACCGCTGGGAAGGGGATGCCTGCAAAAAAGAACACAGTGTAAATACACAGCATATACAGTCTACTCTCGTAATATCTCACTAGGTTAGAACTAATACCTGTGGTCTAACTGCCGAAGCCTTCTCTCCTCAAGATACCAACTAATAAACACCCCCACGGTAAGTAGGGACAGCACCAAGAGATATTATGTATGAGATGCAGTTTCTAATTGATCGAACAGGAATAGCTCCAAAAGAGGTTTCAGCGGTAAATAACAAAATAATAAACTCAGAGTCATTCAGAATCACCAATGATGAATACTCCCAGCGCCAGGCAAAAGCGCGAGCAAACCAAGGGTTCTTACTCCCAGCAGCAGGCTCCCGCGTGAATAGCCAAGTTTGTAAATATTCAGCGCCTTGTATCCAGCGCGAGCAGAAAAAGAAGAAAGAGCATACCTGAGCACAACTCGGCTCAGACAACCGCAACCCTCAAGGCTTAACTTCAGCGTGAGGGAATCCGAAGTCAGTTTCAAAACAAACAAAAGCCCCACGTTCAGTTCAACTCTCGAACACTTACGTCAGCGTGAGAGGAACCGAAAACGGGGTCCAGAAGACAGCGCTGCCACAACGCGGCTCCAGAGAGTCCTAGCGAAGAGGGACGCTTTACCAGAGCTGTTACTTCCCGCAGCGCAGTTCGCTGCAAGGACTGAGGAACAGAACGAGGATCGGATCCAGCAACACCGGAGGGCGTTGCAGAACTGTGAACAACAGCAGAAAACGAAACAGGAGACAACCAAACCTGCTTGCCTCCGAGAAGAACAGAATTACGCGCACCTCCTGTGCACTCTCGCTGACCTTTATCAATTATGCTCCTCCCCTAGACTAAGAGCATGCTGGGAGATGTAGTCCGGATTCCTTACGTAGGCGCATTGAGCAACTCCTGACAAAGAGAGACGTGGCCAGGAAAAGGGGGATGGCCACGCCGCCGCAGTTAGAAGAATGGAGGAGAGGGCTGGATATATATATGGCAGCTGAAAGGGTTACCTATAAGGCAAGAGGATGTCCTAAGAAATTTGGCAGAGTCTAGGGCAAATGGCGTCGATATCAAGGACTTGATGGGGGGCTCTGAAAGGGGACACAAGGGGAAGGTAGAGCCATGGGAACAAGTGCATCGAAAGGGGGGACATCTGGGCAACAAAGACTCGAGCCCAGGAAGAGCTCTGACAAGGCTATTTGTGTTGGAGGAGAGTGATTGGATTTTAATAGTGATGTTGGGTTGGTGGGGGGTGGAAGGGACGGGTGTGATGACCGAAGATGATGTGATTGTAATGTTGTTCTATAATAAAAAGCAAATAAAAATGTTTTTAAAAAAATATTGTCCCCTGGAAGTATTCAAAGAATTCTTGTTCTCTAGGAATAGGTCTACTTTAAGCAGATTACTTTGTGCCAAAAAAAAGTTCAATTTTGGAAAAAGTCAAATCATAGAAAAATAAAGTTCCAAAGTAAGACGTTTTTTTTGAAAAGTGATGGTCGCATTTAGAGTCACACAGAACACTGTGTGCTACCTTCAAAAGTCAGTGTCATTACATGTATGGAGGGCTGAACTGGCGCTCTCCTCTACCCTGCCAGAGTATGCCCCATTAGAGGGACGTCTGTTACAAGAACGGGTACCCAACAAACTGGTATCCCTGACGTACAAGACCCTGAATAATAACACACCTGATGGGTTGGGGAAACTGAGGGCTGCCTGGGAACAGGATGTGGGTGAGATGGACACGGTAGACTGT
The DNA here is from genome assembly GCF_964263255.1 of Lissotriton vulgaris. Taxonomy (NCBI): domain Eukaryota; kingdom Metazoa; phylum Chordata; class Amphibia; order Caudata; family Salamandridae; genus Lissotriton; species Lissotriton vulgaris. The sequence goes on from NC_141687.1 coordinate 463,244,271, forward strand.
GAAGCAGCCCTAATGCACCACAAGGAGGTGGCAATAAAGTCACGGTTACAGACTTATCCAATATAAGATACTCCACAGGACTTACTACGATAGAGTCTGGCTACACCGCATGGGGCAGGCCAGCAATTCACCTTGTCTTCGGTGTAGACACCCCATAGGATATGATAAAAATCCCCCTTTTTATCATATACTATGGGACTGCCCTATTTTACACACTTACTGGACACAGATACTAGGTGAATTGGGTGAGGTGCTGAAGACTGAGCTTACCTTGGATTCTAAGTTTGTCCTGCTGGGTGTCACTGCTGATGTAGACCTGAGCCGCCCACACTTGATCTTGCTATATTGGCTCTAGTGGTGGCGAAGAGAGACATGGTGAGGGAGTGGGGAGCGCCGTCACCGCCCCGGGTAGAGAAGTGGTGACGGGGTATGGATATGTATATGGCGGCGGAAAGGGTCACCTATAGGGCAAGGGGTTGTCCCAAGAAATTTCATAGGGTGTTGGGGAAGTGGAGATCTGACGTGTTAGGGGCCTCTCGGTGTGGGCAGAGTTTTGGACCACTGAGGGGTGGCCCAGCGCCCTAGACCTGCCGGGGACTGATGATTGTTTAAGCAACCATATGAACAGCTGTGCAGGGGGTTGGTGCTGGGTGCGGGTTCCTGATATGCTGTGTACTGTGATATGGCCACTGTGGTGGATAGGTGGGAGGGCAGGGGAGCGCAAAAGGAATGAGGTTGATTGCTGGTGAAGTGCCAAAATGTTTGTGTTGGTTAAAAATGCAAATAAAAATATAAATACATTTTTTTTTTAAGTCAGTGTCATTGTTTGGAGAAAACATCAAATCTTCTAAGCTGGTAAAGAATTTGTCTACTACTGTAGGTGAAAGTTGGACTACCTCATTAAGCAGATCAATTGCACATAGATGAGAAGCATCGGCGTCAGCGTCAGCCGCATTAGCAATGTTCGAAGTAGATGGTATCTGTGTGCCTGTTGCTCCACGTATCTCACCGTCTGCAGTCTGCGTCTGTGAGATCTCAACGAATGCTGTCATCAGGATTGGTAGCCGCTGGGGACAACACAGTGCATGAGCTGTTACTGGTTCAAGCAAAGTATCAACTTCCGTTGGCAGGACTGATGGGAGTGTCAGACAGATGTCTAGCACGTATTCTTCTCCACATAGCAGGAATCGTGGAACAGGTAAGATGCAATCTTGACAGATTGGTCGGAATGATAGAAACCATGTGGTATTTAGATCTCTTAATCGAGCCAATCCCAGAATTTGTATCATGCGCGCACGACACTTCATTGCCAGGAGGGTGTTCTCCAAGGTGATCTGGGTGTCGATGGTGACTTGACTTGCCATATCGGAGCAGAATGCGTAAAAATAGTATTCCTGCTACAAGACTCAAAACGAGAGGCAGGCCGCCAAACACAGAGTACACGAAGTTTGGAAATATGCCTAGAACTGCTTCAAAGGGTGCTAACAGTCCCGAAAAAATCATCTTAAATACATGTACAATACCACTCGTATCAGACATGTTTAAGATACGACCTAACATTTCTGAGAAATGTATAGGGCAGTTTGTTGATAAAAGGGCATGTATCTCTGCAGAAGTCTTTGAAACCTGCAGATCATACGTCTCTTTGGCCGAGGTCAGTGGCACAGTTTTTTGTAAAAGAATGGCTTTCAGTCTGCTTAAAGTATTAATTCGAATAGAAGAGATGTTCAGTGAAGGCCATAATGGCGACTCCCCGTCTGACTTAGTGTTAGGAAACAATACTTGCATACAGCAAGTGACCCTGGCTGACACAGTAATGAGATAGGGGGTCCCTGGCAACATGCCACAACAGCTGTGATCATTTAAAATAATGTAACTTCCATAAAAATGCTGCCTAAAAATTGGATCTATCACTGCAGCTGGAGAACCTTGCAGGTGGCAGGATAAGTTGTTCGAGGAACCATCGCAGGCCCCGTGTAAGTTAATACCCTCACATAAGAGTGAACCACTTAGTGTGTTTTCACAATTCGTACCACTAAGAAAAACTTCTTTCCCCCATTCCAACATTTGTGTGTATAAGGTAAATCCCAGGATGTTTGATGTATTCTTAACCCAACCTTTTATATGCGCCCACTGGTGTATGTTTTAAACAATACTAAGCATGGGCGGAAAATCCGTTCCGCTCGCGGATTTTGCGGATTTTCGGTAAATTAGCAATCCGCGAACTCTCGCGAATTTGCCGAAAATCCGCAAATTCGCACGCGGCGGATTTTTTTGCTTGGTGATACAATATTGCAGCGCGCGGCGTTCACTTACTGTCATTCAGCATTTGCCGAGTTGTTTTTCTCGATATTTTGCGAGTGCTGCACCATTTTGGATCTTGCTGCGGGATCCCGTGGGAGTTTGGCGACTGCGATTACGTCATCGCGGCTTGCCACCTGGCACAGCGAGAGTTTGTCAACGCGAGTACGCCGTGATCACGTATCGCGGGAGTTCGCAATCGCGAACGCGTAGATGCGGCGGGCAGCAACAATCTCGCACTTTCGAAATTACAAAATTTGAAATTCTGCACAAGAAATCCACCAGCAAGCAGCATAAGAATAACTCCTCAGGTTGACATTTGCCTGCACTTTTTTTTGCAAGGAGTCCATTTGGGGGGGGAGGGTGGGAGGAAGGAAGTGCCCCACAGTCTCCAACTTCCTATTCCTGTCCAGCAGGCTCCTCCAAGTGCTTTCTTCATGTGCTGGTCACTTTCATTTGGATCTTGACCTGGAAGGATTACTTTTTGTGGATGCTGCTGGATATTTGGATTTGAGGACTTTTTGACTTTCTTTGGATCACTTTTGGATAAGAAATTTCACAAGTAAGTTTGTTTGGGGCATTACAGTTGCTGCAACTACAATTTTGGAATTTTCGATTTTTGGGCTGTTGTTGGGGCCTTTTGCCCAGGGGTAGTGACTAGTGAGTGGTGCATGGACTGAGTCTTTCTGTTGTGTCTCTTTTATTATTAATATTATTATTATTATTATTATTATTATTATATTCTTATATAGCGCCAGATTCGACCCCCGAAGGGGTATCTCCGCGCTTGCCTTGGGAACCCGTCCTGGCTTTTCCCTGTGAGATAGCCCCTACAGGGCATCCCCAAGGTGAAAGCCAGGCATCCCGCCGCGGGGGGCCATTGTGGAGATTAAGCAAGCTTAATGCCCAGAGTTGCAGAGTGTGAACCCATGATTAGGTCAGGCACCGAAGCGAGAATTATCGAGTCCATGGACATTTGAGCTCAAGACCCTGCCGCGTCGGGAATTGAACCCTGGTCCCGGGTCTGACCTCTGCTTCAGGGTCTGCCTGCTCTAACCAGTGAGCCACACTTCATCTTTAATGTAAACATCATGGAGGGCATGAATGGCATGGGATTGTGCTGATTTTTGTGTGTTTTTCGATTTCTTGGGCTGCTGTTGGGGCCTTTTGCCCAGTGGTAGTGAGTGGTGCATGGACTGAGTCTTTCTGTGGGTTCTCTTTAATGTAAACATCATGGAGGGCATGGATGGCATGGGATTGTGCTTATTTTTGTGTGTTTTTCGATTTTTTTTGGCTTACCTTGTATCAGTCCTGGTCGTCTGTCCTCTGCAACAATGTTAGGCCACTGCCCTCTATGACGCAGAGCGGCTTCTCTGATACGAGGCTGGCAGTGTGGCAGGCTCTTCACAGTGAAATCTGTGACACGCATTCCATGTGAAATAACAGAGGTGAGCAGAACATAGAACTGCTGGCAGTTAGTGGCAAGTATGATTTAGGGCAGGAAACAGGAAGAGGGGATTTAGAGCCGGATTTTAATTCATGGTTCGATGTATTCCGGTACTGGCACCAGAAGTCACAAAAAAGAGAGAACATTTTTTTATTTACAATTTTTGAATTGCTAAAACTCCTCCTATGTGCAATGAAGTGCTTTACAGAAGCACTAGATTTCATTACAAATGTGTTTATTTTTTATTTTTGCCACAGAAGATTGAATGGTGTGCCTCGAATCACATAGCTTGGCGCACCCACAGCGAGACTCGATCTTCCATCTCTAGATGCAAAGTTGGCATCTATGGCCCAAATCTTCCCACCTTTCTTTGTCAAACTAGCCCCTTCTATGACCTTAATGGCTTGACCTTCGCTCACATGTGAGTGGCGAGGTTGATTTCCTAGCTAAGCTCTTCCAATACAGTCATGAAAAAGCATTTAAAGACAAATTGAAAATTATAAGGGACAAGGTCTGCTTGTTATTTAATCTCTTCTGTGCTAAACCTTTTTTCTGTTTTTCGTTGCTCTAAGCATCCGCTTTAGCATTGAGGAAAGGCCTTCTATGGGAAATCGGCTTAATGACAGGCTCTTCTCACAAAGCAGCCTTTATTGAATTCAGAACCTGGGATCTGGCTCGCTAGTTTGATGTTTGCTTGGCAGGCATGATTCCTGGGTGCATTTACTGACCACAAAGTTTAATGGTTTTAAAAATGTTGCATAGAAATGATTACACAGGACAAGTGTGCTGCGCCTTCAACAAATCTCAAGCAGTCACTAATTGATTGTTGTTCATTTCTGTGTGAAAATTATTAAACAATTGAACTTTATGGTGCGTGAAAATCGCATGGTGAGCAGTTGTACATTTTGTCACACCCCCGCCTTTCTCTGTGCTGAAGCTGTTATGGTCTATGTATATGCACAATGCACCCTCCCTGGCCTGTGCCCTACAAAAGTATTAGTAGGTGCAGGGCCATGTTTCAGTCCTCTTCCTGAGAGTCATTTAAGATTGCAACAGGGTTGGGAGGTGACCAAGGACAGGGCAATGAGCATGACAAAAGGTGCTGCACTCCCAGGCAAGAGCAGGGCTTTACTTACGCCCACATGGTGCTGCATGCAGTACACCATGCTTGCTTGTAGACGTAATCTGTAAGCAGGCCACAAGGAAGTGACTGGAGGCAAAACACACATGTTTTTGGCACATGCTCATTTCAGGGTTCTTAGCTGCATTTTAAATATTGTAGTGCTACCATTTAGCCACTTATGAAACTGGGACTACAAGTCCCAGAATGCGAAGGCAAACAATCTGATCTGGATGAGCTGGGATAGTTTAGACTATCTCTTGCAACCTCTTTCCTTACCAAGGGATAACAACCTTCACCTGTGGGGGCTGCTTCCTCTGTTCCATATCCCGGGTTGCCTATTTCAAACCGGAATACTCTGCTAAAACAGTTTCCTTTGATTTAAGGCTGAACATTAATGATTATGAGTAAAATAAAGTGGTGCAAAAATGCAGCTAAATTTCCATATTTGTGCCACTAAATTTCCATATTTGTGCCGCTAAATTTGCTAATCCATGTCGCTATATCCTGGGGGGTCAGAGCGCTCAGAGGTCACTAGAAACTTTCTCGAATTCACAAGAAGGGATTAGTCTCTGACAACCCCATAAACATGACAACTTTGTTTCCCCAAGATAAAACTGATCTTCAGAGTCGTGGAAACAATAGATAGATATTTCACTCAGTCAATCGTGCATGCTTCGTTTCACCAGAGGTGCAGAGAAATAGATAGACGGGCGTTTTCAATAAAAAGGTTTTATTGAACAGTCTTCTTTCTCAAGCATAAGAAATTAACTGCTACAATCGTAAAACTGGTTGTAAAATATAATGCATACAGTATAAAGAGTAGAATAAAATAATACTATAAGAACTTTGTGTGGTTCCTAAACCATAGATAAATACATTCATAAATAACAGAGGCTAAAAGTACTCAACTGGTGCTTCTAAAATACGCCTACCCTGATGTACCAAACCTAAGCTTAGTACGAGGGAAGAAGTAAGTGAGGTGTAGAATAAATAGATTATTCTTTTGCGAAGAATCTGTCCAAGATTTCTCTTAGGGTCTAATCAGCTCTGTACCTTAGTTTGGAATGAAGAAAGTCAGGCTCAGGAATCGATTTCCCAACAACCCGTAATGGTTGCTTGGAAACACTGGAGCTGGATTTCTCGGCAGGAGAAAAGACAGCGTCTCTCTCAGTGCGTCTGTTGGAGGGTCAGCTTCCTTCGGCACTTGCTGTAGCAGGATGCGTTGGGCAAGTAGATAGTCGAACTGCTACAAACCACTGTGTGTTTGCTGAGGCAAGTGTGGGCATATTTATACCTTGAAGTTGCTGAGTTTGATGTAAAGGTGGACATAATAACATCATTAAAGACTCTCAGTTCTATGAAAACTCCATGAGTTCTTGGACAAGTCAGTTCTCGAGCAAGGGAAAGTCCCTAGCTGCTGAAGCCGAGTTTTCCAAGAAATCGTTGTAGATTTTCAGAACTAGTGGAAGTAGCCCTGCCATATTTGCACTGCATGAGCTACAACTAAATATGATTATGATTACTATGCCTGTATAAGGACATAGTGATTTATACCTATATAAGGGCATGAATCGGGAAATTTACAATAGTATCCTAAATTGGTTCACAACACCCACTCCACGTTATCATCTTCATCTAAGATTAAGTACTAAACATAAAAGCTAGAGCATGTGTTTTTACAATCCCACCCTAAAAATACATGAAATGTATTTTAAAAAATGGTTGTATACAAAATGAGCATTTGTACAATACGCATCTAAGGGCAATGATTTCATTGTAAGCATATGATATGATATTAGCAATGCTAACCAAAGGAATCATGAAATGTACATTTATGAAATGGCTCTAGATACAGAAAAAAGGTTGAGACCATCCCATAGCAGAACATACAAGCTAGTTCGATTTGTGCATTAGGTCAATATTGTTTCTAGGAAGTAGTCAAAGAATTCTTTTTTTCTAAGAATAGTTCTACTTTAAGCGGATATCTTTGTGCCAAAGTTCAGTCTGTTTTGGAAAAAGGTCAAATTAAATTGTAGTGAAATAGAGTTCCAAACTTGAAAGCTTTTGTTTTGAAACAAGTGAAGGCCAAATTTCAGAGTTTGAAAGAACGCTGTGTGCTAATTTCAAAAGTTATTCTTGGAGTCAGGAGAAAACATTAAGTCATCTAGGCTGGCAAAGAAATCATCTACCACAGTAGATGAAAGTTCAACTACTTCATTAAGAAGGTCAATTAAACACAGATGTGAAGCATCGCCGTCAGCGTCAGCCGCATTAGCAATGTTCATAGCAGATGGTACCTGTGTGCCTGTCGGTCCGCGTATCTCACCTCCAGTTGGATTTGCCGGTGAGATCTCAATGAATGCTGTCATCAGGATTGGTAGCTGTTGGGGACAACACAACACATGAGCCTTTACTGGACCCAGTAATGTGTCAACAACCGTTGGCATAGCCGATGGTAGTGTTAGACAGATATCTAACATGCATTCCTCTCCACAAAGCAGGCATCGTGGAACAGGTAAGATGCAATCTTGCCAGATTGGTCTGAATGACAGGAACCATCTGATATTCAGATCTCTCAAACGAGCCAAGCCAAGGATCTGTGTTATTCTGTCACGATACCTCATGGTCTGGAGCACATTCTCCATGCTGACTTGGGTATCGCTGGTGGCCGGATTTGCCATAATGAAGCAGGAGGAATAAAAATAGTATCCCTTCTACGAGTCCCAAAATGAGAGTCAAGCCGCCGAACACAGAGTGTACGAAGCTAGGAAAGATGCCCAGGACTGCTTCAAAGGGTGCTAACAGTCCCGAAAAAATCGTCTTAAATACATGTGCAATATGGCTGGTATCAGACATGTTAAAGATACGACCTAACATTTCTGCAAAATGTATTGGGTAGTTTGTTGATAATAATGCATGTATCTCTGCAGAGGACATTGCAACTTGCAGATCATAAGTCTCTCTGGACGAGGTCAGTGGCACAGTTTTTTGCAAAAGAATGGCTTCCATTCTGCTTAAAGCATCAATTCGTATAGAAGAGATGTTCAATGAAGGCCATAGTGGTGACTGCCTGTCTGTCTTGGTTTTAAGAAACAATACTTGCATACAACAAGTGACACTGTCTGACACACAAACGAGATAGCCTATTCCCGGCATCATTCCACAACAGCTGTGATCATTTACCATAATGTAGCTACCATTGGAAAGCTGCCTAAAAATTGGATCTATCACCACTGTGAGCGAACCTTGCAGGTGGCAAGAAAGGTTATTGGAAGAAACCTTGCAGGCTCCATGTAAATCAATACCTTGACATAACAGTGTACCGCTTAGTGAGTTTTTACAATTTTTACCACTAAGAAATACCTCCTTTCCCCCACTCCAACATTTGTGTGTGTATGGTAAGTCCCAGGTCGACTTAATGTATTCTTTACCCAACCTTTCATACATGCCTGCTGGTATGTGTTTTAAGCAATACTGAAACTGGAAAGTTGTCACTGGTATCGTGATGGTACCATGTATTATCCATTCAACCGATGGTTTCTCAGAAACGGTCAATGGTAATCTCTCCAGTTTTTCTATGCTCAGCACCGTATAGTCTGCTCCCCTCTGTGCCAACGAGATTTGTTTATCTGTAAGGTTAAACACAGTAAACAATGACGTAGAGTTGATTAAACGCCAAGGCACATAACCAGAACGAAGGTTTTGCAACGTCCGTCCTAACAGCATTATACAACGTAATTGAGACTGGCCATGTTGTAACATTAGCAAGTCGTGTTACATTATGTCTATGGCAGAGGGTACAATGCTGTCCAAAGAAGATATTCTGGACAACAGAGTCGTTAACCCATTGTTAACTACAGAGAGTGATTTCTCTAAATTAATACGATCAATTTCTCGTATTCTTTCAGCTGTTTCCATTTGCGTGACTTTCCATGCTTCATTGTATGCAGCATATATACCGGAGTATATGTAACGTTTATGATGTGGATTGCGAGGTCCCAGTAAGAATTCTTGTAACTCAATGCCATCTTTAAGCAAAGATAAGTGTTGTTTTATTTCTGGAAGTGTGGATCTCTGCAGCCACTCAAGGCATAGTTTTCCTACACTATAAGTTGTTATTATCCCTGGATGTTGTCTTTGGATATATCTTGGATCTGGCCGAGTTACTGTGAATCCCTGTGTCTTGTTCAGGAATCTATCTTGACAGTTATTCGTGTCTGTGGGCCAGATTAACCATTTTGGTCAATTCAGGATGTGTTCTGTTTTGTAGAAAAATATAATTTATGTGTACCTCCTCACCTAAAGTTATATTAATATCAGGTGTGGGCTTAGGTATGGACGGTTTGTTTAAATCTTTTATCTTAGCCAGGCCAAGACAAGATGTCTGTTGAACAGTTTCATTTAAGAACAGTATTTGTTCTGGGAAGATGCAGGCTCTGAACAATGCTTCTAAACCTTGTACCTGCCAGTCTGTTTGTGCCCCAAACAGTTTTTGTCTCAAAGTTGTTTTTCCAAAAGTCAAAGCCTAAGGTGGACAATTGAGCATAAAAGGCCGCAGAATAAATTTGTTTAGTATTTGTCAACATACTTTTCATGCCTGTTTTATTCATATTTGTAAAGTCAAAATTTTCTGGGTTTGTAACATTAAAACCTGTAAAATATGGAAATGTTTTAATAAATGTTTTAGAACTACCTTTTGGAGGTGTTGGGCAATGTTCCCATTGATTATAAGTTGATATGTTTGTATAGTCAGATGCTACTTCATTGTAGACAGAAGTTTCTTGGCAAACTGTTATTTGGGTTTCAAGAGGCACAAGTTCCATGCCTTTGTTGCATTTCCTTCTTTTCTTACTTTAGAATCTTCAAAGGTGATGAGTCTTTCAGTTTGAACCTCTTAGATCCGCTGACTACATCCTCCTCGGGGACCTCAACTTCCACCTGGAGAACAACAACGACCGCAACACCACCACCCTGCTGGACAACCTCGCCAACCTCGGTCTCAAGCAGCTGGTGACCACCCCCACCCACTACGCCGGACACCTTCTCGACCCCGTGTTCTCATCCAGCAAGGACATCGCCTTCAGCCACACCACCGGACTCCACTGGACGGACCACAGCTGCGTTCACTTCAGCTTCAGAAGGACCACGATCCACCACCACCAGCAACAGGTTGCACGCAGAAGCTGGAACAAGATCACAACCGACCAGCTCGTGACGTCCCTGAGCATGAACCCTCCCACCAGCGCAACGAACCCAAGCCAGGCGGCCACCAACCTCGCAAAGTTTATCAGCAACTGCACAGACGACCTCGCCTCTTTGAAGACCCCGCCTAGCAGACCCAGCAGCAAGAAAGCCCCATGGTTCACCGACGAACTCAAGAGCTCCAAGAAGAACTGCCGAGCCCTCGAGAAAGCCTGGCGCAGAGACCCAACACCGAACAACATGACTGCCCTCAAGCTCGCCACCCAAAAACACCACCAACTGATCCACGCCACCAAGAAGACTGCATTCAAGGAACGACTGGACAACAACGCCCACAACAGCAAGGAACTCTTCAACATCGTTAAAGAGCTCTCCAACCCCAACGCCCGAAACAACGACATCACCCCTTCACAAGACCTCTGCAACTCCCTCGCCTCCTACTTCCACAATAAGATCGCGGACATACACAACAGCTTCAGCACTCAACCGACGCACTCCACGACTGAACCACTGCCCCCCACCACCACCTTCCGCGCCTGGACCCCGATCAGCACCGAAGACACCATCCGCACGATGAACTCCATCCACTCCGTATCTCCGACCGACCCCTGCCCTCACCACGTCTTCAACAAGGCCGACGCTGTCATCGCACCCCACCTGCGGGACATCATCAACACCTCCTTCGACACCGCTACCTTCCCGGAGAGCTGGAAGCACGCCAAACTCAGTGCTCTACTAAAGAAGCCATCAGCCGACCCCACTGACTTCAAAAATTACCGCCCCATCTCGCTGCTCCCGTTTCCTGCAAAAGTCATCGAGAAGACCATCAACAAGTAGCTGGCCGCCTTCCTCGAGACGAACGGATCCCTCGACCTCTCGCAGTCTGGCTTCCGGGCCAACCACAGCACCGAGACCGCCCTGATCGCAGCCACCGATGACATCTGAGCCCTGCTCGACAACGGAGAAACAGCGGCCCTCATCCTCCTAGACCTCTCCGCGGCCTTCGACACTGTCTGCCACCGTACCCTAGTGCAGCGCCTCAGCAACGTCGGAATCCAGGAGAAGGCACTGGAATGGATCATCTCGTTCCTCGCCGGAAGGACACAGAGAGTCCGCCTCCCCCCGTTCAGATCAGAAGCCACCGAAGTCATCTGCGGCGTTCCTCAAGGCTCCTCGCTCAGCCCTACCCTCTTCAACATCTACATGCCAACACAACCTCAACATCATCTCCTACGCCGACGACACCCAGCTGATCCTCTCCCTCACCAACGACCCGCCTGAAACTGAACTCGGACAAGACGGAAGTCCTCATCCTGGGATCCTCACCCTGCGCCTGGGACGACTCCTAGTGGCCCCCCGCCTTGGGCAGCGCACCCAAACCAACAGACCACGCACGCAACCTGGGCTTCATCCTGGACTCTTCCCTCTCCATGACCAGACAAGTCAACGCCGTCTCCTCGTCGTGCTTCAACATCCTGTGCATGCTACGTAAGATCTTCCGGTGGATCCCCACCGAGACCAGGAAGACGGTCACCCAGGCCCTCGTCACCAGCCGTCTGGACTACGGCAACTCACTCTACGCCAGAACCACTGCCAAACTCCAGAAGAGACTCCAACGGATTCAGAACGCCTCAGCACGACTCATCCTGGACATCCCCCGTCGCAGCCACATCTCCGGACACCTGAGAGATCTGCACTGGCTCCCGGTCAACAAGAGAATCACCTTCCGTCTCCTCACCCACGCACACAAAGCCCCACACAACCAAGGCCCAGGATACCTCAACACCCGCCTCAACTTCTACGCTCCCACACGCCAACTTCGATCGACCGGCCACGCCCCGCCGCCATCCCCCGCATCCGAAGAGCCACCACAGGAGGAAGGTCCTTCTCCTACCTGGCCGCCAAGACTTGGAACTCCCTCCCGACCCACCTCCGCCTGACCCAGGACCACCTTGCCTTCAGGAAGCAACTCAAGACCTTGCTGTTCGAGCAGTAGCGGACCCCCCCCCTCCCCTAGCGCCTTGAGACCCTCTGGGTGAGTAGTGCGCTATATAAATGCTTTGATTGATTGATTGATTAGTAGCAAGATTTGGTTGTCTGCTACATCTTGGGAACCCACTGGGCCTACTACTTATTATCGACCACATGGTGTGGGTTTACCAGGTTAATTGACACAGACCGGTTCTCCTTTTTTCCAGCAAGGGGCGGCAGTAGCACTGTTCTTGATCCGTGGATTGCTAGTACAGGTACTGGTTTTCTGTAAGAAGTCCCAAATTCATTCTTGTCCTCTATTTTCTCCCTGACCAGATCCCCAATCTTTGGAATCCAGACAGGTCTTGCTGGGACAGGTGGTTTTTCTTCAGTGGTCGTTGGCTTTTCACTGGTGTTGCTTAGACTGTAAAAAAGCCAAACGATCTTTGATATCAAATGGTTTTTGTTCCACCACTGAAGTGTGACGATCGAGATCTTCAACCAACATTCTAGTACCAAAAAGAATTTAATCTGGAGTGATTTCACCCAGAGAATTTCTTGGCAGGTTATTAAGACTACGTTGGACATTTATTAGATGTTTGACCCACCCATCACCCGAACCTAATACCCTAGCTGTTATAGATTGCTTTATGTCGCGTTTTTTTTCTCTCCACAACCGAATTTCCCTCAGGATGGGATGAACTTGAAAATCGCAATGCAACGCCCGAGCTGGCCATGGACCTCCTTGTATGCCCTAGAGCTAAAAGCAGGACCCTGGTCAGAATGTAGCGTGCCGATTGCGTATGTGCCGATAAAGACTCGCAAATCTTGTATAACAGTTCGAGCATCAGCAGCGCGATGAGGCTTCATCCAAATGAATCTTGAGCATGAATCCACTGCGACCATGATATATTTATAGTTGCCATCCCTTTGTAAGGGACCACAGTGGTCCAGGTAAACACACGCTAGCGGTTTATCTGAAATCAGAAGGGGTGTCTGCCTCGGGCGTTTCACTGTTGAAACTTTCATTTTCTGGCAGATTTCACATTCCAAAACATAGTTTCTGGTTTGTTTCCTCATGCGTGGCCACCAGTATCGCTGTTTTAATAATGAAACTGTGGCGGAAACACCTGCGTGTGCAGAGGCAAGCCTTTCATGTGCTGCTAAGATTAGTCATAACCTGTGTTCCAAGTTTGGGATTGCTCTATCCCCCACTCCAATGATTCGAGCAAACAGAACATTATTTGGATCAGTTATATATGAGTACTTGAGTGTATAGCCTTTTGGTAGTGTTTTACCACTATCTTTTATTGAATCAGTGACTGCTTGCATTATTTTGCTGTCTATTTTCGTTTTTGAACGAGTAATTGCAGCTACGGAAGCCGTTTGCACAGCTGCCTTCGCGGCTTCATCAGCCAATGAATTCCCTTCAAAGTGAACGCCATCACGCTGATGACTCAGTGTATGGATCATGTGAGTCTTTTGTAGTTCTTTCTGCAATAGAAGTACTTGTTCCCAAAGCATTTTATGCTTGATTGTGCCACCTTTTGCGTCTTTAAAACCATTTTGAACCCAGTTCTGCAGATATTCATTGGAAGACTGGACGCAGTAATACGAATCGCACACTATAAGTGTGGCGAATTCGTGATCTGTATTTTCAAGCGCCATCTTGAAAGCCTGTAGTTCAGCTCGTTGACCTGTACAGTCTCCTAGAGATTGAGTTTTTGTGACCACAGGTCGGAATTTACCATCGCGCCAGCAACCTTTAACAATCGCGCATGCTGCACTATAAGCTTGTTTACCCCCAATTGCGGGCTGTGCTGATCCGTCTGTATATATTATACAGCCGTAATGTTCTAGAGGTAGAATTTCAGTAGGCAGAGGACATTCTTGCTCGTATTGGAGAAATTCTTGTGTTTTCAAATAAGACTCAAAAACGTATTCAACGTCTGTTGGAGCAAGAGAATTAACCCATTGTATCCATCTCGGATGTAGAGCTTTCGCATTTGGAATGCTTGCTTTCGTAACTGCCTCTAAGGCAGGTACAGGTATAACGACTTTAATGCGTTTAAACTGTGCGAGGGCTCTCTCCTTTGCTTCCGCAGTTTGAACCGCTGTCAGAATTTTTTCTGTTGAAGTGAATTTTATTTCAGCTTGTGTGTACAAGTTTTACTTGTAAGCTATTGGTACCTATTCACCTTCAATAAAGGTTAGGTATGTGAATCCGCATCTCCCTGGGATGATTCGGATTACAAGGTTGCGTACATTGTTGTGTGTTTGTAAGTGTGTTGTTACCAACATGTCTGTTTGTACTGAACGCAACATTTCTGTGTGTTTTTGAGTCCAATTAGTAGGTTTGAAATCAGGTTTGATTAGTTCATAGAGAGGTTTAACCCTTTCTGCGTAATTCAGAATGTAAGTTCTTCCGAAGTTTAGGAATCCTAGAATTGACTACGTTTTTCAGTGTTTTTGGAGGTTGGAGCAGCACACATTTTTCTAAAGTTGGCTGCTAGGCTTTTGCCTTCACTTGAAAGTTTGTATCCCAAGAATAGGACGTTGAGGTAGGCAATTAAGATTATTTTTAAAAGTTGAATTTATACCCTTCAGAGGCGAATCCAAGTATTATGGTGTTCACCCTGTTCAAGTGCCTGTCCAAATCATCATCTGTAAGATAGATGTCATCAACATAAGATAATGCCTCATCATCATACGTTTGTAGTAACTCTGTTACTCTGGCTGAAATAGCCCTGGACTATTCTTGAATCCTTGGGGGAGGCGGCAAAATTGACCCTGTGTCCCCATTATTGAGAAAGCAGTCAAATACCTAATTTTTGGTGCGATATTTTGATAGAGGAAACCGTTTGAAATGTCTAATGTTGTTTTATATTTTTTGCAAACAATGTTATTCATCAGTGCAGCACTGTGTGCATTTTGTACTGCAAAAGTTTTGCAACCAGAATTTAAATGTCTGTAAACCAAATCTAGACGATATGATTTGTCTGGTTTGTCTGGTTTGGAGACAGGAAACAAAGGATTGTTCATGGGCGAGGTGCATGTTTCGATCATCCCCTGGTATTCAAGCTGATCTAAGATCTCCCTGACTTGTTTTTTAGCTTCCTGCTTTACTGGGTACTACCTCTGGGCAGTAAGTTGATTTTTTAACTGGATTTTATGGTGAGGAGAGTCCTCATCCCATACCATATGATTTGTATATAATGCTGGAGCCTGGGCCACAGCCCATTTTCTGGCATAGGTGTATTTTTTATGAATAGGAATATGGTTTGAGAAGGCTGGCATAATGATTTCTTCGCCATGTGGGCACTCCCTGACAAATTCAGGTGGCTAGTCTTTTTCAGCCAGAAGGATGTCATAACCCTTAGATTGTTTTTCCCAAAAGAGTGCTGTTAGAACTGGCTATTTCTGGTTGGCTAAGTCTGATGCCAAAGCCAGGCAGAAACCACTATTCTAGTCAGGACAAGGGAGTCACACGCCAAGATAACCCCTGCTCACCCCCTTGGTAGCTTGGCACGAGCAGACAGGCTTATCCCGGAGGCAATGTGTAAAGCATTTGCGCATGCACACAACAGCAACAACATCCTCGGCACACCACAAAACAGCAACAATATCCTCGGCACACCACAAAAGGAACTCCACACAAGGTTATATAAAAATAACTTTTGTATTGTCAAAACACATCAGATAGTAATCACACAATATACATTGTGCCAACTGGCACAGGCAATATTCACATGGGATTATTTACATCAAGACAGGACCACGTGGGCCACTGTCAGAATCAGCACTTAGTAGAAATAGCACTTCTAGAACTTAGAATAAGTGTAGTACAAAATAACAATAAAAGATCACAACCAGTAACCACTGGTAACAGGTAGGTACACACCACGCAATACTAATACCATAGGCCTAGATCACGCATGGACACATAACCTTTCTAGTATAAACTATACTAGGTAAAGCCAACTTCTAAGCATAAGCACCTTTAGAAGTATCACATAAGCATAAAGGCAACGCACATTACGCATAACTCACATTTGGGCCTAACCGGTAAAAATACAGTAGGCAATCTCTCACTAGTCTAAACACATTAGACTCTCCCCCTAAGCATAACTCACATTTAGAGGCGTGACTCACAGTGAAGTAAACTCTCACTAACATAAACCTACACAGGTAAAGTAACCTCACAATCACAGTCACATTGCGCAAAAGTCACATTAGACAATTACCATTATAAACATAGCAAAATCACATTGCGCAGAAATCACATACCAGCCCCCCTGGCCAACTGGCCATCTCAAGAAGGACTCAAGTGCCCTGTGTCCAGAATGTCAGGGCGCGCTGCCAATGCAGCGCCAGTCAGGGGTGCGCCACAGGCACAAACCTAAACATTGCAGCTGCCCACTACTTGCTGGGCAGCTGAGAACAATCCCAAGGGC
Organism: Lissotriton vulgaris; assembly: GCF_964263255.1. NCBI lineage: Eukaryota > Metazoa > Chordata > Amphibia > Caudata > Salamandridae > Lissotriton > Lissotriton vulgaris. The sequence goes on from NC_141687.1 coordinate 463,260,769, forward strand.
CTAAACACTGCAGCTGGCACTAAGTGCTGCGCAGCTGTGGAAGGCCTGGCACCACTGTGCCATCTCTGTCCCTCCTAGGAACTTTCACTCAAATTGCTCCTAAACGGTGCAGCTGCCCACTAATTGCTGGGCAGCTGTGAAGCAGAACTGCGACAGGGCTCTCACTAGCCCCCAGGGACCAAAACTGCGCCAACTGGGAGCCTTCTAGGTTCTGCACACACTACATGGGCCCTCTGGAGCACTCTGGCTCCTCAACAACATAATGCCCCCAAGTCCATCGTGGGGACTCTACAATCACTGTGGGCCTTGGAGCACCCTGGCTCCTAAAACGAATCTGCGCCATCTGTTGGAGCCGCCCTCAAATCAGCTTTGTAGCCCGCAGGCTCTAGAGACAATGCGGGATCGTTGAAGCCCCCCCTCGGGGGCTCGAGATCACGGAAATGGCCCCCTGAGCCTCTTGTGGGCTCTAAACACAAATGCGCTTGGTCATTGGAGCCTCTCTGGCTCTGGCTAAAGATAATGCCCCAAAGTTGGAGTCCCCCACTGGGGACTCTGAAAACAACGCAATGCCGCCTCGAGCCTCTCTGGCTCTAATGAACAAAAATGCCCTCAGCACTGGGGGGCGTGCACCACTGGGGGGAGCGGGCACCGGCAATGTACCCCAACACCCCCCCCCCATCTCCTATACTGCACCGGACCTTGCACAACGTTGGAGCAGTCCCCTGCAATTCGGGGCTGCTTTGGCAAAGGGTACGGGCACTGCCTCCCGCCATCCCCACTCACTGAACTGCAGACCTCCTCCTCGTTCCAGTCACCAGCACACGAAGGGCTCCTCTTCCCTCACAGGATCCTCGCTGGGACGTCATTACGCTGCCTCCTCTTCTCTCGGCACATCGGCCCAGACTTCACCGGACACCGCGGGGCTCCCTCAGCACAGGGGAGCCTCGCAACATGCCGCAACACTCTTCCTCTGGTTGCGACGGGGGCAGCCAGCATCTCCAGGCACATCTCCGGTCTCCCTCCTTCGCATGGGAGACCGGCAACGTAGCGAAGGCTTCTCCCAGGCAGGGGGAAGCAGAAGTTGCCTCATTCAGGCACCGCCCACGTCTTCCCTGAATTCACCTGGGTTCCTGCCTCGGAGGGCCGCCAATGGCAGCGCGGCCCCGAGCAGGGAGGCGGGCACAGCGTCTCCTCTGTAATCCCCAGGGCCGGCGGTGAATTCCTGGCACACAGCACTCCTAAGCGCTTTCGGAAAATAAAGCGCTCCCAGCGCTAGAGGACCAACCAGGCCCAAGTAGAATAAAGCACTCCTAGCGCTAGAGGACCAAATAAAGCGCTTCCAAGCGCTGTAGGAAATTAAAAGCGCCCCCAGGCGCTAGAGACACACCAGGCCAGGGAAGGTCTTCTGGGCCCAAGCAGCAGCACGCCCCTGGCAGGATTCAAGTTAAGAACAAGAACATTTGACAAGAGGTCACAGCCTCCTTTTATACAGAGAAATCCTTTGTCTAAAGGTGAAGGGTGGGGGAAGAACCAGTCGCAGCTGGTCTGGGAGCACCCTTGATATGCTCACCCCCTCACTCTATTCACTGGCAGGGCTAGGAACATTAGACGCACCACAGGGGGCGGAGCCAGCATTGTGGAGGGAAAACCCAGCCCTATTCAGGTCCCAGGTATACCCCTCCCTCACATCAGCATGCTAATCACTCCACTCACCACTGGGGAAGACCCACCCAGACTCTTGGTGCCAGGCTCACCAGCCAGCTCCAGCCAATCACACGCCAGACACAAATTATACAAACATGCCAACTTCTAGAAGTGGCACTTCGGCACTAGACACATTCATGCCGCATACATCATTGCGCAGCATTCAATCTCATGAGTTCGCACATACCAAACTCGACCCTGCACTCCCCACACATCAGGAACTACCATGGTCATACATATTCCTCATGCATTCCTATGGGAGGGCTGGTCACTCTCACCACACACACAGAGAGCTCACGCACTTTACACTGTACCACAGTGAAAAAGTGCGCAGAGGCCAAAAATCACCAACATCAGGTCACAGAAACAGGCTAGGAAAAAGCAAAAAAGTTTCGGAGTGAACCTGCCAAAAAGGGCCAGGTCCAACAAGTGCTTTTATTTTTCTGGTTATGTCCCCCTCTATCCGGAGTGTTACTTCATATAACTTATGGGATTCACTAACCCTGGGGTTGGCAGTTTCAACCTGAATGCATTAATTCAGATCCACTGTCCACAGATGATCTTTCAGGATCCTGTGAGCTATGGTGACCTCTGCTGCGCTGTCCAGCATTGTCTGGGCCCACTCCCCATTCTTGAGTTGTGTCCTCAAGATCCTCAGCATTTCTGATTTTAATCTTGCTACCTTCTTTTTTGTAGAATTGAGTTTTCTTATTTTTGGAACGTGTTAATCGTCTTTGGACTTCACACATTCTTCTTTGTTTTCTGATCGTCCTCTTCTTTTGGATTTCTGCAAGGAAGTCTGAAAGGTACAGGAGGATCATGTATCAGTATCTTGATATCTATCAGATTTACTTAAATTATCCCTATTTCTAAGGTTATACCTCTTTTCAGAGTGCTCCTTTTGAGGAGATCTACCTCTGGACTGAGAGCGCTTCATTTAGGAAGTGATTGTCTACTATTTAACCATTTCTTTTTAGGAGTAGTTTTTTTTCAGGATTTTCTGTTAATTCGGGCTTTACAGGTTTCCCTCCCAAACTATCTCTTCCTAGTTCTTCATAGGATTTTTCAATAATTCTGGCAAGTTCATACGGTTGCTCAGTAATATCGAGTTCTTTTAATTTTTGGCGGATTGCCACGATGCTGCTTCACCTTTAATGTTAGCTAATAGAATAGCTGAGACTTGTTTGAAATCTTTTAGTAATTTCATACCAAGATTCAATGCTGGTTCTGGACGTATTCATTTTGAATCTGTCTCAGAACATCTGGTATTACCGCCATAGGCGGGACACCATGTGTTTTGTGTAGATTGAAGCAAAGAGAGTACCCCAAGTGTCACAGTCCTCCACGTGTGGTGCTATCCCCATTGGTAAACAGATTATTAGAATCCTGTGTTTCTCATGAGGTGTACTATCAGGAAATACTGCCTCTATTTGAGTAATTTTCTGGTCTAACTAGAATGGAATTTGTTATCTTTTTGCGGGCAACTTACCGATGACTGACTGTATAGTCTGTGGTGTGATTTTGTTTGTGTTCCACCGATGAGGGGTGTCCGCATGACATATTGTACCAATAGTCTATGTATTTTAATTAATTGTTTTTGCTGAGCTAACAGTTCTACATCTGTCATTCTCTCAATGTAAGGATGTGGTGTATAGCTGGCTAGTACTGGCCATGTTGCTCCTGGTCTACCTAGTGAACCGAGCCTGGTAATGTGATTTTGATGTTGCAGGGTGCCTTTAAACCAGAGCTGATGCTCTTGGTAAGTTAGTGTAATTTCAATGTCCTCGAAAGGAACGTATTCCGCTGGATGTTCCTCTATCTTATAGAAGTGGAACACATGTGTTGTTGGATTTGCTTGTAGAAAGACAATCCATGAATAGAATACCTCTGTCTGCCTATATTCATGTGCCTCTATGACAAATATGACTCTACCACCTCTTGCTGATAGGCTATTTTCCATAAGGTTTATAGCTATGGTTTTCCTTACGCTTTCCGGGATGATTATAGCTTCCGCATCATCATGTTGGAAACCTGTAGTGTCAAAACCTGGTTGGTTTGCATTTACTGCAGTTCCACTGCCCCCGAGATTGTCTTCGTCTGACATTTTGTATAAGAAGTTTGCAGAGCAAGTTTCAATGAAATATAGTTAAGGTGCACAATATTTTGGAACACTGTATCCTTCAATGTTGAACAAAACCAAAACTAATACATAGGATTTTTCGTCCTGCTCAGTTTATGGTGGATATTTTATCCTTTAACCCACTCCAGACGTCTATTGGAGTATTTACGGGAGAAAGGGGTCTCTGTGAAAAGCACGACTGAGTTACTCTAGTATCTAGCGTTAAATTAGTGCATTACCAAAAGTTGGGTGCCATGTAGTGTAGTTCTTATATTCCCAATAGGCTCTGCGCATTGGAATAATATATCCTATAGGTTAGACCTAGGACTGAGGTCTACTAGCTCTCTATCAAATATATTAGACTTAATTGTGAGTGCCAGGTAGCTCACTAGAAACTTTCTCCAATTCACAAGAAGGGATTAGTCTCTGACAACCGCACAAACATGACAACTTTGTTTCCCCAAGATAAATCTGATCTTCAGAGTTGTGGAAACAATAGATAGATATTTCACTCAGTGCATGCTTTGTTTCAGCAGAGGTGCAGAGAAATAGATAGACAGGCGTTTTCAATAAAAAGGTTTTATTGAACAGTCTTCTTTCTCAGGCATAAGAAATGAACTGCTGCAATCGTAAAACTGGTTGTAAAATATAATGCTTACATAATAAAGAGTAGAATAAAATAATACTGTAAGAGCATTGTATGGTTCCTAAACCATAGATAAATAAATACATAAATAACAGAGTCTGAAAGTACTCAACTGGTGCTTCTAAAATACGCCTACCCCGATGTACCTAACCTAAGCTTAGTATGAGGGAAGAAGTAAGTGAGGTGTAGAATAAATAGATTATTCTTTTGCCAAGAATCTATCCAAGATTTCTCTTGGGGTCTACTCAGCTCCGTACCTTAGTTTGGAATGAAGAAGGGCAGGCTCAGGAATCAATTTCCCAACAACCTGCAAGGGTAGCTTGGAAACACTGGAGCTGTATTTCTCGGCAGGAGAAAAGACAGCGTCTCTCTCAGTGCGTCTGTTGGAGGGTCAGCTTCCTTCGGCACTTGGTGTAGCAGGATGCGTCGGGCAAGTAGATAGTTGAACTGCTCCAAACCACTGTGTGTTTGCTAAGGCAAGTGTGGGCATATTTATACCTTGAAGTTGCCGAGTTTGATGTAAAGGTAGACATAATAACGTCATTAAAGACTCTCAGTTCTTTGAAAACTCCATAAGTTCTTGGACAAGTCAGTTCTCGAGCAAGGGAAAGTCCCTAGCTGCTGAAGCCGAGGTTTCCAAGAAATCATTGTAGATTTTCAGAACTATTGCAAGTAGCCCTGCCGATTTTTGGACTGCATGAGCTACGACTAAGTATGGTTATCATTCTTATGCCTATATATGGACATAGTGATATATACCTATATAAGGGCATGATTCGGTAAATTTACCATGGTGTCCTAAAATGGTTCACAACAGCAGGGGAGCAGCGGCGGGAACGGGGCGGTATGGGTACAGAAAAAAAAAGGGAGGAGGAGTGACGAAACGCAGAGGGGCAATACAATTAAGCAAGACAAATAAGCAAAACACACAGAGGTACAGAAAATAAATAAAAGTACAGACTCAATATAATGAAACAAACCAGGCAACAGGGATCAGGGGCACGGAGACCAGCAGGCACAGCAGCTGCGAACTCGCGGCAGTGGCTGCAACGTGGGAGGAAGGCACAGACGGACAGGTGGTGCTGTGCGGCTCGAGGAGCGACTTGGCCTGCAAGCAGGGTCAAGGGTCGCTCTCACTGCAGCGCAGCGGCCGCCATTTAGGGTGAGGGGAGGAGTAGCTGGGAGGCGGGACTGGGGAGTGGGGTGACGAATGGGCGAGCGAGGGGGCGGGCCGCAGAGGAGCAGCAGCAGGATCGGGCGGTATGGGTACAGAAGAAAAAGGGGGGGGAGTGACGAAACGCAGAGGGGCAATACAATTAAGCAAGACAAATAAGCAAAATACACAGGGGTACAGAAAATAAATAAAAGTACAGACACAATATAATGCAGGCCGACCGACACGTCCCAGCAGGGGACATAAATAAGAGGGCGGCCACCGTAGTGCCACAAGATGGCACACGGGGCAGCCCAGCTCTTTGAGACCCCGGAGTGTCCCGCGCGTCACTTCCGGCCTTGGGTGGGCGGGGGAGAGTATATATTCCTCCCCCGCCCACCGAGCGGCCATTTTGTCCACTGTCCCCTCACCCTGATGCCGTTTGGTGTGCCTCTGTTCTCTCCGTACAGAGGCCTGGTCTGGCGTCGGTGGTTTGTTGTTTCTCCGGTCGCCGGCTGGCGTCTCTCGTGGTGAGTCTTCCCATCTCGGGGTGAGGGTTCTTTTTTTTTTTCACTGCTTTCCCAACATAGACAGTATGTTAGACGTATTTGCCCCTTGGTGCCCGCTCACCCCCCGACCCCCATTTACACAGTGGGGCGCAGCAGAATTCAGGCGGCCTGTACATGGGCGCGGAGGTGAAGATGTTAAGAGGCTATTTTTCTAGCGCTCCGGTTTGGGATAGCACTCCACCCCTCGAGCCCCCCCCTGCGGGGGTGGGTGGGCACCTTCTTCTAGTGTGTTGGACATGCCTCTAGAAAGGCCGGGGGGAAAGCCTTTTGCAGCGGAGGGCTGTGTTCATTTTTGGGACGTGTGTTTTCAGTCGCGCTGGCCTGCCTGGGGGTATGTGGGGCTGTGCGGAGCCAGCAGTCAGAGATGCTTGGAATTGACCCAGGTGTTACTCCGACATCTGCCGTGCGGTTTCTTCACTCAGCCTTATGCATCCCGGGGCTTGTATTTGTGGGTGTCTGCGACACCGGGCCTTGTTTTCTCACGTGTAAGATGTGGCTCAAACGGTAGGGAGGCCGACTTTTGGATTGGGGAGCCTGGTTCCATCTGGCAGGAGGTCGGTCAGGCGGTGTTCCTATACATGAGTATCCCCCTGTCTCATGCTGCTAGTGGTCATGTTCACCGCTGTGGTAACTTTTCACCCCGTACAAAAGAATCACAGAAACCTGTGGTATGGGGAGCACTATTCACTCATTCACGATTACGTGTTGGGTTTATTCATTTGTTTTATCTACATATCTTTCATCAATTTAAAACATTATGATCCAAAGAAATTAATCAACGTAGAATGTTCGCAAACTGTGTCAACAATCATACAGATCGGACTGAGAACATGAAGAAACACCAAAATAAATTCTTCAAATAGTGTTTTGTATTTCCTTTCTTCAAGATATTTTTATTCTTATTCTTCTTTTTCATCAAGTGAAAGTTTTGGTTCCATCAAACATCTTATGAAGCCATGTCCCAATGCATTTCGGTATGCACCTTCTTCAGGGGAATGTGCTACAAATAACATAAAGGTCTATCACATGTGTATCAAAGTAAATATTTACAGTTTTTTACAACATCTTGTTCTCATGCACAGAAACCAGAAGATCTCATGAATTGTAACTGCTTAACATATACGATAAAAATCATGCTCAACAAAGTTCACCTGCCACCAGTCAATCTCAAACATGGTGTGCAACCAATAATACCATCCCTTGCTTCTCACTACATGCAAGTGTGAACAAACGTGAACACCAAATAAACAAAACCACGTGTACCGCCTACTAATCCAAACTCAAAAAATCCAAAAGTCAAGAAGTGTCACAAACGTGCACTCTTACCTTCACTTACGGCATTCAAAAATGAAATTTCGAACTATCTTTTGTCTAAAAGATAACAACAACATCACAAGCCTTACTGTACTGTCCCCGATTATAGATGTGTATATTACCTAACAACACATTACCACAATGGCCACAGTTGTGGCACTTCATCATGCCTTTCTGTCCTAGATCCACTTTTTCCAACTTGCCACCTTTCAAGATTTCTTTTATGTTCCTTGATCTTGAATGTGCAAACAGAGGTTTGTCTGGAAATATCTGTCTAAAATCAGGTTCCTGCTCAATTATTTCCCATCTCTTCATGATAGACTTCTTTATTGCCTGTGAGGCTGTGGAGAATTTTAATACATAGACTTCTCTCCTGTTTTTGTTTCTTTCTTTCTTTTCTAACATAGTGGATCTTGACATTGTTCTAACTTTGTGAGAAGTCTATGTATTAACCACTTGGATGCTAGGCGTTTTCCCGCTGTGTGCTGGAAAATGCCATTTTAGTGGCACCATGACGAGCTCAGCTCGTCATCAGCACACGACCCCTGTGGGTGATGACGAGCTGAGCTCGTCATCAGCATCGAAGGGGTTAAAAACTGTGGCCATTGTGGTAATGTGTTGTTAGGTAATACCTTTGCGCACCCACACACAGGTAGAAAGATAACCCTGAAACATACATCAGATTGTAATTCAAGTGGTCTAATATATGCGATTAAGTGTCCATGTGGACTTGTTTATGTTGGACGCACTGCAAGGAAGGTGAAGGTTCGGATGACCGAACACAAGAGCATGATACGCACAAAAAACATGAAATCATGTTTGGCTGTACATTGGCATGAGAGGGGACATACGATACCTCAACTAAAATACACTGTGCTAGAGAGATTGGTGGATAAACCACATGTTGATACAATGAAATTGTTGGCGCAAAGAGAGACATACTGGATTAAGTCCCTTAGGACGCTGACCCCCTATGGGCTAAATGATAAGATTGAAATGATTTATTTCTTGTAAACTAGTATTGCAATTTGATTACTGCTTATTTGTATTTTTGCAAATTCAACATTTTTTCATGTATCTGTTTATATTTATTATGTGTCATCCATGCTCAATAAATCTCACACACAATACCAGACCACACATGCAACAGGCACTGGTCATGTTTTTTTAGGCTGGGACCATATCATTTCATTTTATTTCATTTAGGAAGAGAGTCCCTTGTTTATCTTTGCCGAGTTAAGGAACGTAACCGCCATTTTAGTTGAGGATGAAATAGCGCGTAGTCCGTTTTCTATGTTCAGCATGTCACACGCCGGGCATCGGCGTTTTCAAGACGGCTTTGGTTGAACGGAGAAAGATACACGAAGGAATTCCAGCGTTATGCAGCACACTCGTAGCGAGAGGTGAGGCAGTATTCATGATTTTTTAGAACAATCCTGATGAAATACTGAATTCAAATATTTAGGAGTCCTCCTGTTTCTATATTTTAGAGCAAGGACAAGAGTTTATTAGAACACAGCTATAAGGATTAAGACGTGGGTTCCACAAGATCGAGTGAGTACTGGTTGATTTTCGACAGCCTGATTACACATCTATAATCGGGGACAGTACAGTAAGGCTTGTGATGTTGTTGTTATCTTTTAGAGAAAAGATAGTTCGGAATTTCATTTTTGAATGCCGTGAGTGTTCAGTTCAAATTCTTTTATTCGGTTAGACAATTTGTTAACCATAAAAAGTACATCATGATTTTTAAAACATATTCACATAAAAAAACATGTTAATGTTATTACAGTATTATAATACAATTTAAAAAGCCTAAAACATTACGAAAAGAAGAAACAGAAGGGAAAATACACTTTCAATCAGCTACATAGTACAAAATTTCATGGTTTTAAGTCTTCATTCCTTATTGCTTTACGAATTATTAAACATGATTTCAAATACATGGCTAAATTCTTTGCCGCATATTGTGAATCTAGCTGTTGCAATGCAAGAAGCGCTGGTCGGCAGGTCCTCAGCCCCATCTGACGCAACACAGGCAAAACCCAGCGTTTGCGAGGTATGGCGTAGAAATGACAGAAAAAGACTACATGCATAGTGGTTTGGGACGAGACCTTGTCGCATGGGCATTTCTCCAAGTCATGAGACCGGTTTAATGGGTTTGGGAAAGTTACCAATCGGAAAAACAAATTAAAACGAAACCTGGTTAGTAGGTATTTTTCGTGGTTGGACAAATAATAAGTGAGATAAGGCTGTATACCTGGTGACACTTGGACCATCATGATGTGAGCATTTGATTGCTTGGGTACTTCGCCGCTCAAACGAAGTTCCCTGAGATGGTTAAGACAATGGCACTTAAGGGTTTTTCTGCTTAGCTCCCTGATTAGTGATGGCTCTATTACATATTGGTTAAGATCCAAATCTTTCAAAAAGTTAACAACATATGCCAACCATGGGATCTTTTTCCAGGAGGTCAGCCCCAAACAATCCGAAATCAGGGCACGAGTGAGGTGACATTCAGGCTTAGACCAGATACGGTGCCATAGTAGCATTGGTTGACATTTGATGTAATCAGCTAAATAGTCAATCCCAAGCTCAATGTGGCATCCGTATGTGGGGGCGCTCTGAGGGAGGGCCAGCAGATATTTTACAAAGCCGTTTTGGATTTTTTGGAGTTCAGCCGTGTTTACATAACCCCATACACCGGCCCCGTATGTAGCAATGCTCTGGCATTTGGCTTGGTGGATTTTGAGTAGTACAGGGCGGGATGGCTTACCCATTTTTCTGGAAAATGAGACAAGGGCAGAGGTAGCACGTTGGTAAAGCAGTTTTCTAGTTACCAATTCCCTTTTCCACGTTAGCTGGTCATCTATTAGGATACCCAAGTAAGGGTATTCCCTAACTCGTTCTAGTTTTGATTGCTCGATGGAGAGATGCTTGGAGCTTTTCACCTTGGGCCCTGTTTGCATGACAAAGGTCTTGGTCTTATTCACCTTTAGCCCAAGTGAGAGCATATAGTTACAATATTTGTCCAATTGTTTCTGCAACTGTACCAGGGATCTAGCGAAGATAACTGAATCATCAGCATAAAGCAATGCTGGGATAGGGCGGTGGTTAATGGTAGGTAAATCCTGGCTCCCTTCAAGCATGGCTGCTTCCAAACCATTGGTGTATAAATTAAACAGGAAGGGAGCCAGGACACGGCCCTGCCTAACTCCACGAGTTATTTGAAAAGAAGATGTTAATTTGCCACCTGTTCCAAACCTTACGCAAGCCGAAGCTTCAGAGTAAAGCTCGCGCAAAAATTTGATTAGCGGCGGATCGACCCCCAACTCCTCCAGGATAGACCATAGCTTGGCGTGAATTACACAGTCAAACGCCGCACTAAGGTCGACGTAAACCATGAAGGGGTTACCCCGTTTGACACCCACATACTTTCCTATTAGAAGTGTCAAATTTAAGGCCTGTTCTACGGTACCCAGTCCCTCCCGGAATCCATACTGGAGGTCGGTAAAGATGTTATTTTCTGCCGCCCAATCCTGCAGACGGTCAAGAATTAGGCGGCCCGCGACTTTACCCAGTGAATCCAGGAGGGAAATGGGCCTGTAGCAGGCAGGGTTATTTCTATCCCCTTTTTTAAAAATAGGAAGGAGTATGGAGGAGGACCAGGAATCCAGAAGGCCAGTGCTTAACACAGCCGCCATTAGCTGGGTAATAATTTGAGACCATAAGTCGATATTAGAGACGAATATATCTAATGGGACGCCGTCCGGGCCAGGGGCCTTTCCAGTTTTTGATGAGGATAATGCACATATAACCTCCTCCAAGGTAAAGGATAGGTCAATTGGATACACTCCTTTTCTTGGGGACCCAGTTACTTGGTTGCATTGTGCCGCGCTGTCCGGGGGGAGATCACTAAAGATCTTCGAAAAGTGGGTCACCCACTCGTCCGCGGTCACTGCTACATCTAGGTGTTGATGGGAGTTGGCCTCAAGCATGAAAGGAGATTTTACTACCTGCCAGAACTGAGAGCTGTCCTTTGTATGGCAGCTCTCATGTAGCTGGGCCCACAGTTTTTTCTTGAGCTCTTTTTTACATCTGATTTGGGCCTGCTTATATTCAGATCTTAACTTGGATATTTTGTCCTTGTCTCTAAGTGGATTATGGAGTTCTTTCTTTAGGGCGGTTAATGCTTTTCGACATGCCGTGTCGAACCATTTTGGGCCTGGATGGGTACCTGATTTATGGGTTCGAACTAGCTCGCTCTGAATAGTTTTGAGGATTTCCCCAAAACTGGAAATAATTTGCTCGGGGGTAGAATCCTCGTCAAGGCAGGAGTTTATCCAGGGGAGTGCTTTAGTTACTATTTTAGTTGTTGTTATTTGTGGGTCTACCCGAGACCATTTCACTGAGTAATCATTGGTTCTATCCATAGTTAATGCATTTTGGGTCAATAAGCTCTTCCGTGTAGGGTGAGGAACATTCGTAAATAGCTTCAATACAATACTATTAGAGAAGTGATCACCAGATACTTCTGATCCTGTGGTGAACTGAAGAAGCGTACCCTTTAAAGAATATGAACACAAAATAAAATCTATGGTGCTAAAACAGCCCCGGCCGTGAAAAGTAGGTTTGAAATCCACGTGGGGGTCTACAAGATCGTTGGCGTACAACAATTCTAAAAACATTAAACTTTCATTAAGGGAGTCTCCTACCGCGGAGTGAGTAAAATGTGTCAGTGGGCAATCGTTTTCATCTAAAAGGCCACAAACAGTTGTCTTATATTTTGGGCACAGTTGTACATTGAAATCGCCTCCCCATATTACATTACACAATGTAGATAAATGTTTAGCACGTTGTTCGCTTGTAAACATGGTAATTGCAGACACAGTTTTCATACATTCTATCTGAGATAGATTATTATAAAAATTGATTATACTATATGACGTACCATTTTTAAAAATAATCAAAAGAATTTGGTAATTTAGGGTAGTACATATTGTGGAGATTTTTCTTACTTCGAGATTGTTTGAGATATATATAACAAGGCCCCCATTGGTCTGCCATGTATTGATGGGCAGGCCGGTGAGTGAAACGTTAGGTAACCCTGTATGTGCAATGGGTCGATTGTCCAAGTCTCTTGCAAACAGATTATCTGGTGTGTGGTAACAAAGTCCAGCCAGGATGTAGATCGGATCTTGGTTCGGAGACCTGCCACATTCCAAAACAATATTGATACTAACTGGAACGACAAGGTTTCATTAATGGGTACAGGGCTTCTTTTCTGTGCAGAAAGTTCCAGGGATGCACGAGAGATGATATTAAGGGGAGAAGACAAAGTTACACCATAATTGGAGTTAGTAGCGTTAGTAGCATTAGTGGAGGGCAGAGTGAGGTCTGGTTGGTGAAAACCTTCCGCCTCTGTATTAGTTATATCTGTTGCGATTGTGTCTGTTGTGGTTGGTAGGAATATCATTTTAGCCGGTGGACTTAAGGATTGACGGAGGCTTGCTAACAATGAAGATGGTAGATCAGGTAGGGGTGAGATCGCATTATCCAGTCCCTGGACTGCTGATGGTCAGTCCACCATCTCCAGGCAGTCAAACCTGTTGTAGGTGGAGACACCCCTCCAATCTGGGAATAGCGTAGTTTCCCTGCCTCCTTGTCCTTGCCATGTTGACCAGTTCATTTTATTGTTCCAATTGCCTACCTGAGTCCAGTTCCATTCGTGACCTGATGGTAAGGATTTAGCTGGGGGGTAGAAAAATGCTAATCTTTTTGTTGAGATTCCTTCAGGAGAAGTTTGAGGCCCCCATGAGGAAATAAGTTCCACAGTTTGGGGATCTTCAAAGTTTATTATTATACAGTCCCCTGGGATCAATTTTGGCTCCTTCCCTACCCAGGGAACTCTACGGACTGATACGACTCTGTTGTTTGCATAGGGGGGAAGTGGTTGGTTCATTGACAGCCAATGTAGCACCTTGTTTTTTAGGGACCATCCGGGCTCATCGGAGTTAGTATGTAGCTCTGGGACCCCAGTCATAATGATAACATATGGTGTTGCTTCTGGTGGAAGGTAAGCTGGGCGCGCACCGTTACGTCTAGTGTTATAGGCTGCGTTCTTTGAAGCAGGAGTCTTTTTGGGTACAGATGTCTTTTTAGGAGCTGGTGTCTTTGCTGAAATTGGAGTGGCTGGTCGGTTGGTGGGTTGGCCCTCTGATACAAGTGGGGCAGGGAGGGAAGAAGTAGTAGGAGTAGTAGGCTTATTTGCAGTAGTAATAACTAGTGTTTGCTGCGGCTTTGCACGAGTTGTGTTTACTAGTTTTTGTTGGGCCACTGTTTTTTGTTGGGCCACCATAGTAGTATTTACCGCTTTAGGTGTTTTGTGTGTTTGTGTAAGATTTGTTCCCCCAGGGTTTTTTTGTTTTGAATTACATGTTGGGGCCGCAGGAAGTGAGTGCATAGGGATTGAGTTTTTCTTGGATTTTAAGTCAGAAGTTAATGTGGCTAAGGATTTTTCAATTTTAGCTAATGATACCACTAAAGGTTGGAGATGCTGCTTTATTAGAACCTCGATAGAGGCCAGCATGTTAGTATCATGTGTAACTGGATCCTGCCTAGTACACGTATTGCCACTCAAAAACAAGTTATGTGTGTCAGATGAGAGGTTTATGACTTCTGACGTAGGAATGGCGGTCGGCTGTTGGGACTTAGCCGAATGATTTAAAGCTGCTAGAGAGAGAGAGTTTTCAACTAGTTGTGGCGGAAGATCCTGTTGTGTGTTGCTAATGTTTTGAGGGGAGTTCTTATTACCTTTTCTTTTTCCCTTATTCTTTTTTGGGATAGCACCTTCTCTCTGGCCCCTCATAGAGGGGGATGGAAGGTCCTCGTCTGGGGGGTTTATGAACAAGATAGGGGTTCGCTCGAGTGATGGGGGGAGATGGGATGCAGAGGATTGAGATATTTGTGTTGTGGAAAGATCGATAGACACTGACAAGTCTACAGTCCCAGGCACCATTGGGGTCTCTTGTTGTGTATCAAGGACAAGGGTGCGTTGAGGAGTTACGGCGGAAGCCAAAAGTCCCAATGAGGAACACCTGGCTGCCGCTAAGTCCTGCGAGACCCTCCTTTCTAAAAGGAGGACACCTTGATTGATGGCATTGTTCGCCTTGGCAATGAATTGGTCTATTGGCCCTATTACCTGGGCAGTGTGTGTAAGTTTGGTATTTCTAGTGATTCTGGGTGACATTGTAACAGATTCGATGGGCACAGTAAATAAATGCAAAGGAACAACACCTAATTGTTGGTATTGATAGAACCACTAACAAAAGAAAAGAAATGTCAGGGGGGTGGCCCAGTCCAGTCTTACCCAGGCTTGAACGGGATTAAACGGGCCCGCCCTTGGCCCGGGCTTCGCCCGGCGTCCCGCGAGACGGGGGTGACTGGTAATTTATGCGCCTCCTGGCGCGCAATTGACGCGGGTTGCGTCCCGAAGGCTCTTGGGAGTTGTAGTTTGTCTCCTCCCCGCACTCCGCTCGGCGGCCTCGCCTCGAGATTGAACAGGGGTCAGGCGGCGGGAGGCGGGAGGCCAAGAAGCACAGCAGGCTGCAGGGTCAGGAAAGTGCTCTGTAATCAGCAACAGGGTCCAGGCAGCAGCGGAATCGCCTCAAAGTAAGTCCCCCACTCGACCGGGGTGACTGGTAATTTATGCGCCTCCTGGCGCGCAATTGACGCGGGTTGCGTCCCGAAGGCTCTTGGGAGTTGTAGTTTGTCTCCTCCCCGCACTCCGCTCGACGGCCTCGCCCCGAGATGGAACAGGGGTCAGGCGGCGGGAGGCGGGAGGCCAAGAAGCACAGCAGGCTGCAGGGTCAGGAAAGTGCTCTGTAGTCAGCAACAGGGTCCAGGCAGCAGCGGAATCGCCTCAAAGTAAGTCCCCCACTCGACCGGGGTGACTGGTAATTTATGCGCCTCCTGGCGCGCAATTGACGCGGGTTGCGTCCCGAAGGCTCTTGGGAGTTGTAGTTTGTCTCCTCCCCGCACTCCGCTCGGCGGCCTCGCCCCGAGATGGAACAGGGGTCAGGCGGCGGGAGGCCAAGAAGCACAGCAGGCTGCAGGGTCAGGAAAGTGCTCTGTAATCAGCAACAGGGTCCAGGCAGGACCGGAATCGCCTCAAAGTAAGTCCCCCACTCGACCGGGGTGACTGGTAATTTATGCGCCTCCTGGCGCGCAATTGACGCGGGTTGCGTCCCGAAGGCTCTTGGGAGTTGTAGTTTGTCTCCTCCTCGCACTCCGCTCGGCGGCCTCGCCCCGAGATGGAACAGGGGTCAGGCGGCGGGAGGCGGGAGGCCAAGAAGCACAGCAGGCTGCAGGGTCAGGAAAGTGCTCTGTAATCAGCAACAGGGTCCAGGCAGCAGCGGAATCGCCTCAAAGTAAGTCCCCCACTTGACCGGGGTGACTGGTAATGTATGCGCCTCCTGGCGCGCAATTGACGCGGGTTGCGTCCCGAAGGCTCTTGGGAGTTGTAGTTTGTCTCCTCCCCGCACTCCGCTCGGCGGCCTCGCCCCGAGATGGAACAGGGGTCAGGCGGCGGGAGGCGGGAGGCCAAGAAGCACAGCAGGCTGCAGGGTCAGGAAAGTGCTCTGTAATCAGCAACAGGGTCCAGGCAGCAGCGGAATCGCCTCAAAGTAAGTCCCCCGCCGTAAGTGAAGGTAAGAGTGCACGTTTGTGACACTTCTTGACTTTTGGATTTTTTGAGTTTGGATTAGTAGGCGGTACACGTGGTTTTGTTTATTTGGTGTTCACGTTTGTTCACACTTGCATGTAGTGAGAAGCAAGGGATGGTATTATTGGTTGCACACCATGTTTGAGATTGACTGGTGGCAGGTGAACTTTGTTGAGCATGATTTTTATCGTATATGTTAAGCAGTTACAATTCATGAGATCTTCTGGTTTCTGTGCATGAGAACAAGATGTTGTAAAAAACTGTAAATATTTACTTTGATACACATGTGATAGACCTTTATGTTATTTGTAGCACATTCCCCTGAAGAAGGTGCATACCGAAATGCATTGGGACATGGCTTCATAAGATGTTTGATGGAACCAAAACTTTCACTTGATGAAAAAGAAGAATAAGAATAAAAATATCTTGAAGAAAGGAAATACAAAACACTATTTGAAGAATTTATTTTGGTGTTTCTTCATGTTCTCAGTCCGATCTGTATGATTGTTGACACAGTTTGCGAACATTCTACGTTGATTAATTTCTTTGGATCATAATGTTTTAAATTGATGAAAGATATGTAGATAAAACAAATGAATAAACCCAACACGTAATCGTGAATGAGTGAATAGTGCTCCCCATACCACAGGTTTCTGTGATTCTTTTGTAATTTGTAACAACTTGACTAGGGGCTAGTCAAGATATGGGGTAGCACCATATATTATTTGATAAAATTCAGATAAAGGAGATAAAATAAGGAGTGCTTATCACATAACATTGTTTGTATAACTTTTCACCCCGTGCCAGCTTGGGGGCTCAGCGTACGTTGTGTAGGGTTTTCCCTTTTCTTTCTTCACTATCCCCAGCAGCTCCACGGTCTGTGTAGCCACCGCTGGCGTTCTGGACCTCCAGGAGGAGGTGTTTGAGGCTGCCCCCGTCCCGATATTTTGCCTGTTCTCCTGCTCGGCTTCTGTCTAAGTCCTGCCTAAGTCCTTGTAAGACTCGCAGCTTGTGAGTTTCTAGCGCCTTCGCTCCCCGGCTATCCTCTGTGCAGAATGTGTGCACGTGCGTGAGGCGACCATGGCGTTAGGCGGGGTGGACAAGGTGGTATTGTTTAGGCGCCCCCGCTCAGTGGCCATTTTCCTACTAGTCATTGGGGGTGGGGAAATTGGTGCGCTTTGACCGGTCTCCTCCACCCCCTTCCCCCTCTGGTGGCCATTTCTTCGAAGGGTCAGCGTTTCATCCAGTTTTCCTTACGGGGTTCCACGTTGCCCGGTCTTTTGGCGCGAGCGATAGGTATTTATTTGGCTTATGTCTATTTTGGGCTACACAGCACAAACTTACCAGCAGAAGTGGGAGTGCTTCTCTATAGGACCAGAACTTTCTAGTGTTCAAGGGTCATAAGCTGAGGATAGTTTAATGAGGTAAAGTGACACCTGTGAGATGTACATTCCATTGATCTCGAGCTATCATCAGGTTCAGTGCGGCGGTCTCTTGGGTTGCCAACCACGCTGCATCTGGGCGGCAATGCGCGGCTCTCCAACCGTTTGCCTGTGAAGGGTTATCTCACTTTTGGAAGGGGGCGGGGCAGGGGAGTATCCGTGTCAGAGCCAGTCTCGCAGTACCCTGTTGATAGTCACCGCAGAGAGGCCATGGTTCAAATGGTCGGGTGAAGAGCTTAAGACCTGGAAGGCAGCATGCCTATAAGCACACTTTGTATGTTTACACCGAACCTGGGGAGAGAGGTAGGACTTTATTGTGTGCTGCTCACATGAGGCTGGGGTTCCGGGGTGTTATCAGGCGGGCAATCGGTAGGTCGATGCCCTCTCTCAGACTGAGATCTACAGCTGCTGCATGCTTTTTAGACCCGCTGTTTTAAGTGTGTATTTTCAACCGTAGACCGGCTGTGCCTCGCTAGCCCGTCTCCAGGGCGCATTGGCCCTGGAGGACGAGAAGAGGATTTGGCAGGGGGGGGTCACTCTAGATACGTCATCACACAACTGCGGTGGTCATCATTGTAAAGATGTAGGCGCTGCGGCGCATTTGGTGGGGAATGCAACTAGTTTACGGTTTTATTCTTGTATTATAACACCGGGTACATGCTGAAACTGGAATTCTATCCCCCTTTGATGAAGTGTCGGTAGCAGCAGGCGGCCAGAGTTGGATTGCAGGTCTCAGGCCGTAACATTTGCTGTGCACAACACGTGTGTGCTTGGAATACAGCGGATCCTGTGTGGTAGAATTTTACTTAAGAAGGAAAACATTTTGTTTTCGCCGTTCAGCAATCTTTTTGTTCGGGCCTACTTTCGTTTTCATGGACGCATTAGGCCCACACCGACCAGCAGAACATTACTACATTCCGGCGCCAGTGCAAAGGCAGGGGACCCCATCATTGAAATGTGCCTGTGCCACATGTAATGGGGACGGTCCAGCATGCGCTCAGAGACACATAGGCCTTCTCTTGCCTGGCAGGTTTTTCTCATGCACGTGGACACCAGGATTTGTGTGAGTTGATATGGGATTTATAGAGTGAGCGCGAGGTTATTGTTTTCAGGGCATATGGGATTTTATGAGTGCTTACCCCAAAAGCCATTGTCTCTTTCCGAGTTTCCGGTGCCTTGCTGCTTTACCCATTTTCCCGGGGCGAGTCGTCATATCTCTATGCGAGGGATGCTTTAGTCGGGTCTGTCATCGGAGGGTAAGGCAGAAGGACTTCCTGACCTTGCTGCCATCCTTTAAGAGCGCTCTCTCTGGTGCATTTCGGGTGAAGCATTAGCGGAGCTTAGAGCGCATCGAAGATATGGGGCCTTAATGCGTAAGCGATCGACTGCTGCGGCAGAAACGGGGTCGAGTCTTGCCATGCCGCTCCGCATACCGCTGCAGCTGTAAGTCTTGTGCACACTCGCTTATCCCTTCAGATAGAGCAGACTTTACCTGTGGGTGTCACTGGTTTCACTATATGAACAGAACTGATACATGAGAGCATTAAGTGAATACATTGCATATGCAAACGTCTAGTTCCATGTAGCAAGTTTCCTCGTGAGCTATCTATACAATAGGTGGCAACCTGTACATTTTAGAGCGCTTACAATAGGAACAGCACTGATACATGGGAGCACCATAGATGAGCACATTTCAAGCAAACGCCAAGTTACATGTAGCAAGTGTCAAGCGTGAGCATCAATAAAAGAGGTGCATTACAAGAGGAAAGGAGACACGTGTGCTAGTTACTTATGATTCCATATTACAAGTATAGGTATATCATTGTAAGTATGGAGGACACTCAACAACTAGAGGTAGCAAGCTCGGGTTACAAGAGAAAAGTGAAGTGTGCATATTACAATACTGTGCCAACCACAGGAAGAGGGATACTTCTTCTTATTGGCAGGCTCTCTTACCTCTAGAACACATTGGGAGGACACTTCCATAATCAAGGAGAATAGAACTTTCTTTAAGAATAGGTCTTCTCTCAGGTATTAGAGAGGGCATGACAATTGGAAGTGTCTTTGAGGAAGGAGAACGTTGAGGTCTATTTTGAAGGCCTGGGAGAAGGAGGTGGTTATGGGATGTCAAGTTAAGAACGTGCATTGATCATTAGCGGCTTAGCATTTGAAGTTTTCCATTCCATTGTAAAACACGCCGTCTCTTGTAACACGTCTCTGGGCGGTGGGAGGCTGGACGGCACCAGCCTAATAGGTAGTAGGAATTTTTCAGCTGTCATTAGCAGACACTCTATCCGTTAGTCACTGGGAGGAGCCATACATAGCCTAGGTGATTAGTACTCTCCTTTTATGGGGTTTTCCTTCTCTGCGGGGAAGGATCAATTTATTGTGGAAGTATCTTTTAGGGAAATTGATGTTGAAGTCTGCTCGTAGGCCTTGGACGAGGTTGTGTCCCAGGGTAAGTTGGTAGGGGACGAGTTATATACCATGCCTATCTAAACATATTAGTGCTAGGGTCTTCTCCTGTCCTAGCATACCTCTTGTTAACTCCGTTTCATGACGCGCATAAACACTAGCCCTGCACTACTCAAGGGCTTTGTCCCTCCCCACTCCCTCCAAGTATTTATTTGGACAAACTAGTTCTCGTACCGGACATTCAGGTTGGATCTTGATAGCATGGGAGACACTGTTGGCCCCGGCCTGTTAGTAGAGAACAGATTTGGTTTTGTGAGGGGGGGCAGGGCTGCTTATGGATGTTTTTATGTCTCTCCGGCAGGATCAGCGCTGGAGAACAGCCCTACTCACACGGGGCCACCTGAACCAAGCGCGATGGGGGCAGTGAGCATCACGCTGCTTCTGACAAACATGCACTCTATCTTAATTTGCCCCATTTCGCACAGACCTTTCTCGAAGGGGTCTGTGCGCTTCACAGTAGGGACAAATCCTGAAGCCGGGTTTGGTGGCACTGGGGACTCTTGATCCACCGCAGGGGTTGGAGTCTGACACCACGGAAACAGTTTTTCTCCCGGTGGACCTTCCCAGCCATTCATCCTCTGAGGACGATTGTTGAGTACTTTTGTGTTGGGCATCAGGATACCACTGCTATGCAGCGCCTAAAAGGATTCCCTTCTTCTTGGCAGACTCAATAGCTTTGGATCCACTGTGAGGGCACTCCCATAGTTAGAGTATTTATTTTGCGAGGATGTAAGATCTTTTCTTCATTATTAACAACATGATATACTCCTGCCCTGTCGCCACACTAGGGTTGGTCCCTCCGTACTCCTCCCTAGGATGTAATAGAGACAAACCAGTTTTCGTAACAGATAAACAGGCTTGACCTGGGTAGCGTGGGGGGCATTGTCTGCCCCTGCCTGATTGCAGAGAACACAAATGGGTATGTGAGGGGGGGCAGGGCTGCTAATCGATGTTTATTGTCTCACATGCAGGAACCGCGCTGTGGAACCACACGACCCACTTTGGGGGCCACCTGAAATATCTACAGGTATAAGGGTGAGGCACACTGGGGAAGGGGCAGTGAGCTGGGGTCTGGGTCACGCTCCGTGGAAGGAATACTTCAGTGTTCAACTGTTGAATCTGACCAGAGCAGGTAGTTCCTGTGCAATAACATGATTTTTTCTCGTTACGAGTCTAGATGTGATTCTATTGTCACTCACCATTGTTCTAGGGTCGTTCCAGTCTTCGCGTTTTATCAACGACTTAGTAGCAAGACACAACACTACACCTGCCTCGGGCGTGTATGAAACTTATGGCAACTAAGAGGCATGGACTAAGCCAGAAGATGGGCTGGTTGTAGTTGCAGTGCTCCTTTGGTAGTAATTATAGTGAGGCTTTGGTTAGTTGGGATTCACCAGGTGATCTGCAGCACACTGCAGGAGCACGCTGGATAGCCCTGTTGATTAGTTGGGCCTGCATAAGCCACTCGTATTCCCTCCTATATTCTGGCCCACTCTGTGACATTCTCCTCAGTCGGATCACTGAATCTCCATTTTCTTATACGGTGGCCCATTGTCACTAAGGTGATGCGTGAGTAATTCGCACTGTTCTTGGACCTGCTCTATCTGCACATACCTCCTACAGTCTGACCCCACAGTGACTTTTAAGTCTGGCCCGTGCCGGGTCTGGGTGTACAACAAGCCTCTATCTGGCTCCACTTCTCTGGGCACTGGTTAGTGTGCTTTTGGCCATGTAGGCACCTGGTTGGCTGATTTTACTTGAAGGGTCCCGAGATGACGGGAAATATTCTACAGTCATAAATCAACAACTAGGGTTGACACGCTGGGAGGGCCCGTGGCGAAGTCCATGGGTAGGCTGTTACCTGACAGTATTTCAGTTGGTGGGGTTTTTTTTTCAGATACCTAAGTAGGGTTCCCTCTTGCAGTTTCACAGGCCAGGAAATATAAGTGAGGAAGTAATAGTTCCCCTAGCGGTTCTACATGTATACACAGTTGGATAGGCTGCTTGTCATAAGCTTCATAGGGTCCAACGAAGGACAGGCAAAGGGGAACGATTTTTACAGGTGACAAACATGAGTAGACACTCTCACAGTGTTAAAGGGATGTTGCTTAGGCAAAACTCTATACGGCCTTTACGCATGATGGAGAAGCTTGCGGCCACGAAGTGAGTTGTCCAACTAATGAGTTTGGGCACCTTAATGAGGCACTTCGTATTTTGATGTATGTTGTATGTTGATGTACTTGTAGGGCCCAGAGGGGGCAGGTAATATCAGTATTTAAACACACTGCAGGGAAAAACCCAATGTCACTCTTTGTGCACTGAACTAATGCAAATGTCACACACGGCAATTTAACCCGTGTAGCCCTGTTAAAGGGTGGCCAGTTCGTGGTCGGCTATACATGAAAGCTTTTAGTGTGGCTTCTTTATCTTGTGCAACTAAGCAGCTCCTACCATGCAACAGAGGGGCTGATGGAAGGGCAGGCTTACACCACAAGATGGTTCATCTAGATCATCCTAGTCAGTCTACAAGTCCTGCCTTGCAGACAGGTTTTGGCTCACGCGAACATCTGTCTTGCTTAGTTGGGGTGCATTATGTTGAAAGGAGCAGGGGGGAGAGCTTATTTTGGCACATCTTACTGGAAGTATGCTGGTGGGGCTTCTCTCTGCTCTCCTACCTGGCATGTTTTCGGTCTTCGACCCCCCTGCGGTTTACTGCAAGTTCACTTCCCCAGGGTTAGGTAGTCTACTGCGGGGGGGCTGGCCTTCGACAGGCCTTGACAGGTCAGAGGTAGCCAATCTTTAGCTAGAGCCTGTGGTGGTGATGGGAGTTGAAACCCAGTCTGGGGGTACTGAGACAGTTTTCTCTCTCCATGCATTGCGGGGGGCAGCGGGCTCCAGGTGCCTTTTGAGGATCAGGCAAGGGTATTCTGGACCCAGGTGCGTGTCACTGTATTTGCACGTTGACGGGTTCCAGCGGATGCTCCTTGTCCACCAAATAGGGAACCTTGTGACACACTATCTTTATTCAACTCCACCCCGGTGTGTATATATAAGGGTCTCAAGTGGTTAGCAGGGTCCAGGTTTTTGTGACCAGGCGCTAGTTCAGCAAGCAGCATAGGTTGACCCGTTGCAAAGCCTTGCGGTGTATCATGATCAGGACTCTACACTCTCAATCCCCCTTATACTGGCCGTGACACCTTGTGTGTGCACCTAGGTCCTTTTACTAGGGATTGCGCTGGTCACTGCAGTGTTCTATGGCACCTGATAGAACGACCACAATGAACTTCCGGTGGGTTTCGCCACCAGT
This sequence comes from Lissotriton vulgaris, assembly GCF_964263255.1. Classification (NCBI taxonomy): domain Eukaryota; kingdom Metazoa; phylum Chordata; class Amphibia; order Caudata; family Salamandridae; genus Lissotriton; species Lissotriton vulgaris. The sequence continues at coordinate 463,284,220 of NC_141687.1, forward strand.
GGGGGACAGGTAAGTTTCAGTGGTCAGACATGTCTCCATCTCTGCAGGCAAGGCGCTAGTCAGGGGAGGAGCTGGAGCCAACACGCAGGAGGTCCTGTGCTGTGTATAATTAAAGGGGCAGAGGAGACAGGGCGTCTTTGACTTTGGAGACCTTACGCCATGCGCAAGGGGCTTTGGGAAGATATTTCGTCACTCCTGCCCGATTTTTATTGGAACGATTCTGGCTGGTTAGGGGAGAGGCCCCAGTAATAATCACTAGAAATAGAGGAAGCATGCCGGCCTTGGTGGGGGGCCCTGGCTGCGACGGTCGCCACACCCAGGGCTGTGGCGGAGTTACAGGGCGATCCAGAGGCGGAAAGGTACCCGGGAGTACCCTCTTCAGGAGCACAATAGGATGCTGAGGCCTAATATCCCCAGGAAGTCTGTGCGGTGGACCCTGGGAGTGCGACAGCGCCCCGCTATCCTACAGGCGGTTGGAAACCTGTACAACTGGGGGTCGCTTGAACGCTCCGCCCCTCGTAGGGGGAGGGGGGCGTGAGCAGGAGGGTGGACCAATGGTTCACTGGAATTGGGAGGGGCTATCTCCTCACCACAACCGCTAAGCAACGATTGGCTAATGCCACGTTGCAATTTGGCCCATCAGGTGGTAGGACGCGAGGGGCGGCTTGCCTTTGGATCGTCTGTAAGATAACCCACCTTGTTGAAACATGTGTATAGGCTAATAAACCTGCAGCTACTTTTCTCCAACAAAAAGTTGTCTTGTCTGCTTATTTCTGGGGCATGCATGTTGCTGCAAGCGGGCTAGTGAGTGGGCCGATATTGGCACTATGTAACAAACCAGGCAGCAGGGATCGGGGGCACGGAGACCGGCAAGCACAGCAGCTGCGAACTTGCGGCAGTGGCGGCAACACGGGGTGAAGGCACAGATGCACAGGTGGTGCTGTGCGGCGTAAGGAGCGACCTGGCCTGCAAGCACGTGTAACAATCTGTAGAAAGATCCAATAATATAAAAACAAAGGAACGCGTATATGGACATGTTTGCAAAGGAAAGTAAGAAACATAACAGAGACCTTTTGGTAGAAACCCCAGGGCGAGATCCACATTGTTCATGCACAAACATAGACCGTTGGTCTATGCTTGCCCATTTATGTCTATAATTGTGTCTTTATAAACCAGACTCTACCCGATGGTACCACTTGATCTTTGGTCAGTTTCTGTACCGGCTGGGCTCGATAATAAACTACCAAGTATCCTACTTTCCGCCTACCTACATGAAGTTCATCCCTGGCCTGAGCTCATATTTTCAAAGTTCATCCAGTAAGAGAAAAGAAGACTCTTCACCCTCTGGAGAAGCTCGGTGTTGTTTTTAACGAGCATCACTCCTAAGGCACATACCTCCATGTGCACTGTTCAAGACCAGCAATGGCTCGCAAACTTTACACACAGACCCAGGTCCGAGTTCCAGATTTTGTGGCTCTATAGCCACTTCATACATGTTTTCCAAACATGTCCGTGTCACAGATGCAGCGTTGCACAGCTTGCAATATAGGTCAACATAATGTGGAGGTCAGTGCCTATAGGTTGAGTACTATAGTTTATCAATAAAGGGAGACAGCAGTGAGGATTCTCTTGCTTTCACTAAAGACCTTCTAAGGGCAAAAATAAATTACACTAAAATAGAACGGGGACGGTTGCCAAGTACATAGACATCAAAGAGTTATAAGATTTGTTTGCCACATGCCACAAAAATGGCCCAGCGAAACTGAGGAGAGGGGCAGCCAGACTATTACAGAGTACTAATTGTAGGTTGAACATGTGCCATGATGAAAGAGTTGGTAAGGTGATTCTCTGTGAGGTTTGCCTGTGGCGACGGAAACAGTTGTGAGGACGCAAGATGGGTGTCGCCTGCATACATGAAACTACTAGAGAATGCATTGGTGGTAATGAAAGACGGAAGAAGCAGAGCACAAAAAAAATGTGGTTTTACAAAAGGTTAAATGCCACGTTAAAATGAGATGGCCAAAACAGGAAAACATGTAATTCACATGTAGAAACATTATTTAAAATTGCAAATGAAATGTCTATTGGAAATGGTATGATTGTGGGGGTGAGAAACTCATACCATCAAACTGAGAATGCAGTAAACGGCTTGGCTAAGCATACGGAGGACCCTTGGTGAAAAACCTTACTATGAAACAGTGGAGGCTGGTGACTTTTCAAAGTAGTAGGTCGTAAAAGTCCTATGCCATAACGGGTTTCTTGTATCAGTCGTCCGCTCCAGCCAAGGGCTCTATGGGAATACCGCCACGCTTGGACTACCACCTGTGTGGCTGCTGGGAGTTGCACCAATGGTGCTCCCCATAAACAGATGCAGGAGGAGGGGTCCCCTGCATTGCCCACCGTTTGGTAACAATGGCAGGGTCATCCACACTAGTGACCCAGCACTCTTTCATGACAAGAAGGTGAAATGCTCTGTAGTATGAAAGTATGTTCAGAGTGGCAATTCCCCGCTTTGTGTGGATTTTTACCACTTGGAGAGAGCAGTCCTCTGGGTGAGGTGAGGTCATTCACATAAAAAGCCTTCAGCAGCTACTCTAGTCTCCTGACGCTTGAGGTGGGAATGGAAAGGGGTGATTTAGCAGCTGGGGCAGTACGACCATTTTGTACATGGCTGAGCGTCTGATAATGGATAATGTCATTATTGCCCAATAACCCACATCCGGGGTCACCCGATCAAGATAGGGTTGGATATTCTATTCCCAGGCTTTTTTTATTTTTTAGAGTTTTTTGTAGCGCAAACTCGACCGGCAGAAGGTACCAGAGCGCTTTACATAAGCACAGCATGTTGAGACTCAAACCCGGTTTCCCAGCTTCGAGGTTGACTATTGAGCTTCTACAGCAGGTAAAGCAGATAGTCCCAATGTACAGAGTCAAAAGCCTTGTGAAAATCCACCAATAGGCGCGTGTGGACTCCTGGTAGTCTGTGGACACGTGCAAATGCATTGTGAACCCACCGAAAATTGTGTTATGTGGCTCTCTTAGGCATAAAGCCAGATTGATCTGCAGAGACTAAAGTGGGAAGCCCAGAACACAACCTGGTGCATAAGGCCTTTGCCCAGATTTTAGCCTCTGTGTTGTACTGAGGAATAGGACTTACGGAGGAAGCTTGTCGGTCTCTTGGGCCCTCTCAAACATTTCCATAGGTGGTCAAGCAGCCATCCCCTATATGCCTTACAGAACTCTACTGGTAGGCCATTAGGGCCTGGAGTTTTGCCTAAGTGGATCTGAGATAAGGCTGCCCCAGTTCCTCCTGTGTGATGTCTCTGTCCAGATAATCACATTGTTAATCAGACAAGGGATGCATCAGTAGGTCTCTCACAAAGTCTCCAAGTGCCTCGAGATTACCCTCGGGTGGTCAGTCATGGTGCAAAGTATAGTAGGTAGCAAAGCACTGGGCAATAACCGCATCCCTGGTGTGCCTGACCCCCTCCCTGTCTGTTATGCACACAATAGGTGTGCAGTGTATAGTACTGGTTACAGGCAGTGTAAGGTCTTACTGGTCTTGTCGGCCCATTGGTAGATGCAGTTTTGTGTAACGAGCCAAGTCGCTCTTGCCTCACCCATAAGCAATTGACAAAGTCTTTCTTGTTGGTGGAGGTAGTCCCCGAGAGGGCCCAAGGAGCCGAACCCTACATGGGCCACCTCTAACTCAGCTATACGAGCCTTCAGGTCAGTCATTTCACGTCTGCACTGCTACTATACCACCTTCTTTGAGTTATAGTTAACTTAGGGCATGAGCTATGGTTACCAGAGCGAACCGTAACTAGTGAATTTCAGTGGTTTTGAATGTTTAAAAAGTTATGTTGTCACTGAAACTCTTACCTAATTATAACCTTTGCTTTTTCAGTGAATTTCTAAGGTTTTTTTAATGCAAAGTAAGATATTATTATCATATGCAACTATAACCTTTGTTTTTCAGTGAATTTCTTTTTTTTTTTTACTTAAAGTAATATTTTATTACTATATCTAAAGCCAACCCCTTTCGCGCACTGCCTTTGACCAAGCGGGTGGGGGCTATGATCCCCCTCCGGAACCCAAGCCCCTATGTGTAAAGCTGATCTATCTATCATCTTTCTCCCAAAAACGTAACTCTTTTTATTGGAACTATGCTCATCATATAGTACATATAATCAAAACATCTCTTATATCATGATACATACATTGCAGCCTCAGAGCGCACATACACAAATGCAGGATCCTGGTTACAATTCGTAGGGGTGCTTTTACAGCCCATCTCAGTGTACATGTCAGCAAGCAATTTTTTTTTCATCAGAAGCTTTCTAACCATGGGCTCTCTAATGTCTGTTCCCTACCTCTCAAAAACAACTGTAATTCTGCCAGCCCCCCTCACCTTCCCCACTTTCTCAGGTAGCCCCAGACTTGATAATCTACCTTTTTTGCTCATTTGCACCAATCTAAGTCAGACTTCCACTCCCTTAGTCCTGGAGGTTCTGCACACTTCCAAGCCCTAGCAATGTTCATCTTGGCCACCCAGGCCGCCAGCAGTAGCCAAAGTTTCAGGTATTTTGGCCAGAATTCCTTCCCCCGACACCAACATCAGAAGCCATGTAGCATTCATTGGTATTTCAAATGACCATACAGGGAACATGACCCCAGTGACATCCTTCAAATATTATTGTATCCCCTGGCATTTCCACAATATATGAAAAAATGTACCTTCCTGTCCACACCCACATTGGCAGGCAGATGTAGATACACTCCCAATTTAGGCCAACCGGGGCCACGAACAGTTGGAGCGATGCAGAATTCTAAGTTGGACGAGGCAAAAGTAGGCCAAATGGCTATCTCACGCAGGCTCTGGATAGCTTCCACATAATCCTCATCATTTGGTTCCCCAAGATCCCCATCCAGGCCTTCCTCAACTTCACCAGCGTATCGGGGAGTTGTTCACCAGCTTTTGGTATACAATGGAATTCACCTGATCAGGTATGCACTCAGCAAGGAGATGACCCTCCGGAGGCGATGCTTCCGGCAGTTGCTCCCCCTCTATCATGTCTCTCCTCAGGGCACGCCCCAACTGTAGATGTTTGTATCTCTCTGCTTCCCTCAATTCAAATTCCCAACTCAGGGATTCGAATGAAATATAAGCCTGATCTCGCTAGACATCACCCACGTGTCTCATGCAGCAGTTCGCAGTACTAGAGCAGGGTCATATTGCTAAGTCTACCACTCCACCCCAGGAACCTTGTGGTCTCTCTCCATATTCTAACTACCATTTGGGTATGTCGTGGTAGTTCTCACTCTTTCTTTCTCCGGTGCAGGATTGCCTTATGGCCCCTGTGCCCCATCGCCGCCCAATCCACTCTATACTCTGGTTGGTACCTGACAGTCAGCAAAGACCCAGTCATTAATCACAAGTGGGTGGGTAGCCCAGTAGTATTTAGTTATGCTGTGATGATAAGCGTGGCTCAAATCCACCCGAGTGACTTACCCCACTCACCTAAAATTACCAAGTAAGAAGTCAGCCGGGCAGTGGAGAAGAAATAACAAAGTATTTTATAGGCCACAAACTCCCATATGAGAGGGCCCTGTCCGACCTCACCCCTAAGAGTGCGCCGAGAGGAGTGACCCATCTCATCACAGCAATACATTATAACATGGTACAGCAAAGAAGAACAGGCCCATACTGGAGAAGTACTGGACCCCAGAGAGGGTGAACAATGGCCTCACACAAGAGGCATCTGCACCTGCAATAGCAACATTTGGTTATCTCTGCACAAGGCCGCGGAGCCGGGCCTCAGCATCTCCAGCGCATGAAAACATTACTGATTAGGATTTTGTCATTAGTTTCGGCCACAGTAAGCTTAGAAACTAAAACTGCTGCGTTCAGGGTATTTCCTATTCCTACGGGAGGGGGAATGAGCAAGTGCGACTCGCACGCAGAGAGAAGCACCCAAAATGGTGGCACACAAGCTAAGCTAAGAATATCATCACACACATAAATGAATAATGAAATGGAGAATACAAACGTAAATACATAAATGAATATATCATTAGTTAGACACATTATGCTAACTCATATATGTAAATGTAAGTGGGCGGGGCATCGGAAAATGAAACTTATCAGACCCTCCTTTTAGCATTATGTGGCTAACATGAGCGTAGCCTTTATAAGCCAAAAGATAAGGTCTTTACACATCATGCTAGGGACGGGGAAACATATCAATCAAATACATCATCATCAATAAGCATCAACCAGTGAATATCAGGAAGCACCATATCATTAGAAACAGGATACTGGAGGGTCGATCTTTTAGGAGATTGCAAATTACTGGCACACATGGAGCAACAAGGGGGAAGGCAATAAACACAGAGGCAACAAATCAGCAATACCCCCACTACTCCTACAACACCCATCAGAATCCTCCAGCCCCAGGAGGAGAAAACGCCCCACAGCCATTTCTGTAGTGACCAAGTACCAGTGTCCTGATGAAGTTCAGTCGCTAATCTATGAAGCTTCTGTACAGCTAAGTTGACAGTGGGGGCCGAGTCTGGAATATACACACAGCAATACGTCCTGATGACGCGACAGGCTCCACCCCTATCAGCAAGAATGACGTCAAGCATCATCCTATTCTGAATCGTAAATAATATCATAGCCTTAGTCTCGACAGACATATTAGCTGCAATGTCTGCCTCAGTATTCACTACTTTCTCCATCACCCTTAACTGTCTCCGAATAGCCCTACTGTTAAATATGGGACCCCAGAACGACAGTAGGCCCGTAGAAAAATCTGTCCATTGTTGTAAAGAAGTATCAGTCTGATCCACATCCTCAACTTGGAGTGCCCTCCTGGTACGCTGTCCAGGCATTATAGCAAACCGACGATGAGTTTTATGATAGTCTGAGGGTGCTACATAGACAGGAGGAAGTAGGTAAGCCAAATAGCAGACCCCACCCCAACCCTCAGGCAACCAGAGGTATCCATTATCTCCACAAACAAAGTAAATATTCGAGGGAGTGACCAAAGAAGGACTAAGGAGCAAGTGGATCAAAGCAGTCACATTGCAAGAACTGTTCCCAACCTTTATAGGGCCCCTCCCCATGATACAGAAGAATGGTGAGGGCCCAACAACTGACAGAGGCACTAAAGAAAACGTCCGTCAGTAAACAGCTGTCCAAGAGAAGGGGTAGGCAGAGGGCGTACTCGCATGGTCAAAGTAGATCCTCTACTAGGCAATCGAGGATCTAGAAAATCGGGTTGTTGAAAGAATTTCACTATACCAATTAAAGTGTACCATCCCACACAACTATTCTCAGGTTTTAAAGGGAGTGCCAGCAATCTATCCTTTTTATAGGCAGCAGAAGGTAGCAACCCACAAACCCAACAATCTGTCACATTATACACAGCATGGGCATGATGTAGAGTCTTGATAAAAACATTATCACGGTAACCTTTGCGCAAACATTGTTCACCATAATCAACAGTAACCATATTGTGCTCAGGAAGGGCAGAAGGGGTAGGAATAAGCATATGAACAGGGTAGGCTTTATCCAAGAAAAACAGAATTATCAGAAACACAATGATGAATATCACAATGGCCACAATTTTTCCTTTTCTGGGCAGAGCGAGCCATGGAGAGTCGGGTTCGGGTCTACGAGGAGCTGCAAAAGGCTGCTCCTCTTCAGGAATGGGACGGCCAAAAGGGTACATATTCCCGAACTAAAAGTCCAAAACTAAACTAAAAAGTAATCAAACAGGCACACCGAAGCCGGCCAAGGGGGTTCTTCACCCTCAGAAGGGATCTTCTCCCTGTGTCCGTTAAAGCCTCACAGGCAGGCTTCTATTGTTCATTCCCTAATCCCACGACGGAGTCGTACAGCTTTTGCAACTCAGGAGCACCTAATCCGGGCCCAGGCGCAGTCCTAGTGTCCCATCTGACAATGTCTCGACAGTGCACCAGGGCTCTTCCAGCAGTCCGTCCCTAACACTTAACTATTCTTCGGCACCGTTCTCTTTTAAGTTCCTATCTCAGCCCTTCTTCCAGTGCTCAGTTCTCTTTTCTTCCCTTCCTGGGCCGCAGATTATAACGAGTTCTCCCTCGCACCTCTGGATCTGTGAACAGAATGGCGGGCTCAATCGCAGGGGACTTATCCGCTGATGTTTGCTCACTGTGATCAGGAGAGGCCTCACCACTGGCAATCAGAGCCGGCCTCTTCTCCCTTTGATCTGGCTCCTCACCTCTCAATAAAGCATCCAAGAAGGGTATGTGCTGAGGAACTACTTCACATTCGTCATCAGCAATGCCTTTTCTCACCCATTCGTCACATGTGTCCACGCCTTGCGGCCCTGGATCCGGAGTGCGGTGCGGGTGGTGAGGAGAACTTGCCTCGGCTCCGACCACCTTGGATCCAAGCAGGACTTCCGCTGGTACTTCTTGACGACAACCCAGTCCCCGGGTTGTATAGTGTGTCCTTCCCCCTCCGGCCATGGCTTCAGGGTGTCTGCTACCTGCTGATGAACAGAACGGAGATCTTTAGTCAAAGCATACAGGTAATCTATCAACAAAGGATATTCTGTTTCTGAAAAGCATTTAGGTCTAGGGACACCCCACACATTGGCCGGGCGGCCAAAAATAACTTTGTGAGGTGAGACACCTGTCGTGGAATTGACTGTCACTCTAGTGGAAAGCATAGCCAGGGGGAGTGCATCCGGCCAACGTAACCCTGTACTCTCTTGTATCTTGGCCATTTTCAGCTTCAACGTCCCATTAAATCTCTCTACCAAACCCGCAGCCTGGGGGTGTCGCGCTGCATGAAATTTCTGTGATATCTGTAGTCCCTTATACATCTGTTTCATCAATTTGGCATTAAAGGATGTGCCATTGTCACTCCAAATCACCCTGGGCAATCCGTAGCGAGAGAAATATTCCTTTATCAACATCTTAGCTGTTGAGCTAGCTGTACAATCCTTAGTTGGGAAAGCCTCCACCCACCTACTAAAGGAGCATACCACCACCAGGACATACTTGAGGTTAGTGACTCTTTCCATCTCAATATAATCCATTTGGATCACTTCAAAAGGAAAAGAAGGAGGAGCAAAAGTTCCAACCGAGACAGGTGTTCCCTTTCCAGGATTATGTCTTAAACAAACCATGCACTGCTGCACTAAGTGGGTGGCCATCTTGGAAATGTTCTTATTACTCCACACTGGGTCTAGTAGTTTACAAATTCTCTTCGCACTAATATGAGCTGGCCCATGAGCCATTGTCACCACTGGGAGGACATATGCGTCCGGGAGTAACCATCGTCTTTTGTCTGACACATCCGTCCAACACTCATCCACGTCCAACCGCCCCCCACCATCCTTCCATGTCCTCAACTCATCCTCAGTCGCTTTTTCTTGTATGTTCCGCACACTTTGTACAGTATTCATAAACATGTCAACGTCTGGTACCCACCTAGCTGGTCCTGCCACAAACATTCGTGGGAGTTTTGTCCTAGCTGTCTCCTTAGCTGTCTGATCTGCAAATGCGTTGCCCCGTCCTACATCATCTACCACCGCTTTGTGTGCACTACATTTGATCACAGCCAGTCGACTGGGAAGCGTCAATGCTGTCAATAATCGTAATATCAACGGACCATTCTGGATCCTTTGTCCGTGTGATGTCAAAAACCCTCTCTCCGCCCACAGTCGCCCATAACTATGAGCCACACCGAAGGCGTATTGGCTGTCAGTGTAAATATTCACACGCTCGCATCAATGCTATTATTTCTGCTGCTTGGGCTGAGTGGTACGGGTCCCTAGAAAACTCTAGGGACTGTTTTCAACGTCGTGACTGCATATGCTGCAGTTGAGGTACCATCCGCAAGTTTAAAACAGGAACCATCAACATACAGCTCCCCGCCGGGATCATCTAGGGGAGTGTCCGTTAAATCTATCCTTCCCTTTGTCTCCTCCTCTGTCCGAAACAAACAATCATGGACTTCATCGTCCTTTTCATCTGAAGGGATGGGTATCAACGTGGCTGGGTTCAAGGTGGCACATCTTTTAATCGTAACATGGGGTGCGAATAATGTGAGCTCATAACCAGTAAGACGAGCACCAGTTAAATGCTGCGTCTGCGTTTTGTTCAATAAAATGTCCACAGCATGCGGTACAATTACTGTGAGATCAGAACCCAGCACAAGCCCCGCCAATTGTCTAGTTGAGACCGCAGGAGCCGCTGTAGCCCTTAGACAGCTCGGCAACGCTCTCGCCACGTTGTCAAGCATAGCAGGAAAATAAGCACAAGGTCTCTGTTTCCCGCCGAAACATTGAGTTAGGACAGACAACGCGCAACCTTCCGCCTCATGTACATAAAGCACAAAAGGCTTCTGGTAATCAGGAGTTCCCAAAACAGGTGCAGAACACAAAGCAGTTTTTAGTGACTCAAAAGCTTCTTGGCATGCTGGAGTCCAGGGTAGGGGTTCCTGCACCTCTTTAGTAGTCAGGTACAGAAGGGGTTTGGTTAGTAAGGCATAATTAGGTATCCACTGGTGACAATACAAGGTTATGCCCAAAAACGTGCGCACCTCTCGCTGCGTGTTAGGTACAGACATGTTAGTTATCGCCTTGATGCGCTCCGGTGTCAACCTCCTCCCCCTCCTTCGATAGGAGATGACCTAGGTAGGTAACCCCCTGTCAACAGTACTGAAATTTGGGAAGGGACACTTTGTGTCCATTCCGAGCCAAATGATGCAACAATTTAACTGTAGCGTCCCGACACCCATCTTCGGTGTCAGACGCTATTAAAAGATCATCCACATATTGCAATAAAACATTGCCCTTGGGGAGTTCCAAATCATCCAATTGAGCCTTCAAAGCCTGACTATAAATGCTGGGGCTCTCAGTATAGCCTTGAGGAATTCTACAAAATCTGAAGCTGCGGCCAGCCAATGAGAATCCGAAAAGATGACGGCTGTCAGGGTGTACCGGGATACTAAAGAAAGCATTCTTCAAATCCAAAACAGAGAAATATCTGGCGGTGGGAGGGATCATAGTCAAAATCGTTGTAATATCAGAGACCACTGGATATTGGGGCTCAACCACTTTATTAATGTGGCGTAAATCAATCACAAAACGATAAACATCAGGTGCATCATCACCTGCATCAGCAGAGGGTCTTTTAAAAATCGGGAGAATGGGGCTATTACAAATGTTAGAGGCTGTCTCCTCCACTACTCCCGACTGTATCAAATCCTGTATTATTTGTAGCAGAGCCATTTCACCATCCCTAGATATTTTATACTGCGGTATTCAGGGCAATCAAGCTCCCACCTTAACCTTGATGGACACGGGGTCAATATCCACCTTTCCCACATCAGTATCACTACTGGCCCACAATGTCTCCGGGATCCCCACGAACTCAACTGGAAGAGGCTCGTCTTTTGAGAAACACTGTTGTGCACGCGTGACAGTAGGACCCAAAGTGACGAACACACCGTCCGGGGAACAGTAAATGGTAGAATGCAGTCTCTTCAACAAATCCAAACCCACAATTCGAAGTCAGAAGGAAAGAGAGTCAATGGTGAAAGGACCAACCGTAAGCGTTAGGGACTTAGAAATGGGGCTAATTACCGGAGTACCTGAGAACCCAACAGAAATATTATTCCTGCCAGACAGAGCCGCCCCTGGGACCTGAGAACGTGCTACAGAACTTTTCATAGAATACAAAAAAGATACCCGAACCCTCATATCTTACTATGAAACTTATTAGATGAAAACCAAGTACAACTTCATGAAACCTGGTAAGGTACTTTTATTTATACCTATTACTCATATTTTTTTAATTCTTTTTGAAGAAATTTTTGTTTTTAGGCTGAAATAGATACACATTTACAAAATATCTAACAATTTTGACAAAAAATAAATCAAAAAAACATCAAATTAACACAGAACAGTACACATTAAAAAATGCATTTCATCAGTGTTTACAAATAAATTCCTATTTGTAGACAAACAAAGCGACGTGAAAGCAAGAGCAGAAACAGAATATATTGTATTACATATAAATCACTCAATGATATAACTGGCTCTTGTGGATGTGCCGACGCGTTTCAGGTTCGAGTAGCAAATTTTCGAATCCTCATCAGGGCTTTGTTATTTGTCTGTATCTTTCAGGCAGGTAGTATTTCCATTCATGGACCTGGGGGACGATGCTTCAAGCTTTACTTCTCACTGTGCACCGTCCGGCGCCTCGTGGAGGGAGGAGGTTGTGATCACTATGTCAAAGAACCTTATGTCTATGGCACTCTGTTTATGTAGGGCAACCTGGATATCGAACTGGATTCCACTCCGGGTATTCGTTTCGTGTAGCCCACAGGGTGTCCGTGTTTCCTCTTTGCTCGTGGCGCACTGAATGCGCTCGCATTTAAAATTTGCTTGGTATCTTCACCGTCAGGCTCCCGATAGAACTTTTCATAGCACCCATGTCAACCAAAGATTTCTGAGGAGACCCCAACAAATCAGCAGTCACATAGGGTCCTCGTTGATCAACATCCACAGAAACTGGTCCCATGCCCTGTCCTACGATGTCCTACGATGTCCTAGTTATGGGAGAAGCCAGTCATGTCATCCATTGCGTATGCATCGTTGTAGTACTTGTTGTAGTACTGTCTGTCACTGTCATGGCCACCCTCAGTCTGAAAATGCTGTCGATCCCTCTCCACGTCAAAGCAATTTCTTCCTGGTCGCCTTTCTTCATCACACCATCTGTCTCTGTCATCCCTGCGAAATTCACCACGACCTCTGCCTCTACCTGGTCCAGCATTAGACCGAAGCTCCGGAAAATCTTTCCACCAGTGCCCCTCCTTTTTACAGTTCGCACACTGATTCGGCCCCAGCCTCTCTCTCTTCTCTCCCCTTCCATAGCGACTTCCACCTCGACCCGCTACCATAGGTGGGGCTCCACGTCCCCGACCCTTCGACACCTGCTGCAACAACACTCAAATCTTTGGCTTTCTTTTCCTGTCTGTCTTTGTTCTCGTTCTCTCTATGTTCATAATACTGAGCCATACTCAGAATACCAGAGGGGGTGGACGTCGTCCACGTACTCTCCGATGCCTGCAATCTAGCCGCTATTTCTGGTAACAAGTTTGTTACAAACCTGTTCACAAAAAGTCGCAAGCCCCCATCCTGAGAAAGATCCTGACCACTAAAATCCAAAAAGGCTTCTTCGAAACGAGTGAAAAAATCTGAAACCGCTTCATCCTTCTTCTGTTTACATGCAGTCAACTTATCCCAATCCACCTTCTTTGGAGGAATAAGAGAGTGCATAAACTTTATTATTCGCCCCGTTAATGCTAGGATCTCAGGTTTCGGTTTATCTCCTGGCTTCCGTTCCTTATCCAAGTCCTTAAATTCCTACCAAGTATCTCCCAATTCCTCTGCATGATCTGTACCCTTCACCTGCCTCCACACATCCGCCGGAACCAGTAATCCAAAGAACAATTCTATGTCAGCTAAAGTCATGACCGTCGAGGAAGCTGCTTCCGTCAATTCTTTGTAATAAGCAGTCGGGTTTTTTCTAGAGTCAAGCAATTGCTCCTTCAGTGCCAACACCTCTCTCCGTTTCCAAGGGGTGTATACCCACTGTTCCTGGAAAGGAGCCTCTACACGAGCTCTTGTCACATTCTGAGTTACTGGGTCTATCACTGCAGGCAGTTCAGGATGGAAAATGGGGTGAACCTCGCGCATTGGGTGCACTCCAGAAAAAGAGGCCCCTCCTACTGACGGCAATTCATCTCTATATTCCAGCAAAGTCCGCAAATTCTGTAGCACATCCTTCATTCTGGTATTAGCCCTATAGGCTCTCTCCTTAATGTCATAAAGAACCCGGGGCACCGTTCTACCAAAACCCTGTTCCCACAACGCTATCAGCGTCGTCGACATATGCCACAAAGCATGCTGCTGCATCAGAGGCTCATAATCCTTCACTGTGGACCAGATGTCTTCCAGTACATAAATAGTATTCCTAGCCCACTTACAAGCCTGATTAGCCACCATCGTTTTTTCATCCAACCCAACAGTAGAGCGTGTAAGCAATTTACGTACTTGGGTAAGTAGCCCACTTCCGGCACTTCGAAACGGGGTCGTCAACTCACCTTGGGGGGGTAGCGATACCAGAACAGTGGGAAGAGCAGAATAGATCACAGAGGGGGCAGGTGGGCTCACCGCAAAGAGAGAAATCAAAGGGGCGGTCACGGAAGAATTGACAGAAGACAATGCTTGAGGGAGTGGGGGTGCCAAGCAGGGGCGTAGCAACCGTTTGTGGAACTGAAACCACCGCAGGGGAAGCAGTACCTGTCAAAACGGGGTACAATGATTGTGGAGCATACGGGGGAGGGGGCCGAACATTCAAAATGTCCTCCATCTCATCTTGCTCTTCCTCTCTTACTACATAGCTTTTATCCGTCTGCAACCTATGGAGTCTGTCTGCGCACTCAATCTGCGTCTCATTCTCTTTCTTAGTGTGTTCTCTCGCCTTTTGTGCCATCATCTGCGCTGCTCTCTTCTGAGCCACCTTCTCCTCTCTCATCTGTCGTTCCCTTACTTCCTTTTGCCACACTCTCAAAGAATCGAACATACTCTGGCGGCTACGCTTAGCAAATAATCAGTCCTGCAAATAATCTAGTTTTGCCACATCGAAAGAACCAGTCAACGGCCATTGCAAATCTACGTTACATTTAGTATATTTGTGCCACGAGGTGTTGAACAAAATTGGAGTCAATCCATGCTTAACATACATCTGGAAATTAGGTGAGTCCTCCACTGGGGCGGGTTGGCTCTCAGCCAATCTAGTGTCCTAGGTGCCGCAGCAGCACCCTAGGCACCGTAGCTTACTGAAACACGGCATCTTCACCCACTCAATCACACACCAGCACAAAATTCACACTTACCCTCTCACCTACACCCAGACTGCACCATCACTACTAAACACACACACATATATTCACGCTTCCTATGCGTCAAATCCCTGCCAAACACGTGTTACCAAAATGGGACAAGGCCCGTCGACCAAGTCCTGGGGAACCTGGACCCTTCTGCAGACCGAACAGTACACTCACTGTTCCGAGATTGGGGAACACATCCGCCACCCGGGCGGCACTACAGATCGCTGCGCACTTTACCACGGGAGACCCTGGACCCACTCCCAACGAACAACACACTAGGGGTTCGAGTGAGTCAAAGAATCTGCCCGCAATGAGCCACGCCTCCACCGCAGTACCACCCGGTCAGATGAACACAAACAAACGTCACCCAACCTCCGCCAAGTCTGTCAGAGCACTGCTCGCACTCGGAGTTCCCCGGAGCACGCTAGCCCCAGGAGCACACAGGCTCCTCCAACCACTAGAGACACGCCAGTCTCGGAGACACACCGGTCTCTTGGAGAGTCCCAGCTCCCTCAATCAACAGTCGGACCACTCACCTTCTATACGCGATACCGACCTCTACCATTCTCCACCGCCGGCTGCTGGGACCAACACGGTCAGCTCCAAAGTTCCGCCTTCTGGACCCTGGCGCAGGATCATGAACCGGGACCTCTCCCGATCAGCAGGGTGGGGCAGCGCTGCGAAAACCAAGCTCGGCATCAAAGTGGGTACCCAGAACCACCGTGCCGACCAGAGTGTCCCCGGCCTTCTGCTACCCAATTACGGGTGAGAAAGATCCTTATCGCGGGGTTCCTGTTCGGGCGCCATCTGATAAGCGTGGCTCAAATCCACCCGAGTGACTTACCGCACTCACCTATAATTACCAAGTAAGAAGTCAGCCGGACAGTGGAGAAGAAATAACAAAGTATTTTATCAGGCCACAAACTCCCATATGAGAGGGCCCTGTCCGACCTCACCCCTAAGAGTGCACCAAGAGGACTGACCCATCTCATCAATACATTATAACATGGTACAGCAAAGAAGAACACGCCCATACTGGAAAAGTACTGGACCCCAGAGAGGGTGAACAATGGCCTCACACAAGAGGCATCTGCACCTGCAATAGCAACATTTGGTTATCTCTGCCCAAGGCAGCGGAGCCGGGCCTCAGTATCTCCAGCGCATGAGAACATTACTGATTAGGATTTTGTTATTAGTTTCGGTCACAATTAGCTAAGAAACAAAAACTGCTGCGTTCAGGGTTTTTCCTATTCCTACGGGAGGGGGAATGAGCGAGTGCGACTCGCACGCAGAAAGAAGCACCCAAAATGGTGGCACACAAGCTAAGCTAAGAAAATTGAATATCATCAGACACATAAATGAATACAAACGTGAATACATCATTAGTTAGACACATTATGCTAACTCATATATGTAAATGTAAGTGGGCGGGGCATCGGAAAATGAAACCTATCAGTGATCCCACCATCATAGACTCCCCTCTGGAGTTTGGAAAGCGAAATATGTGGTGTTCCCTCTGCCATAGCAATGTCCGGACTTTGTGTTCTATTTTCTGGAGGAACTCATGCGGGATCCTGTGCGGTGTATTCTGAAGCACATATATTAAGCACTGGAGGGTCATCAACTTATATAAAGCAGCTCTTCCCATCAGGGAGAGCGGCAAAGTACCTCAGTACTTGGCGTTCCCTTTCAGTCTATCTAAATGTGGGCTAAGATTCTTTCATAGAAATTCCTGAGGGTCTTGGGTGATATGTTTACTATATTTAAGAAGAGTCCTCTCACTGGAGGTGCCGGTCAAAATAGAGGGAGCTGTGGTCCATCTCCCGGCAGGGGAAAAATCATTCATTTTGTCCAATTTATATGTATCCTGAGTAGCTACCGAATAGGTCAAATATATGTAGGATCCTACCAATGATGAGGGTGGGATTACACAAGTATAGTAGAATGTCATCCTCGTAGAGTGAGATACATTCCTCCCACTCCCGCCAAAACTCACTCCCCACAGCAGTGGGTCTTTTTTCACCCAGGCTGTAAGCGTCTGTAAGTGGCTCGAGAGCTAGGGCATATATCATGGGAGAGAGGGGGCAGCCAGGGCAAAAACTCGGGAAACCGCTCCATTAACTCTCACTCTAGTCAATGGCTCCTGATAGAGGAGCCTGACTCAGTCACAAAATTTCAGTCCCAGGCTCAGACTCATCAGTGCAGCAAACATACAGTTCCACTTATACGTTGAATGCCATTTCGGCATAAAGGGACATTACCACAGCCAGTTCTGTCTGAGGCCTCTTGGTTTCGTAGAGTACACTGAATAAGCGTCACAAATTGAGACAGGCTATGGGGCACAAAGCCTGATTGGTTGGGTGCATTATTGACGGAATGACTGTGTGTAGTCTGGTCACCAAACTCTTGGCTAGCATCTTAGCCTTTATGTTTTAGCAAATATGTAGGCCTATATGAGCTGCAGCTCGTTGGTGGCTTGCCTTTTTCTTGTGTATTACTACCACAGTAGCTTCCTTTGGTCCCTCGGCAGTCGACCTCCGTCCCGTGCCTCTCGGAACATGGTAAGCATATGCGTGGCCTCCTTATCCACCATTCCCTTATGTAGCTCCACTGGTAGGCCATTAAGCCCAGCTGCTTCCCTGATTTTAGGTCTTGCAAAGCCACAGCAAGTTCCTCTTTGGTCAGGTCAGCTCGGCCTCACTTCTCCTCCCCCCTAATAAGATCCCTGCTGTTTTCACTTCTTTCACGGCCGCGAGGCCGTGCTTCAAAGGCTAACCTAGTCTCCCTGTCTCCCCTTACATTTCATCATACATTTCTTCATATTATTTAAAACGTTACTTTTACTCAGTGCCATAAAACGTACCTGTTCCCAGTTTGTTTTAAATTCTTTTAAAACAAACTGTCTCACCCGAGAATGTCATCGCGCCCTCACCTCCACTCAAATTGCAGTCTCTCTCGCTCTCTATCTCGCGGTCTCTATGCACTCTCCGCCCCATCTTAGACCGCATGTTCATAAACTCCTTATTTCTTTCGGGCTCCTGCCCCCCTGCCCACCCCAACCACTCTCTCACAATTATTATATAGCGCTTGCTACAGTTGTGCCTTTTCATAGCACTGCACCTGTGCCTCTTGTTCTAGTCACGTTTGCCCGTTTTTTCGCGCTCTCCTTCCTGTCTGCCCGCCTTCCCTCCCCGCTCCCCGCTTCCCGCCACCACCGCTGACCACGCCCCTTTTTCCTCCGCTCCCGCCTCCCAGCTGCCCCGCCCACCCGCGCACTTCGCCTTAAATGGCGACCGTGCGAACGCGCAGCGGTCACGCGCAGCGGGCGCGCCGATTGTGCGCCGAAGGCGCGCCAAAGGTAAGCCCGTCTGCGCCCGTCCGCGACCGGATCGCGACCAGCGCCAGGACCCCTGGCCCCCGAAGACCCCGACCGACCCGCCTGACGTACTCCGCCGCCACCCTCATCGCTCTCAACTCCGGCCGACTCCCAGAATGCCATCAAGCCACACCACGACACACCCACGGACCTTTCAGCTGCCACACCTGCAAGTTCTCCTGCACCCGGACCTGCCTCGCACCAGCACCCGCCAAGTCGAACTCCAGCAGCACCCACCTCAAGTGCATCCTGCTCAACACCCGCTCCGTCCACAGACACGCCATCGAACTCTGGAACCTCCTAGACGCCACAGCCCCTGACGTCGCCTTCCTCACGGAGACCTGGATGAACGCCTCTTCAGCGCCCGACATCGCCATCGCTATCCCGGAGGGCTACAAGATCGTCCGGAGGGACCGAAACGCCAACCAGATGGGAGGAGGCATCGCCATCATCCACAGGAACACCATCCGTCTCACGACCAGCACCGACAACACCCTGACCAGCGCCGAACACCTGCATTTCCAGATCCACACCAACCCGAACACCACCCTCAGAGGCACCCTGATCTACCGTCCCCCTGGACCACGCACGCAATTCAGCGAGGACATCGCCGACTTCGTCAGCCCGCATGCCCTCCCCTCCACTGACTACATCCTCCTGGGGGACCTGAACTTCCACCTGGAGAACAACAACGACCACAACACCAGCACCCTGCTCGACAACCTCGCCAACCTGGGACTCAAGCAACTGGTGTCCACCCCCACCCACCTCGCCGGACACACACTCGACGCCGTCTTCACATCCAGCACAGACATCGACTTCAGCCACGCCACAGAGCTTCAATGGACGGACCACAGCTGCGTCCACTTCACCTTCAAGAGAACGACGACCCACCACCACCAGCAACAGGCCGCCCGCAGAAGCTGGAACAAGATCACAGCAGACCAGCTCGTCACCTCCCTGAGCCAACACCCTCCTGCCAGCTCAGCAAACCCCAGCCAGGCCGCCGATAACATCACTAAGTGGATCAGCAACTGCGCGGACGAACTCGCCCCGCTGAGGACCCCGCCCAGCAGACCCGGCAGCAAGAAGGCCCCATGGTTCACCGACGAACTCAAGAGCTCCAAGAAGAACTGCCGAGCCCTCGAGAAAGTCTGGAAAAGGGACCCGACACCGGACAACAGGACCTCCTACAAACTGGCCACCCGGAAACACCACCAGCTGATCCGAGCCGCCAAGAAAACAGCATTCAAGGACCGGTTGGACAACAACGCACACAACAGCAAGGAACTCTTCAACATCGTGAAAGAGCTCTCCAACCCCAGCGCAGGAAACAACGACATCACCCCATCGCAAGACCTCTGCAACTCCCTCGCCTCATACTTCCACAACAAGATCACGGACATACACAGCAGTTTCAACAACCAACCAACGCACACCACGACCGACCAGCCACCCCCCCCCACCACCACCCTCCACGCCTGGACCCCGATCAGCACAGAAGACACCATCCGCACGATGAACTCCATCCACTCCGGATCACCAACCGACCCCTGCCCTCACCACGTCTTCAACAAGGCCGACGCTGTCATCGCACCCCACCTGCGAGACATCATCAACACATCCTTCGACACCGCCATCTTCCCCGAAAGCTGGAAACACGCCGAACTCAGCGCTCTACTCAAGAAACCAACAGCAGACCCCGCCGACCTCAAGAACTACCGCCCCATCTCGCTTCTCCCGTTTCCAGCCAAAGTCATCGAGAAGACCGTCAACAAGCAGATGGCCGCCTTCCTCGAGACGAACGGATCCCTCGACCCCTCACAGTCCGGCTTCAGAGCCAAACACAGCACCGAGACCGCCCTCATCGCCGCCACCGATGACATCCGAGCCCTGATGGACAATGGAGAAACAGCGGCCCTCATCCTCCTAGACCTCTCCGCGGCATTCGACACGGTCTGCCACCGCACCCTAATACGGCGCCTCAGCAACATCGGAATTCAGGACAAGGCGCTGGAATGGATCATCTCCTTCCTCGACGGAAGAACACAGCGAGTCCGCCTACCACCGTACAAATCAGAGGCCTCCGAAGTCATCTGCGGCGTCCCCCAAGGATCATCACTGAGCCCCACCCTCTTCAACGTCTACATGAGCCCCCTCGCGGCCATCGTACGCAAACACCACCTCAGCATCATCTCCTACGCCGACGACACCCAGCTGATCCTCTCCCTGACCAACAACCCCGCCGCCGCCAGAGCCAACCTGCACGAAGGGATGAAAGAGGTAGCCGAGTGGATGACGACCAGCCGCCTGAAACTGAACTCGGACAAGACGGAGGTCCTCATCCTGGGCTCTTCACCCTCCGCCTGGGACGACTCCTGGTGGCCTCCCGCCCTGGGCACCGCACCCAAACCGACAGACCATGCACGAAACCTGGGCTTCGTCCTGGACTCCTCCCTCTCCATGACCAGGCAAGTCAACAGCGTCTCCTCGGCGTGCTTCAACATCCTACGCATGCTACGGAAGATCTTCTGGTGGATCCCCACAGAGACCAGGAAGACCGTCACCCAGGCCCTCGTCACCAGCCGACTGGACTACGGCAACGCCCTCTACGCCGGGACCACCGCCAAGCTCCAGAAGAGACTCCAGCGGATCCAAAACGCCTCGGCCAGACTCGTCCTCGACATCCCACGATCCAGCCACATCTCCGGTCATCTGAGAGACCTTCACTGGCTCCCCATCAACAAGAGAATCACCTTCCGCCTCCTCACCCATGCACACAAAGCCCTACACGACCAAGGCCCGAGCTACCTCAACAGCCGAGTCAACTTCTACGCTCCCAAACGCCACCTCCGATCAGCCAACCACGCCCTCGCCGCCGTCCCCCGCATCCGAAGAGCGACTACAGGAGGAAGGTCCTTCTCCTACCTGGCCGCCAAGACCTGGAACTCCCTCCCGTCCGACCTGCGCCTGACCCAAGACCACCTCTCCTTCAGGAAGAAGCTGAAGACCTGGCTGTTCGAGCAGTAGCGGCACCCCCCCTCCCCAGCGCCTTGAGACCCTACGGGTATGTAGCGCGCTTTATAAGTGTCACTGATTGATTGATTGATTGCAAACAGCATGCGTTAATATTACAGGACGCACTCATACTTCATGTATCGGCTTCAGATGGCTTTACGGCGAGTGAGGCCCTCGGAAAAAAAAGAATTCTGCCCCGATTCGTATTAACTATCCCTATTAAAGTAAAAACACATCGGATCGGACTCCGAGCATTCGAATCTTATGCTATGACACTATGAACCTATTTCTTCTTGGGTCATCTTTTGAAGCTTCTGTGTGAGTGTGCCAAGAGGCCCTGTCTGATGGGAGGCTCTAGAAATAAAGGATAACATTACACAGTCGGCTGGTAAATTTGACTCGAATTGTCTGATAGTACAGCCCCTCAAGAGTACAAAACGATAAAATCCGAAGTTGGCGTTTAAGGCGCCCCGAAGCGGAAAATAGTGCTTTCTAACATTGCTTAAACATACCTAATAATTCTGCCGTATTCAGGGCCAATGGTTCGTAGTATTCTTAATACAATAATGTGCAATTTCCACTTGTTTCCCCCGCCTTAATTATTTCAAGCACGAAACACTCATTTGATTTCTCAGACCACAGGCTGTAGAAAGCTCAGTGGTTTAACACACCTTCGTTGTTTGTGTCACAGAGCGTGACTCACACTGGACGACTCAGCCTTTCATCCTTCAGAGCTAGATAACATGAGTATCAAAGTCACGAGATGGGTTATAAGTCTACTTTCTTTTAAATCAACAGAAGGCTCTTCCATGTCACGTGCGTCCTCCAAAATGTGAACATCGTTGAGCGCAATAATGGTTTCCCAAAGTGCTACGAAGCAGTTATAGGGAGCAGGCGCTATTTGTAAGCAGCGCTGTTCCGTGGCTTGCAAGTGACCTGTGCGGCGCAGCCCTCTGAGCTGCACTCCGGTGACTTTAAAGAAAGATACGTGACATAATGAGGCCCAGAGGTGAGCCACGCAGGCCTGGGGTATTCATGAGTGAGGCCTGAGGGCCATAACTCACGGGGAGCGGGCTGCAGCCTCTCCCTGACCAGGGAACGCCAGGACTTTATTCGGAGCCTGTATTCCCAAAATGTATTTGTGTGTGTATATATATATATATATATTGAATATTCCGAGATCTTTCAATATGTTCTATCTCTGTGCTTTTCAGACAAGTGACATCACCTTTGCAGTTATGGTTGAGTCACGCTTCATATTAAATTCATTTTGAAATGTTCCTTAAACATTGTGCTGCCAGATGCCCAGTTTGGTGAATACCAAGGTTCCTGGTCTTGATACCACGCCCTCCGAGGTGTTGCCCCTTTCCTCAGCAGAGCTGGTGTGTGCTTTGCAGCCGGGTAGTCACCCCATCCATTCCGCTTGTTATCCCTGTACAGGCTGCTGGGCGCTGTCCGTGCACCACGTGCCCCAGCACTTTGTTTTTCCAAATAAGGACGAATTTACTTGGTTATAACATAATTAAACAACCAATTATCTCCCTGGGAGCGAGGAATGTAGTTGTCCAATCGCATCCTCACTTTTATATACTTCCTGACCCTAAACTTAGCATTTCGAACTCCTTTAATTTCGGTTCCTATATCTCTTCAAAATGGGAGCGCATCGGGGGCCGTGGCTAAAATGGCGGCCTGACTGGACGTGTTTTCTGAGGCTCCCCGGCCCTAAACCCCTTACCGCCCTTTCATTAGCGGGCAATATCCCTTTTTCCCCTGCAAATCGACGCCACAGAAGCAGCTCAACACCCGGCGCCACCAAGGAGTTGATTTGGTGGGCGCTGCCGGTGGGGAACGGCGCGGCCGAGCTCCGGCCTCCACCGGTGCGAAACTGCGGGAGAGCAGCAGCGGGAGCCCAGCGCCTGGGGTGCTCACCTAACCCCGAGGCTCGGACGAGAAAACAAGGCGCATCGCACAGAGCACAGTGGCCGGAGGTAGTGGACTATCGGCGACGGCCCCCGGAACAGAGGCCGAGTGGTAGTAACACCGAGCGGCTGAGGCGCGGCCTGGCTAGGTCGCAGCAGCGGCCGGAGGGAGCCGGTGGGCTACCGCAACACTTGAGTCCCTGGCTTCGGGCCTAGTCCCGGACCCGGAGCAGAAGGACGAGCGCACACCGGGGAAGCGGACCTGAGACGAGGGCACTGGAGGAGACCCCCTGCGGCCGAAGACCCCACTGGTGAGGAGCGGAGGGAAATACAGCGAGTCAGCGGAGGAGCGGGGGGGAGGCCGGGCTCGGCCGAGGGGCCCCGCCGACCGTGCTCTGGTGTGCCCGTGTGCAGGTGGAAGGCGCCCTCGAGATCGGGGGGCGGGCGCCGGGCCCGGGGCCACACCGACGACAGAGCACCCCGAAGCTCACTGGACACCAGCACCAGGCCTCACCGACACACCTGTGCTGAGCCGCGCCAGATAACTGTGGCGCTGAACCTGGGGCCCCCCCTCTGTGGCCCGCGATGACCGGGTCCGGGGCCGAGAGACCATGCGCTGCGGACCGTGACCCTGGGTGCTGGCAGAGTGGTCAGTGTGAGGGGCTGAGGCCTAAGTGGGGACCGAAGCATACCGCCTGGCGGAGTCCCGGCACCCGACGGACGACAGGAGGGCTCCTGGACCCTTCCTTGGCTGCCCGGAGCGCCAAGGAAGGGCCAATATCAAACTGACCCGTGGACCTACCAGCCTGAGGCCGACGGAGGCCATTACAGCGGCGACCACCGAGGACCAGAGATTACATCAGAGACTTGTGCAGGGTGAATCCCCCCTGGCGGGGATGGCGCTGCTAAACCGGGGGGCCCCCGCAGCTCTTTGCCACAGAGAAGTAGGGCCCCCGGGCCCCTGTGCTCCTGCGACAGGCACAGAACACAAGCCGACAACATGGCTACCGCGGGACGTAAAGGCAACCGCAACACAGCGGACATGCTCCACAAAACCAACACGAAGACAGAGAAAACTTCGGCGCAGTCACCCCCCAAGACACTGGTTGCCGCCGCGGGCACAGAAGACGAATCCGCGCCCATCACGAAGGCCTTCCTGGCCTCCCTCTTCAACACCCAGAGGGATGACTTTCAAACCTTGAAGCAGGAGCTTGCGGGTGAGCAGCGAGAACTACGCAGGGACGTAGACAGCCTGGGGGAACGTGTGGCGGCGGTGGAGGAGGCAGACCAGACCCGCAGCATGGAAGTGGAACGGCTCCAGCACGAAATCCTCCACCTCCAGGACCAGCAAGTGGATCTCCAAGCTCACTCGGAAGATCTCGAGAACCGTTCCTGGAGGAACAACATATGGGTTCGGGGAGTTCCATTGAAATCGGAGGGGAATAGCGCTACAGCATACCTGCAAGACCTATTCCGGGAGATCATCGGGGAACCAAGTGAATTCGAAATCCGGATTGACCGCGCTCACAGGGTCGGCCCGGCGCGCCGGACGCAGGCCCCCCCTTCGGACATACTGGCCTTTCTCGCGGACTTTCCTCTGAAAGAGCGCATCCTGAGAGAGGCCCGCGTGCGACAGGCGATCATCTTCCAAGGAGACCAGGCGGCCCTTTTTCAGGATCTCTCTGCCATCACCTTGCAGAAAAGAAGGTCATTCAAGGTAGCTACTGACTTCTTGAGAGATAAAGGCGTGCCTTACACGTGGGGCCACCCGTTTCGTCTCTTCTTCAAATGGAAGGGGTCACTTCACTAACTTAGATCCCTTCAGGACACGTGTGCGGTACTAGACATCGACCCACCGGAGGACACGGACACAAGTGGGACTCCCCCGCAAGGCTCGGCGGACGGGCCAGGCCGGCGTTCCGGAGACGGCTGGCAGACCATGCGGAGACGGCGCTCCCCCAAATCCTTCCGGAAACCAGACCCTCTGATGGTGGCCCAAGAATGAGAGGTGGCTGTGCAAGAGGTGGCGGACAACACTGCGGCTAAACAGTATGGTGCTCCTGCACAGGGTCTTGCCCTCAACAGCCTCCCTCACTTGGGGGATGGGGTCAGGGGGCCGACGAGTTGGCCGCCGCCATGTCCTCACTTTCTATGACACTCTACGGACCTGGACTCTGTCCCGATAGGCCCGAGACTATGGGAAAAGTTAAGGGGGACAGTTCAGGGGAGGGTGGCGGGGTGGGTGAGGGAGTTGGGGGGACTTCAGACTACGATGGGGGAAGAAACTTGGGGAAAGGGAGGTTGGGGAAGTTGGGTTTGGGGTGGGGGTGAGTGGGGGGAACAGGACCCTCCCGGTGTGGTACACTAGAGTCAGAACGCTCCGACCCAGGGGGCTGGCAGGCCTCTAGCATACTGAGCATGCTGTGCAATCCTCACATATCCCAAATATGGCGGCCTCTGCGTTGAAGGTTCTCACCTTGAATGTAAAGGGGCTTAACAACCCCGTTAAACGCAGGGCTGTCCTGTCCTACTTAGAAAACTCAGGTGCTGAAATTTGCCTGCTCCAAGAAACTCATTTGCTCTCCAAAGACTGGCACAGAATGCGCTCAAAGACCTTCCCATTCCAACACCCGGGGGTGGCCCTACTGGTGGCACGTCACTTCAAGGGGACAGTTGGGGACAGGGTGGCCGAAATTAAAGGGAGGTTCTTAGCCTACAACATTCGTATCAGTGGGATGGAGATGGTGGTGGGCTCCCTTTACGCTCCGAACTCCAAACAGGAACCATTTATTAAAGGGGCCCTGGCCGATGCACTGCAGCCTAATACGAAGGCAGTGCTGGTGGGCGGAGACACGAACCTAGTAATGGACCCCAATATAGACAGGTCAGGCCATCGCCAGGGGTTTGCCGGGGCAATCTCATCGGAGGGGGGCCAGTGGTTGTTGGACAGGGGATTCGTGGACCTGTGGCGGAAACACCATCCCACCACCCCAGGATTCACTTTTTACTCTCATGTACACCACACCTATGCACGAATTGACCACTTTTTCGGTAACACTGCTATAACCCCCCTGGTGGATGATGTGGAGGTACTCCCAGCAGCACTATCTGATCACGATGCACTCATGCTACACATGCGAGCCCCTAGGGTCACGCAGCGGAAGGGTAGATGGCGCCTTAATGACGCACTCCTGCAACACAGGAGGGTGACGCAACGACTCCAGTATCACATCACAGAATACCTACAGACGAACGATACCCCGGAAGTCTCCCTGACAGTGGTGTGGGGGGCGCTTAAAGCGGTGGTGAGGGGGGAACTAATTGCTATAGCCGCGGCGGAAGCCAAGGAACGGAGGGAAAAATGGCAATCTCTGTCCAAACAAGTGCTCGAGCTGGAACAAGCTCATAGCCGAACCGGGGCTCCCAGGATATGGCGCCATATGGCGCCAGCTCAAGGCAGTCAGGGCCCAACTCCCAGGCTTAGATCTGGACAGGGCGGAATATGCAGCCCTGAGACTACGCCACACTTACTATGTAGGTGGCGATAAAATGGGGCGCTTGCTGGCGAGCTGCCTCAAAGCAAAGACCCTGCGAGCGAAGGTCCCCTCCATCCACACCCAGGACGGGAAAGTCGCCCGTGAGGACGACCAAATCGCGGAGGCCTTCCGGGAGTTCTATGCCTCTCTGTACACGGCGGAACCACCTGCCGGACAAATTACGGCTGAATCTTATCTCAATGAAACAGAGATCACCCCCCTTGACGAACCCACTAGGGATTCCCTAGACATGCCCATCAGAATAGATGAGGTCATCTCCGCGATCGCGTGCCTCAAACCACTAAAGGCCCGAGCCCGGATGGCTTCTCAGCGAGCTTTTATAAGGCTTTCTGCCCCCTAATTGAGCCGGTATTAACTAGGCTATTTAACTCCTTCCAGGGCAGGGGTTCCATCCCCCAAGACATGTTGGAGGCTGACATTGTGGTCATCCCCAAGCCGGGCAAGGACCCATCCCAATGCAAAGCTTATAGACCCATCTCACTACTTTACCTCGACCTGAAGCTATTCACAGGCGTGTTGGCGGTGCGACTGGGCCCATGTTTGCATGGTATCATTGAACCGGACCAAGGAGGATTTATCCCGAGCATACAGTGCGCAGACAACACCAAGCGCCTGCTTCATGTCATTGATAAAGCCCACTGCAACGACTCTCATGCAGTCCTCCTGTCAGTAGATGCCGAAAAGGCGTTTGACAGAGTGGACTGGGGATACCTAGACGCCGTCCTGGCGCGATTCGGGATTGGAGACCGGTTTCGCACATGTGTTGTTAGCTGCTACGCCGCCCCACAGGCCACGATCAATGTCAATGGAGTACGCTCAAAGCCGCTAGACATCCGGAGGGGCAACAGACAGAGGAGTCCTCTATCGCCCCTGTTATTTGCTTTGTACATGGCACCACTGTCACAACGAGTCTGAGAGAACCGGTCCATTGCAGGCGTTCGGTTTGGCGGGGAACCGCAGACCATAAGTCTCTACGCAGACGACGTCCTGGCAGCTCTAGAAGACCCCTCGACATCGGTGCCGGCTTTCCTCTCGGAAATGGAGGACCTCGGGAGAATATCGGGGTTCAAGATGAATGTTGAGAAATCACTGATCTTGCCCCTGGGGCGGAATGCAATAGCTGCGACGCGTGGCCAACGGCAGTACGGAGGTCTTCAGACTCAGATGTCATTGCACTACCTGGGCATCTCCCTGACCCCGAACACGACCCAAACGGTTGAACAAAATTACACGGCTTTACTAGCTGCCCTACAAAGGGACCTGACGAGGTGGCGTCGCCAACCACTCTCATGGTTGGGGCGTGTGGCTGCAGTAAAAATGCGTCTTTTACCGAAGGTCCTGTACTTGTTTCAGACCATTCCAGTAACCAGACCCCCCAGGATATAGCGGCATGGATTAGCAAATTTAGCGGCACAAATATGGAAATTTAGCGGCAATTTTGCGGCATTTTATTTAGCCATTTTTCCTACAACAAACACAGATATCTTCGTTTTTTTAGTTATTTAACAACATGAAGCTATGTATGTATACTAATGTATAAAAATGATAAACCAAAAACAGGTACCAGTATTGCCACGTTATTTGAACAATGGATCACGGATGATCACTCGAATGACCGAATAGAACAGTAATTCTCCATGAACTAAGTTTCAGAATCAATCAGTAATTTTTTATTTTTAATTTGAGTGCATGTAGATATTTAGTATGCAATTTTTTGTTTTTTTGAATACGGAAACATTTCAGTAATTTCCACAAACTTGAACTGAACACAGATTTGAACACAAATCACATTAAACAAATAACACAATTGGACAGACAAAGAATTCACTAACACCCGTCAATCATACCACACAAAACAGTCAGAATATATTTACAAATTATTTACAACAGTATAGTATCACAGTGAAAATATCCAGCATTGGAAAAGAACAACTTGGCAATATCCTTATTTTTTGAAGTACTCAAGGATTCCTAATGCTGAGGGAAAGAGGTCTACGCGTTTCGATAACCCCTGGTTTCGGGGAAATCTCGTCAGGACCATATGCCTGTGAATGGAGAACAAGACTAATCAATATGGGAAAGGCAAAACTACTCTCTCCACAGCGCTCCAGAAAGAAAAGGAACAAATCATACCTCTCAATGGCCGACTTTACTCTTGAGGAGGTGACTGTTGGTAAAGAAATGAGGTGGAATTAAATCTCCCTAGTAAAAGCTGCAGAAGGGCAGTGACTCAGTCATGACCATAACATGCATTCGTGTCTACTTACATCTTATTACGCCTACTGCGGTTAATGGTGGGGCTGGAGAGCAGTTTGTTTTAAGCAAGTTTCTGGGGAGGCAAAGGAGACGAAGTTGTAGTGTTTGGAAGGGAACGGCAAGGTTCCTGGGTGAGCACAGTGCGGCGGTGAATACTTACAATGATATTAGTGGCGCAGGGAGTTCACGTGTAACTTGGTCTGGGTCGAGTCAATCGGTAACGTGCTCCAGAAGCCTACGGATACAATGGAGCTGGGGTTAGAGGTCCGAAGTGCTCAAAACCTTGGCGTGAAATTGCGGGGGTTTCTTCACTATCGTAAGCGGGTTTACCTGAAAGCGTCGTGTCCGCTATCTGATACAGGGGGTCTGCGCTCTGCGGTCTCTGTGCGAATAGTCCAGTGACCGGCACCATCCAGTCTGTGTGCTAGCTCTCGCGTTACAGATGTGTAAAAACACTTCCTGGTTGTGCAAGGAATTCTGGGGGTTGTAGTTTATTAGTTGCCATAGCAACGGATCACATTCGAAACGTTGTAGTGTAATGAGCCGGGGCTCACAATCTGATTGGGAGACAGCAGTCTGGGTCTCAGTATTAATCGATTAAAGGCGATAAATTTCAGATAGTTCATTTAGCCCATTTATGGCGGCGTTGAATTTGACAATTAGCATTGCTTCAGTGTGTGCTAATTTTTCTTCCATGTCACCGCCTCTGGGGTCTTTCTCAATTTTTGCAATGACTGTCCATCTTAATTCCTCTATACTGTGTTTGTGGTTGATCCAATGATTCACCAATGGAGCTGTTGACACATTCTTTTTTATGCGCGATTTGTGTTGGGTGATGCGGCATCTTACTTCTTGACTGGTTTTGCCAATGCCAATTTTGAAGAATTGTTTTCTTGAATTCATTTGAACTTGGGCAGAATGTGGAGACACAGACCATCCTACTTTGTGGTGGTTTAACCTTGTTTCTTAGTAGTGTGTCTCGTGGGATCCACCAAACTCTCTTCATCGTCTTTCAGCACGTTGAATTCAAGAAAACAATTCTTCAAAATTGGCATTTAGTTGAAAACATTGATGAGTCACTCAAAGATAAACCACTATTTGCATTTAAAAAGGACCAAAGTGTGGCTAACCATCTAGTCCGAGCAGCACTCAAACCAAATATACCAACAATCACAACAATGCTTGGATTACCACCGGTCCAAGGACATCATAGATGCGGCTCTTGTATTTGTTGTGCAAGCACGGAGGAAGGAAATCTCTTTCAGCACAAACAAATATCGTGGAAACACGATAAATTTACAAACTGTAAATCCAAATTCGTCATTTATGCCATTACCTGCCCATGCGAGAAAATCTACATTGGCAAAACCAGTCAAGAAGTACGATGCCGCATCACCCAACACAAATCGCGCATAAAAAAGAATGTGTCAACAGCTCCATTGGTGAATCATTGGATCAACCACAAACACAGTATAGAGGAATTAAGATGGACAGTCATTGCAAAAATTGAGAAAGACCCCAGAGGCGGTGACATGGAAGAAAAATTAGCACACACTGAAGCAATGCTAATTGTCAAATTCAACGCCGCCATAAATGGGCTAAATGAACTATCTGAAATTTATCGCCTTTAATCGATTAATACTGAGACCCAGACTGCTGTCTCCCAATCAGATTGTGAGCCCCGGCTCATTACACTACAACGTTTCGAATGTGATCCGTTGCTATGGCAACTAATAAACTACAACCCCCAGAATTCCTTGCACAACCAGGAAGTGTTTTTACACATCTGTAACGCGAGAGCTAGCACACAGACTGGATGGTGCCGGTCACTGGACTATTCGCACAGAGACCGCAGAGCGCAGACCCCCTGTATCAGATAGCGGACACGACGCTTTCAGGTAAACCCGCTTACGATAGTGAAGAAACCCCCGCAATTTCACGCCAAGGTTTTGAGCACTTCGGACCTCTAACCCCAGCTCCATTGTATCCGTAGGCTTCTGGAGCACGTTACCGATTGACTCGACCCAGACCAAGTTACACGTGAACTCCCTGCGCCACTAATATCATTGTAAGTATTCACCGCCGCACTGTGCTCACCCAGGAACCTTGCCGTTCCCTTCCAAACACTACAACTTCGTCTCCTTTGCCTCCCCAGAAACTTGCTTAAAACAAACTGCTCTCCAGCCCCACCATTAACCGCAGTAGGCGTAATAAGATGTAAGTAGACACGAATGCATGTTATGGTCATGACTGAGTCACTGCCCTTCTGCAGCTTTTACTAGGGAGATTTAATTCCACCTCATTTCTTTACCAACAGTCACCTCCTCAAGAGTAAAGTCGGCCATTGAGAGGTATGATTTGTTCCTTTTCTTTCTGGAGCGCTGTGGAGAGAGTAGTTTTGCCTTTCCCATATTGATTAGTCTTGTTCTCCATTCACAGGCATATGGTCCTGACGAGATTTCCCCGAAACCAGGGGTTATCGAAACGCGTAGACCTCTTTCCCTCAGCATTAGGAATCCTTGAGTACTTCAAAAAATAAGGATATTGCCAAGTTGTTCTTTTCCAATGCTGGATATTTTCACTGTGATACTATACTGTTGTAAATAATTTGTAAATATATTCTGACTGTTTTGTGTGGTATGATTGACGGGTGTTAGTGAATTCTTTGTCTGTCCAATTGTGTTATTTGTTTAATGTGATTTGTGTTCAAATCTGTGTTCAGTTCAAGTTTGTGGAAATTACTGAAATGTTTCCGTATTCAAAAAAACAAAAAATTGCATACTAAATATCTACATGCACTCAAATTAAAAATAAAAAATTACTGATTGATTCTGAAACTTAGTTCATGGAGAATTACTGTTCTATTCGGTCATTCGAGTGATCATCCGTGATCCATTGTTCAAATAACGTGGCAATACTGGTACCTGTTTTTGGTTTATCATTGTTCTGGTGAGGCTTGTCCTTATTGCCAGTGAGCCCAGACCCTGTTTTTGGTGTGTATACTAATGTAAGCATTCCTCCATAGAAACACTCAATCAATCAATCAATTAAAACTTTATTCGGATACAATCATGTGTCCATAAAAGTATACAAACATTTAAAAACCATTGTTAAAAATCGTTAAAATGTTTAGTGCACAGTATAACAAGGGTATGACACATTTTATGGTAAAAAGAACCATTACCAATCAATAGCAGCAAGATTCATATGGACTACACATAAACAAAGACAACAGCACACTTATAAAGTCATTAGTTTCTATTTCAACCCTAACGCACAGTCTATCGTTTTACACGGAGTCATAGTTTGCGCGATATTTAACACACGCTTTTAAAAATCGAGCTATTGGAGCGATGATATACTCTATATCCAGGCATTGTAGGGCAAGAAGGACCGGACGACAATGGCGCAAGGCCATGAATTTCACCAAAGGGATAATCCACTGCTTACGTGGAAATTCATAATAGCTACAAAAAAAGACTACATGCAATAACGATTGCTCTGAGTGCCCATCACATGGGCAATTGCTCTGAGTGCCCATCACATAGAAACACTCTTGATTGTGGGTTTAAGTAATTCCCTTTTCCTACAGCTTGAGGCCCGCATAAGGCTCGAGTGCCCCCTTCTACATGGGCATGCCATCAATATTTATATATAGATACCCACCCTCACGTGCCCGCGCTCGTCAAACCGGGCGCCTTCGAGTACAGTACTCGAGGTGCTACAAAGCAAAAATACTTTAAGGCCGCGACACGTCGCACATCTTTACAGGCGCACGGATGGGCTCGGGTGTCATAACTTTCCTTCCGGTCCGTTTCCGATGAAATTCGGAGTTTTCCGTGTTTTGGCTTGCCTGGAAACATGGAGCCACGTTTGCCCTCGCAGTTTCTCGTGAGCAGTGCACCCGAGCATCACGCGGGCTCTGGCCTCTCTAGGGCAGAGGCCAAGACTCGCCTCCAGGGTGGGCACACATTCTCACACCCGGAGCGCATGGCCCAGGATATGCTGCCAGGCTCCGCGCAAAGCAACGCCCCAGACCAGATGTGCGGAGAGCGTGGGGCCAGCCTTTATGGAATGGATTAATAATAGTTCACAATACTTAATCTTCTTTTTTTGTACCAAAATGCACATTTCGCACTCCTGCTGTTCCCAGGCACTGAAAATAACCACCCCTATTACGGAATGTTTACTAACATTGCACGGGTGAAAGGCCGAGTCTGTGAGTTACTCCTCCCCACCTTTCAGAGTATAAATAACACCCATCTCAAGAGATGTGCTGAGCAGAGGAACATTCACTAAATTGGAAATCGCCCTTTCTTTCGACCCTCGGCTCCAGGGGAGAGGGCGGGGCCTCACCCCAGTCACCGGGAGGGTCTCCAGCGGGGAGCCAGACGCGGGATGGGCACTTCAAAGCCCGTCGCAGTGAGCTGCTAATGCCCCATTAAGCCCTGAAAGTTATTCTTTCGTGCTTCTGTGTCCTTCCCGCCCGCCCCAATAAACAACGTAAGTCAGACCCCCTCAGGATATAGGCGGCTTTTGCAAAAATGCAGTGATTCCTACAAAAGTGCCGATTTCGCGGGCACTTCTGTAAAAATCGCGAAATCGCGATATCCTGGAGGGTCTGAGTAACTCCTCCAATAGGCATGCTCAAACAATTGCAGGACTGCATCACACAATTTGTATGGGCCGGCAAGCGCCCGCGACTGCGCAGGGATTTGAACACGCGGGCTACGTTGGAGGGCGGCCTTGGGGTTCCTGACCTACTCCGTTACTTCCACGCAACGCAGCTCCGCTACCTTTTAGAGTGGAACAGACCCGAATCGGAGAAGCAGTGGTTATTTCAAGACCGGGCTATGGGTCAGATGTCCCTATGGAAGGTCCCGTTCCTGAGGCGAAAGGACAGGCCTTCGTATCTTAGGAAATCGCCCATTACGAGAACGGTGATGCAAGTGTGGGACAAGGTGGCGGTCTCGAGAGGCCTCACTACATTTCTGTCCCCGATGTCACCTCTGTTCGAGAATCCGGCCTTCCCTCCAGGAATGGCCCCCGGGTCGTTTCCACAGTGGCGAGAGTCAGAGTGCAAAGCAGCTGGCGACCTTTTCAACCCCGCGGGCTTCATGCAGATGCACACACTACAGGAATACTACACACTCCCACAGATCCATCGTTTTCAATACTTTCAGATCAGACACTGGCTCACGGAGAAAGAAGTGCTGCCCCACGTAAACAGACACCTAACAAACTACGAGTAGTGGTTACACACGAAAACAACAGACAAACACGCGATCACAGACATCTACACGATGCTCAGTCCACCCCCCGCTTCGCGGTCAGCGGGTCAGACCCAATGGGAACGAGAACTGGGACGCTCCTTTACAGACAAGGAATGACAGGAGAACATAGAAGAGTGTTGGATGGAGGAAGCAGAGCCGCCCTGATCCTTTTGGACCCCTCTGCGGCCTTCGATACGGTCCATCACAAACTGTTGGTGGACCGGTGGAGGGCTTGTGGAGTTCAAGGTAAGGCGCTGAAGATCTTACAGGCCTTCCTCTCCAACAGGACTCAGGTGGTGGCACTGGGGGACTTCGAATCATGCCCCTTTTCGCTTCCTTGTGGAGTGCCCCAGGGCTTTTCCCTGAGTCCTACTCTTTTTAATGTCTACGTCTCCACGTTAGCCCCGATAATTCGATCCTTTGAAATCAACCTCACAGCATATGCGGACAACACGCAGATAGTGGTGTCTCTGATGCCGGGGGATATAGACAGCACTGCGGACAGGTTTAAAGGCTGTATGCGCGAAGTGGGTGTTGGATGGCCCAAAACTGTCTTAAGTTAAACTCATCAAAGACAGAGGTGCTACTCTTTGGCTCCAAAGACAACTTCTGGACCCCTAGATGGTGGCCCGAAGAAATGGGAGCCTTGCCCGCCCCGGTGTCTAAAGTGAAAAATCTTGGCATTCTGATGGATGATTTATTGTCCTTTAAACATCAGATTAATGCCCTGGTTTCATCCACCCACTTTGTTCTTAAAACAATTAGGAAAGTGCTACCATTCCTGGAGCATGAACATAGAAAAACAGTAGTCACCGGTTTAGTTCTTTCTCGGTTAGACAACTGTAACAGCCTTATGCTGAACGCCCAAACCGGCATACTAAATAAATTACAGACATTGCAGAATGCTGTCGCTCGCCTGATAACAGATACACCCAAGTTCGCATCGGTGGCTCAGGACATGGCAAAACTTCATTGGTTACCGGTGCGGAAACGAATCACCTTTAAGTCACTCTGTGTAGTCTTCAAAGCACTCCATGATCTGGGCCCTAATTGCATGAAGGAATTATTCTTCTGGTACAAACCGGCAAGATCTTTCAGATCTGGTCAGCAGGCACTGGTATCGGTCCCTAGAGTCAAGAGAGCAAGATGGGGTGGGAGGAGCTTTTCCTTAGGAGCTGCAGTAGCCTGGAATAAGCTTCCCCTTCACATTAGACAATTGCCCGATCTCCTATCCTTTAGGAGGGCACTGAAGACCTGGCTCTTTACTCATTAATTCTCTTACCCACACGCACCAGTTTTAATCCGTTAGCGCCAGGACACCTGTGGGTAACAGAGCGCTCTAGAAATGTAAAATAAATAAAATAAATAAATATATTTCAGGGCCCATCATACCGCCCGCAATGTAGCCAGCAAAGAGGCGGCAGTGAAAATAGCATACTACTAGCATCTTACACCATCACGACTGCATCAGGGCAATCCACGTAGGGACCCTAGGTGTTGGAGGGGTTGTGGCCAACAGGGGACACTCACTAATATACTATGGGAGTGCACGGAGGTCCAGGGGTACTGGGAAGGAGTGCTAAAGGAATTTGATAAACACTTTGAAACGGAGATTCCCCGATTTCCAGCGTACACGCTTCTCGGCCCCCCCAACGCCATCACATTCCCTCTCAAATCGATCAGGGGGAGGCAGATGGGGCTGGCGATGGGGGCGGCCACCCAAGATATCCTGTCTCTTTGGGGCACTCCGAGGAAGCCTACTCATACGGGATGGCTCCATCGACTGTGGTATATCATGGGTATGGAAAAGATACAAGCCTCCCTCACCCAGACACGTGGCACGTTCCTCGACACATGGCAGCCCCTGGTCTCTCTCCTGTCAGAGGAATTCACAGAGATCACATGCCCAAAATATCTCAGGGTGCTCCGGCTACCGGATGACTTAAGGAAGGAACCCGGATCTCCCACTTGAAGAACGCACTTTCTACAGGCCTTGATATGTCCAGCAACAGCGTACTTACCACACCGGGAAAGGGGAAAGAGGGTGGGATAAGGGTGGAGAGGGGGAGGGAGAGGGACTGTTGGTTGTTAATGGGACTGTTTCAGGATATTGCTAACCCCCCTGGGCCCTCACTAGCATTCAAGGACACATTCTATGCAACATCAGTGAGACTCGCCCCACTGGAGGGGAGAGGTAGACGCCAATTAAGGAGCGCTCGCTCGTACGTTCGTACTGTCCTTTTGTCCTATGTTTGTCTTTTCAGAAACTCAATAAAAAGATTTAAACAAAAAAAATGGGAGCGCATCGAACCTGCCTTCTACGCGCTATGCAGCGCTACATTAAACATCAAGTGGATCTTGTTTTTTCACATCTGGATGGAGTCACTCACTGCGGATTGTGAATGAGTGTTTACACACCAGCATTGTGTCATTTAACCCCCTCCCCCAAAGCTTGCTATGTGTGTCATCGGCTCCTGGCCACACATCCCTAAAGCCTGCTGTATGAGAGGGTTACCCCCTCCCAGTTCTTTCTGTGAGAAATGTCATGACTGAGCACCTCCAAATCTCGAGCATTTCCTTTTCTTGTCTGCCCCCTGCCCCCGCGATCAGAAGCTTTTCCTGTGCTTGTCCACAAGCCCCGCCCTCTTAACAGGAGCAGCCGGATGCAGCCCTCATTTGCATTCACTCATTGGAGGCAGGACCGCTCACAACAGAGGAAGGCTGAATACAGAGCCGCCATAAAGCTCTACAAAAACGAAATAAAAGCTACACAATCCCACTTTTATGATTCGAAAATTAATCTGGCCGCCAACGCCCCCAAGGAAATTTTTAAAATAGTTAAGTCTTTAATCTCTCCCTCCCCCGAGCGTCCATCATTAGACGGCACACAAACCCGCTGTAACGATCTTGCCACTTTTTTTCCCCAGAAAATCCAGGCCATCTACTCCTCATTTACCATTGGTAATGATGTCACAGAACTCATTTCCACTACAGCTTCCGACCATTCCTGTCTGCTCGACAAATTTCCACTCCACGACCTCTCCACATTAGACAGGTTGATCCCTAAGATCACCTCGGGATCCCCTAATGACCAAGCACCCCCTCAGACTCTCATTAAGGTCATTGACGTCATTCGTCCGGTCATTCTGGATGTCCTTAATGCTTCCATCACTTTCAAATCCGTTCGACCTCCTTGGAAGTGTGCGATGATCAAAGCTTTATTGAAAAAGCCTACACTGGACCAGAACAACTTGGCCAACTATCGCCCCATCTCCTTACTTCCATGGATGAGTAAACTGCTTGAGAGGCACGTTAATAACATCTTAGTGGACTATTTAGAGTCCAACAGTCTGCTCCGTGCCTCTCAGACAGGGTTCCGCCCTCAGCACGGAACTGAAACTGCTCTTTTGGCGGTGACGGAAGAAGCCAGAGCTGTGCTGGACCAGGGAGGAAAGGCCGCCATCATATTACTTGACCTCAGCGCCGCGTTCGACACGGTTAACCATGCCACACTATTACAACGACTGAGTGGTTTGGGCGTGTCGGGCGCGGCCCTGGAATCGCTAACCTTCTTCCTGGATGATAGATTCTTCCTGGTGTTTGAGGGCGAGACAGTCTCCCCCAAGCATCCACTTAGCTGTGGGGTGCCCCAGGGCTCCTCCCTGAGCCCCACTCTTTTTAACGCCTATATGGAACATCTAGAAAAGATAGTCCATCCCTTTGGTGTGCGTATTGTTACCTACGCAGACGACACCCAACTGGTGGTCTCTCTTGACCACTCCGAGGGGTCGTCTTCCCCCTTAGGTCCCTGTCTAGAGGCTGTTGCCAGATGGGTGCAATCTTCCTGTCTTAAACTCAACAGGGAGAAAACAGACATCATGCTGTTGGGCAATCCTCCTCCGTCTGCCCTAGCATCCATCTGGCCCCCATGTCTTGGCCCGCCTCCCCCTCCCAAATCTCAGATTAAGAGCCTCGGAATTTGGCTGGACAAAGCGCTTGACTTTTCAGCCCAAGCCACCAAAACTGCCTCTACATGCATTGGGCTGATGAAAATGCTCCGCAAGGTGCTCCCTTTGCTCCCATTCCAGGCTAGGAGGATCATGGTCCAGGCCCTGATTCTCTCCCGCCTGGAATATGGGAATGCCCTTTACATAGGAGCCCCGGCAGCAGTGACCCACAGGCTCCAAGTCACACAAAACTGTGCCGCCCGACTACTGTATAACATCCCCCGCTGGCAGTCAGCCAAGAAAGTTTAAAGTTTAAGTTTAAAATATTTATTGAGCGCAGCATACACCTGAGCGGTTTCTTGGCGCTGAGATAGCAGGCAGCCTACAGGCAAAGTCAGTCGCTAAGACATAGGCTGGAAAGGGAAACAGAAATTAAGACAGATAGGCCTGAGTGAATAAAAAAGTTTTCAGTTGTTTACGAAAAATGGAATATTGAGTGAGAGACCTAAGGTGAAAGGGAAGAGAATTCCAGAACATGGGGGCGAGAGTGGAAAATTTCGAGCCACCCAGTTTTTTTTTCCGGTAACGGGGAACTGCTAAAAGATGTTGTGCCGAAGAGCGAAGGACTCTGCCAGGGACATAGGCTTTGACGGCTGAGGATATAAAAAGAGGGGCCAGGCCCGTCCTGGCCTGGAACGCCATGCAGCCTAATTTAAACAGGGCGCGTTCCCGAACAGGAAGCCAGTGAAGGGTCTTCAGGAGGGGAGAGGTGCGATGAAATTTGGGAAGACCGAAAGCGAGGCGGGCCGCCTGGTTCTGCACCAGTTGCAGTTTGCGCAGGCTGTACTGAGGGATGCCATTGAACATGATGTTCCCGTAGTCCAGGCGGGA
Source organism: Lissotriton vulgaris (assembly GCF_964263255.1). Lineage (NCBI taxonomy): Eukaryota > Metazoa > Chordata > Amphibia > Caudata > Salamandridae > Lissotriton > Lissotriton vulgaris. The sequence continues at coordinate 463,323,413 of NC_141687.1, forward strand.
CAGGACCAGTGCGGACATGATTAGTTTAAGTGCAGAGAAAGAAAAAAAACGAGAGATAGAACGGATAGTACGGAGAGTAAGAAAACAGGAAGAAACCACAGAACCTATCTGGGAGTGCATAGTGAGTTTGTCATTTAGTTTGATACCAAGAGTCTTGACAGAGGAAACTGGGATAGGAGGAGAACCAAAGGAGGGGGGCCAAAATAGAGAATTCCAGGGACTGGAGCAACCACCCGTAACCACAAGTTCCGTCTTGTCGGGATTGAGCTTCAGGTGGTTGAAGTTCATCCAGTCCCTGATGAAAGATAGAGTAGATTGGAAGTTAGAGATGGAATCAGAGGAAGAAGATAGATTGAAGATGAGCTGGAGGTCATCGGCATAGTTATATACCGTGACCTCCAGCTGTTGTAGAGCGAAAATGAGAGGCGAGATGTAAAGGTTGAACAGTAAAGGAGAAAGAGAAGAGCCCTGGGGAACACCGCACTGGACCTGGCAGGGGGTAGCTGAAAACTCCCCAAAGAACTTCACTGGCTCCCAGTAGCGGCCAGAGTACACTTTAAGGCCATGTGCATTGTGCATAAATCATTCCATCGCACTGGCCCGGCAATTCTGCACCCTATAGCTACGCCTTACGCACCGTCCAGAGCCTTGCGCTCTAGTTCTCTACAGCTTGTAACTACAACCAAAATTAACAAAGCTCGCTGGGGCGGTCGCTCCTTTTCTCATACCGCGGCCAAATTTTGGAACTCCCTCCCCCTCTCCCTCCGAGAGAACAATAACCGTATGTCCTTCAGAAAGGCCTTAAAAACGCACTTGTTCGCAATAGCGTGTTGATCCACCCTGAGCCCGCCACAAACAATCAGTCTAAAGCGCTGCGAGGCCTCCGGGTAGTTACGCGCTATATAAGTGCAATTTTTCATTTCATTTCATTTCATTGTCTGTTTCCGTTTTCTCTTGTTTTGATAAGCGTGGCTCAAATCCACTGGAGTGACTTACAGCACTCACCTATAATTACCTTATAGGAAGTCAGCCGGACAGTGGAGAAGTATAAACAAAAGTCTTTATTAGGCCAAAACAACACTCATATGAGAGGGCCCTGTCCGACCTCACTCCTAGGAGTGCGAACGAGAGGACTGACTCTCTGCATCACAGCAATACATTATAATGCAATACAGTAAATGGGGTACGCCCCTTGTGGAAAACTACTGAGCCCCAGACCAGTGACCAATGCTCTCATACAGCAGGCATCTGCACCTGCGAGGGATACATTATTATCTCTGCTCAAGGCCAGGGAGCTAGGCTTCGGCGTCTCTGGGCATGAGAACATTGCAGATAACATAAGTTGTTAGTTTCGGTCACAGTGAGCCGAGAAACGAAAACTGCTGTCTTAGTATATTTCTGTATTCCTGCGGGAGGGGCATGAGCGAGCAGAGCCCGCAGGCACAGAGAGTTACACAAAATGGTGGCACACAGGCTAAGCTAAGAAACTAATATGGTCACACGTACATTCGAATATAAGTAATAGGTAAGTATATGAATTCAGCATAAGTGCGTTTACGTAAATGTATTAGTTAGTCATATGATGCTAACTCACACGTCATCATAGGGTAATTAGAGCATCGAAAAGTGAATTCTATCAGACCCTCCTTTTAGCATCATTGGCTAACTATAGCCTCATTTATTTGCCAAAGGTAGTGCCGACATACATTCTAGGGGCAGGCCTACATTACTTCAGTCGAGAACATCTTCTGCAATAAACATTAACCAACTTGCATCAGCAGGAATTTCAGTAATCATAGAAGTGGTATATTGACCATGTAACTTCTTTTTCGGACGTATATTTGCAGCGCACATTGAGCAACATGGAGGGAGGCAATATATGCAAAGGCAGCATGACAGAATTACACTCACCACTCCAACCAAACCCATCAGTATTTTCCAGCCCCAGGAAGAAAAAGCACCCCAGAGCCACCCTTGGAGAGACCATGTTCCATTATCTTGGTGCAGTTCAGTCGCTAATCTATGCAATTTTTGCACTGCCAAGTTAACAGTCGGGGCAGAGTCAGGGATATAAACGCAACAAGAGGTCCCGATGACGCGACAGGCCCCGCCCCTATCAGCTAGTATGACGTCAAGGACCATCCTATTCTGGATCGTAAATAATCTCATAGCCTGAACCTCAACAGAGATGTTAGTCGTAATGTCAGCCTCAACCAGAACCACCTTTTCCATTACCCTAGAAAGTCGTCTAATAGCTCTACTGTTGAATATAGGACCCCAGAAAGGAAGCAGACCCTTAGAAAAATCAGTCCATTGCTGATACGAGGTATCTGTCTGATCAACGTCCTCTACCTGAAGGTCCCTCCTTTTACGCTGCTCTTGAGGACTGGGGAATCGTCGATGAGTTCTGTGATAATCAGAGGGGGCCACGTATACAGGAGGAATCAGATAAGCCAGGTAGCACACCCCACCCCAACCCTCTGGCAACCATAAGTATCCATTTTCACCGCATACAAAATAGACACTGGGTGGGGCAATCAAAGAGGGGCTAACTGGCAGGCGTATTGAAGCAGTCACATTACAGGAGCTATTTCCAACCTTGATGGGACCCCTTCCCTCTATACAAAAAAACGGAGGAGGACCCACCACAGCCAGTGGTATCAAAGACTTGGAGCTGTCGTTATTCTTAGGGGGGTGCCTATAAGACAAAGTGGCATTCAATTTCATGAAACTATCCCTAAGTCGATCAGTATCATTAGGTGTCAAGAATCGGCCCAACCTTTTCTCACATGTCTCTATAAAAATCTGGTCAAAACGTCCGTCAGTGTATATTCGTCCAAGGGAAGCTGAAGACAAAGGGCGTACTCGCATCGTCATTGTCCACCCCCTATTCTGTAGTCGGGGTGTTAGGGAATCTGGCTGTTGGAAATATTTAACTAGACCTATAAGGGTGTACCATCCCACACAACTATTTACCGGAGTCAAAGGAAGAGCAAGGAATCTATCTTTCTTATAAGCAGCAGAAGGCAAAAGCCCACAAACCCAGCAATCTGTCATGTTGGTAGTGGCATGTGCATGATGCAAAGTCTTAATAAAAACATTATCTTTATAATTGGTACGTATCATTCTTTCGCCATATTCAACAGTTAACATATTGTGTTCCGGAACAGCAGTAGGTGTGGGTGCAAATGTATGAACGGGATAATGTTTATCTAGGAAGAACAATATTCCAAGAGTCACCAGAAAGGCAATTAAAAATATTATGACCACCACTATTTTTCCTTTTCGGGAAAGGGCCAGCCAGGGGGAATCAGGCTCACGTCTCGGGGGAGCTGCAAAAGGCTGCTCCTCATCAGGAATTGGCCGCCCAAAGGGATACATTCTGTATACTCTTCAACACCAAAAATCAAAAATAAAAATAAAAAATCACACTACAACTAAAAAAATAGTCCCAGACAATCCTCAACCGGCCGGAGGGGTTCTTCAACCCTTAAAAAAGGGATCTTCTTCCCTGTGTCCTTCAAAGCCTCACAGGCAGGCTTTTACCATTCATACCTATTCCCACGTCGTTGGTCAACACTTTGAAATAAGGGAAGCACTTAATTCGGGCCCCGCACCACTCTTTAGTCTCAAAGAACACAATCTTCGGCTAAACACCAGGGCTCTTACAAGTCCATCCCTACCACTAAATCTTCTTTTCAGAATGTCCACTAAGCCCTTCTTCCAGTATTTAGTCCATCATATTCCAGCACTGTACTTATTTTCTCCGGGGCCGGAAATTGTAGCGAGTGCTCCCTGGCACTTCGGGGTCAGAAAACAAAGCAGGTGTATCAGTGGCAGATGCTGAACTTTCCGAGATCTCTTTGCTAGCAACAAAAGGAGTGGTAGAGCTCACAGTATTTTCAATTCCGCTTTGCTCTTCTCCAATCAGTGAAGCATCCGAGAAAGGAACATATCTTGGAATATGTTCACACTCCTGGTCAGCGATGCCATCTTGTACCCATTGATCATAGGGCAACGGGAGCGGGACCCTCTTCACATGAGAGGCATGGGTCCACGCCTTTCTGCCGTCAATCCGCAGTGCCGTGCGCGTGGTGAGGAGCACCTGACGAGGCTCTGACCATCTCGGCTCCAAACAGGACTTCCGCTGGTATCGTCGCACCACGACCCAATCCCCTGGGCGGATGGTGTGTCCAGGCCCCTCCGGCAACGGCTTCAGAGTGTCTGCTACCTGCTGATGAATAGAACGAAGATCTTTAGTCAAAGCATACAGATAATCTGTCAACAGAGGGTAAGGAACTTCTGAAAAGCACTTAGGTCGGGGCACTCCCCAGATATTGGCCGGGCGGCCAAATACCACCTCGTGCGGGGAGACGCCCATTTTTGCATTTACAGTGACTCTTGTGGAAAGCAAAGCTAAGGGAAGTGCGTCTGGCCAACGGAGACCTGTACTCTCACATATTTTGGCCATTTTTAACTTGAGTGTGCCGTTAAACCGTTCCACCAGTCCTGCTGCCTGAGGATGCAAGGCTGAGTGGAACTTCTGGGTGATGTGTAGACCCTTGCATATATTCTTCACTAATTCAGCATTAAAGGACGTGCCATTATCACTCCAGATCACCCTAGGTAATCCGAAGCGGGAGAAATACTCCTTTATCAACATTTTTGCAGTAGACATAGCCGTGCAGTCTTTCGTTGGGAACGCCTCCACCCACCTACTAAAGGCGCATACGACTACAAGGACGTACTTCAAGTTGTTGACTCTTTCCATTTCGATGTAATCCATCTGAATCACCTCAAAAGGGAAAGAGGGGGGTGCAACATTTCCAGTTGGGACAGGGGTACCCTTTCCAGGATTGTGTCTCAAACACACCATACACTGACGAACCAAATTGGTGGCCATCTTAGAGATATTCTTATTGCTCCATACCGGGTCTAACAACTTGCAAATGCCCTTCGCGCTCACATGGGCAGGACCGTGTGCCATCGTCACTACTGGAAGGACATACGCATTCGGTAACATCCATCGTCTCTTATCTGTCACATCTGTCCAGCATTCATCCGCATCCAGTCGTCCCTGCCCATCCTTCCATGCTCTCAATTCCTCATCCGTCGCCTTGCCCTGTATGTTCTTGACACTCTGTACCGTGTCTGCGAACATATGAATATCTGGGACCCATCGTGCTGGCCCTGCCACAAACATTCGTGGTAATTTTTCTCTAGCAGTCTCTTTTGCTGTCTCGTCGGCAAAAGCGTTGCCTCGCCCGACATCGTCCACTATTGTCTTGTGTGCGCTACATTTTATCACAGCCAATCTTTTGGGTAAAGTCAGTGCCGTTAGCAGTCGTAATATCAGTGGGCCATGTTGGATGCGTTGTCCATGGGAGGTCAAGAATCCCCGTTCTGCCCAAAGTCGCCCATAATTATGAACCACGCCAAAGGCGTATTGGCTATCGGTGTAAATGTTGACATCCAACCCCTCACTCAACTCACATGCTCTCATTAAGGCGATAATCTCGGCAGCCTGGGCAGAATTGTAAGGTATTCTAGAAGTCTCTACCACCGTCTGTAATGTCGTTATTGCATATGCTGCTGTCGTTGTCCCGTCTGGTAATTTAAAACAGGATCCATCAACATACAGTTCCCCGTCTGGTTCTTCCATGGGCCTGTCTGTCAGATCCACCCTCCCCTTTGTCTCCTCCTCAGTCCTATACAAGCAGTCATGTATGTCGTCATCATTTGTGTCACTATCTGTGGGGATAGGTAACAAGGTGGCGGGGTTCAATGTGGCACATCTTTTAATTGTCACATGGGGTGCAAAAAGGGTCATCTCGTAACCCGTCAGACGAGCGCTTGTTAAATGCTGCGTCTGTGTCCTGTTCAATAAAATGTCCACAGCATGCGGTACCATTACTGTGAGGTCTGATCCCAGCACGAGCCCTGCCGATTGTCTTATGGAGACCGCAGCAGCCGCCGTGGCTCTCAGACAACTCGGCAGCGCTCTTGCCACATTGTCAAGCATTGCAGAGAAGTACGCACACGGTCTCTGCTTCCCCCCGAAACACTGAGTTAGGACAGACAACGCGCAACCTTCCGCCTCGTGCACGTAAAGAACAAAAGGCTTCTGGTAATCAGGTGTTCCAAGAACTGGCGCCGAACACAAAGACGTCTTTAGTAACTCAAAAGCTTCCTGACATGCGGGGGTCCAGGGTAGGGGTTCGCGCACTTCTTTGGTAGTCAGATACAATAGGGGTTTTGTTAGTAATGCATAGTTAGGTATCCACTGACGACAATACGATGTTATGCCTAGGAACGCGCGCACCTCTCGCTGCGTGTTAGGTACCTGCATGTTAGTGATCGCTTTTATGCGCTCCGGCGTCAATCTCCTCCCCACTTTCGAAAGGAGGTGACCGAGGTAGGTGACCTCCGTTCGACAGTATTGAAATTTCGGAAGGGACACTTTATGCCCCCTCCTAGCCAAATGGTGCAACAATTTTACAGTAGCATCCCGACAACCCTGCTCGTCGTCCGATGCTATTAGGATATCATCCACGTACTGCAACATTACGTTGCCCGGTGGAAGTTCCAGATCATCCAATTGTGCCTTCAGGGCCTGACTGTATATACTAGGACTCTCAGTGTACCCCTGAGGAATTCTCTTGAAGCGGAAGCTACGGCCAGCCAATGAGAATCCGAAAAGATACCTGCTGTCTTCATGTACTGGAATACTGAAGAAGGCGTTTTTCAAATCTAGGACAGAGAAATATTTGGCCGAAGGTGGAATCATTGTCAATATCGTAGTGATGTCCGAGACCACCGGGTACTGTGGCTCCACTACTCTATTTACCTGGCGCAAATCAATCACGAATCTATAGACATCAGGAGTATTATCTGTTGCATCAGGTGACCGTCTTTTAAGTATAGGCAAAATAGGACTGTTACATATATTCGAATCAGTCTCTTCCACTACTCCAGACTGTATTAAATCTTGAATTATTTGTAACAAGGCCTTCTCACCCTCTCTAGGTATTTTGTATTGTGGAATTCTGGGCAATTTGGCTCCCACCTTCACTCTTATTGACACCGGGGCAATGTCCATTCTTCCCACATCATTATCACTGACAGCCCACAAGCTGTCGGGTATGCCTCGAAACTCAGGTGGCAGCGGGTCGTCTTTTGAAAAGCACTGTAGTGGGCGGGCAACATTGGGGCCTAGAGTAAGGTACACGCCATCCGGAGAACAATAGATAGTGGCATGCAATCTTTTCAATAAATCTAAACCCAACAAATTTTCACCACAATTTGATGTCAATAGAAACGGCGAATCAACAGTAAAAGGACCAATCGTTAACGTGAGAGGTTTAGAAATGGGGCTAATCACCGGAGTTCCCGCGAAACCCACGGATATGTTATTCTTGCCAGACAGAGCCGCCCCTGGGACCCGAGAACGAGCCACTGAACTTTTCATTGCACCCGTATCCACTAGAAATTTCTGTTGAGACCCTAGTAAGTCGGCTTCGACATAAGGTCCCCTCTGATCAACTTCCATAAGTTCTGGTCCCAAGCTCTGTCCTACGCTGTCCTAGTTGTGGGAAAACCCTGTCAAATCATCAACTGAGTAATCATCGTTATAGTACTGGGCACCATCGTTCTGTAACTGCTGCCTATTGGTATTATTGTCAAAATAATTGCCACCCGGCCTCCTGCCTCCTTCCCATCCTTTCACTTGTCGCCACACATCAACCGGGACCAAAAGCCCGAAAAACAATTCAACATCAGCCAACGTCATCACAGTAGAAGACGCCGCTTCCGTAAGCTCTTTGTAATAGGCGGTCGGATTCTTTCTAGAATCCGGCAGCTGAGCCTTCAATGACAACACCTCACTTCTCTTCCATGGCGTGTACACCCATTGCTCCTGAAAATGCGCATCAATTCTGTTCCTTGTAACGGCCCTCGTGACTGGGTCTAACAACTCGGGGACCTCAGGATGAAAAATAGGGTGCACCTCTCGCATTGGGTGGAGACCTGGGAAATGGGGTGTACCGGCAGAGGGTAATTCATTCCTGTATTGCAAAAGCGCGCGCAGACTACTCATCACTTCCTTGACCCCCGTGTTTGTTCTGTACGCTCCAGCCTGTATATCCCGCAAAACCGCCGGGGCCACACCTCCATATCCCTGCTCCCATAGCGGTATCAATACACTAGCCATGTGCCACAAAGCGTGCTGCTGCATTAACGGCTCAAAATCTTTCATGGTGGACCAGATATCTTCGAACGAATAAATATTATTCCTGGCCCATTGACATGCCTGGTTAGCCACCAAACTTTTTTCATCCAAACCAACAGTAGAACGTGTAAGCAGCTTCCGTACCTGTGAGAACAATCCACTACCTGCGCCGCGACTCGGTGTTAGCATCTCCTGACTGGGGGTGGTGCTAGCTGAAACAGTAGGGAGTGCTAAAGAAAATGGCGAGGGGGCAGGTGAAGCGGGCTGGAGTAGAGAAACGAGGGGTGTCGAGGGCAGGGATTGTTGGGGGGCACTCGCTGAAGGACCTGGAATGGCGCTACTAGGGGCCGAAAGTGGCAAGGAGGGGTACAATGGCTGCGGGGCATAAGGGGGTGGGGGTCGGGCATTCAAAATGTCCTCCATCTCATCTGGGTCGTCCTCTCGTACTACGTAACTTTTATTTTCTTTCAACCTACAAAGTCTATCTGCGCGCTCCATGCGTAGTGCATTCTCATTCCCCACCTGTTCCTTCGCTTTCTGTGCCATAGTCTGGGTGGACTTTTTATACTCCTCTTTCTCCTCTCGCATCTTACGTTTCCTGACCTCTTTCTGCCACATTCGCAAAGAGTCGAACATACTCTGGCGGCTACGCCTAGCAAACAGTTTGTCTTGCAAATAATCCAATTTAGCTTCATCAAAAGAACCCGTCAAAGGCCATTGTAAATCCACATTATCAGCAGTGTATCGATGCCACAAAGTACCAAACAAAATCGGGACCAGTCCATGTTTAACATACATATCAAAACTCGGTGTCCCTTCAGGAGGTGCGGGTTGACTCTCGGCCAGTCTAGTATCTGAGGGTCGACAACAGCATCCAAAACATCGCAACTTGCTAAAACACGGCATCTTTGCTTTATCTCGAATCACAACTCAAGTTCATTCACACACAAACATATAGACGAACCACGTACACATACACAAGATCTCCAAAACACGTGTTACCAACTGGGACAAGGCCCGTCGACCAAGTCCTGGGGAACCTGGACTCTACCGCAGACCGAACAGTACGCTAACTGTTCTGAGGACGGGGAACGGATCCGCTACCCGTGCGGCACTATGGATCGCTGCGCGCTTTACCGCGGGAAACCCGGATCACACCTCCACTGAATCACCACACTAGGAGTTCAGAGTAAGCGCGCCAGAGTCTACCCACAATGAGCCACGCCTTCACCACAGTACCATGCGGTCGGATCGCCACAAACAATTACCTCGAAATACGTCCCTAACCCCGTCAAGTCTGTCAGAGCACCAACTCGTACTCTGAGTTCCCCGGAGCACACTAGCCCCAGGAGCACACCGGCTCCTCAAACCATCGGAGACATTCTAGTCTCCCGGAACACTCCCGTTCCTGCAGCAATCACAGGTGGACCACTCACCTTCCGTATGCGGCACCGACCTCTACCGTTCTCCACCTCCGGCTGCCAGGACCAACACGGTCAGCTTCAAGTTCCGCCTTCTGGACCCCGGCGTAAGATCCGAACCGGGACCTCTCCCGATCAGCAGGGTGGGGCAGCGCTGCGAGAACCAAGCTCGGCATCAAATGGGATCCCGGGCCCACCGTGCCGACCAGCGGGTCCCCGGTCTTCTGCTACCCACTTACGGGTGAGAAAGATCCTTATCGCGGGGTCCCTATTCGGGCGCCATCTGATAAGCGTGGCTCAAATCCACTGGAGTGACTTACAGCACTCACCTATAATTACCTTATAGGAAGTCAGCCGGACAGTGGAGAAGTATAAACAAAAGTCTTTATTAGGCCAAAACAACACTCATATGAGAGGGCCCTGTCCGACCTCACTCCTAGGAGTGCGAACGAGAGGACTGACTCTCTGCATCACAGCAATACATTATAATGCAATACAGTAAATGGGGTACGCCCCTTGTGGAAAACTACTGAGCCCCAGACCAGTGAACAATGCTCTCATACAGCAGGCATCTGCACCTGCGAGGGATACATTATTATCTCTGCTCAAGGCCAGGGAGCTAGGCTTCGGCGTCTCTGGGCATGAGAACATTGCAGATAACATAAGTTGTTAGTTTCGGTCACAGTGAGCCGAGAAACGAAAACTGCTGTCTTAGTATATTTCTGTATTCCTGCGGGAGGGGCATGAGCGAGCAGAGCCCGCAGGCACAGAGAGTTACACAAAATGGTGGCACACAGGCTAAGCTAAGAAACTAATATGGTCACACGTACATTCGAATATAAGTAATAGGTAAGTATATGAATTCAGCATAAGTGCGTTTACGTAAATGTATTAGTTAGTCATATGATGCTAACTCACACGTCATCATAGGGTAATTAGAGCATCGAAAAGTGAATTCTATCAGTTTCCTCAGTCTCGTCTGGGTTTTTTTTCTCAACACTTGTGATTTATCTGCCGATTTCTGAGCTAAGATATCGGGGCAGCACCACGGCTATTCGTGTACTGATATTGCTTGCTTTCTGGAGGTTGATACACAGCAAGACTCGTGGGTAAGGTTACCAGATGACGCAGTGTCATTCTGTCGTGTTTCAGTCTTAAGCATTCCTCCAAACCCAGTGCATTCTGGGAGCTGTAGTTTTGGTTCGCCTCAATTGTCAACTTGGGGTCATCTACAAACTTTTTTAGCGTTGTAGTCGGGAGAGGCTGACATGGCTCAAGAGCGGTAGTCACTAACTGCAGTCCGAATTCAGTCTTTGATGGTGGAATGTATATGACAGCTGATAGGAGTGCATTACACCGAGATGTCACTTCAGACTTCAGCTTGCATGACCCTCACGCACCATGTACAAGGGTTGCCTAGCTGTAACATGCAAAGTTGCTGCGTGATTCCAAGTGGGGATTGAAGCCAGGCCTGGACAGGTCCAACACTACACTATTGACATTCGTAGTCACTCTGTTCATCGCTGTGTGGAGGATCTTCGCTCTGTGCACTCCAGGGGATCTCCGCATTTCGTTAGGGAGCAGGCACTCGTCTCCAGTGTTTGTAGGTCCTCATAGTATCACATTGGCCTAACCGAGCCGCCTGCCTCCAAGAGCTTCACTTCAAAGGGCTCCCCGCCCCGTGCTTCACACTTTTCACGGCCGCCAGGCCGTGTCTCGCATTTCCGCCCCCCCCTCTCCCCACAGCAATGCCAAGAACTTGCTACATTCCTGTTGACAGCTGGCTCTGGACCTTTGACCCCAGAGTGAGTTGAATGATAAGGAGAGGAGAGACACTACATCCCCCACTGTCCTGCCGTTATGCAAAGAGCGGTCACTAAATTGTATTTTCCAGTCCCGTGCATTACTTCACCGCTGTATCTAGATTTAAAAGGTTTGCTTGTCTTTTAAGCGTCGCAAATAAAAATGCATCTGGTCTACTCAAGTTTCCAGTTGGAGGTCACAAGGTTGGAAATAATTTTAAAATGGGAGTTAAAATGCAAACCACATCTTCCTCTGCAGCACAGACTGCTTTCTTTCTGGCTCCTCTTACATCACCTACTGCGCTCTGAAGCTAAAACATTGTGTTTCTCATGCCAGACTACTTTTGCTCATAATCTTTGCTTGTCTTATGCTCACATCACGCATCACAAATGAAGAGCTGTTTTAAGGCACTACATCCCCCACTCCATCCATCCATCCATCGATCCCCCCCACTCCATCCATCCCCCACTCCATCCATCCATCCCACTCCATCCATCCACCCACTCCATCCATCCATCCATCCATCCCACTCCATCCATCCATCCCCCCACTCCATCCATCCATCCCCCCCACTCCATCCATCCATCCATCCATCCCCCCCACTCCATCCATCCACCCCCACTCCATCCATACATTCATCCCCCCACTCCATCCATCCATCCACCCCCCACTCCATGCATCCATCCATCCCCTCCATCCATCCACCCCCCACTCCACCCATTCATCCCCCCACTCCATCCATCCATCCCCTCCATCCATCCATCCCCCCACTCCTTCCATCCATCATCCATCCATCCCCCACTCCATCCATCCCCTCCATCCATCCATCCCCCCACTCCACCCATCCCACTCCATCCATCCATCCCCCACTCCATCCATCCCCTCCATCCATCCCCCTACTCCATCCATCCCCCCACTCCATCCATCCATCCCTCCACTCTATCCATCCCCCACTCCATCCATCCATCCCACTCCATCCATCCATCCCCCCACTCCATCCATCCATCCCCCCCACTCCATCCATCCATCCACCCCCCCCACTCCATCCATCCACCCCCCACTCCATCCATCCATTCATCTCCCCACTCCATCCATCCATCCATCCCCACACTCCATCCATCCACCCCCCCACTCCATGCATCCATCCATCCCCTCCATCCATCCACCCATTCATCCCCCCACTCCATCCATCCATCCCCTCCATTCATCCATCCCCCCACTCCTTCCATCCATCATCCATCCATCCCCCACTCCATCCATCCCCTCCATCCATCCATCCCCCCACTCCACCCATCCCACTCCATCCATCCATCCCCCACTCCATCCATCCCCTCCATCCATCCATCCATCCATCCCCCCACTCTATCCATCCCACTCCATCCATCTATCCATCTGTCCCACTCCATCCATCCATCCCCCCACTCCATCCATCCATCCCCCCACTCCATCCATCCATCCATTCCACTCCATCCATCCCCCCACTCTATCCATCCATCCCCCCACTCCATCCATCCATCCCCCCACTCCATCCATCCCCCCACTCAATCCATCCATCCCCGCACTCCATCCATCCATCCCCGCACTCCATCCATCCATCCATTCCCCCGACTCCATCCATCCCTCCCCGCCCACACTCCATCCCTCCCCCGCCCCACACTCCATCCCTCCCCCGCCCCACACTCCATCCCTCCCCCACCCCACACTCCATTCCTCGCCCACACTCCATCCCTCGCCCACACTCCATCACTCGCCAACACTCCATCCCTCGCCCTCTTGCCCTGCCTCTATCTCTCGCCCTCCCTCTATCTATCTTTCGCCCTCCCTCTATCTATCTATCGCCTTCACTATCCATCGCATCACCACAGCATCACTCAGGGGCACCACATCACTATGCGCTACCACAGCATCACTGAACGCCACAGCATCACTCGTCGCCACCACAACATCATTCAGAGCCACCACAGCATCAATCTGTGCAACCATTCAACAACAACTGATTCAAATATGTTATCTCAATGTTTCAAACTTTATTACAAATGTCACAAAAAAAGTTAATATTTCACTTCTGTTCTTGTACTTTCATCACAATAAAATACACTAAACATAATCTTCCAAAAAGTTATTTGCAAAAGTTTAAGCTATTGCCATTATAAATTACAATAACTTTTATTTACGTATTCATTATTGAAATAAATACAACCCATTGTTATTTTTAATATTAATACATCTAAGTCATGTAAATACAAAACATATTGCATTACAAATGCTATAGGTATCACGTTTGCAAAAGTTAACACTATTGGCTTTGTAAATGACAAAGTTAATAATTTCCCTATTTTCAAAACAAAAACATAAATAAAAAATTAGTCATTTACAATACTAATACCTCTAACTATACTAATGCGAGACCTATTGCATTGCAAATGCTTGTTTATAACAGCGAGTATTGGACTGGACATTGAGTTCTTACTTGCACTGTCTATTGTTATGAGTTATGTTATACATGCCCCAGAGGGAGCCTTGACTTCTTGACCACAGCTACCGCTGAGAGTGCAGAAAGAGGACTTGGTCCAGTTGCTCAGAATCCATAGTAGGTTGAGCCCCAGGACATCAAGAATAAAAGGCCTCAACCACCACAGTTGGACCCAGTAGCTTCTGCGTGGCCCAGGCCATCTAAAAGGAGTTTTGACAAAGATATACATAGGAAACTAGGAAGGAAATATATGGTGAGCAAGGCAGGTAAAATGCAAATTAGAACAAGAAAATCAAGAGTAAATAACTTTGGTTCAATAGCTAAGTAGAACAGCAAGAGGGACAGAGTAATTATAGCATCAATACATGATCTGGGAAATCAAGGAACAGAAGGAGCAAGCACACAGGGTCTAGGAACCGTCCTTCATGTAGAGCAGCAAGGTTCATGCTGATTCAACAAAAAGATGAATGCAAAACGCTGAAGACTGAGATCAAAGAGATGATATAGGTGGTATCTCAGGAGAAGAGCACGGATGCAGGGAAAGACAGGTGAAAGCTGTTAGCCAGGTGCTCAAAATCAGAGCTTCATCCATAGAGCTACGGCTCTGGGACCTGGAGAGGAATAGACTAGAGAAGCAAGAAAGCACAAGAAGGGAAAGAGAAAAATATGCAGTGGGAAACAGAATCACTGACCTGTAATTGTTTATTGAAGTGTTTAGTTTGTAGTACAAATATGTGATTGTTGGAATTCATTGGAACTGGGTGCAGGGGCGTTCAGCAATGTGTCGGAAACAACCTTCCTCTGGCAGTCGCTGTGCTGGGTCCTCTGAGGATATGATTGAGCATCTGGCTGTAGCAGCCTGGATGGCACAGCTCAGCCTGTGGATTAGACAATCAGTAGCTCAGAAGGGCTGAGGTCTCAACAGGACCATTTTTAGGTGCAGCCCCAATGCGGGTTCTGACTCCTCCGCAACCAACAGTTGCAGGCCTTGTCCTGGCTGACGGTTCAGCATATATAGCCCTGACTGGGCCTTCAACAAATTGTCAGTTGCAGCCCTGACTGTGCCATCAGTATTTTGGTTCCAGCTAGGAACAGCCCTGCCAAGTCTCCCAGGTCCATCCTGTGCCATGTTTTTCTTTGAAATCTGGGACTTATAGTGTTGTTTGTTCCATTATAAAACATGAGTAAATGGAGTGGTCCTAGTAGTGGGCAGCTATGAAGGAACCAGAGGGACAGGTTCTCCCTGTAACAGAAGACTTAAACCATACCTCTCAACCACAAAACTTAAGTTGATTGAAACCATTCTGTGGTTGCTTGTGTTCCCGTTCAGCAGGATCTGTCTTGGCAGTTCGTGCTGGTCTGCTCCAAAAGAGGAAGACTGATATGGATATAGCTCGTCATTGTCCACAGTGGCATCATGGGTGCAAAAGGATGGACTTGAAAGAGCAATGGCCAGTGGATGAGACTATTTGCACACATTCCACCCATAACGTTTGTGTTTTCCTCACATATACTTAAAATCATGTATCATTTCATTCATTCTCCCATGCACACATTCGTCCGTTCTTTCATACATCGCTGAAACCTGAATGGGCCTTAATGCGAAGTAAATATTCAAAACTGCGCTACTTTAAAAAAAAAAAATATTTATATATATATATATATATATATATATATATATATATATATATATATATATATATATATATTATATTAATGAATTTAGCCTTGACTAACCAGTATTTTCTAAAATCATACAATCATTTCATGCATCCACCTGGCAAAAAATAATTTTTATCTTACACAACTTCATTAAAATCATCCATTCATGTATTTTAATTAGTACATTCAGGAATGTTCTCGAAAATACATTCAACCATTCCATTCAACCTTCCATGCATCCGTCAAGTCATTCATCCATGAACCACCTGTCAATCCATTCATCCGTGATCACGAATGCAGTTTTGCTGAATTAAGCTGTTGTCTAAATTACCAAGAAAGGAAAAGGGAATATTACATGGCAGCATGTATTAATCTTCGAGGCTTGTCTCTAGTCTCATCATCACTGAAAACAAGGAAAATCGTGTTTTCCAATACACTTTGAAAAGATGGCGCGTCCGCTTACAGCATTTAGGCTATTTTGTCCTTTTGTCCCTTGTCGATCTCTATTAGGGTCTATTGAGTACAAACCGCTAGTCGCCTGCATGTACAGAGCAGGTACATTTTTGTTTTTTTAAACTCAAACGACCTATGTTACGGCCAGGTCGATGGTATTCGATATTATCGGTCTTTCTATCTGAACGAAATGTACTGGAAGATGTAGCGTTTTTATAACTATAATGTTATTCGCATTATTTTTCCGGATATTAAGCTCTTTATAATGCCTTCAAAAAACACTGACACATATATTAGCAATTTTAGTTGATCGACTATTGCAAAGCATCTATAATAGTCAGTTTGTGCGCATCTCTGGTTTCAAATACATGTGATTTCTAACATTCAAATATGGCCGCTAAGCACCAAAATAGACTCGGGCGCCTTTCTAACTTCTCTCAAATCTTTGACAAGTCCCAAACTGTGGCTGGCTTCGTGGAGTCTCAGAGAATTCATTCAAAAAGTCACTTCCCAAGGCACCCGAGTCATGATGACCGCAACGCTTCTTGCCTCAAAATTCAGGTAGATTTGCAAGCAGCCCCATGTACAGACTTTGCTTATCAGCTTTCTTGTGCCCCCCAGCGTGTTCGTTCGCAGTGTGTAGTTCCAGTCGCAGCCTCTGTTCTGTTATGTGCGGTACTGCTTGTTCCATATATGTTAATGTTTTAGAAGAGAAAAGTGAGAGATTAAAAACAATATATATATCTGGATAATGTATTTCCCCCATTGACTTCTATGGAGGCCAGAATCGGGTTATTGTCCTGTAGGGACTTGCAAGTGTGCTGCTGCAGGGTTAGGATATTAGAAATGCAAATAGACGTGTTTTTTTTCTTACATGTCAGTTGGATTGAGAAAACTCAATGGCAGGCAGAGAGCGTGCTAAAAAGGTTGTGCACTAGCCTGTAGTTGCAGGTCACTGGCACTGCATACTCCGAGTCAGACAAGACCAGTTCCCTGTCAGTGGACCTGGCAAAGGAATCTGGTTTCTACATGCTGCAGCATCGGATAACTGAAATATAAACAAATATTTGTTTGCCTACCTATCAGGCGCACAGAGAAGGCGCTATGAACGGCAGAGAGAACGTGACAAATATGTTGTGCACAGGCTGAATCACACAAGACTGGTCTTTGTTGGCTGAAGCCTGCAGAGGAATCGGGTTTTTGCATGCAGAAATCAGGAGGTGGGAGACTAGCTTTGACATCGGTAGTCTCCCGCCTGAATCAGGAGGGTTGGCATGAATGTTGTTCTGGGTCAATGAGAGGCATCTGCTGCTGTAGCTGGCTCATCTACAAAGGACTGGGGAGAGGATGTTGCCTAATGACCAGAGCTGCTGACTGTGGACCTGGGGAACCACGTTCGAGTCTCGGCGTCAGCTCAACATCCTGTGAATCTGGGCACATCACTTAATCTCCCAGTGCATAGCAAACATGCCCTTGTGTAATGTGATTGGTAAATGTAAAGCGCTACACTACCTTAGGGTTGAATCTGCACTATACAAAACAGCAGGGGGAAGGTTTGATCGGATCAGCAGACAGCCGCACATCAATATATAGAATGAACCTATGTCTGAAACTTCCAACTGTTACTCGCTTTATTTTCCCACTGGCACTTCACAGTGGCACTTAAAAATAACACTTTATATTTAGGTACGTGTTGATAAATGAGTTTCCTTATACAGTTCAGTGTGCTGTAGTCAGTGCTTTAAATGGATAAAAATAAGTGCAGGTACTCATCAAAATGAGGGATAGATGGGGTGGAGCTTGGGGCGGGCATAAGGGCGGTGCTAAAGGTGGAACAAGGGGCGGTCTACGTTTTTAACCTTTCCAAGGTTTTTATGCAAGAAATCTGCAGGCATTGTTGGAATATCTGATGTATCTGTCCATTAGCTTTTTGCACTAATAACCATTTATATAGCACTTACTTATAAGTGTTTATTACTACCCAAAGTAACCCTTTTTTAGCAACCTTAAATTAAAAGATTAAGAAATAAACCAGTAAGGTTCTATATATAAGCCTTGTTGTTGCATACAGGTCCCTGCTGCAGCGGCATAATTCACTAAGATATATGCCAAGGCTGTTAACTTGTGACCTACAGGGAAGACAAGGATTTTTGCAACAAAAACAGTATCCAATTGAGCTATCCACATAAAAAAATCAAATATCTGATCTACATTTTGCATGCTATGCTTTCCAGCAGGCACAATGACCCTCTAGGCAATTTTATGGTGAGTTGAAACTTAGATTAGAATGCACGCAGATCTTTCTAGCAAGTGAATTAACCACCGGAGCTATCCACGTTATTGCTACTTATGGTGCCCCAATCTTACTAACTTAAGAGAAAGGCACTGGCTTCCTGTTTCCTACCATTAGGAAATGCTTAGCTGCAAAAAAAAGAGCAATTCATCAGACAGTCTTTTTATTCTCGGCACTAGTGGGTGTTTGTGTCTAAAATGGAAACCAGTGTTGCTTTCCAAGGGACATACTTTGTGTGGCTACAGTAAGCAGCATATTCTGTCTCTCGCTTCCACTGGATAAGAAATATTGACACAGAGACACTGGTGAAGTTGCTGCTGGTCGCCTAACCTTTCAACATTCCATTTTATGTGATTGAAAAGGAGTGGTTGACAAAATAAACAGGTTGCACATGTGATTTTAGAGGAATAAATGTATCTGAGTTCTCTGAATACACTCTGTGTAATTAAATATACACCCATATAGGTAACACTCAGCAAAGCAAAAAGGGGTAACCCAATATCCCTCAGAACCTGGGCCTATATACTGTAAACAACAATGGTTCTGTTAGGTATAGCTATTTCTTTGTGAGTTAGAAAAAATCATGCAAACAGTGAAAGATTGACTGTTTGCATGATTTTTCTAACTCACAAAGAAATAGCTATACCCGACCGAACCATTGTTAACAGCATATATGTAACACAGCACACATGTTGAAAAAACATCTATTGGATAAGAACTGTTCTAAAATCTTTTGTTGACTTTTAAATAGTGCTCAACATCTTTGTCTTGTGATAGATGTATTGGCAAATTTGTGTAAAAGAGTCTAATGGCAGCAGTTTACATACAGCGATTTTCTCCTACAGAAGCATCATTGCAGTACTGTGAACAATGCCTCTCACACCTTCGCCCATTAGGTTTTATAGCCACCTCTCAGCGCCCGCTGTGGAAGGACAAGGGATAAAGGAACCGCTCCTCAGACACAACTCTGCTCTGATGGCTTCCATAGCATATGCAGATCACTGTGTAATGGTGACGAGCAGCTGTTCTCTTGTAAGAGCCCAGCACTGGCTTCCAATGTGATTAAGAGTTGAAGGTGCTGCCGAGGTACAAGGTGATTGATGACGGAGTGCCACCTGCATCAAAGCCAGGCCCCCCGTGAGTACCGGTACTCGATGCGAGAAAATGAAAAGGTGCCGGTACTCAGTACCAGTGAGTACCGGCCCATTTAAAGCACTGGCTGTAGTTTACAAAGTTGGGCTGGTTGAAAAGGGCTTGATTTACAGCTATGCAAATAATAAAAGTAGCCTAATGTTTTTTGCCCTCAATTGTGTCCAACTGCATAGAATTATAAGGTGGTACGCCAGGCCGTTGCAATTTGAAATACGTGACGAAATGACAACAGCAGGAATTATTTATTCAGTGCATGTTTATTTAACAAACTATTGCAATACTGTTGCTCCTCCTCTTTAAAGAGCAAGCTGGTGCATTCTTTCCACTCTAAATTACTGGTTTGGAAACTGAGTTACGTCACAGGGAAGCTGTGAAGCAGCAGTACGATAATAGACCCCAAGTTAAACCCCAACACAGAGGGAGACTTGAAGCATGTGAAAAGTGTTATTAAAAAAACGCTATCCCTGTCGTTGGCTTTTTTCCCCCCACTTATGTCTGATGGGCAACACTGACAACGGGAGGAAGAGTGGGATGGAATGGGCAATGGGAAGCTAAAAAACATAAAAGCCAAAAAAAGCCCCAAGGTTCTGCCAAAGCAGGCCACGTCAGTGCTTTTTTTTTCTTACGGTGGGGGGGGGGGGGTGGGGGTGGGGGGGGACATAAGAAGTACCACAGACAACAGGCGGATGGGTTGGGAGGGAAGAAGTAACACGGACAAGGGGGTCGGGAGAGTAAAGGAGCACTACAGCCAAGGTGGCGGTGAGAGGGGAAGAAGCAACTCAGACAACAGAGGATGAGAAGGGAAGAAGCAACAAGGATGGGAGGAAAAGAAGACAGAAACATAGTATCTCAATTACAGGGCGAGCAGGAGAAGGAAACTAATTAAGATGTAGCAATCAGTACTTGGTCTATGCTCCAGATGAAAGAGGAGGAATTGAAGCTGGTCCTCGCTAGGCAATTAGGAGGCACTAAATTAGAGTGACATTGAAATCAATAAATGGTAACTAGTGAGCGGGCTCCAAGCCTCTTATAGCAGAACTACATCTCCAGTTTAAACAACTGGAACGTAAGTGGAGAAGAGCCTGCAACCCAGCAGACCTAAACTGTTACTCGCTTCATTTTCCCACTGGCACTTCACAGTGGCACTTAAAAATAACACTTTATATTTACTTACTGGCTGATAAATGAGTTTCCTTATACAGTTCAGTGTGCTGTAGTTTAAAAAGTTGGGCTGGTTCAAAAGGGCTTGATTGACAGCTATGCAAAAAATAAAAGTAGCCTAATGTTTTTTGCCCTCAATTGTGTCCAACTGCATAGAATTATAAGGTGGTACGCCAGACCGTTGCAATTTGAAATAAGTGACGAAATGATAACAACAGGAATTATTTATTCAGTGGATGTTTATTTAACAAACGATTGCAATACTGTGTTCATCCTCTTTAAAGAGCAAGCCGTTGCATTCTTTCCACTGGTTTGGAAACTGAGTTACGTCACAGGGGAGCTGTGAAGCAGCAGTACGATAACAGACCCCAAGTTAAACCCCAACACAGAGGAAGACTTGAAGCTCTTCTAGCAGAACTACATCTCCAGTGTAAACAACTGGAACGTAAGTGGAGAAGACCCTACAACCCAGCAGACCTAAACCTCTTTAAATCAAGCAGGAAAAAAATACCATATGCCTATTAAATCGGCAAAAAAAGAATTTTTCTCAAACAAAATATTAGAAGCGCACCATGACCATAAAACACATTTCTCAATTATAAAATCCTTCACCGACCCAAAAACATTAAGTAGGGAAATTCCTCTATCACTCACTTTATATGACCAGATTTCGTTTTTTTTTAAAGAAAAAATCCAGAATATACAAAAAGAGTTTTCCACAATTCCCACACAGCACTTGGACTTAGAACCTGACCCTACTCATATTGGACCTTTATTTCAGGCCAATGGAATATTCTCACTAGGGCAGACACACGAAGCAATAACTGCCTGCAAATCGGCTCCCCTCTTGATGCCTATCCACTCATGGTCTCCACAAAATTATAGATCCTGTTAATCCTGTGATTAACAAGATAGTCAATTCTTCGTTAGCAACAGGGACAGTCGCAGATGAATGGAAATTGGCCATAGTTAAACCATTGGGGAAAAAAACCGAAATATTGACTCATCGTTCCTCTCAAACCTTCGGACTATATCGTTACTACCCACATTGGACACAATCATAGAAAGACTTGTCAATATAGAACTATCCAATTTTATCGAAATTGCTAAGATCCTACATCCTCGTCAATCAGGTTTCCACCCTAAACACTCAATGGAATCTGCGCTGATGAAAATAGTTGTCAAATTAAAATCGACTTTAGATAAAGGCAGGGAGGTGGTACTGATTTTACTTGATGTGTCAGCCGCTTTTGACACTATCTCACATGACATCCTTCTCATGCAGTGAAAAAAGAGCTGCATTTCCAACACACATTAGCCTGGATCAAATCCTTCCTCAGTGGTGTGGAATTTATTAAAATATCTACTTGTCCATGGGAGAGGTTGCTTCATAAATCTACTTGTCCTGTAACAAAATCCACTTGTCCCTTGGGTGCCATGTAGTGCGGTGACAAATTATGGTAGAAATCTCATTATATAAGAGCGGTTATATAGCCTCTCTGATTATGCCAGGGCTCATACCATAGTAGTGTTTGAATACAAGCAATCCCTTTATGTTGCCACGTTTCGGCAGATCTACATACTGGGAAGGAAGGTAGTGGTAAGCAATAGTTCCAGGGTTGGAATGCCCTTTTGAGCCTGCGCAAATCTACTAACTTGCATGTTTAAGGGTTTTCAACAACTCTTCTCTAATATTTTCCCATACTGAGAAATGTTGGAAATGTACTCTTGATAATGGCAGATGTACACCTTCTTCCTGAGTGGGGAAAAAGTGGTTGGAGGGAAAATGAACTTGCAAACACATGCATATTTGTTCATGCTAAAATGCAGTTCACAAATATTTTCTAAGAGTACAATTTCTTGTCCTACTTCTGTAAACTCATGAAAGCCATATAGCTGCACTCTCCCCCCCTGTGAGTGATCGCATTCTGCTCTTTCACAAGGAGCATATTGGCACACAAAGTAGTTTTGTTCAGTGCCAATAACAAATGTGGTAGTGTGTGCTTTATTGAGTCAAAAAAAAAATCATTTTTGCTTTTGCCAATGTTTGTTATAATGGTGAGGGTCCGGCAGCTCTCGCATCAATAAGGTTTTCCAGAAACCATGCCAAAACAAGTCACGCATTGCAAAAACTAAAAAGCTGGCCACCAATTTCAGACCAACTGGATTTGCCAAAGCTTGTTTATTTTTATGTTTCCATTAATCTTATTGAAACTGGTTACACTGATTTTCAAATATGAATATTTTTGAGAAATGCTAGCATGCATCTACACATTTTACTAAATGATGCTGCAATGAAATGGAACCTGAAATTTTATGGTAGTTTAGCAAAATGTTTTCTTTCCCCTACTTTCATTTTTTTAGGAACATTTTATAAAATCAAATAATCATTAATCTTGATTTCAAGCTTCTGCAAATATTTGCATCTCATCAGAGAAGTAGTGTGGCTCACTGGTTAGAGGGGCCAGACCCGAGAGCAGAGGACGGCCCGGGACCAGGGTTCGATTCCCGGCGCGGCAGGTTTCTGGACCAGGGTCAGCGGACTCGATAATTCTCTCGCCTCGGTGCCCACTCTGATCAGCGATCACACTCGGCAACTCTGGGCATTAGCTTGCCTCATCTTCACTAACGGCCCCACCAGACCGCCGGGGATGCCTGGTCTCATCCTGGAGATACCCATTAAGGGACCATCTCTCAGGGAAGCCAGGAAGGGTTTCGCAGCGGTCGAAGCGCCTTGGGACCCTACGGGTAAGTAGTGCGCTATATAAATGGCAATACATACATACAGAGCATTCTGGGACCATTATGCATAGCCTCATATTGCTAAACTTTGAAACCGTGTGTACACATTTTTATACTGGAACCCCTGTCAGTAGTGCAGTCAGAATTTACATTTACTTAGAGCGCTCACCCTAATAATAAAGGCTTTCAATGAATGTACCATAAATACAAGTTTGAACAGCATTTACATATGCACACAAATATTAACTTAACTGCAGACAGTGCCCTTCCCTGACCCTTAATGTGGCACTGCAAACTGGCAGCCAAAGGGTTTGTGCTGCAGGGGGTTGGGCCTACTTGTCCCAAGGACAAAATACACATTAAAACTTGTTGCCCTTGACCCCAAACAATATGTCCTGGGCGTCGGGCTATAGGAATTCCACATCCCTGCTTCCTTACGAATCGCAGACAATCAGTGGCCCTAGGATCGTTCCTCTCTTCCGAACTTCCCATTACATCAGGCATCTCACAGGGATCTTCTCTTAGCCCTCTTCTGTTCAACATATAAATGCCCCCCCTCATCTCACCGATAACCTCTTTTGGCATTGAAGTAACATTATACGCTGATGACACGCAATTGATCTTATCCTTGGACAAAGACTCCAATAAGGCAGAACTTAATTTTAAAATATGCCTGATCGAAGTCATCCATTGGATGAAGCTTAACCATCTCAAATGCAACACAGAAAAAAACATGAGATCCTACTGATAGGAAAAGACAATCCCTTCAAGCCGAGTATGTGGTGGCCGGAAGATGCAACAGCACCCCCAAACACAGTTGAAGTAGCAAAAAATCTGGGACTGAAATTCAATTCCTCACTTTCCTTTCGACCTCACGCCCTGACGGTGGCAGAGACATGCTTCAACGTAATCAAAATGCTCAAAAAATTCTATGACTTCATTCCACTTTCTGCGAGAAAGACAGTTGCAGTGGCATTTATCTGGTCACGATTAGACTACTGCAACAGCCTACTCGCTGGAGCAAATAAACATGTACTAAAGAGATTACAAGTTGTACAGCATGCTGCAGCTCGTTTAGTGCTAAAACTGCCACGCAGATCTTCCGCCTCAGCAGCCCTTAAAACACTCCACTGGAGATCTATGCATAAGAGAGTCATATTCAAGGTACTTTTAATCACCTTCAGAGCATCCAAGAACCTAGAGCCTACATATCTCTCGGCCAGGTCCACCCCCAACACTACTGATAGGACACTGAGATCCTCATATGCAAATCTTCTCAAGCCCCCTTGCATTAGGTGCAAAACCACGGGAGGAAAATCTGTGGAAGCATTGGGAACCAGAGCCTGGAACCATATGCCTATGCATTTAAGGTTGATGTGAACAGAAAGCCAGTTCAGAAAGGCTTTGAAGACCTGGACCTGCAGATGAACTTTGCTCTTCACTTATATAGTGGTTGTTCTTGTTTACCCTGACTATCTTCCACATAGCGCCAGGATGCTCCTTTCGGAGTGACAGTCGTCCTCTAGAAATGCCCATCCAAATTCTAGTAAACAATAGCTCTCTCAAGCAAGTGCATGAACTGCCACTGACGAGATGAAAAAATGGTTCATTGCTAAGTTATCCAGCCCTGTGTTTGCCTGGTTTTACTGCACCGCTGTTTGCCTGAATCACTGTTACTAATTCTTTGAAATATACATTTATTTTAGCGTACTTATAAAGTACATTAGCTCTTGTGGACAGTTAGGTGCTTTGCAAAAGCAGGGATACCCCAGAATAAAATTATTGTGCAAACATAAACAGTTGGGAAGTGAAGAGAGGTGTTGGAGAAATATGGGAGGACGTGGAGGAACAAGATATGAAAGTACCAGCAATGTGTTCTGTGGGGCTTCACCAATTCAATTTATTTATTTGTTTTGGAACTCCTACGGAGGTCCACAAAAACACGCCAACAATTTAAAAAGACAAACATTACATACAATACAAAGATTCCTTCCTTATAAATTACTATAAAATTGTATCCGACATACTGAAAATGTGCAAATAATGCTATAATACGTAAAACAATCACATAACCGACCAATTAAAAATTCTTATATCAATCATACTAAGAAATGTGCAAATAATGCTATCAATACATGAAACAATTAGATAGCCAACCAATTGGTATTAAACCGCAACCAGAGTACTACTGTTGGACAATGTTCTAATAAATAGGCACACATGTTCTAAAAAATTGGTATATCTTAAAACAAACCATTTCATTCGGAGGGGACAAGACCAACAAACGTGCTTCCTGAGCAGAGTGACTATTACATCTGATAAATACTGGTTTTAAAAACACTCGCCTGGCACTTTGCAGCTTTGAACATACAAATAGGATATGATTTAGAGCTTGGATTTGCAACTGGTACAATGCAGAAATTCTCTTCTCTCTAGGTGTTTTATCCCAGATGCCAGCAACGTCTCTTAAGGGCAGCAGATTGAGTCTCAGTAGTAGTATCAGCCTTCTAATCCCGTGAGGGATATTCCAAGTTAAGTAAGGATGTGCTTTATCCCCCAAAGCGCGCCCACTGACCGCCATGTTACTGGGCCTGGATTTACTTAAAGCAGCGTCTCTTGCCAAACTGAGAGGGGATCGAAATTTCTTTAAGAACTGTTTCAAACCAGATTTAGGCATTGGAGAAGCAGGAGTTTAACTAAGACCGAAAGTATCATTTGCCATAAAAAAGACCTAAAAACGTTGATTGTTCTTTTAGAGTGCAAACGATTTCTGTTCTCAGGGCTGCCCTAAGAGTACCCTCTTCCCCCAAGAAGAGAGAGTTACCCCACCTAAGAACTGCTGCCTGGGCTAAGATGAAGGACAAGACTAATCCAAATTCAAGGCGCAGAACATGTGGGGCAGCCAGAGAGTTTAAATTGCAAATTTGGCGCATAATTCGTCCTTCCGCCTTATCAAACGAAAGCCAATGATTCATGTCCAACACCTCGGCAGCATTTATTAACGAGGGTAGGATTTTGACATTGAAAACAGATAAGACATGGCTAAAATGGTGTCTCCCGCAAGTTTTATAAAATCTATTTAATGCACTTGTCTGGGAGACAGCTTTACTAACACAATGTTTAGTATGCTCCAAGTCTCGACCTGTTTTGGGAAAAAAAATCCCTAAATATACATACGAGTCAACCAGTTCCAGTTTTTCAAAACCAAGCATCCATCTTAGACATCTCGTTATTTTGAGCCCCTTCTTACTGAAAACCAAAATCTTGCTTTGTGCAATATTAATTTTCAAAAAGTGAGCCTCTGCATATTTGTTTAAAACGTCCAGACTGCGTTGCAGGCCAATAGGTGTTAAAATCAAATATTGCAACATCGTCTGCAGACAATAGAGACCCAATGGACATTCGGCCAATTTTGGGGGCATCCCCTCTTACGGAGTTCAGAGCGCCAGGGAGATCAGCGATATACAAAGAAAATAAAAGTGGGGCTAATAGACAACCCTGCTTAAGTCCATTATGCGTTCTAATGTTACATGTTAACCCCCGCGAACCTCCCATCTGAACCTGGCACCAGGTGTCAGTATGCAATTCCATAATCAGACCCAGAAGATGATTTGGAATGCCAAGGGAGACAAGTTTTCTCCACAGGGTCTGGCGGTCCACCTTGTCAAACGCCTTGGAGAAATCAAAAAAGGCTGTATAAACTGGCATCCCTCGGTTGAAAACATATTTCTCCACAATTGGCTGAGCACCGCTGTATTATCTAGGGTGCCATGGTTCTTTCTAAAGCGGCTTGTTCTGGTGGAAGGATATCCTGATCGTAAACCCATTGTTTTAAATGGCATAGTATGCTTTTTGCAAATAATTTGCCTGAGGCATCCAGGAGGGCAATTTGTCTAAAACTAGTCGGCACCGTTTTTGGTCCTTTTTTATACAGGGGGACTATAATGTTCCCCTTCCAAGAAGGGGGGATTTTATTCATAAAGAAACAATATTTAAAAAGTGGCTCTAGAAAATCACCCCATACTTCTGGCTACTTTTTTAATTAGTGCAATTGGGATACCATCCGGCCCTTGTGCGCTGGAGGTTCTAGCAATCTTTATATACTGAACTAATTCCTTTCCTGGCGGGGGGCCAAATTCAGTAAATTCAGCAAACGTTAGTTTAACCCATCAGTCAACACGGGAGAAACTGGACTTTTATTTCCATATAATAGAGAGATGTAATCCACCCGTTCCTTTTTGGGAATCAGTATCAGTGTAGCTCTCTGCCTTGAATCGCAATATTCAGCGATCAAGTGCCAGTATTTTCTTGAATCCTTGGCCCTTGCAGCTTCCCTCAGCCCTATCCACTTCGCATCAAGCTCCCTTCTTTTTTAACTGAGCATGAGGCGTCTTCTCACTCGCTTGAGGCGATTGATATTCTGCTGTTTACTAAAGAGGAAATGTATGTCCTGTTTCCTAACAAGATGGTTAATTGCCTGTTTTAAGAATATCATATTGTACATATCTTGTTTATACGTGCGAGGTTCAGAAGATATAGAGCTTAAATTACAACAGTGTGTTTGATTTATTCATACAGTAGGTAATTGATAGATTGTGGTTCATTGATAATCTGCTCAGCACCACGGGGGCAAGGAAAATGAATTGTAATGTAAATGTAAATTGATACTTGTATAGCGCACTACTCACCCGCAAGGGTCTCAAGGCGCTTGTACGAATACCGCTGTGGAACCCATCCTGGCTTTCCCTGTGAGGCTTCCACTCCTGGGCACCCCCAAGGTGGAGGCCAGGCATCCTTAGCGTTGTGGGGGCCGTTGTGGAGATTAAGCAAGGTATTGCCCAGAGTGGCAGAGTGGGACTCCATGATTGGAATAGGCACCAAGGCGAGAATTATCAGGTCCGTGGATTTTTAAGCCCAAGACCCGCCGAGGCGGGGAATTGAACCCTGGTCCCGGGCTGGACCTCTGCATCAGGGTCTGCCGCTCTAACCATTGAGCCACACTTCTTCAGGCAGAATACATGAGTTTTTAGTTGTTTCTGGGCTGAGAAAGCATTGGTTGGGTTCTGACATTTGTGTGTATGTATGTAGAGAGTTCCAAGTGATGTTAGCATGCAGGTATGACTTGCGGATTTAGCCCTATGTCTTTGTTTGCATCAGGAGCAAAATGTAAACTAGGAGAGTAAGACGCTGATGCTCCTAAACATTCTTGTGGGGTTTTTTTTTACTTTGAATTATAGAGGTGATAATAAAACAATAATTTACCTGGCACAAATCTTTAGCACTACCACTTAATCATTAACATCACTGGGTAGACAGTTCTTTCCATCCTGACACCTAAGAAGCCCTGCACTGTGTTGTCAGACATCTTACAGTAATAATACAAAAAAGAGCTCCTGGCAAGATCACCTATGATATTGGTTTGGATGAGTACTGGACCATAAGATAAAACATGCCTATTAGTGTGGGTGAGGTTCAAACATCCTTTTTTAAATTGCAATCTGCAAATCTGTAATGTTAGTATTTCCAGGTATAATAATTGTGGCAGATGGGACATTTTTGTTAAAGGTCTACTGTACTTTATTGCCATTGTACAGATGATTAGGGAGGATACAATGCAGCCCTCATTACTCCTCTCACTACCCCTTGCTAGTCATTAATGACCTTTTGATAATGAAGTGTGGACTGTCCCCAGGCTTCACACTGAGTTTGTAGGGTCCCTACACCCCCACCTCTCTCCTCACTATGCCTGCCAGTGGAGGCCTCACTGATGGAGCAGACCAAGGCTTTGTTACTCCTGCTACATGTGGTGACTGGTGCATGCATTGGGGTCAGCTCGCAAGTGGTGTGCTCCTGTGTTTTACAGACACAGGAGCACCCATCAGACTTGTTATTTGCACTGGAGGCTGATCTGTTTTCCCATAACACAGTTCCAGGTTACTTTGCCGCTCCGTATCCTCTCTCTCGCTGAGAGCACAGAGGAGTGCTGACGACAGATTAAGTACCAGTATCTGGGAGCCATGCAGACTATTGTGGAGCCTTTACAATTCATTTTCTAATGACTGACTTTAATCATAAGAAAGTAGCTTGAATGTGCCTGCTGCATAGCATGCTGGGTGCAGGTATATTCTTTGATAGATGGCTGAGTGGGCTAATGAGTGTATTGCAGAGATTCAACAGAGTATAAGCTGCAGTCATGGCAACAGCACTATGTAACCAACAAGGCATAGGTTAAGATCTTGCAGGTTTGCCCTCACACTTTCCTTATTCTAATGTTGATGAAATGGCTTTGTGATGGCTAGAAATAAACTATTTGTTCAGAGTTCTCAAGGTGCTCATTTGCATGCCTGAGTAGCTTATCAAGTTCAGGTTTTTTTCTCTGTATTCTGACAATTGTAGTCCTGAAATTATAGTCGGATAAAGAGCACTACAGAAAGCTATGTTAAAAAAAACTGGAAAAGCGAGTCATAAATGAGATTGAAAAACAAAGGAGCTCTGCATAAAGAGATTTTATTTCAAGACCGGAGGCTACCATTATGTATTTTATCTTTTAATGCTACTCCTGCAGCACCTTTTAAGAACTTTACAAGTTATGGGTAATGTAATTCAGTATCGGGACCAGAGGCGAGGATTGAGCTTTCCCTTTCTTCACTTTAATTATTTTAATTGACACAGCAGCCCTCATCAAAACAACACACTACATTTCCTTAGAGACATGGGGGAAAGAGTAATCCATAACAACCAATACGAGTCCATATTCCTGTATGTATTCCTTCATGCCTGGCCCTCTATCCTCTTTGTTCGATGTTCCCTCATTAGATAAGTTGTCCTTTCCATTTACTCAATAAAAAAAAGCATAACAGTTTATCTTTTATTTGTAATGATTGGATTATTGTTCCTTGATTGCTCACGTGTGCGCCTTTTGCTCTTAAAGGTACAGGTCACACGAGTATGAGTTTGCGAGGAGAATCGCCATAGAGTACTGTTATCGGATCCTCTGCTTTGATTTTTAGTGCACACATCACCATAGCACTCTAGGCATCCTTTGCAGGTCTATAATTGTGAATAGACATGTTCATCAGGTTAGTTTTGCAGTGATGGTGGGTCTGTTTCTGCCCTAAATAATTATCTGCCTGACCTATACACCCCAGTCTGGGATAAGTAAGGAGCTTCACTTGGGCAAACTACGTAGGCTATTTACAGTGATTAAGGCCATTGGTCATTGTGGAGAAGTGTGGCTCAGGGGTTAGAGGCGGCAGACCCGGAAGCTGAGATCGGCCCTGGACCACGGTTCAATTCCCCGCCTCGGCGGGTCTTGGGCTAAAAAATTCCACGGACTCGATAATTCTCGCTCCGGTGCCTTCTCGACTCACAGGTTCACACTCTGCGACTCTGGGCAATAGCTTGCCTAATCTCCACAACTTCACCTCGCGGTGGGATGCCTGGCTTTCACCTTGTGGATACCCTGCCGGGGTTATCTCACAGGGGAATACCAGGACGGGTTCCCTAAGCAAGCGCTTAGATACAGACCTCGGTCAGTGATTTGCGCTATATAAATACATGTACATTTACATTTACATTTACATTGTGCCCCTCCTCCTTATTTAACTGACAACCTTCAAAGCACTTATCAGGAGATTAAAGGGTATTACCAGGGTCCCTTGTGCTAATAAGCACCTACTCTTCTTGGCCCTTGTGGGTAATGAGTGCTTAAGCTTTCTGCCCCACACCCCCACCCCTCCATCATGCAACAGGCAGAATAAAGTTATGAGGAGGAAGTCGGGGATTTCATTCCTTGGGATGATAGTTTTGCTGATGAGGTGGATGACTCATTCAAAGGGCGGTGACCAGTGCCCTGTGCCCCTACGGGAAGAAATGTATAACATGGGCTATGGCTCTACCAGGACCCCTCCCCAGGAAGGAAGATCAAGTTCCAACCCTCAAAACTGATGAACCCGATTCCCAGAAAGCCAGATTCCCTTCAAGGTCAAGGAGAAATGCAAAAAGGAGGACCTCAGTAGGGACAACGACTTTGATTGGCTTAAAAAGTCTTTCTTAGCCTGGTCCAAGAGCACACAAGAAAAGGAACCATATGGTACACAAACCCTCTACTTGTACTTCCAGCGACCATGACCCCTTCTTCCTGGTGATGAATTGGGATTGCAATCGCCTGGGGA
Organism: Lissotriton vulgaris; assembly: GCF_964263255.1. Lineage (NCBI taxonomy): Eukaryota > Metazoa > Chordata > Amphibia > Caudata > Salamandridae > Lissotriton > Lissotriton vulgaris. The sequence continues at coordinate 463,354,974 of NC_141687.1, forward strand.
CTGTGATGATGATGCTGCCACTAGTGGACCATAGCACCCATCCTCTATTCCTAAAGCACAGAAAAGTGAAGGACCAACACATCAAAGCACCAATAGATATGTTGGATTCTGAGAATATTTATCAACACAGATCCTCAGCTTGGACTCCAGAGGACAAAGATCCTTAGGTTGAACTCCAGAGAACAGGATTACGCGATACGTGGCCACCTATCTCAGGAAACCCTTAGATCAAGAAGTCAGGCCAAGATTGAAAGCAGAATGGATCCCTCCAATCTTGGAGGGGAGGGTGGCTGCAAATCCTGAAATTTACAATAAAATGGCTATGTTCCGAGCAAAATTTGTAAAGGACCCTAGGAAGGGTATAAACAGATCCTGGGTGGCCTACCTGGATATAATTCTAGATGGGACAGGTCCCCTTACGAAGATCTGAGACATGGCAAATGAGGCAAGCTAATCCGGTTTGCTTATCTCGCCAGCGATCCTGTCAGGTTGGACACAATATGCTGGCATTCTATTGGGCAATACTAACAGCGCCATTTCCACTAAGAGAGACACAAGCCCTTGCTTATCAAAGTCAATCCAAGTTGGGTGACTTTGCCGCTTCTGAGGCGTGCTTCATAGCGGAAGGTCACCTGTTCTGTGAGCCGTTTCTGAAGATGTTTGGAAAGTATGTACCTGCCTTAAATTGTCTACAAAAGGTGCAGGCCTCAACAAAAAAAATCATCTGCCTAAAGGTTTTTGGAAGGGCTAGTTTAGGACAAGGGTGCTCAGCTGGCTGTTTCCTATCCCAAGGCCTACAAAGAGGCCTACCACACCACCATAAAAAATGGCTGGACCATGCCCGATTCGGAGGGTTCTTCCTGTCCCGAGTACCAAAAGAGAACATGGCTACAGCTATTCCATTACAGGCTGCTACACTGCAGCAGTGGGTACTCTAATAAGTCTCATCTGTTCTTCCTCGGCAAGGGTACTGGGGGGAGGTTAGCATTGCATTTCCACTTGTGGCGGATGTTTATCAAAGATGCTTGGGTATTGCAAGCCATCAAAAGTTCTCAAATTGGCTTCTACTGCTAGCCAAAGCAGTGGCAGAGTCCAAAGTCTTTCCTATTTTCAAAAGAAAACTCCAGAGTTATAGATTAAGTGGTGGTGGCTGTACATTGCAAGGGAGTTGTTGTTTGACTGTAACAGATCTCTGTAGTTTCATTATCAACATTTAAAACGAAAATATATATATACACATTCTTTTTATTAAAACTTTGCTCACAACACAGCATGTACAGAAAGTGACTTCAGATTATCATGCATCATACATTGCAATGATGACAGTATCAGAGGCAAAACTTGGACAGGTCATGATAATGGTTCTTTTACGGCCTGTTGCAGTTCATAAGACTTTCACATCTGTCCCCTTAGCAAAATGTTTTTAGTCCAGAAAAAGAACAAAGAATTCCGCCTATCAATCAATCTCAAAGAATTTGATGAATGGGTGGTCTTCCAGCTTTTCAGAATGATGGGGATTCATCTATTCTGGGACACGGTGCCTGACCCAATTCAGCATTTAATCTCTCATTTATGACTCAGATAGACAATGTTGGATTATTTGTTCATATTTGAGATACATAGGACCTTAGCGCGGCTTTTGATACCATCTCCCATAAACAGCTAATTTTCCCTTTAAAATCCTCTGGCATATGCGGCTCTGCTCTGGACTGGATTATCTCCTTTTTGGACAATCGTACATTCCAAATCTTTTCGGCCACAGCTTGCTCCAAAATTCACGCCTCACCTCGTGGGGTTCCCCCAGGGCTCGATCCTTACCCCCTTTGCTATTCTACCTGTACGTCAGACCTTTGGCTGACATCGCAGACCAGGCCGGTCTAACTCTTGTCACGTAAGCTGACGATTCTCAGATTATTTTTTCCCTCTCTAACTCCAACCCCCTGGCACCCTCCTGTCTCAAACAAGGTCTTAGTAGTATTTCCAATTGGATGACCCAAAATCACCTGAAGCTGATTGGAGAGAAGACTGAGGTTCTCATCCTGGGCAAGCAGAAAGACCATTGGTGCCCTTCTTACTGGCCGGCCGAGATGGGTAACCTCCCCAAACCAACTAGCCATGCTCGGAACTTGGGCGTCATTGTTGACGACTCGCTGTCTATGCACCAGCAAACCGTCAGTGACCGCTTTGTGCTTTACCATCCTGAAATGGCTCAGGAAAATCCTATGGCTACTGCCTGTCTACACCCAGAATACCGTGGTCCATGCCCTTATTACATCGCGGCTCGACTACAGTAACATCCTATATCTGGGCTCTAACAAGGCCGTGATCCGCAGACTTCAGTTAGTCCAGAATTCTGCAGCTAGATTCCTCTGCAGAATCCCCAGGGCCTCCCCCATTTCTGGACACCTGCGAGACTTACATTGGCTCAGGGTGGAGAATTGTATTAAGTTCAAAGCCCTGAGCTATATGTTCAAAATCAAGGCAGGTACTGCCCCTCAATACCTACAAGCATTTGTTCGTCCCCATGTTCCTTCCCGCCACTTACGATCTAAAACCATGGGCAACTTTGTCGTGCCCAGGGTCAAATTCACCAGAATGGGTGGGGAGATCCTTTTCCTACCTAAGTCCTTCCCTCTGGAATACTCTGCCTCCTAACATTCGCAAAGAAACTGATTACATCCACTTTCGCAGGGCTCTTAAGACCTGGCTTTTTGATCAATAACTCCACCTGACCGCCCCACGTTTTTTGCTCCCTGTCCGCCATAGCCCTGGGAAACCCTTTTCGGGTAGCTGCGCGCCTTACAAATCCAATAAATAAATATATTATGTTACGCTGTTTTTCTTGCTTCTTGTTATACTACGTCAACTATGAATCCTTCTGTCTAAACTCTGACTTTTAAAGCGTTCTGATACCCCCAGGTATTGCCAGCGCTACATTTAAACTCTCAAATAAATAAATAAATATTCTCAGACAGGGAGATTGGATGTTGCAACTGGATCTGAAAGACACATACCTAGCAGTACCAGTGTAGAGGGAAGACCTACAAGGTCGCATCTCTAACTATCAGATCGTCTTCAACACTGTGGTGCTTTACAAAGGTTTTGAGGTATCGGTAATGAAATTCCTCTACAAGAGTGGCTTGAGATTGTTGTTTTTTAATTTTTTTTATATTGATGACATTCCCATCATTGATCAATATCCTTGCAGACTAGCAGAACATATTTTGAAAGAGTAGGTGGTGAGGTATTACCGGGGCATAGCCCATGCAGCAATAAATCTAGAAAGGATTATTTCAAAGAGGCATCAAGGGAACCAAGGACAGCTACCACCCACCGCTGTCAAAAGACACCAATTTACAGAGTAATTGTTGTCACAATAGAACAAAAATTGTAGGATTCCCTGAGCACAAAAATAAACGTATCTGTGAGATTTACAGATAATATCTGTTCAAACAATAATTGTCCATATCTATACATCCAAGTTATGAAAAAGTCCTTATTTTTATTTTCTCAGTCCAGATGATCACGAAGACTTGTAGGTACAGCAGTACAGTCTTGGTACAGTATACAACAGCCAAACGCCAACACGTGTTTCGTCAAGGGACATCACCCAATGACTTCCTCAGGGCTGTAACAATAAATTGTACCCCATTAAAATCCCCATACACTGGGGAGCCAAGTCATGATACAAAGTACCACCACCGACCACTCACCAAGTGTGCCAAATAAAGATAAAAATCACCTCAACCAAACAATAGGAGGTTAAGTGAACACATGGGAAAGGAAAGAACAAATTACCAAAAGTGTATATACCTAATTCCAGAACTGTGTCAGTATATGAGACACCCTATGGCAAAGGGGAAGAGAAACATACTGATAGGACCGGAAGGAGGAAGGGTGAAGGACCATCACACAAGCACCCATTTCAAACCAAAAACAATATCCAATTTAGTTTATTATGCAACCAGATATCTAGTGAGCACCCTCAATGAGATGTATATAAGATACCCAAGAATAAAACCTTGTACTTGTCTCAAACTGATAAACTGAAACTCACCCTGAAATTGTTATCACTTGCAGTTGCAAAACAGACAAGATGGTATCAAGGACCTTTGTTATATAATTCACTATAAAATAAGGGGAAAAGGTGGGGGGGAGTAGATTTTAGAAATAGTCTCAGTATTTATACTTATAAGTCACTGAAAAAACGAAATTCTAAAAACAATCACCACATACTATTCAGTAGGAAACTCTCTTACCCTTCAATTGAACTTACAACTATTTCGCTAGTTATTGTCTTTAAGATTATAATGTTCTCGTCTAAGAGGAACAGGCAATATCAGCCTTCGTTCTTTGGAACCATCAAGTGTATCTGAAAGGTGAAAACCGAGCAAAGGGATTTATTTAAAAGAATGTACCCGGAACGAGTCGCGTCCACACTAATATCATAACGTCTTAAACAACCAAATATTTGTGACTAGACCATATTCGCCGCCACAAAAATACCAAGAACCCCAATTGTGCTAACAACCTGGAGGTCTATTCGCTATGCCCAATATCAAGTACATATACAGTACAGAGTAAAAGAAAGTTTAAGCCTATCAAACGCAACCGACATAATTTAGACCGAAAATCCTGTCATGCGGGCATACGCTATCTCATTAATGCCAGAAACCCTCAGATGACTCTCACCTCGGGTTCCCGTAGCAAAACGTGTGACCTATCCTCATTGTCAATACGGCGTGCTGCGCCTGCACCATCTTGGGTAGGTATTATATGCTGACGCTTCAATGATAGAAAAAACGGACTAAGCACGCGAATTTAGATATCCCAGCGCTTTAGGCCAACCGGCCGATATCAACCGCGGCAGTAAAATTAAGTCATTCTTAAAACCTAATATAATATATTGACAATCCAATAATTATTTTACAACGTGAGATAAGAAACAAAATAAATAAAATCGAAGCCTAACAGTAAAACAAATGGATTTCACCGGCCAATTGCTCACTACCACCGGCACCATTTTGAAGTGGTCCAGTTAGTATTAAATCACTATGTAGTCATATATATCGTTTTTGACACAAAAGCTATAGTTTTTAGGCAGGGGTGCACTGAATATAAATAAATTGCTCGGTTAGAATCCTCAACTAAGGTCCAAAAATCTATAGACACCAAGGAAAAAATTAAGACAGTCTTAGTAGGAAGTGTGAAGAAAGTAAGAAAAGTAAAAGGACAACATAAAGGCAGCACCATAGACAAAGTGAAGAAATTAATTAACAATAATGTGTAAGTAAAGTAACCAAAATTACATAAACACAAAAATTAACACTTTACATATCATGTACATTTGTAATTATGTGAGATGATACTGACCACACATGTCAGCATTTTGCATTTTTTGTGGATTTAACATCAACATATGTACACATTTGATCCTCATTTTTTACAATACCGGGAAGATATTAATATACTAAATCTCCTCATATAAGTTTGTTATAACAGTTAGCGCTAAAGAGAAATATTATTAGATCAAATTATCTTCCCAAAAAGTATTGCAATTCTGAATCGATGTTAATTCCCTGTTCAACTGCACGTAATTTAAGTATCCAACGTGCTTCGCATTGACGGGTTACTTAATGACGATGAATATGCCTACTTAAAAATTGACAAACCTTGTTATCCTTGTATTTACACTTTACCAAAAGTGCACAAGGATTTGGAAAAGCCTCCGGGTAGGCCAATTGTGTCTGGTATAGGGGGCCGATGGAAAGGATTGCAGAGTTTGTGGATATTTACCTGCAACCTTTTGTGGTAAATCTGGCCTCCTACATCAGGGACACAAAACACATTCTCAATATTCTTTCAGATGTGAACTGGGATCCCTCAATGACAATGGTGACACTAGACGTAACTTCGTTATATACGAATATACAACATGAACAAGGTTTGGATATGTTGAAAAAGTTTCTATATAAAAGACCAGCTGAGCTGTTGGATCATTCAAATATGCTACTGTCTATGTCAAGACTGATCCTTAAACACAATGTTTTCTTATTTAGCAAGGACTGGTACCCTCAACAATGTGGAGTGGCGATGGGATCCAAATTTGCACCGTCATTGGCCTGCCTTTTTATGGGCGGTTTCGAGGCGGAGCATATTTGAGGACCCTCTGGGTCAAGGTGGCAGGAATTTATTGTTTATTTTGGTAGATACATAGATGATTGCTTTATAATTTGGACAGGTTCGGATGTGGAATTAATGAATTTCTTTGAGTATATGAATAACAACAAGTATAATATGTCGTTCACTATGTCCTCAAGCAAAGAGAGAATTGTATTTCTTGACATTGAACTGTTTGTTGAGGAAGGAAAAATTAACAGTGTATTACATAGGAAAAGCACTTCGTGTAATTCTACACTCTTTGCCACAAGTGCTCACCCCAAGGTTCAGAAACAGGCAATACCCTATGAGGAATTATACAGAGCACGAAGAAATTGTAGTAAGGATGAAGATTTTTTGATTTGCACACAAGATATGGAATCTAGATTCTTGGCTAGGGGTTATGATCATGACCTCATCAAAAAAGCTAGGGATAGATCATCTAAACTTAATAGGAAAGATACTTTGAAACCTAAAATAAGAACTATAGATAATGCACAACCAATCCGTATGGTGACCAATTATCATCCATGGTCTTACAGAATATACAATATCCTAAAAAAACATTGGCATCTGTTAACATCAGATCAGACGATCAGCCAATATATTTCTAAACATCCCTGTATCACATACCATAAGGGTACTACATTAAGGGGACTAATCAGCCCTAGTTATCCCACAACCAAGAGTAGGGATCGGAACTGGTTGAGTAACTTGAACTGTGGCTCATTCAAATGTGGCAGATGTAGTATGTGTAGATTAGCGGAACAGGGAATTAAGGAATTTCAACATAACAATTCACCAGTCTTTAAAATTTATCAACATATTGACTGTGGTACTAAGTATGTTGTGTACATTATCAAATGTAAGTGCTCCAAAAATTACGTAGGTAGTACAATTAGATGTCTCAGGGAACGTATAGCTGAGCACTTTAGAGCCTTAAAAAATGTGGATGGGCGTTACCCTTTAGCAACTCACGCATGTGAATGCCCTAGTCAGGGAAGTAGCAAATCATTTTCTTTTCATGGCATAGAAAGTATACCGCTTGATGTCAGAGGAGGTAACAGAGAATTACGGTTGCGTCAATGCGAAGCACGTTGGATACTTAAATTACGTGCAGTTGAACAGGGAATTAACATCGATTCAGAATTGCAATACTTTTTGGGAAGATAATTTTATCTAATAATATTTCTCTTCAGCGCTAACTGTTATAACAAACTTATATGAGGAGATTTAGTATATTAATATCTTCCCGGTATTGTCAAAAATGAGGATCAAATGTGTACATATGTTGATGTTAAATCCACAAAAAATGCAAAATGCTGACATGTGTGGTCAGTATCATCTCACATAATTACAAATGTATATGATATGTAAAGTGTTAATTTTTGTGTTTATGTAATTTTGGTTACTTTACTTACACATTATTGTTAATTAATTTCTTCACTTTGTCTATGGTGCTGCCTTTATGTTGTCCTTTTACTTTTCTTACTTTCTTCACACTTCCTACCAAGACTGTGTCTTAATTTTTTCCTTGGTGTCTATAGATTTTTGGACTTTAGTTGAGGATTCTAACCGAGCAATTTATTTATATTCAGTGCACCCCTGCCTAAAACTATAGCTTTTGTGTCAAAAACGATATATATGACTACATAGTGATTTAATACTAACTGGACCACTTCAAAATGGTGCTGGTGTAATCCATTTGTTTTACTGTTAGGCTTCGATTTTATTTATTTTGTTTCTTATCTCACGTTGTAAAATAATTATTGGATTGTCAATATATTATATTAGGTTTTAAGAATGACTTAATTTTACTGCCGCAGTTGATATCGGCCGGTTGACCTAAAGCGCTGGGATATCTAAATTTGCGTGCTTAGTCCGTTTTTTCTATCATTGAAGCGTCAGCATATAATACCTACCCAAGATGGCGCGGGCACAGCACGCCGTATTGACAATGAGGATCGGTCACACGTTTTGCTACGGGAACCCGAGGTGAGTGTCAATTGAGGGTTTTCTGGCATTAATGAGATAGCGTATGCCCGCATGACAGGATTTTCGGTCTAAATTATGTCGGTTGCGTTTGATAGGCTTAACCTTTCTTTTACTCTGTACTGTATATGTACTTGATATCGGGCATAGCGAATAGACCTCCAGGTTGTTAGCACAATTGGGGTTCTTGGTATTTTTGTGGCGGCGAATATGGTCTAGTCACAAATATTTGGTTGTTTAAGACGTTATGATATTAGTGTGGACGCGACTCGTTCCGTGTACATTCTTTTAAATAAATCCCTTTGCTCGGTTTTCACCTTTCAGATACACTTGATGGTTCCAGAGAACGAAGGCTGATATTGCCTGTTCCTCTTAGACGAGAACATTATAATCTTGAAGACAATAACTAGCGATATAGTTGCAAGTTCAATTGAAGGGTAAGAGAGTTTCCTACTGAATAGTATGTGGTGATTGTTTTTAGAATTTCGTTTTTTCAGTGACTTATAAGTATAAATACTGAGACTATTTCTAAAATCTACTCCCCCCCCACCTTTTCCCCTTATTTTATAGTGAATTATATAACAAAGGTTCTTGATACCATCTTGTCTGTTTTGCAACTGCAAGTGATAACAATTTCAGGGTGAGTTTCAGTTTATCAGTTTGAGACAAGTACAAGGTTTTATTCTTGGGTATCTTATATACATCTCATTGAGGGTGCTCACTAGATATCTGGTTGCATAATAAACTAAATTGGATATTGTTTTTGGTTTGAAATGGGTGCTTGTGTGATGGTCCTTCACCCTTCCTCCTTCCGGTCCTATCAGTATGTTTCTCTTCCCCTTTGCCACAGGGTGTCTCATATACTGACACAGTTCTGGAATTAGGTATATACACTTTTGGTAATTTGTTCTTTCCTTTCCCATGTGTTCACTTAACCTCCTATTGTTTGGTTGAGGTGATTTTTATCTTTATTTGGCACACTTGGTGAGTGGTCGGTGGTGGTACTTTGTGTCATGACTTGACTCCCCAGTGTATGGGGATTATAATGGGGTACAATTTATTGTTACAGCCCTGAGGAAGTCATTGGGTGATGTCCCTTGACGAAACACGTGTTGGCGTTTGGCTGTTGTATACTGTACCAAGACTGTACTGCTGTACCTACAAGTCTTCGTGATCATCTGGACTGAGAAAATAAAAATAAGGACTTTTTCATAACTTGGATGTATAGATATGGACAAATATTGTTTGAACAGATATTATCTGTAAATCTCACAGATACGTTTATTTTTGTGCTCAGGGAATCCTACAATTTTTAGCAAACATATTTGTTTGGCTGTCACTCTATTACATGCAGCTCCATTTGACTTCCTCTCTATTATAGGACCTTTACTTAGTGATCAATTACAAGAAAGCAGAGCCCACTCCTACACAGTCAAATAAGGTTCTAGGTTTTGTAGTTGACTGGATTAAAGCAGAACTCAGACTACCAAACTCAAAGATGATGGACATAAGGTTCTAAGACCAGCCCTGACTAGACCCAGTGTATCCATGCAAAAGTTAACTTGCTTGGTGGGACTCTTGAACTCATAAATTCAGGCCATATTTCCAGGACAGCTACACTATCGGGCAATGCAACTAGTGAAAGTTGCTCACCTAAGAAGAGGATTAAGCTATGCCCAATCGGCCAAACTAACAGACGATGCCTGAGACGAAATCCACTGGTTGCTTCAGCACATGCAAGCATGGAACAGGAGGGTGACCTTTGGTATGACACCAGATCTGGCCATAGAATTGGATGCCAACAGGTCATGCTGGGGAACCAGATGAGGAGACTTGTCTACAGGCAGAGAATAGTCAGAAGAGGAACTAGGATTACATTAAAACTGCCTGGAACTTCCGGTGAAGTCCTTTGCCATTAAATGTTGGACGAAAAAAAAGCAAAATGTTATGTCCTTCTCAAGATGGACACCATTTCAGCTTATATATAAATCAACTTGGCTGATCCGTCCCTGTTTCCGTACCGAAATAGTCAAGGACTTTTGCCACTTCTCTCTAAACATCCAGGTAGCAGTGACGGCGGATGCCTGGACATCAAAACACAGCAACAAATTAGAAGTTGCATCTCTTTCAGGGTGCCAGTGCTTGGAAGATACACTCTGGAGTATTCCAGACACTCTGGAGTATTTGCGACCCTTGCCACATGTGCCTCCAGGTTGGATCATCTGCTTCCGGGATATAACATTTTGAAACTAGACCCGGAAGCAGCAGAAACATATGCTCTGCTTACAGGGCAGTGATTGAAAAATCAACCAAGTGCCACTAACCCTACAGGACAAGTAACTTAATAAAGCTATTAAACCTACAGGTTATCAACTAGCCTTTCTTACGTAAAGTAGATGCACAATATTACGCACACATTTGTAACTTGTCAAAGTTCTTGCATGTGTTTTGATGGATTCCCTCATCCCTTTCGAGGCAGCTAACTAAATGGTGTAGCAGTAAGTATCTATTGTCTATCAATAGTGTAGTGAAATCCCTTAGGGTAATGCACTTTACATATACTCCTGCTAGTCTGCTTTTTGCTCTCCAGTTCATTTTCATCACAGTAGTGCTGATACACAATCAGATATATGAACGTGCTATTACCTCTTGAGATGCAACACTGACAGATGACTCATTCTGCCACAACTCTCCATGCTTTCAGATGTAATGTTGACAAGTGATCACTTATTCCAATCATCAGTCGCTGTTGACCATGGCATATGATTGACTGCTCTGCCAGTCTGCAAACTGTAATATTGACATGTGGCTGGCTCTGATCGAAGTTAGCCTATTGGAGAGGCCCCTGACAGACGACTGCAGTGCTGCCAATTTGCTGCACAGCATGACAGTCATATAGAGGCAGAAGCTGTATGGTGCTTCCTCCAGATTTCCCAGTGACTATTTTTACAGGCACGAGTGCTCCATGCAGAATATACAGTCACAAGTCATGCAGGCGCAGTAGAGGGGTAGGCTACTTCTACACAGTGTGACGGATATCCTGTCTGCCTTGTTACTAGTACATTATTTGCTGTGGCATTTATATTAAGGCAGACAAATACTCCATCACGTTCATGATGGAGTATTTCATCCGCCAAACTCTAAATAGGACCCTGTGTGAAAATTAATTGATGCTCAGTGGTTTGGAGAGAGATACTCCATGGAAGAGAAAATCTGTGTCAATAAAGTGAAGACAAAAAAGGGACCAAATGTAGCTATATGTTTGGTTACACTTTTTCAGCATTTGCATTTAGTACAATTCCACCTGTGTCTTAAAAAGACCATTAGAAAAGCAGATCTCAGATGGACACTTTGAGATCAACTGATCTGCTTGAGGTGATGGGGCAGAGATTTTAGCCCTTAGATCCTTTAGCCTAGGAAAGCTTAGGTATAGACAGCGGAGAGAGATAGGCAGGGAGGCAATGTATGTAGCGATGCACTCTATGGCGCCCTCACAAACCTACATTGCTTCAGTGGAGTGTATTATGTGGCTGTAACTTACTGAACAGTGGAGCTTTGACATGCGAACGAAGTGAGGCACGTATAGGATTATATAGCTGATAAGTGGCCTCATATCATGTTACTCCTTTTGTCAGTCATGGCTATTTTAGACTACAGCCCATTGCTTCATATAATATCTACTCTTGGGGGCCTATGGTTATGCTTCTAAAAGTGTAAGTATGCGCTTAAAAATTTCAGCAAGCAAAGTGCTGGAGGGTAAAAAAGAAATGCCTTTTAGAGGGCGTTTCCCATGCCATGGGCCTATTAGCTTCTACTTTAGAGTTTTATAAGGGGCATCATTCTCTATGAAAACCACAATAAAAAAAACATTGACCCTAAAGTCTACTGGTCAAGCCTGCAGGCTCCCCATGACAGTAAGCATGACCGAAGAGAGGCACATGTATGGAATGAGCAAAAGGTAACTTGATCCGCGTGTGCCCTGCATCGCCTCTCATAGCACCGTTGCACCATACAGTTCTTGTTATTGAAATGACTGACATTAAAGTTCAACTCATCAGTTGACATCAACTGGACAAGGCATGTGTGAGTGCGAACAAGATATATGGTACTAAGAAGCAGGAAGCAGCTGTGAGTGAGGTTGTTGGTGTAAACCTTTACCACAACATCGCGTTTTCTGAAAACAAGTTTAGACTTCAGCACTTAGCCAGTATTTATTTTTTTATTGCCACTTTTATCTCTGGTAGAAATGATGATCCAGACAGATGCCTGGTTATATAATCCTTTCAGACAAGAGAGGATTCCATGACATTGAAGTTGTTAAGAGAAGCTCCGCCCTGAAGTTTCTTTGGGTCTCGTAGAGCCACAAAACAAATCTTGGCACACTACATGTGCTTCTCATATGGGTGAGGGAGGCTGGAGTAAACCAATGAGGGGGGTGTGAGAAACACCAATCTAAATAAGTGAAGGGACTGCCATGGGTGCAAGGATCATCTGGACTACACCCACATGTAAAAAAATGTTTAGAAACACAGTTGGTCTTCTGAATTGTCTGGCTTCCGCATCTTCGTTCAGAGTGCAAGTTGAATGACAACCTGCAATCTCAAGGAAACATTAAGCCTGTCCATCTTTTTCAAAGGAAAGGCAAACTGTCTTGCCCTTTGATTTTCCTAATCATTAAGCTGTCACACAGCTGGTGCTGCTTGATCGGCCCAGTTGTCCACTCGACTCACAGGACTAGGATAACCCAAAAAGGTATGCCCTGCTAAAAAGGAGTTTGCTGTTGCAAGACGGGGAGGAGCATTTTCAAGTCATACAGTGTGGTCAGTGGGGAACAACTTTGTCTTACCCACATTTGCTGTGGTTATGCAGGTAGCAGCCCAAGCAACGAGACTTTATTCTGATCACGCCGATCTGGAGTTGCAAGTATCATTTCCAGTTCTTATGGATCATTCTTGGGATTCACAGATCTATCTTTGCCACCTTCAGAATATTCTCATGAATGTGAAAACAAAGTACCATTAACTATCCCTGGAAGGCACTTTTCAGTTTATGATATGGAGGTTTACAGGGAACGTTGGACGCTCCTGGGCCTTTCTGACACGCTCAAGACCTCATCAAGAAAGCCTGGTCAGATAGCACGGTCAAGCAATACAAATCAGCTTTGGGATGATGGATATTTGGTATGTGGAACAGGGTTTGTGCCCCATGGGGTCAGACCTTGTCCATATTTGAAATGTCCTATAATTAACGATCATGGAAGGCTAATCCTAAAAGTCAGTAAATACCTTTCGATGGGCCATTTCTGTAGGCCACATGTGCATAGATGGTGTGACTGTGGGCGAACATCCCTTCGAATGCAGGTTACTCAGAGGGGTGCGACTATCTGTACACTTGATGCGGAAGTACTCTCATCTGTATGATGTCAGCCAGATATTAAACTTGTTTTTCTCTTTGCAACATAAGTATCTATACATAAAGGAGTTATCAGGTAGATTGTTTAATTTCATGCAAAAGAGTGTTTGAATTTGAATTTAAAAACATTTATTCAGCGCACTTTTACCCAGCGGTTTCATGGCGCTATGTGTGATGCAGTGGACGACAGCAGCTGGCAGAGGTTTAGGCAGTGTAAGCTTGCGCAAATAGGAAGGTTTTGAGTGTTGGACTGTAAAGCACTAGACCGTTCAGAGAGAATGTTCAACCTGCATAGAGTCACATTCCAATTTCCGGAATGACAAAGTCGAATACCAGAATGATTTAGTACCCAGAATCTCTCAAACTGTTTGTGGTAAAATGCATTAAGGTTTACAAAGCCATGCCAGATGACCTCCAGCAGTTAATCAATTGCAAATTTCCTTTCAAGGCTGTGTCTTCCCCAGCCAAAGACAGATGGGTAATGCAGGAAGCGGAGTAGACACATCTAGATTTGGCACTGGGGGTGCTACAGCATCCAATGCGTTTTTGCCTGATGCTCAATTTGAGGATATCAAGAAGACTGCAGACTGGTCATCTGACTGTATTATCAGTCAATCCTATTTCAAGCCATCAGAAGGCGTGGCCACCTTTAACAGTATATGGGCTTTAAAGTTCCATAATCCTCACCTTAGGTACTGACATAGACTATAAAATTTCCTAGCAAATATAAAGAAAACATTTAAATTCTATTAATGGCAGGGAGGCCAGGATTATCCCACTTCATAGATATATCTGTTTAATGACCAAACCCAATGAAGCTTAAGGCTAAATATGCATTTAGGTATTTTCTTAAAGGATATATTTTATGGGTTGAAATTTTTATAAATGTGCTTTCAAGTAATGATGCTATACTGTAAAGTAAACTTCCTTTGTGGTGTGCAATCTAGGGACTGTAGTAACATAGAATATAGAATATTGTTTTCTTAGGTGTAGATTAGATGCACTAATAAGTTCAAAGAAATTGGTAAATCTGAGTTTGCGGGAAGACAGAGGATAGGAGGCTAGACAAGAAGGATTGCAGACAGGGATATGGACTTCTATTGGTTGTTATGTACTACTCTTTCCCCAATGCCTCTTAGCAAATGTAGTGTGTTGTTGTTTTGATGAGGGATGCTGTGTTAATAACAATGAAGACTGTGAAGAAAGAGGGAGCACAATCCCTGCCTCCACGTCCTAAATAGAATTGAAGAATTTACTTTATTTTCACTAGGTAATTTACTATTACACATACAGACGCATACTTGCTATTCCCACAAAACAAGCATGACCTAAGTATGGTGCATGTTGACATACTGAGTGTTTCTTTGACTCCCCTGATAGGGTGCAGAATCTGAGGGGAGTGGCTGAGCATCTATTTATGCTTGGATTGACATCCACACCTGCTTCCACCCAGGACATACTTCAGACAAACTAAATGTCTTATTGTCTGTGGAATGAGGCATTTGTCATCCACACCTCATTAGTCAGGGAAGAGATGTCCCTCTCCGACAGTCTTTTGCTCTAACACTGACCCCTCCACCCCCTACTATCTGCTGCACCAGTCTATAACTCTTTCAGAACTATTTGCTGGGGCCAGCCCATGACCCAGTTGTGCGCCAGTCGCTGCGGAACAGGAATCATGTGGTTTCTACTCAATTCCAGCACCGAGAAAAGAAGCTCATACCAGAACCAACTGTGTGCGCGCTCTCTAAGCAACACGAAGGAGCTGAGACTAGAAGGAAATGCCAGATACGTAATTGAAGCGAAAGTAGAGATTTCCTTCTTACAGGATGAATTTATCTTTCTGCTTTGAACAAAAGACACCACATTGCAGTGTTTGTAAAGCAAGCATCTGTTATAGATTCAGCTATATACTTTGGAAGGATCCATGTAAAATCCACATCTTCACATTGCATGCTTGCCAATATGCCACATGTAAAGAGCATTGGCGCTACCAATCATTTTGGCTTTCATACATTGAAAATGTGTTTGCAAAGTTCAGTAACAAAGAGAAAGCACATGGGGTGCAATAGTCATTGGAAATTTCCCACATATAATGAAGTTTGCATACTGATGCTTACTCAGCGTGTGTGCTGTTAGTTTAACTTGGTGAATCACTTTTCATCTTAGAAAGGTATAAGAGAGTGGTGCCATGGGGGTTGTGGGATACAAGTACAGTGGAGGTGTCCAAGAGCAAGGAAGCAACAAATGGTTAAGCGTGCATACTCAGAATTTGGTGGACGGGAGGGTGGTCTGCAGAAGTAGTGGGACCCATGGGTTCGGTAGAGCAGGAGATGGTTCATAAATGAATTGACGGCTGGTGGAGCAGCCTTAGCTATGGTCCATGGGGTGGAGGGTGCAATGGGCCCTGATGGAGCACAAGCAAAATTCGGCTGGATAGAAAAAGTCAGCCAAAATGTAGATCCAGTGGGCCTCCAACACCCCTGGGCCCTTGTGCCACAGCACCTGTGGTACTATTGATAGTTGTGTCTGAGCATTTAGGCATACCAGATAGAGATCTACTCCTTGCACAAGTGGGGTTACCACCTGACCAGTTTTCTTCCGCATCACCGGTATTTTAATGTCGAGGTCGGTACAAACATAAGCAAAATCATCTGAAGCTGGTATTTTTAGCCCTTATCTGTACATACTTCAAACAGCAAATATAAATAGAAACCTCTTGTAAAGGTGTTTCAGAGCTGCATTAACGACCCCTGACTAATAAATAAAGTAAATACAATCTGAAATGAATTCCCAGTAGGAAATGCGAAAATAATCACAATGTTGTTGCATAGTGCTTCTTTAAACGTGTACACAGGGCTTGAAGTGGGATGAAAAAATGGAGGGGCTCTCAAAGAGGCGTGGCCGATGTAATTAATGGCGTGGCTTAAAAGCACCTACACTGAAAGCTATGCTTAGCTTAGTGTCCCGTCCGACTGGTATTTTGCTACTTCCGTCTTTACATCCTGATATATAATACAGCAAGTAACATTGCACTTACAGCAAGCCAGTACTATTGGCTTTGTTAATGGGTGTTAGTTGCATAACATGAATAACTTCATAGTATAACATATTGAAAGTGCTTCGGTCCTGAAATGGTGAGACCGTGAAAGTACTATAACGAATCTCTTAAATTACATCAACGGCAGTGAAAGGTGGTACTTCTGCAAAGTTTAGATTTTTTTTCACCGAGGGTGATGCCAAAAATGGAGAGCCCGATAGTTACCTGTCTCAGCATCTGCTTTTTAGAACAGCAGGTGCTGAGATAAGGCAAGACCCGGCCCACTTAAAGCCCTGCGTGTATCTTTTAGCCAACCTTTTTATCTCGGAACTATCATGCCGTTAACAATATACTGAGGATTCTGTATTATACAGTTAACTGTACTCTGCTGCCCCCTGGTGTTGTTTTATTGTCTTTACCGGGCTCTTTTAGACAACGTGATATTGCTATAAATAATATCAAATGGTATTCCAAAGAAAATATCTTCCTACTTTTTATGTTGCGCCACCCTGAACTAAGTTTTAGGGAGCCCTCCGTCCCCAAACTTTGTGGAACCCACCGTCACCCTTCTGGCGTACGTGGCAAACGATTGCCGTGTGACCAAAAGTAAAATGTTTAGTGAACCAAACGTTTAGGAATGGTAGTTGATAGATGACACTCAGGCTCATTTACCGTACTTATACACGGTACGGTACAGGTATGGTATGTAGCCCTGTATAGTGTTATTAATGTACATGCAAGGTTTGGAGTATTACCTCAAGATACAATTTTGCACGTTTTAAACCACTGGGCCAAAACGTTAAATCAAAAGTTGATACGATAAAAAACAAGCATTTACAATGCAATGGTTTCGCCTTTGGAAAAGTTAGAGTTATTGGCATTGTATATGCCAAAATTTGTATTTATGTTTTTGTTTCGAAAACAGATAAGTAAATGGCATTGTCATTTACATTGCCATTACCTTTTTTTTTGCAGTCACTTGGCACTCTCTAGCACTCCCTAGTACTCTTTATGCACTCTGCATTTCTTATGCACTCTGCATTTCATATGCACTCCCTGTGCACTCTGCACTCCCTATGCAGCACTCTGTATGCACTCTGTACTCTATATGCACCCTGCACGCTCCACTTCCTATGCACTCCCTATGCACTCTGCACTTTTTATGCAGCACTCTGTATGCACTGTGCACTTTGTATGCACTCCACACTTCCTATGCACTCTGCACTCCCTATGCACTCTGCACTTATCATGCACTCCCTATGCACTCTCTATGCAGCACTTTGCATAGAGAGTGCAGAGTGCATAGAGAGTGCAGAGTGCATAGAGAGTGCAGAGTGCCTAAAGAGTGCAGAGTGCACTCCCTATGCACTCTGCACTCCCTATGCACTCTGCACTCCCTATGCACTCTGCACTCCCTATGCACTCTGCACTCCCTATGCACTCTGCACTCCCTATGCACTCTGTATGCATTCTGCATTACCTATGCACTGTCTATGCACTGTGCACTCTGCACTTCTTATGCACTCTGCACTCCCTATGCACTCTCTGCATTCCTTATGCACTCTGCACTTCCTATGCACTTTGCACTTCCTATGCACTTTGCACTCTCTATACACTCTGCACTCCCTATGTACTCTCTCTGCACTTTGCACTGTCTATGCACTCCCTATGCACTCTGCATTACCTATGCACTCTCTATGCACTTTGCACTCCTTATGCACTCTGCACTCTCTATACATTCTGCACTTTTTATGCACTCTCTCTGCACTCTCTATGCACTCTGCACTCCTTATGCACTCTGCACTCCGTATTCACTCCCTATGCACTCTGCACTTTGTATACATTCCCTATGCACTTTGTATGCACTCTTTATGCACTCTCTCTGGACTCTGCATTCCCTATGTACTCTGCACTGCCTATGCACTTTGCACCCTCTATGCACTCTGCACGCACTCTGCACGCACTCTGCACTCTATGCACTCTGCACTCCCCCTGCTCTATGCACTCCCTACTCTGCACTCCCTTTGTTAAAGTTTGAGCTTTTGATAAATGGTGTTTTGTATCTTCATTGAATTATGTGTAAAACGTTGATGTGTTTTACTTTACACAGAAATCTGGAGTGCATTTATAATGCAATTATTTGCAGAGAGAGGGAAGGGATGAAAGAGGCCAGGAGTAAGAAAGCTCAAAAGGAAGCGAGTGCAGGATAGAGAGGGAGGGCAGGAGGGAAGGAATAGACGCAGGAGAGAGGGAGGGCATAACGGAGTGTGAGGGCATGAGGGAAGGTAGGAAAGTGTGAGAAAGGCAGAAAGGAGAGGGCGGCAGGTAAGAGAGGGAGGGCGGAAAGGAGAAGGAGGGCTAGAGGAGGAGAGAGAGGGAGATGGAGGACAGGAAGGTGAAAGAAAGAGGTGGAAAAGGGAGGGCAGTAGAGACTAAGAAGGCAGAAGAGAGAGATAACAGAAGAGTGGCATTGTAAATGGCAATGTCTTTTCGCCATGTGTTATGGAGTGTATGCATGTGGTGTGTAGTAGAATTATGTGGGTATGATTGGAATTGTAGCAATGGTGGCATGCTGCGCTTTAGATGAAAATGTTTAAAAGTAAAGTGTGCCATACTGCGATGCTACAATAGTTAATTGTGGATGCATTAACAATTGATGTGTGTACTGATCGCTGGTGGTGTGTGTGCCTGTAGAAATTGTGCACTGATGGCTGGTGGTGTGTGCGCCTGGTGGAAGCGTGCACTGCCGGCTGGAGGTGTGTGTGCCTGGTGGAAGCGTGCACTGACAACTGGTGGTGTGTGTGCCTGGTGAAAGCGTGCACAAACGTCTGGTGGTGTGTGTGCCTGGTGAAAGCGTGCAATGACGGCTGGTATTGTATGTGCTTAGTGAAAGCGTGCACTGACAGCTGGTGGTGTGTGTGGGTGTGTGTTGGTGTTCCTGGCGAAAGCGTGCAGTGACGACTGGTGTTGTGTGTGCCTGTTGAAAGTGTGCACTGACGGCTGTGTGTGTGTGTGTGTGTGTGTGTGTGTGGTTGTGTGCCTGGTGAGTGTGTGTGGGGTGTTTGTGTGGTGTGTGTGTGGTCTTATGTATGTGGTGTTGTATGATCCTCTGTGAGATACCGGGGTCTGTCGTCTGGAATGGAAGCTTTGGTCAGATGGGGGGAGCATGGAAATGTTGTGCTCCTGTGAAAGAGCTGGTAGGTGATTGGGGTCCCCCTTAGGAGCCAAAGACTCTGAAAGCAGTGCCCCTGTCTTTAACACCACCACTCCAGTGTGCCTCAAGTAACATGTGCCAGGTCTTCTACAACGCAGGGGCAGAGAGGAGAGGCAGGACAACGCAGGGGCAGAGAGGAGAGGCAGGACACAACGCAGGGGCAAAGAGGAGAGGCAGGTGACAACGCAGGGGCAGAGAGGAGCGGCAGGACACAACGCAGGGGCAGAGAGGAGCGGCAGGACATGGGGCAGAGAGGAGCGGCAGGTGACAAGGCAGGGGCAGAGAGGAGCGGCAGGACACAACGCAGGGGCAGAGAGGAGAGGCAGGACACAACGCAGAGAGGAGAGGCAGGACACAACGCACGGGAAGAGAGGAGAGGAGAGGCAGGACACAACGCAATTGCAGAGAAGAGAGGAGAGGCAGGAAAACGCAGGGGCAGAGAGGAGAGGCAGGACACACTGCAGAGAAGAGAGGCAGGATACAACGCAGGAGAGGAGAGGCAGGGGCGGAGAGGAGAGGCAGGAAACAACGCAGGGGCAGAGAGGAGAGGCAGGACACAACGCAGGGACAGAGAGGAGAGGCAGGACACAACGCAGGGACAGAGAGGAGAGGCAGGACACAACGCAGGGGCAGAGAGGAGAGGCAGGTGACAATGCAAGGGCAGAGAGGAGAGGCAGGTGACAACACTGGGGCAGAGAGGAGAGGCAGGTGACTACGCAGGGGCAGAGAGGAGAGGCAGGACACAACGCAGGGGCAGAGAGGAGAGGCAGGTGACAACGCAAGGGCAGAGAGGAGAGGCAGGTGACAACGCTGAGGCAGAGAGGAGAGGCAGAGGACAACGCAGGGCCAAAGAGGAGTTTGGAACATAGCTCGCTGTCCACATAAGGAGGGATGCTGGGTTCATAGCCAGGAGCACAGCTTGCTGCCTTCAAGGAGAGATGGAGAGCTGGTGCATGGCAGCTAATGTGGACTCCCGCTGCAGGGTATGGAGAGACCTAAAGTGAGACTGTCAATATATTAAACAGCATCCCCCCCTCCACCTCCCCCACAGGAAGCAAAACAATCTTGAAGCACCGCGATGTACAGACCCCAAAGCCAGGGCAGACGGAGCGAGTCTTCAGCCTCCCGAGCCAGGAGTCCACAACCCTCATAGGAGACAGCCACAGACCTCAGAGCAAGGGTGCACCAGCCACCGCGTGGGGCACACCAGAGTCCATAGGGTAGAGTGATCCACTGTCCTCATAGCACGGGCTGGTTACCCTATGAAAGCAGGAGTCCACAGACCGGAGGGGACGGGCCCACAGTCCTCAAAGCGTGCCGATGCACTGTCCTTAAAACGGGACCCTACAGACCTTAAAGTAGGGGATTCGCAGACCCTATAGCTGAGAGTCCACAGTCCTCACCGCAGGTGGTCCGATGACAACACAACAACTGGTCCACCTCCCTCAGAGCAACATGTCCACGGACCTCAGTGCAGGAAAATCCATAGTCCCGATAGAAGGGGGCCCTGCTGTCCTCTGTAGAGAGGAACCCACAGTCTTCGGAGCCAGGAAAACCCCGTTCTCAAAGCATGAGTTAAATGTCACGGAGCACAGAGTCCTCGGAGGTCCGCTGAAACCACAAACCAGGGAGCAGACGATGTAATGACCACAGGTCAGGGGAATCCACAGTCATCACAACAGGAGGAGAGGAGGGGTGACCAGGGTCTTCTGTGCACGGAGACGCACATAACTCAGACGGGGGGTCCTCTGTACAGGAAGATGACACCCCTCATGCATGGACTGGGCCACACTTCTGGGAGATCCGCAGCCCTTAGGGAAGGACGGTCCAGCGCGCCTCCCCTGACTCGCACACAGCGCCTGGTCAGGTAGAGGAGGAGGTCAAGGCGCTAGCCTGAGCTCGCGTGAGGCACAAGGTTGTGCAGCCGGGGCCTGCCGAGGAAGAGGAGGGTCCAGGTGCTTTGAGTGAAAGAAGCGCAGCAGAGGTGCTGCTGAGACCCCCGGCCTTGGTGCCCGCAGGACACAGCGTGGCTGGGGAGGACGGAGGCGGGGGCCACAGGAGGTGGCGTTAAGAGAGGGGTGGGGGTCCTCGTGCAGTCCGGTGGCTGAAGCGGGGCGCAGGACAAAGCGCGGCTGGGGAGAATGGAGGCGGGGGCCGCAGGAGGTGGCATGAAGAGAGGGGTGAGGGTCCTTGTGTAGTCCGGGGGCTGAAGGGGCCAGCCTCGGGAGCGGAGAAGGAAGGCGGCCAGCCAGGATGCTGCAGACACGGAGGCAGGCTCAGCCTATCCGATGCGAGCCTGGGGTAGCGGAAGTGCCTTTACATTCCACTTGACCTTCACTTACACATACATATTTATACATATACAAACACACACTCTGCCTACTCATTTACACTCTTAAATAAACACACTTAAAACTGCCAGCACGCACACAACATACATATATCTAAAAGCATTTTTCCCCTTACCTCAGCTGCGAGGGAAAAGCATTCGCCAGCTATGTATACCCCATTTTTTATGAAGGCGGGTGCACAGCGGCTCTTTCATAAAGGGCGAGGCGGCGTCCGGGGCTCCCGAAGCTTCACGGAGTCTGGTCTCTGGGTCCGGTGTGGACGTCCGGAGGGAGCGCAGGCTACGGAGAGTACCAGGGGCGCCCAGGGGACAAAGAGCGGTGCGAGCCTCGCTGGAAGCGCGGCTCGTACCGCAGCTGTACTCACACGCTGCGGGGCTCATGGGGGGCTGCAGCTGGGCAAGGGCGATGCGAGCCTCGCTGGCAGGGCGGCTCGGGTCGCGGCTTACAGGGCAGGCCGAGCAACTCCATTGTCTGCCGTGAGTCGGGTGACTGTGCCTGCAGCAGCCCGGGTTAGGAGAGCCAGTGTGAGGAGAGGGTGGCGGGGTGGAGGGAGCAGGGCAGGCCGAGCAACTCCATTGTCTGCCGTGAGCCGGGTGACTAATCTTCCGTCGTGGGACCCAAAAAAAAATGGCGGCCGGCAACTCCTGAATTTTTTCAGATTCGGGGGCGTGTTTACAGCGGGAGGGGGGCGGGAACGGCGCACGGACAGCGGGAGGATATATACATGTATTTTTAAAAATTATGCTGCAAAGACAATGGGACACAAGGGTTGTTTTGCTTCTGTGGGAGGGGAAGGGGACACAGACGGCCGGCGGGAAACGTGCACAGGACAGCGAGGAGGGGGGAGGGGGGAGGAGGGACGGCGGGAGGAGGGACACAGAGTAAGGCAGGACAGCAGCAAGCACGGCCCGGCCGGACCAGATTCGGGGGCGTTCCCGGCTTTTGGCTGACGTATCATGACGTAGCCAAAAGCCAAAGATTCTCGGGAACGCCCCCGAATCTGGTCCAGCCATGACGGACGCCTCTCTGTTCCAATGGCTAGCCTCCATTTATGGAGCTAGCCAATGAAACAGAGGGGCGTGTTCAAGGCACCCATACTAGAAACTACAGATTTCTCTGGAGGCGGAGCTTACGCTCCGTTCCCCAGCGAAACCTAAAAAGTTCAAGAGGGCTTTCAGAGTGCTCCACGAGGACTCTATAGCTAGCCATGTCTTTTAAACCTTCCGCAAGGAGCATTCTGGGACGTGTATTTCTGCGTTCAGCATTGAAAGCAGTGGATGCTGATAGCACTGCACTGACTGAAGATGCGAGCCACGGGACAGGGTGACAGGCAGTGAATGGGGGTATCTCGCTCACCATGCTATGGTCCTGTGTGAAGGAAGGTCAACCTCTCCGTAAAATCAGCATAAGACTATAATTAGCAGCCATTGGCAGTGATGAAACGCGTGAGGGCAGCGACGAGGATTGAATGCAGCACGGACCTTTTCAGACCGCCTATGTGCTTGGAGGGAAGACCATTTGTGTTCTCCTGCCCTGACAGTTGTGTCAATGAGCGATGGCGCTTATAGGAAATTGTACAACAAACTCACTTTCAGTGCCCCTCTCCTTCTTAAGAGGGGCGTGCCCCACAGATTGAAGAGCTATTTTATTGCTGCATTTATATATAGCGCTCAATAGCCCTATATGGGCACCTAAACCCTTGCCTACATGGGCCGCAAGGTACGTTGTGTAGGGCGTGTGTTTGAAAGGGTGCTGTCTTTCTTTTGTTTTAGTGTTGGAAGAAGTGACTTCATGACGTGTCTGATGACCACCAAGGTGTGGTTATGGGATGCATAGTTTTGGAATGTGGTGGATTATGGGCTGTGAGAGCTAGATGTGACGTTTGTGCTTTCAATAAGCTGGAAGCTTTCAGCAGCTCTGCACGTCCCTTTTTGGTATTCATATCATCATAGCATATTTAGCTGTTTACTGCACTGAGTTTTCCATCCTGATACTTAGTTTCAAAGTTTATGGTCCTGAGCAGGTGTGATTGAAGAGAGAAGTAGTGGGGATATGTGCTGGTACTGAGTTTGATACTATCACCAGGGTCGGATTGGTAAAATGGGCACTCGGGCGATGGGCTGGTATCTGATCTGCTGCTGTGGGACACTATTTTGGCCAGCGTGATGGCTGATTTGGGCTGTGTCTGTGCTTTACAGATGCCACCATCAGCCTTTCCTGAGGCAGATGTGCCTCTATTTACACCTTTACCAATGCTGCGGAGGTTCCGTTCCCCGTCTGCCTTTGGGCAGGCCCATTAATGTATACAGATTCAGCAGGGGCAGGGGCCTGAGCAGCAATGGCCTCACTTATATTCAGGTGTGGTTTGCCACTGTGAACTAATCTGTGCACAAAAAATCCTGGCAACATTTCCATTTTTTTATATTAGTGAAGTTAAAAAAAAGTCTCTTTCAGAGAACCCCCCCTCTTTTCATAATACTTAAAACACTGAAGCAGGGTTTTATTAAAAGGCGCAATTTACAAATGTGGGCTACTTATCTTTAGGGTGCCCGGACTAATTGTGATCCACATTAAACCTTGATCAACCCATGTGAGAATGTCATTGTAAGATGTAAAGAAGCTGTCATAGTATGTATGTAGTTGTGACCAGCAGGGGAGAGTCCTTTTGATTGACCAGCAGTATATGGCAGATCTCCTCAGCTATTCCATCTCTATTCAGTTGGTGATGGCTGACTTATGCGCTGATGCAGTGCTTGGATATGGACAAGACCATAGTATAAGGGGGAAGCTTGACCACCCGCACTGGCAGGAGCTCATCTCACAGACTGAGATTTGCTTACTCCAAGAAACCTAGGGCTTGAACCCTATGTTTGTTCCAGGCTTTATGACCTTTCATCGACCCGCAACACCATCAAAACATAGTCGGCCTTCAGGAGGGCTGCTCATCTTTGTAAGTCTTACATTAAATTGTGATGCCAAGGAGTTGGTTACGAATAGTCCAGATGTCATTGGGATTAGGATAAACAATGGCAGGGGTGGGACGGCTGACATATATAATGTATACGCCAGGAGTACCAGAGGTGGTAGTTCTCCAACCCTTCAGGTTTGGGACAACTTATTGGAAGCCAGGCTTGATAGTTACCCACTAATAGTTAGTGGGGATTTCAATGTTACCTTCGAACCACTCGATTGGGCAGAGGCCAATGATGTGAATGAGGAGGATAAACTTTGAAGGGTACCCCCACTGGAACTCACTCAGATCAAATAATGGTCGCAAGCTTCACTTCAGCTAAATGCGATATCCCTAGAATATAGGTTAAGGGCCACAAATGGCAGAACAACTTCAGACAGAGGAGGAGGAATGACCTTTGTTGGACCAAACGGGTCAAGCTGGATCGACTATTTACTAGTGGATCTGACACTCTGGCCATTGGTACAGTATATGGCCATAATTCCATCGTGTGACAGTGACCACAATCCCCTTATTCTGTCCATTTATAATCCCTGGGGTGGTGTTGTGAGAGAGTTTCTGACAAAAGTAAGCACTAAGATTTTAATTCCCATAAGCGACAAGCGACAACTTAAATGGCTTGTGGTATTGGCGGATGAATCAAAGATCAAGGATGCTCTAATTGATCACTTAGCGACTTTAACATCAGTGACCACAGACTTGTCTAATCAGAGCTGTTGTAGTACTATCCACAGGGAATTTTTTTATCGTTTGGCCCGTTTTTTCCATGCCCCGATTAATAAGACCAGGTCATCCCAGGGAAGACCTTTGGGAAGATACTCATGGTTTAATAAAGAGTGCAGGACCCTGAGAGGGAGACTGACTGTTGTTATTAAGAACAAAGAGCCAGCCAGCATCCGTAAAGCTAAGAAGGATTATAAACGGGTACAGGGTAAAACAAAAAAGAATGGGATTGTAGGAGCTAGGAGAGGCCATTGGGCATCCTGATGGTCGGATGTTTTGGACACTGGTGTCCAAAAGCAATTTCAAACGTACACCTCCCTTGGCAAATAATATTCCGGCTGCTGAATGGCATAAGCATTTTAGTGAGTTATATTCTAGCGGTCCCTTTGTCGATAGTTCCCAGATGCTCAATGTATAGGTCTTTCTCCATGCACACTCACGTTTACCAGGGAGGAAATAATGTGCTCCCTTGATGCCATTATTCCAGCAAAAGCTCCCGGTCCCGATGGCATCCCTGGAGACCTTTTTCGTGCTGACAGGGAACACTGGGCAACCTATTTTATGATACTGGCCAATGACATTACTGGCAGGGAGAGCATCCTGGACACCTGGAAGGGGGCACAAATATTACCCTTTTTTAAGAAGGGGAACAGGTCAAAGCCCACCAACTACCGTCCAATTAGCTTGATAGACTGTGCCCAGAAGGTCTTCTGCAGCTCGCTCCTCAATACAATCCAGACCTGGATGGAGGAGAACGACATCCTTTCTCCTCTCTAGGAGGGCTTTTGGCGGAAGACAGGCACCATTGACCAGGCGTTTCGCCTGGTTCTGCTGTATTGGAAGGTAGTTGTGTTGGGCAAAGGCAGTTTATATCTTCCCTTTATTGACCTTAAAACAGCTTTCGATCTAGTCGCCAGGGATTTACTCTGGCAGGTCCTTCGGGCATGGGCATGCCCTTGGAATTTTTAGAACCACTTATCAGGCTACATGAGGAAAATGTTGCCTGTGCAAGGTGGGGACACCAGGGCCAAAACACCGAGCCATTTAAGATCAGGCGGGGGGTACGTCAAGGGTGTGTAATGGCCCTCACCCTCTTTTCCCTTTATGTAAATCAGGTGGCCGACCTTTTGTGTTCTACTCTGGCCGATGCTCCCTCGTTGGCAAACCACAAAATAGCTACTTTATTGTTTGCAGACGATACCCTCCTGGTGTCTAAAACTCCCATTGGCCTACAAAAACTTCTAAATTGTTTTAAGACTTTTTGTGACGAGAGGGGTTTGGTCATCAACACCACTAAAGCAAAGTTGATGATTCTAAATCCCCACAAATCCTTTAAAGGTAACTTGGTCCTTGATAATGTTCTGCTTGAACGAGTGAGTTCCTTTGATTACCTGGGAATCAAGCTGTCTGAGGGAATGGTATGGAAGAAATACCTAGAGATGGGGTCTTGCAACGGGAGCACTGCCTTTCCTACACCAGGCCTGTAGCCCTCGTACTTAAGTTGTATAGCTGCAAGGTAGTGAGTAGGGTGCTGTATGGGGCAGAACTCTGGGGAACTACAAATGTCAACATCCTCTCAACAATAGAAAACAAGTTTATTAGGAGCCTGGTATCACTTCCACAGAGCACTCCCCTACTTCCCTTGAAACTTTATATGGGTATCAAGTCTATCAATGACCAGGCGAGCTTGCGTCCATTGCTCTTCTGGCATAGATTGGTTACAACCCCCGAACTGATGTCCTATGCTGCCCCTCATACAGAAGTTTCAGCCTTGAACATAAATCATAAAATCGGGTGGTTTAAATACATAAATGCCATCCGGGCAGACATAGGTGTGCCTAAGGAGCTAGAAGGTCCTCCACCCACATACTCCAGGGACACACTAAAATTTCAGTTTTTGGTGTGGGTAGAACAGACGAATTTCTTGAAAATACGCCCTGGCTCCTTAACTGATGTGTTCACTGATATTAAATCTGTCCGCCAGCTAGAAAGTTATCTTGATTTCATAAAAGTGCCGGCAGGCAGAACATTGTACACTCAGTTTAGATACGGCTGCCTACCTATTAATGCTTTTACTAATACTTGGCTGACAAATACATCACAACATAAGGGCTGTCCCTCTTTTCCATGCCCTAATGAAACAAAAGGCCATGTATTCTTTGCCTGTGCTGCCTATGCCAGACCTAGATGGATTTGCCTAACTCCGGTATGTCGACAACACAGGACACATAGCCATAGCAATAAAGATGCCCTACGCATTTTAAAGTCAGATGTGAGACCACTTTATGCTTGTGCAACATTTCTGGGTCAATTTTGGGCGATAAGAAGGAGAGCTCTATCTACTCACCTGTTTGATGTAATTTAATATTTCGAGATTTAAACGATCAGACCAATAGGGCGTGTCTTTTGCTCCAGCACTTTGGATTTGTAAATAATTGGTTTTTAAACTACTATTTAAACTTGTATTCTTCTACCGGTAGTTTGGGGCATGGGTTTTAAAATGAAGTTGTTGTGTAATTGTGTTGTATATTTGTAAAATTGATGTAAAAAACAAAGTTACATTGGCACTAGCTCTTTAGCTTTGTTTTTGGTAGGACAAAGCACTCAAATACTGAAATTTATCTAGCTTGCATCTTTTATGTATTCGTATTTTTGTGCTAAGTTAATTGTGGCTGTACATCCGTTTTAAAATTCCAAGAGTCTGTATAGGGAGTATTTTATAGTACCTTTTTATACTGTTTATTGTCATATAAGATTAATGTGCTTACTTCTTTTATGGTACTGTAAAACCGAAATAAAGACTTTTGATGATGATGGACAAGACCCTTTGCTGATATTTCATATGTGAGTGTAGGAGCATTGGCCTACAATTGCTTGCCGAACGCTGAGTGTCACGCTATTAGTATTAGTGTGAGTCAGAGGATTAAATATGAATTGACATTAGTATATAATAACTAGGCTACCCATAGGTCAGCCCTTCTTAACTTATCTGCAAATATATGTATTTATTGGCCTGTTCCATATATGTTTTAAAGTGTTTATTTTACTTGAAGGTGTGATTGTCCTTGGGAGGCACATTCTTCTTCTAGTTATAGATAGCCAGTGGAGTGATGGCAAGGCTGGAGTGATGATTCTCCTAGATGATGACGGAGAATCAGTCTTGCAG
The DNA here is from genome assembly GCF_964263255.1 of Lissotriton vulgaris. Classification (NCBI taxonomy): domain Eukaryota; kingdom Metazoa; phylum Chordata; class Amphibia; order Caudata; family Salamandridae; genus Lissotriton; species Lissotriton vulgaris. Next base: position 463,384,002 of record NC_141687.1, read on the forward strand.
CAGCATTTTAAATAATTGTATTTTTCATATGAGGAATCTGGGTGCTCCAAGGCATAGGCTGTTGCAATGGCAATTCTTGAAGTGTGAGCATAGCTTGTAGGTTTTTTTGGTATCCAAGGTATTTGAAGAAGCAATACTATGTTTTAATGGAGTGGAAGGCACTCTTTGTGACACTGTTGACATGTGACACCATGTGTTTTTTGCCCTCCGTTCTTAAATGGGTGCAGACAAACAACTAGGGTGAAAACGCAACAGGCCCCATTTGATCCTGTAATAGGCAGTCTCCTAGAGTGCTCAAATAAGTGCCGGATCCTCATCAACAATTGGTTAAACATTGCTTCTTGCATTAAAATTATTTATATTGGATTAGGTATTTTAAGCAAAAGGTGATACACACTGTTAATGCAGCAAGAAGGACAATAGAAAATAATAATGTAGATTTTTTTTTTGTAACTTTTTATTGAAATGTAAAAACAAACAAGGCAAGAACACAGTACAATAGGATATCAGTCCAGACGAGAAGGAGGAATAAATTACCATACAATAGGGTGCTCAAGTCATATTAGGGGACAGGAGCAGGAGAGAGACAAATACAGAATCAATTATTTCACATACTCTACGAGGAATGGCAGGTCAGGGGGAAAGTGGAACTTCAGGGACCTCCATGTGAGGAGGAGTGCAAATGTTTCCACGGTAAGTATTCCAATGACCCCATACCTTACCCCATTTCCTGAGTCTCCCCCGTGCTACATAGACTGTTTTCTCCCTGAAAATGCACCAGTCCATGTTTTACATCCAAGCCTCAACCGTGGGAGATCTTGGAGAGCCCCACAGCTGCGCTATATCCCTTTTTGCTACCATATTTCTTATGGTTGCCCACTGTGTCTGTGCGACATTATAGTCATTTGGTTCCCAAACTTTCAGGAGGCAACGTCTGGCCTCGGGCAACAAATCAACGCCAGTAGCCTCCCTCATCTTATTGTGTATACCAATCCAAAAAGTAGCTACGGCAGGACACTCCCAAATTATATGTAGAAACGTCCCAAGCAGCCCACAACCACGTTTACAGAGACCGTCATTTGAATAACCCATTTTAACCAAGCGTGGGCCAGTCACATAGACTCTATGCAGAATCTTCATTTGCACAAACCGGAAGCGGGCCGGAATCGCGACCTCCTTGGGAGAAGAGATAGCAGATTGCCAATCCTCATCGTCTAATTCAAGACCGTCTTGGGTCCATACATCCCGGAGGGACACCAACAGGTCAGTCCTACTATTAATTAGCTTTTTATATATCAAAGAAATAGTACTATCTGGCACATGACCATCCAATATTCTATCCTCAAGTGGAGAAGACTCCGGAATATCAGCACTCTCAGGGAAAACCGAAGTCGAGGCATGATGAACCTGTGCATATCGAAAATATTCCCTATCACTCAGGTCGTACTCAGCCTTCAATTATATCGTCCGCGTAAAGCGAAATACGATCCTCGAGGTCAGGGGCCCACTGGATACCCTTCATCGACGGTTCCCATCTAATCCATGCAGCAAGAGGCTCAAGAGCAAGAGCAAACAGGAGTAGAGATAATGGACAACCCTGTCTCGTACCCCTACCAAGAACGGAGGGTTCCGAAACCCGACCATTCACCACTACTTGCGCCAGCGGTTCCTCATACAGGAGCCTGACCCAGCCTATGAAGCCAGGACCAAACCCGAACTTGGCAAGTACAGCCCACAAGTACGGCCACTCCACCGTATCAAAAGCCATTGTGTAAACGTCGCAGATTCAGGGCCGTATTCCGATGTGGAATGAAACCGGACTGGTCTGGGTGAATCAAGTCACCAATTACCTGTATTACTCGATTAGCCAACATCTTAGCAAGGATCTTGGGTTCCGCGTTAAGGAGTGATATAGGCCTATTGGAGGCACAGCGGTCTCTTGGTTTCCCTTCCTTATGTATCACCACGATGGTCGCAAGACGCTGATCACAGGGAAGGGAGCCACCATCCTGCGATTCCAGAAACATGTCACGAAGATATGGCGCGATTTTATTGGTGCGCAATTTATAAAGTTCAATGGGGAGACCATTAGGTCCCATCGCTTTACCTGAACGAATAGAGCGAATAGCAAGAGCTACCTCTTCCACAGTTATTGCGGCATCTAGCAACTCTCTATCAGAGTCAGATAAGCTGGGCAATGCAATGTCGGGCAACAATAAATGGGAGCCTTCTTCTGGCCTATCAGATACGAGCGAATACACTTCTCTGAAATGTTCCGCGAAACTCTGGACAATCTCCTATCTAACCATGTTATCAGCTTGCCAGCTTTATCCCCGACGTCATACAATCGACCCTGCTGCTCCCTGCCCATAACTTTTGCGGCGTCCGTAACCAGCACCCTATAGTCAAGTTGCTTAAGACGCATAACATGTATCTTCTCACGGGTGACTCCCAATTCCAATTCACGCTCCAGTTCAGAGATCTCTGTCTCGAGCTTAACCACCTCCTCGCGGCTACTCTTCTTAGATCCAGCAATCAATGATAGCGCCTGACCTTGGATGACCGTCTTAAAGGCCTCCCAGAACGAGACTGCGGAGGTGATCGATTCCAAATTCTCAACAAAATACTGGTCAAGTGACTTGACCAATTCCGAGCGGGTCTTAGGGTTACGGACATACCACGGATTAATCGGGGCTACCTGTCCCTCTGACCAGATAGTCACGTCTATCCCAATCCACAATGGAGAATGGTCGGATATTCCCCGTGACAGATGTCGTACTTCAATTATGGAGGGGGCGTGCTCAGCCGGTATTAAAAGGTAGTCAATCCTGGAAAGGCTACCATGTGCACCTGAGTGGAAAGTGTATTGATTCTGAGCTGGGTGTAACAATCTCCAACAGTCCACTAACCCCAATGTGTCAATAAAACCACTAAGCCAATTCTGTGACCTAGTAAGATCTCTAGGTGGGTGCCGATCTTCCCTGCCAGAAACGACCGAGTTGAAATCTCTGCCCATGACCAGAATTCCCTCAGGGAGTCCTAACACTAATCGCCCCAGGTCAGCAAAAGTCGTCGACTGTAGTCCCGGGGGGACGTAAACTGAGATCAAGGATATGATCTTACCCTTCCACCGTCCAGTAAGGGCTACGAAACGCCCGCTATCATCTAAGTCTGTTGCATCTATTTCTAAGGGGAGGGACTTCCTAACTAGAATACCCACCCCTCGGGATCCAGAGGTGTACCCCGCATGGGCAACCATACGATATCCCCTCCGGTTCATGGCATGACAATTATTACTGATCAAGTGCGTTTCTTGTAACAATACCACATCGGGAGACAGTCTTTTCAACAATTGTAACACCACCCCTGGTTTTATCTTATCCCCCAACCCATTCACATTCCAGCTCAGTAATCTCAATCCTCTACCCCCATCCCAAAAGTGAAAACAGGTCCACCTGCCCTCCAAAACCCACACCCACATCAGATGATAAAACAATACGTTGCCTTGCATTGACCTTAAACACACCCACTGAAACATCCCCCCACCCTCAAACCAAAAACCCGTTACAACTCCCGCCACCCTGCACCCCTGCGTGAAACTAAATAACCACCCCAACTTGCAGTGTGCCTGTCGCCCTTATATCAAACAAGTCTACAAAAAGAAACCCCCTAGGAGGAGGAGAGTCAACCCATCTCCCCGGCCACTCCCAGGCGTGATACATAACATCCTACAGCCAAAGTCATCGAACCACTGCAGGGTCCTCAATAAAGTTCAGGGGCCGGATACCATGTTCCTATTATTGCTCCATCGGGCCGCCTTCCGCTCCTCCAGAATGTTCCTCTCGGTCACGTTGGTGCGGTAGAGTGTCAAGCCATTCTCCCGCATTCTCCGGCCGATCAAAAAAATACGTACGTTCCTTAAACTCCACACGCAGTCTAGCTGGGAATAACATTGCATATTTCAGTTCCATGTCTCTCAATCGTCTTTTGATGCCCAGAAATCCAAGTCTTTGTTTTTGGACTGCCTGTGTAAAATCCGGGTAGAAACTTACAGTGGTGTTTTCATATTTTGTGGGTCCATTCAGCCGTGAGGCCTGCAGGATAGCGTCTCCATCCCGGAAATTAAAGATTCTGGCGATAAGAGGTCTCGGCGGGTCACCCACCTTCGGTTTACCGCCCGGTACTCGGTGAGGTCGTTCAACTGCGAAGAACTTGCTCAGACCCCTGGGAGCGAGGTGTTTAGTGATAAGATCTTCCACAAACAGATCAGCTGCTGGATCTTCTGACTTTTCCGGGACCCCAATAATGCGTACGTTGTTACTCCGGGCCCTACCTTCAAAGTCCTCCAACCGGCGCGCAAAAAGATCATTTGAGGTCCGCAGGTTGCGAACCTCCATCTGCAAGTCGGATACATCGCCCGTTAGGCTGGATGTTTTCAGATCTAAAGATTTGACCTTTTCATTAGTTTTTGATAAATCTGTGCGGATCAAATTCACATCGATCGAAACTGTGCCTAGCTTGTGGGCAAGAGTTTCAAATTGCTGGCCGATGGACGCCTTCATACCATCAATGGCACCCATGACGTCTTGAAAAGTCAATTCCGCCGATGAGAAGGGATCCTCCTTAGTACCATCCAGTGATCTGCTCGGTCCACCAGGGAATCCTTTAGAGTGGGTATACCGATCCATATTGTTTGCTTGGGTATAGGTACCCCGCCGAGTGGCCTTAGATTTTAGCTTGTCGCCATTAGGTTTGGTCGCCATTGCAGACAAGAAGGCCTTCCACAGTATCTTCCCTCGAGAGAAATGGCTGCGATCAAAGTGTCCTCAGCAACCAGAGGACACAGTCTTTCCGGGCCCTGTATCCGATGTCAGGATATCGCCTTATGATTGTTAAGTCATCAAAAAGGCGCCCGCTGGTATCTGGCTTCACTTTCAGAGCGGGTCTGACTGGAGCCACGAAAAACAAAAGTGAAAGTGCAAGTCTGTGATTCCTCAGGCCGCTGTTGTTGAACTACTGCCCGGGCACCATGCCAACTCCGAGGGGCAGGCCGCAATATTCAAATCGCTGTTATTCCGGTTCCCGAAGTCCGTTTCAAATTTGGACAACGGTCTCCGCCTCAGCCATGGCTCGTCTTCAATGACCCGTTGATGTAATCAGGGTAATTTTCAGGATAGATTCGGGAGGTTGCAAGGGTCTCGGGAGCCCTGTGCTCATGCGACCATCTTGGTTGCGCGCGAAGCTCCTCCCGATAATTTAGATTTTTAAACGATCTCATTTAGAGTTTAAATCGCACAAAAAAATTGCAATAAAGCAGCCCAGACACAATGCAATGTTCAGGTTCTTCATTGTATCAAGGTTCATAAGTGCAAAGCTTATAGGCCACAAAAAAGGAGACAGACCCCACAGTCTTAAGTCAACATCCATCTTCAAACCACCTCATATATTCCACATGAACATGCATTACCATGCTTCACATTGTGTATTCCATCACTCTTCTTTTTCCCCCCACCACACGGGTTGCATATTGCATATCTCCCCCAATCCAACAAAACAACATTCCAAAAACAACACACACAATCAATTTTTAGCAAAAAACAGATGAGCCGCAGGCTGAAGTTAGCTTCTCTTTCGGCCAGCATGTTATGCACAAGTTGAAGTTAGCCTCTTACTCGGCCCGCATTTTATTTGCAGGCAACATTTTATATAAAATACCATCTAAACAATTCAGCAAACTTTATTTTATCAGATTTTGCATTGCCATACTATGAATACATTTTCTTTCCATCCCAACACATACCACTATTGTGTCTATTAGGATTTAGTCTTACACAAACAACCTTTCCACCAAAACATGGGACTACTTTACCACCCTCAAAATTCATATTCATTTTAAGAAATGGACTACCCCTTTACAATACCTGTAAGTAAATTGTCTAGCCGATCATAATTTGAGTCGCCATGATCTCAATGCAACCCTGAGCAGTTATCTCCAAATAAGTAGTCATACTTTTCCTGTAGGAAATATACATTGACTGACAAATATTCCAAGCACACCACATCCCCTAAAAGCTCCATAAGGACTTGGACTGAGCCAAGCAATGTTCCCACCTGTGCCACCCTTAAGTCAAAACATTCCTATAGAGTTTTATAGACAAATAAGTAACTATTCTTTCTCCCATCAAGATCAACTGGGTTTACACATCTTAATATTGATTGTAATAAATAGAACATCCCTCTATATTATCTATATGCAAATTGTTAAACAGAATTTGTAACAACAGATGGAACTTAATAGGGGGCCCTTACCTCAATTTATTCCTATGCATTATGCCCAAATAAATTATTGCGGACCTATTATAGGTAAATCACATTGGTTCTCAAATATGTTTTTTGTATTTCAAAGATTCCATAACCCTCTACAAGGTCTATAAGGATTTAGCCTGAGTCGAGCAACGCTTCCATCCAAGGCATGGGCCTGCTGTGCCACCCGCCAGCCAATGCATTCCTATTGCGTTATAGGCAAATAAATAGCCATCCTTTCTCCCGTGAAGTTCAACTTGGCTCACTGATTTTCATACTGATCCTAATAAATAGAGCACCCCTCTACACTACCTGTATGTAAATTGCCTGAGCTGGGCAAAATTTGCAACAATAGGTGGCACCAAACTGGTTGCCCTCACATCAAAGCATTCCTGTGGAGTGACATCCGAATAAGTAATTGTAGTTCAGTTATAGGAAAACACATTGACTTGAATTACTGTAAATGTTACCCAAACATTTTATGAATTTAAATTGTTTTATGGTTCTTTTTAATTGTTTGATATTATGCATTTGTTGTTTTATGATATTTTTCTAATAGATCGAATAAAGATTTTAAATGAAAAAAAATGAATGACTCACAAAAATGTATGCTGTTTTTTTTAAACACACAACATTCCCCTAAAAGCTCCATAAGATTTTGCCTGAGCAAACCAATGTTTACACTATTGCCCATTGTGCCACTTTGAAGCCAATGCATTCCCTTTACATTATAGATGAATAAGTAACCATCCTTTCCTTCATCAAGATCAACTTGGCTCATCAATTTTCAGATTGTATTAAAGGGAACATCCTTTTATAGTACTTGCATTGTACTTTTATTTAAATTGTCTGAGCAGAGCAATACTTGTCACAACAGATGGCACCAAATGTGGTGCCCTCATTTCAATCTATTCCTATGCATTTATGCATAATTGCAGTTCTCTTATAGGAAAATTACATTGGCTCACAGCTATGTATTTTGTTTTTCCAACATACCACACACCCCTACAAGGTGCACAAGGATTTAGCCTGAGCCAAGCAATGTTTCTACCAGAACATATGTCCACTGTTCCACCAACCAGCCAATGCATTCCTACTGAGCTATAGGCAAATAAGTAATCATTCTTTCTCCCCTGAGACCATATTGGCTCACATTGATCATAATAAAGAGTGTACCCCACTACACTACATCTATGTAATTTGTCAGAGCAAGCAAAGTTTGCTTCAAAAGGTGGCACCAAACTGGTTGCACTCGCCTCAATGCATTCCTATGGCGTTACATCTGAATAAGTAATTGTAGTTCTCTTATAGGATTAACACATTGGCTTACAAATCTTTATGATGTGTTTCAAACACACCACACCCCCTAGAAGGATTTAGTCAAGTATTATTTAAACCTGTGCTATTCTCAAGCCAATGCATTCCTACTAAGTTATACACGAATAAGCAAATGTCCTTTCTCCCATCAAGGTCAACTTGGCTGACCAATTTTCAAATTGTTCCTAGTAAGGGAAGCACCCATCCATACTATCTGCATATAAATCTACACATTTGGGATTAGGGGTGGAAGTTGGAGGGTAGGCACAGGAGATCATCCTCCACTACCGCTACATGTCAGGTCTGGGCCTGGGAAGAGAATAGCACACTTCAATGATCACTGATCCTCCAACGATAAAGGTTGTGACCTATAACATTTGAAGCCTCATTAACCCCTCCCAGTGACTGGGTATCTTGGGAGAAATATACTCTATCGGTGCTGCGGCCTGCCTACCTCAGGAAATCCCATTTCTTGAGGGCGGATGAACGTTGACTACATGTACTTAAGTTCTCACTCCAATACCATAGATCTTAAATGCTTCAAAAAATGGGAGTGGTGATACTTATTCCTACACTCACACGTTTGGCTTAACACAATCCTAAAGCGGATAAAAATGGCTGGTGGGTGATGGTCAATGGCTTTTGAGACACCCAGCCAGTCTATATAGCTTCTGTCTATGCCCTAACTCAGACCAAGATTCATTCATAAGGGTACTTTGCAGACCATTATGGCCCTCGAAGTGGACCCTTTGTTAATTGGAAGACACTTTAATATGGCCCTCAGTACAACACAAGATAAGTCATAGCAGCATCATGGTAGGACCCCCACGTAATCTCCTGCGGGACAAGCATGGCTCACTGACCTAAGCCTAATAGATGCATGGCACAAATAACACCCTTTCACAGTCGCATTAAGCCCAAATTGATGTTCTCTTTTTAGACACAAGATTCAAGCACTCTCTCTTGCAGGCTGACCTAGTCTCCTAGAATGTTTCAGATCATGGCCCTGCACCCATTGCTCTTCATTGGGTTTGAACTTCACCCAGGCACTTCTGATGGCTGAATGCTTCCCTCCTCTGGGATCCGGTGGTACTAGCTGAGGTTTGGGAAAAACAAATGGAAAATCTAACCTCATTGACATGAGGGAAATGGACAAACAGGTGGTACGGGATGCTCATTAAGGCAGTTATTTGGTCAACATTTATACAGGAAGCGGCACTCCTCAAACTAATGGACAAACTTAAAGGACCAACCTGACTAAAGAGCTGATGGACCTCAAATAATGATAGGGGTTGAAACGTCGACTGTTCTTTGTTTTTTCAGCTTCATCCCATCAACTAGGTTATTTAGTACATTTATGAAGCATGTGAATTTGTAGTAAAAATATATATTTATTTTTTTAACTTCTGGTCATTTGATCATTCAAATTGTTCATGTGTTTTTCATTAATGTGTAGCCTTTTGGCTTTTTATGTCACTTACCCCTTCCTACACTCACTGCACACCTTCTCCCTTCTCCAGGGCAGTACACCAATTTTGTAAAGTGTGATTTAATATGGTTGCCTCTTTAATAGGCATAGCTTCATTGTGATTAAAAACAGTGGCAGCCGATTGACTTGTTTGTCTTTATAATTTCTCTTTATGTCTTTGTAAATTACTCTGTGTGTTTACTGGGACCCCTCTCTCTCAGCAACATAACTACCCAGGTCCCAGTGACGTTATTGGGTCAACCCCCCTTTTGCAATCTATCCGATGGACCTCAAACAGCAGCACAAGTGCACTTCCTCCAATAAACTGTGGCAGAAGCTGCTTGCGGTGAGAGTTCAACTCCACACACTGTAGTTTAGTAGGGCCAATTACATCCTCACCAGACTCTGGGATCGGTTGAATGAGGGGGGTAACAAACCAAGTAGCATTAGGGAACAACTACTGTCATAACAGACTTGTAAACTTAGTGGAGAGATCAAAGACAGCAAGGGCACCACAACAACTGCAACTGAAAGTAAACTCCATGCCTTCCATTGTTTGTATGTGTAGGATAAACAGGAGAAAACCCATAGACCAAGTTGGGATGGGTATATACTGTAAATAAGAACAATTCCCAACAGGTATCAATTAGAAGACAATTTCAACAGGTGTATGCAATATGCATTACAAAAGAAAGAAATTAAGGAGTCACTACAGTTTTTGAAAAAAAGGCGGGTATTATTCACCACTTTAAGAGCAAGGCGGGTCTGTTGCAAAGTTATACAGTTAAACAGCACTGTACACATCAAATGGGGTGACAACCCGGTGGCACTTGGTGAGGGTGATATATACATGAATATATACAGTGAATAGTGGTGGTAGTGCAAGTGCTGGGGTGAAACAGCGTGGTCGGCGCGTAGTGACAAGTTTCGATCCCCGTCAGTCGGGATCGTCATCGGGACTGGGTTGTCGAGGAAACAGTGCTGTAGGGTAAGAGAAGGGCTAATCAGTGGTGGTGGAGGTGGCCGTATTTAATTAAGGGCGCGCTAGTGGCTCGCAATTGGGAAGCTGCTGGGAGAGTGGATGACCCTGTGCGTAAAATAAGCGCAGGCGGCATGCAGGTAACAGGCAAGTTACTTGCCTGTTACCTGCATGCAGCCCTTCTCTTACCCTACAGCACTGTTTCCTCGACAACCCAGTCCTGATGACGATCCCGACTGACGGGGATCGAAACGCCGTCGACCACACAGCTTAATTTTATGGCGCCCTACTTGTTTTGTACTCCTGGAAATTGACTCATTCTTGTTTTAAGGGATTACAACTTGATCCCTGGAGCCATTACTCTGTATATTTCACCTATTGTCACTACGCGCCGACCACGCTGTTTCACCCCAGCACTTGCACTACCACCACTATTCACTGTATATATTCATGTATATATCACCCTCACCAAGTGCCACCGGGTTGTCACCCCATTTGATGTGTACAGTGCTGTTTAACTGTATAACTTTGCAACAGACCCGCGCGCCTATTTAGATTCCACCCCTCTCCCTTGCTTCTCCACAATATCTGCAGCACAACTCAATGAACCTATTATTGCTACAGAGGTACTCGGGCCATTAACCCACTTAAGCCCACTAAAGCCCCAGTACCAGATGGAATTACTGCACTATTCTACAAGAGATTTGCTCTTCACTTTCTTTCCATTCTAATCGCTCTTTTTATTGATTTAACCAGCAACCAGGCTGCCACCCACAGCCTGACTGAGGCCTCTATTGCACTGATCCCTGAACCGGGTATAGGATCTGGCAGTTTGCCCTTCCTATCACTCAATCTCCTTGCGCAACTTGGACCTCAACCTTTTGGCCAAACTACTGGCCAGTAGATTGGACGGTGTTCTTCCTGACTTGATGTATTCCACCAGAGTGGTTATGTCCTCAGAGCTACCAGTGACAAAACCAAAAAATGTCTTGCTCTTGATTAATTTAGGCAGGAAAAAGGGTAGAAGGGCAATCCTGTTATACGTTGATGCTGTAAAAACTTTTGATACTGTGGCTTGAGGTGTGCTCTTTGATGTCTTGCAGAAGTTTGGCCTGCGTGACTGATTCAATGGCTGGATCTCAGCTCTTTATACCGCTCCCACAGGTAGTATTAGTTAATGGCCAGGCTTTGAACCCCATATCTATACATAGGGACACGTGGCAAGAGTATCCCTGGTCCCCATTCCTGTTTGACATTTTCCAAGAATCCCTCCTTCAGATTAGAGACCACCCACAAATGCATGGTATCTCATTCTGCCGCAAACCCTGTAATGTGTTTACTTTTGTGGATTACCTCCTTCTTAACCTCACTCTGCTCAGAAACTCACTTCAGGCCCCTACCTCTCTGTAGGAGGAGTTTTGAAGAGTTGCAGGCCTCCAGGTAAATGTGAATAAATCCGAGGGTCTAGTCCTAAAGGGTGACTCTTGCCCGAAATGCATCGGAGCATTATTTTGGAAATCACTACATTGTTGAAACACAAGGAATAATGAAATGAAAGTATGAACTGAATACACAACGTTATCATTTAATGAACAACAAATAAATTTACTTCAAAGTACAGTGGAGTCTGTCTTTCGGGACGAACCGCAAGGGAGTGCCCAATGCAGGGATGTGTACATAATCTATGAACACACTAATTTGAGAGTGTATTAGCCGACATGTTAAACTCTGTTATTCCATTTTGCTGGTCGACCGACTCTATTCAGTATTTGGGTATTCAATTGACACCCAACCTCCAAACCTGCACAAAAACTAATTTCCACCTTCTCATGTATGAGGCCAGATCCTCATTTGCGTCACAGAGGAATCCTTCCCTTTCCTGGGTAGGCCGCATATCTGCACTCAAAATGCCTTGCTACCTCACATTCCATATTTATTCCAAGCCATGCCCCTTCCTCTTAGGATAGAAGACATCTCCCGCCTACTTTCGATTTCTATAAATTACATATGGACGGGTGGCTGATCAGGATTTGCCACAAAGTTAAGCATGCAACATACCAGGGAGATTAGGCTGTGGGGTTCCAAATCTCACTCTCTACTGTCAAGCCTCACAATTACGCTACTTGATTCAACAGTTTCAAGGAGAAATAGATAATCAGTGGTGTCATAGTGACCAAAGTCTGGCTTTTTGACCTTTCGGTGAAATACCATGGGTCTCCAAAAGTATGCAAGACCAGCTATTGTACGTCTCCCCCGTTACTCAGGCAATGCCTTCTGGGTGGGGTTCCGCTGCATGCAAAAAATATATCACTTCTTTCTCCTTTCCACTCGTGCCCATTGTAGACAATACAGACATTACATCTGGCATGTCTACTTGTGACTTTCAAGTCTGAAGGTTTCCGGCTTAGTGATTTCAACACAGATGGTGCTCTGAAGTCCTTCGAGGCTATCAAGAACGACTATAGGATCCCCGGTTCTGAACACTTCCACTACTTCGGGCATTGGGTTGCACTACCACACAAAAAGGCTGGCACCATTAAGACCCTTTGAAAAATGTCTCCCAACACCTTACCTTGACCAAGTGTCTGGTCTCCCAGATCTTTACAACCTCAAATTCCCAACACCACATCAAAGCATCCTTCCGAACGGATTGGGAAAAAAGATCTCAACATCTCGCAGGATTCTAAACAATGGTAGGAGATCTTACTTCACACCAAAAACTTTGCACGTCCTGCTCAAGGCAGGGAAATTCTGTATAAACGAATATTTTGCTGGCTTCATGTCATTGATCCCGCTCACTCTGATGCTTGCTGGTGGATTTGCAGGGACTCTGGTACCCTCCTGCACATGATGTGTTCTAGCCCTCTTTTTGGGGGATTCTGGGATAAAGTATTTCTTGCCATCTTTCAGATCCAAGGTCAAGGGATTGCTACACTTCCTGAGCTGGCTTTGCTTGGAAGGCCATAAGAGGGTATTTATGCACTCCACTCGACAGCTCGTAAGAGCATACTTCACTAAGCACACCATCCTTTCCTTATGAGGGAAATCCATTAGGCCACCGTAGATCTTTGGCTCCATGCAGTTTTTCTCTTGGGGCATGAGAAGCTGGCATATGACCTCACTGATAAATTCTCCCTCTTTCTCAGATTATAGCACCCTGTCATCTCCTGTTTGAACGCTGAACTTACTTGCTGGATCTGACCCCAAATGCTGTAAGCTTTGGGTCTGCTTGTTCCGCCATTGCACCCACAATTTGGGCCCCCGTGCCCTCAGAAGACTGATGAGTAATGATTGAGGTGGCCTGATATGCGGGGTTGGGAATTTGGAGTGGTGAATGGATAAGCAGGACTTGCTAATTTGTAGCTGCATCCACTTAGTTATCTTTTCTCTACCTTGTTCTCTACCTTGTTTTGAGACAATACAATTGAAACTATTGAATCTAAAATGTAATTGACCAGAGAAGAGTGGAAACAGGTGAAAATAGAGATTACTTTTGAACATCATTAAAATGTAATTCAGCCATAAGAATGTTTTAAGACTGCAAAATCTCTCAGTTACCTACACTGACTCTGCCTCTTATGGTGTTACATCACTGCCTTTTCGTGCTCGTTCTGTGGGGTGTTTGAGAACAGATAACAGTGACCCTTCCTTTGGTGTAAAACAGGAAGACCCAACTGTGGGTGTAATCTTAGAAACAACTGTTACCTTTGGGACTGCACTAGTTTTAGCTAAGCTTGGGATGACTTTCTTGGGTGGCTTTTCCAAGCACAAAAGACTGGATACAAGGCATGGATAATACTCGGACATAATTACATAAGAAGAGTATGGGTCTTCCTTTTCTATAGAAATATAGACAGTAGACACACCTAAACATTAAGAAGTCCAGATATTGAGGTTCCGTGACAATTATAAGTGGTGCATTCGACTCGCACGAATATGGTCGAGTCTGGTATCTAAGAACCGCAAATGACGAGTTTAATGAGTGTGCGCAGTTTCGCTGCGCTAACCTAAACTGTTCGTCTGTTACGTGGGTATTTCTATCTGTACCCACGGGTTCCATCTTAGATACGGCATTCATTTTGTCTCTTGCCCTCAAGTAGCCAGCGAACGGACGTTGTCCGCTTCGCGACCCTGGGACTCCCAAGATATTTGCGGAAGACACATGTCCTTTGTAAGTGTCTTTATGACGAGGGGGATGTTACTGTAAGGCAGATGGCGCCGCTCGAGGCTCATCTTGCTGCACGGACTTATTGTCTCAGCCGTGCATCTCATTAGGCACGTCCCTTTGATGCCTGTATCTCGTGTTTCCCGATACCTCCCCTTTTACACCCTTTCCGATCTCCCCACTGTCTCCGTCTTCCTCTGCACCTGTCTTTGTTCCTATTTCGATCTGTTTATTACCGATTGGAATGCACTAATGTTGGGAAGATGGGTTTTTACAGTTGGGAACCGCCAAATGTTTCCGCACTTATGATCCGGACCTTGTGTGGTTCAAAGTGACCAAAGCGACCCCTCTGGGGGATGATGGTGGGAACCGGGTTGTAAACTTTTGTGTGCCATGTTGTCTTATGGGTAAAAACTGTATAAAAGGAGCGATCCACAGAACCAATTTGAAGCAGTCTCCCCAAGTTGCACGTGTGTTGCTTGTCGTGACTACTGTATTCCCTGCAGCAAATAAACCTTGAATCTTTGACGCCGAAGGAAGTGTCCCGTGTCTCTGTGATTTGTACGCCGGAGCAGGTTACCCACGAAGGTTTCAGGTGTTGTGCCCTGGCACCGCTGGGTCCTACAGAACCCAGTCCTTCAGTTGGCGCCCAACGTGGGGCTGCATCAGTGGTACCGGTCCAAGCCCGACGATCGTGAGGAACTTCGTGTGAAATCTCCGAGGGAAGGTGCACTCCGCTTCATCGATCTTGTTGTCGAAACAAGTGGCCCGAAGACTTTTCCCGCGAAGATTCCCGCCTCCTGACGGCTGCGACGGACTGCTGCCCTGACTGTAGACCTGTTTTGGCGCCTGGCGTAGACCTTGGTATAGCGAGACGATAGACGGGCCTTCCTGGTGACGCCATTGATCTTTGAGTTAAGTATTTGTGGGTCGCTCCCAGAGTTCTTGGTTGTTGACACTTTAGCGAGTGTTTTTATTGTTAACGCTGTGTGAGTGTTTTTGTCGGTGACACTTTGCTAGCGTACTTTGTTGTGTTGTTTGACGACTGCAGCCGCCAAAAACCGAGGGTTTTGTTTCTTTACTGGGACTTGGTAAATCCCGTAACCCTTGAAGTTTGTGAAACTCGGCTAGTGTGCAAGATGCCTGGTCGCAGTACTTTGTTTAGTTGTTTCAGACCTTGTGGTACGGATTCCCGACTGGAGGACTCGTGTCCGATACCTCCAGTTGGAACTCCCACTTATGAACTATATAGTAAACATGGACTAGGTCCGATTACCTTTAATGATTATTGGATTAAATACACGAAGAAGGACGGTGACCTTCGTTGGCCACCACATGGTAGCTTCGAGGCCCCGATCTTAGATAATTTAGAGATCAAACTGTTCGAAAGAAAATCAAGGCCGGCCATGTTTGATGCCTTTCGGTTGTGGCGCAAAGAAGCCCGACAGAAGGAAATTAGACAGAATAAACGTAATCAGCGAGATAATGTTGCTACCATAGTGAAGAAAGCAGAGCAGTTTCAGCGTAATAAGGAGGATAAGGATAAGGAAGTGTTTGACAGATTACAGCGTATGACTGTAGATAAATGTTATCCCGCTTTGCCTACGGAGTCGGGAAAGAAGGAAGAGCCAGTTGAAGATCCTTTAATGTCTTATCTCATGAAGTCGCCACCTCCGTACGTACAGGGTACCGCAGCTGCAGCTCCTGTGGTTCCTGCCGTACCTATTCTTCCGCCTGTTCCTCCGCCTGTTCCTCAGCCTGCACCCGCTCTTCCGACTGTTCCTGCTCCTTTGCCTGTTTCTATCCCTACTGCTCCTCCGCTTCCACATACTCCTGCTCCCACTGCTGCTCCTGTTTTGTTGACTCCTGCTGTTGCTACTGTTTCTACTCCTTCACTTGTTAGTCCTGTGTCCTATACTCCTTCCTCAACTCGTTCTCGTACTTCTCCTCTTGCGGCTAGTTTCTTTCATTCGCTTGGACCTGTTCATGGGTCCGCTAGCTCCGATGGTCCTCAGAGACGTAGTCAGCTTCCTGGAAACAGAGAACGTGTTGCGCTACATAATATGGCGATGGGTTGGATGGTAAACCCTCTTAGAAATCCGCCCCGTGTTGTACTCGAAACATTTTGTCAATTTAATATACCTACCCAAAGATACGTGTTTGATGAAATGTGTAAGTTCCTTCGCGATCAGATATCGGCTGATGCGCCTGACGAGGTGCTGGCCGCTTTGTCTGATCTTCAGCTTCAGTTCTCAAATGGACTGATAGTGGATACTAATGTTCGACGTGCTGTTGAGCGGTTGCTATCTTTTCGCCCCGCTCCGATACCTCATGCATTGTTTATTGAGGATATTGAAAGACTGCCAGATGAGTCTGGTCAGTTTCCCATGCGTGAAGTGCCACCGCTGTGGATGCCAGGTAATCCTGCAGCTGCTCCACCCGTTCCGCCCTATTTCCAGAGAGTATAGATACATCTCCCATGGAAACGCTCGGAAGTGCTACAGGTGAAGCAATCTTTGCCTGACCCTCGCAAAAATCCTACAGGGTATTACAAAGAATTATCGCAGCTTGTAGACGCTACGATAATGAATCTTGCCGATATTGATATGTTGTTCGGCAATGTCGTACCGCAACCTGTTTGGGCTAAGATTCGTCAGGAAAATCATCCGAATGAATTAGGTGGTGATTGGGCTGCCATTGTGGCGGCGGATGGGTTACAGACTGGTGGGGCTAAACCTGAGCAGATGATTACTGCTCTTCCTCAGCGAATAATAACGTTAATGAAAACTCTTATGCCAGCCATGAGGGTAAATTGGGATAAATTATCAGCTTGTAAGCAAAAGAAGGACGAGAATGTTTCCGACTTCTTTACGAGGTTCGAGGAAGCATTCATTGACCATAGTGGACAGGATATGGGTACCGAGGGTGGTCAGCGATTGTTTGTGGATAAATTTGTTTCAAACTTATTGCCCGATTTGAGCAGTAAATTAAAGAATTCGGAAAGTGCATGGGCCGTTTCTACTTCAGCTCAGATATTGGCTACAGCACAATATTATGAGAATAGAGAGAAAGAGGAGAACGACCGTGCTGATAAAAAGACGAAAGAACTAAAATCTAAAGTGTTGCTTCAACAAGCATATCCTCCGCGTTTAAATCAGAATGCATCCCAACAGAATAGGTCGCAGTCGCAACCGAATCGATCACAGCCACGTAATGATTCCTCCTCCCAAAGGTCATCGTTAGGATACAATCAATGTGCTTATTGCAGACAGGAGGGACACATTAAATTCAATTGCCCTGTTTTGAATGAACGAAATAGTGGTAACTCATCTAGAGGAGGTCGTGGTGGTTCGCAGCAGGCATCACGCGGTAGAGGTCGTGGGACTCAGAATGATCGTTCTGATAACTCCTCTAATAATAATAATTGTTTCGATCAACGTGGATCATCGCAAGGACGATCTGCGCAGTACAATGTAGACGACTATTACGTCGATCAGGGAACTGTTGTGCTTTGAGTGTCTTAACGCAACCTTTTGGTGGTAAGCAACGTCCATGTGCATATTTTTCCTCGACCTTGGACCCAGTAGCTAGAGCATTGCCGAGTTGTTTACGAGCAACAGCGGCAGCTGCGGTCTCCATCCGACAATCAGCAGGATTGGTCATGGATAATATGCTTACGGTGATGGTTCCGCATGCGGTCGATACTCTTTTGAATCGTACGAAAACTCAGCACTTGACGAGTGCGAGGTTGTCTGGGTACGAGTTAACGTTGTTGGCAAGCCACATTCAGATAAAACGTTGTAATGTTCTGAACCCGGCGACTTTGTTACCAATTAGCGCAGAGTCAGATGAAGTAGCAGAGCATGATTGCTACTTGAGGACTGAAGAAGAAACAAAAGGTCGAGTGGACCTTAAAAACACCCCATTGGAAGATCCGGATGGTACACTGTATGTGGATGGGTCATGTTTTAAGTTGCCAAATGGTGATGTGACTACTGCTTATGCTATTGTAACGTTGAATACTGTTGTTGAGACTGCAAGGTTGAATCAGAATTCTGCCCAAGCTGCAGAATTGATCGCTCTCACTAGAGCATGTGTGTTAGCAAAAGGGAAACGTGTGAATGTGTTTACCGACAGCCAATACGCATTTGGCGTCGCACATAGTTTTGGACGATTGTGGAGAGAGAGAGGTTTCTTGACGTCGCATGGTACGAAGATTCAGCATGGACAGCTTGTGAATGATCTTTTGGATGCACTGACGTTGCCTAAGCAAGTAGCGATTGTTAAATGTAGTGCTCATCGTAAGGTGACGGACGATGTTGGTCGTGGTAATGCGTTTGCAGATGAGATTGCTAAGGAGACTGCCCGGAACCTTAGCACTCGAATGTATGTGACGAGTTCGGTTAGGTGGCCTACAGAATCGAGCATGTGTGAAGACACTATTGAGAGCGTGAAAGAAATTCAGAATGAGGCCACCGAGACTGAAAAGGCGAAGTGGAAAGAAAGTACGGGAAAGTTGGATGCGAATGGTTGTTGGATTGACTTGTCGGATCAGAAAAGATGGTTGTTGCCCGATGCGTATGTGCTGGCCGTTGTGACAATGGCGCATGGGTTAGCACATATTAGCGCGAAAGGTATTTGTAAGTTGCTGTCTCCTGTGTGGAAGAATGATGGTATCACGAAATGTGCTGAACGTCTGGTGAAGAATTGTATGGTGTGTATGATGTACAATCCTGGCAAAGGAACCCCAACTCCTCCTGGCAGTTTTGCTCCCCCTTCATGTCCCTTTGAGGTGATCCAATTGGACTTCATCCATATGGAGCGATGCAATAACCTGAAATACGTTTTAGTTGTGGTTTGCGCATTCTCCCGATGGATTGAGGCTTATCCCCTCAAAGACAATACTGCTTTGTCTACTGCGAAAATCCTATTGAAGGAATATTTTCCTCGATATGGAATGCCTAGAGTCGTGTGGTCAGATAATGGAAGTGAGTTTGTGGGTAGTGTGATGAAGAGTGTGTGTAAAGGCCTTGGAATTAATCAGAAATTCCATAGCGCCAATCATCCCCAGTCAGCTGGTTTGGTTGAAGGGTACAATGGCACCCTTAAACTAAAGCTAGCGAAGATTCAGGCTACGACTGGTCTTTCGTGGCCTGACGCTTTACCTTTAGCATTACTGTCAACTAGGGCGACTGTACACTCCCGAGTAGGGCTTAGCCCCTATGAAATAGTGTTCGGCCGTCCTGCGAATGTGTGGGGGGTTCCTAGGCCAGGAATGTTTTCTGATCTTGAGTATCCAATGTTGATCGATTATCTACATGACTTGACTGCTAAACTGAGGTTAATTCACCAACAGGTTTACGACGCATTGCCGACGCAGACGGAGGGTCCAGGCCACCAGCTCCAGCCCGGAGATTGGGTGGTGACGAGAAATTTTTCACGCAAAAATAACCTGGACCCGAGGTTTACTGGACCCTATCAGGTGCTCCTGGCCACGAGGACTGCCGTTCGTCTCGAGGGACGTAAGAATTGGGTGCATGCCACCCATACCAAAAAGGTCCCTATTCCTTTGCCGGCAGACCCGTGGGTAAGGAAAGGCATTGCATCAACTGAAACCGAAGCATTGCCAGCGTTTGTACCTTTCAGCGACGCGCAGCCTGTTGGAGAATCTTCAGCGCAGCAGAAAGACTCTGTTGAACAATTGTCATCAAAGGACTCAAGACCAGAACACCCAACTGATCAGCAGGACGCTGTCTCTTCAACGGATCCTTTGTTCGACGAGCAGACACGTTCTGGGAAAACCCGATACTTTCTGCGATCTCGTACTAAGAACTAATAAAAGATCCTGTTTTGTTGTATTGACAATTGCATTATCCCGTTTTCCGTGATCAGTTTTGAACATTCATATTACTGTAAATTATTCCTATACATATATTAAGCTCCATTCCTTATACTTTTTGCTTCCACAGCTGAGAGACTTTGTTTTTGTATATACATATACATATTGTGCACTGAAGGCCGTAGGGCCGCGCGCGTACTTCCTTCTGGATAGTAGGTCTTGACGCTAGGTTAAAGGCCGTCGGTTCCTGGGAACTCCTTGGGATTGACTATTGCTACACGGAACGAAGTGCGTCAAGAAACGTTGCGGACGGTCATAGGGTATGGCATTCTCGAAGCTGAACGATTTGGAAGGAGCACAAGCTCATAGATTCAAGCTGCAACAACTCAGTCGTACCAAATGTTTTATATTCCAATTGTTTGTATTGTTTCTGACTGCTTCTGCACTTTTGGCGGGTGGGGTGTATTACATGATGTCTTACTTTTTACTTTCTGCTACACCTACTCCTACTTCTGACCCTAACCTTACCTCTACTGTTTCTCCTCATTCCTTTCACATGTTACCGGAACATGAGCAGGCTAGACGTGTGGAATTCCGCAATAATTCCTTTATTCAGCTCCTTCATCAACATCAGTTAGTGGTTAACACTACTAATTGTTGGGTGTGTGGGTTGATGCCACATACTACGGATAAGGGAATCCCATATCTGGTGTTACCGTATAGTTCCCAAGGGTCCGCTCGAGCATTTCAAACAATGTTTCGAAGCGCACTGGGTTTCCACCCCATTCGAGAACCACGTTCCCCCTACTCTGGTCCTACCTCGTATCAAAAACCTTTGTCGATAGCAATAGAGGATTTAGATAGCGATATCTATGATCCTTCGCTTATTCCCGAACAAGAGGTACAAGCCTATAGGGTCCTAAGTAGAGGTGAATATAGTGCGTTCACTAGCGAAAAGCAGCTTAAAAGCTCGCCTACAATATGGGTCGTACCTCACACTGGTAATTTTTGTCTCATGGGTCGTGGTCGAAGATCGCAAGCCCGACTTGGAGCAAGTGCTTGCACTGAAAATTACATTCTGCCAATGTTCTCGTCCCCTGTGTTTCTGGCTGCCAAGGGTACATACTTTATCTGCTATGATCGTGCATATGCATGGTTGCCCGCTGACTTTATGGGCTCATGTTTCATTGCAAATCTGTTGCCTCCGACGTTCACTGTAGATGCCGATTATCACAAGACTAGAGTTGTGAGAGGCGTAATTAGCGAAGAGGATACTGCCGGTCAAGAGGCAGGAGACTTTTTCAAGGGTTTCCTCCCGTTTTGGGGACCTATGGTTAATAGTAGGAACCTGAGACAGTTGACTCGAGTGGTAGAATCGACAGCTAATATTACTGCCAGTGCCCTTGGTAATATCACCACTGAACTTCAGGCGGAGAGACTCATGACGTTACAAAACCGTATGGTTTTAGATGTCATCTTAGCAGATCGGGGTGGGGTATGTAAGGTGATCCATTCGAGCTGCTGCATTTTCATTCCGGATAACGCTCCGACTGTTTATCAAGCCATCTCGAGGTTGCATAAAATCTCCGAATCCATACACGTGGAAGTAGGGGATTGGACGCTACTTGGATGGTTTTGGGGCCTGATGTCGACTTGGGGTTGGAAGATTCTGATGATCATCGGAGTCGTTGTGGTGTTCCTGTTCACGTGTTGCCTTTGTGTGCAGTGTGGTCCTGCCTTATGTGGCCTCTGTGCTACAACGTGTATGAGACAGCCACCTGTTACCAAGGGGACTCGATTGGACAGAGCTATGCTACAGCAACATCTTGATGGTCTGATGAATATCGAATATGATTCCGACTTGTGCTTGCCTACATGAGGGCAAAAGGAGCGTCTGAGGTTCCGTGACAATTATAAGTGGTGCATTCGACTCGCACGAATATGGTCGAGTCTGGTATCTAAGAACCGCAAATGACGAGTTTAATGAGTGTGCGCAGTTTCGCTGCGCTAACCTAAACTGTTCGTCTGTTACGTGGGTATTTCTATCTGTACCCACGGGTTCCATCTTAGATACGGCATCCATTTTGTCTCTTGCCCTCAAGTAGCCAGCGAACGGACGTTGTCCGCTTCGCGACCCTGGGACTCCCAAGATATTTGCGGAAGACACATGTCCTTTGTAAGTGTCTTTATGACGAGGGGGATGTTACTGTAAGGCAGATGGCGCCGCTCGAGGCTCATCTTGCTGCACGGACTTATTGTCTCAGCCGTGCATCTCATTAGGCACGTCCCTTTGATGCCTGTATCTCGTGTTTCCCGATACCTCCCCTTTTACACCCTTTCCGATCTCCCCACTGTCTCCGTCTTCCTCTGCACCTGTCTTTGTTCCTATTTCGATCTGTTTATTACCGATTGGAATGCACTAATGTTGGGAAGATGGGTTTTTACAGTTGGGAACCGCCAAATGTTTCCGCACTTATGATCCGGACCTTGTGTGGTTCAAAGTGACCAAAGCGACCCCTCTGGGGGATGATGGTGGGAACCGGGTTGTAAACTTTTGTGTGCCATGTTGTCTTATGGGTAAAAACTGTATAAAAGGAGCGATCCACAGAACCAATTTGAAGCAGTCTCCCCAAGTTGCACGTGTGTTGCTTGTCGTGACTACTGTATTCCCTGCAGCAAATAAACCTTGAATCTTTGACGCCGAAGGAAGTGTCCCGTGTCTCTGTGATTTGTACGCCGGAGCAGGTTACCCACGAAGGTTTCAGGTGTTGTGCCCTGGCACCGCTGGGTCCTACAGAACCCAGTCCTTCAATATGAACAGATGTCTCAAAAGAAGAGGCAGTTTCTGCTAAGGCAAGCAAGCAAGGAGGATGTCTCACCTGCATGGAGTATAAAATCTTGAGCAGAATTTTCTTGTCTATCAGGGGCGGTTCCTCCATTAGGGCTCAGGGACTGCGCCTCTCTGAATTCCTACACATTTACATAAAAAAATATTAAATAGATCGATTTATTTAGAGATATGATTGTATCGCTAAATAAATTGATGTATTTAAGTCTGGGTTGTCTTTTTCAGGCTGCCTGCCCGCCTCGCTCTGAAGCAAGAGACAGAAGTCAGGCAATAATTCAACTTTCTTAACTGTGATGCACAACGCAGGGCTTTTGGTTTTAAAGCCCTTCTTTGCCATTGTTATCTCTGGTTGTATGTACTCTGTAGGCCAGTAACGCAATGAGCGTCATGGTTTCAGGCATCAGACACTTCATCCCCGCGTGATTTCAGACATCCATCATTCAAAGGCGTAGATCCCACCCTTTCGTCATACGTGAGAGTGGAGGCAAGCAAGTCTAAGCTGGTGCCTTGTTCTCCGTAATGTTAAGTGCTTGCAAGCTATAGTTGTGTTATGTATATTGTACTGAGGCCCCTCATCACTCTAATCTCCCATACTGTGACACCCCACGCCCTTGCTGCACATTGCTTGCTCCTTTAGAAGTGGAGCTGTGGTATTTGCTCCTCCAAATCCAAATAAGGAGCAGGGTTTGTTCTTGTTCCCTTGTGAAGTTGATCCAAATATCTGAGTCAAGCCCAAAGCGAGAGATATGTGCTTCCTGTGGAACATGTGCTTATAGTGGCCAGTTCTCTGATTACGACATTAAAACTGGCCCTGTCTTCATGCCCCTAAATTAACCCTGATGCCAAAAACATGGATTGACTTGGAAACAATGAATGCTAAAAATGTCAACACATTTCAGCGATTTAGTTCCTCTCTTTTTTCACATGCTTTACTTAAGAGTTAAAAATTGTAAAATGTTGTTTATCTGTATCATACTTTGAGGCTTGAGCCATGTCAAGGCAGGTGTTTGATAGGGGATTTGATTTGAAGCCAAACAAAGTGCCTGTCAGTGGGTGGGGATCTCTGCAGAGCACACAGGTCAAAGTTTGTGTATTCCATTTGCAATTGAAATTCTATGGATATGTGTGTGTGAAGGGGGTACACAGATGTAAAATATTTGCAATGCAAAAGTAAGAGAAATTAAAGTGCTTACATTTGATGGAGTGCAGTGCATGTTGGCGGCGGTGAAGTGCATTCGGGGAAGAGTGAAAAGAGAATGCTAAAGAGGAAAGCGAGGGGGTTGAAGATATGCAGATGGACAAGATACACAGAGAAAAAGAGGCTGCATATCTAATATAAAGCACACATAACTGAAAGCCAAACTCCTTACACAGAACTCTATTCTGTTGTTGTGGCATTTATCTGGATAAAATTACATCTCAGATAGAAACCAAAATACCGGTCAGGTGGCACACCATGGGAATCACAGACATTTATTTGATATGTTCCTTTATAGAGAGCCCCCACTTTTTCATCTTACTTAAAGACCTGTCTGCATGTATTTCTATATGACTGGTTACAGCCATCATCTGTGGGTGCTTCTTGAAGTCTGGTTGGAGCATCTTTTTCCAAACGTAATGCTGCATGCAGTGCAAGGCACTGGGCAACCATACATTTTAAAGGCCTAAAGTTGTCATGCTGTACAATAAACACATTACAGTAACTGTTGAACAAATTAATACAGGAAGAAATGGGGCAGTTTGTAATGTGTTTTAATATTTCAAGACAATATGTTCCCACTGATTAATAAGCGTTGCTTTATCGCTATATTCATTTGCTTTAAAATGCACCTTTTGCCAATCTTTTTTTAATTTCTTTCTTGGGAGAGGGACTCACCCTGGACCCCAAGTTTGTCAATTGAACGTGTTCACATCGCTCGTTATATAAAAGTCATGCCCAACGTTTATGTCTCACCACTTACAAATGTCTCCAGCCACCATTGTTATCTAAATATGGAGAAAATGGTAGTGCTAGGTTTTTCTATTCTGGAAACAGTTGATGTGCCTCGTAAATAACGTTTGTGGTACCAAACGATCAGAAAAAAAAGTTCAGATCAAGTAGCACCACTTAATCGCACCCTGCCCCCACCAGCCTTCTAATGTAGGCCAGATTTAGCTACTGAACACCACTAAAATGCATCCTTGAAAGAAGTACGGAGGTCAGACCTGTGTTCATCTCCAGTTGAATTTCCAATCTGTACGTGGAGAGCCAAGCTATGTGTATGGTCAAAGCATGGAAAAGAGCCATGAGGTGTTAGCCAATTTTGCTTACTACTCAACACTTTAAGTATTTTGAGAATCTCTTCTAAGTCATTAGTGCCAAGAAAGTTCAAGTGCTGATGCAGCTGGACCTGTCAAGCCAAACTGAATTTAGGAGATGGGAACTACTTCAAGTATTGTCAAATTCAGGAACATCTCAATCACCTTTTTCTGCAACCTTCTATGACGTTAAGTGTTGCGTGCAAGTGGGCCTAAACTGACCTCTTCCACTGAAGAATAGGAGAAACTTCAGCTGCCATGCTTTTGGTTTTGCTTCAAATCTAAATCTTTACAGTTGAATACATTTGCTTAGAGTAAGGTGTAGTGCCTGAACACCAGCTCTAAAATATTTTTACAGTTGTAACCCATCCCCCTGAAATAAATGAGAGCATGCA
Source organism: Lissotriton vulgaris (assembly GCF_964263255.1). Taxonomy (NCBI): domain Eukaryota; kingdom Metazoa; phylum Chordata; class Amphibia; order Caudata; family Salamandridae; genus Lissotriton; species Lissotriton vulgaris. The sequence goes on from NC_141687.1 coordinate 463,409,614, forward strand.
CTCTCCCAGGTGTTTGCGGGACGAATTAGTAAATGCACCCCCCCCAATTAATATAATCACTATCCCCAACATTTGTGGCAGACGATTTAGAAGAACAAACGTGCTGCTATTTACTCACCCAAAAATTAGCATTTTCCCCAGGGTGTAAATAAAGGGAGTTAGAATATTACATTTTAGCAATGTTCTTTTATTGTATATATTTTAATTGCTTTATTCAACAACTCACAATATACCACCTACTGTTGTACAAAAACAATAAGCCATTGACCTGTAGGGCCTCATTTGGGTGTTGGTCGGAAAGTCTGCGACCACAAGTTGGAGACTTACTGACCGACATCTAATGTTTGACTTCGACCGCCTAATTACAATGTAGGCAGTCGGAAGTCAAACCAGCCGGTCATTCCGGCTGGTTTCAGACAGACTCAAGGTGCCCATCAGCCTGTCAGAACCGTCACATAATCCCTTAAGGACGGCGTTTCTTCTGTTGGGATAACCTTGTCTGTTTCCCACAAACTTTTCAAGTCAGGCTTACCGACCTGAAAAGCACGCCGGAAAGCGACTTTGGCATGTCTCCGCGGCCTCCGGTTGGGAGCCTGGGGGCACCTATGATGCCCCCCTGTAAATCCCTGTACCGTCATGGTGCCTCCAACACGGTGCAGGGATTTACACAAACTCCCACTTCTCTATAGGAGCTTATCTGCGGGTGGAAATCGCTCGCAGCTCCAGCTCCTATAGAGAACTGGGAGTTTTCAACCGCACCATGTGCGGTCGCATTGTAATTAAGAGGTCGGAAGCGCTGACCTACGATCGGACGGTTCCAACACTGAAACGGTTTGGGGTGGACTTCTTAATAAGGCCTGTAGTCTCTATTATAGTGTGGGATAAGTCCCAAACTTTGCAAGTACAGGTATTGCCTCTTCTATCAGTGTAATTTCTCTCTGTGTGCGCCTCCTATATGACCTTAGGACTCAATTCTTTGTCTCAAGGTCTGGCTCCTCAACTTGCATGTCTCCCATCCCCAAAGGCATATTAGGGGCCGTCAGGACTTTTATTCCAGTATGTAGAATTCCATCCACGCTCCTCATATTCTACAACACTTCCCCCGGCATCCCCTTGCCTGGTAGATCACTCTTTCTGCCTCCATGCAGTGGGTAAGGGCAATTTTCCAGTCGTGGCTTAGTATCGTACATGCTCGTTCCATCTCTCAATAAATCAATGAGGGAATGGTGAAGCTCACTACTCACCCTCGAGGGTCTCAAGGCGCTGTGGAGGAGGGGGGTGGAGGTTGTGCCGCTCCGATTCAGGCGAAGAGCCAGGTCTTGAGGTTCTTCCTGAAAGTGTGCAGAGTTGGGGAACGTCTGCTGTTGAGTGAGAGTTCATGCGATGTGAGAATAGGCTCTTCCATCTCTGCGTTTGCGCAATGTTTCGGCGAGGGCGAGGTCGGCCGGGCAGTAAGGTACATCCAGCAACTGACTAATGTTGCAAAGGACCTTGCAGATACCATTCAACTCTAGAACATAGAATGAATCTTAAACACAAACATAACCTCATCGTGCACAGAGATGCCATGAGGACATTCAATACTACCCCGCGAGTACGTTCAAAACTACACAATTTCCCTCTTTTTTAAAATTCTTTTTTTATCTGAGGCAACACATTGTAGTAATGAAACCTAAAATTAAAATAAAACTTAAAACAATGCATGGACTTAAACCCTATGTTGTATCTTAAGCGCGAAGTACAATAAGCGAGAAATATTAAAGTGGTTTCACAACAACACATGATGATAGCAAACATGCATACACCACTTACACAATGTCCTCTCCAAGCTATTTCAAAAGTTTATTACATCTTCCAGCAATTTTAGAATGCACACATAGTCATTGAACCTTCAAGGTGTCTTTCTTTTGCAACTTCTCACATCTCGCAGGACCATTGTACTGACAGCATCCCTCACACCAACCTTCCCTGGACATGATGTTTCATCACACCCCAATGAGGACAAACCTGAGGAAAACGGAGGAACAGACACCTCCTGCGGGCTCTGCAACCACTCAGACCAATCACATTGATCCAACTCTTCCTCGGATAATTTCATCAAGGTTGTCGCCCGCATGTTAGAGAGATGAACAAGACCTCTCTTGTTCCACCACCCTTTATGACCGAGGAGAGCTGATCCTTAGCTCACTCTAGTGACTGAACAGGAGATGAAAGTCTTGACAGACCCTTCATATCCCTTCTATGTTTTTTTATTAGCACCCAGTCACCTATATGGATATCCATGTTGTTAAAACTCTTAAATGCGTCTGCTCTTTCCTTCATAACATTTTGTTTCAGCAGTACGAAGCACCCACTGAGGCATTCTCTGAAGCAGTCACCGGTTCTCCATCTTTCAACATAGCCTTGCGCCACAACCACGCAGGGTACAAACTCATGCGCACCTTTCTCCCCCAACAGTGTAAAAGGACGAATACCAGTGGTACTGTGTAGTGCAGCGTTGGAACTCCAAATCCTATTTTTAATTCTTACACATCCTGCCTTGACCATAGTGCTGTCTTGATTTGTTTTTTCACTATTCTGTTCGCCCTTTCCATCAAACCGTTCGAGGTTGCAGAAAGCAAACTTTCTCATGACGAACATCATTAAGTTCTAGAAATGTGCGTATCTTGCGAGACTAGAAGTGTGTTCCGTTGTCTGTCTCTTTTGGTCTGAGTGAACCCTCAACTACAAACACTTTTTCCAGTAATAGGAGCATCACAAAACATGTGACACAGCCACTTGGAATGATAATCCATTAGCAAAATGAAAAACCTGATGTTGCTAGGTAGAAAAGAGTCCTGAAAAATCCATACTAAGCTTGTCCCATGGTCTTTCCTGAAACTGAACAGGATGGAAGGGTGTTACTCTCCATCTTTTGTCAGCCACTAGACATTCAGTACACACATCCAATAAATACTTAACCTGTGACTTCAAGGAAAGCCACCAATAGTATAATTTAAGCCTTTTACATGTCTTGGCCGCACCTAAGTGCCCACGGTGTGCAGCCATTAAAATGTTCTCTCTTATGCTTTCCGGTGGATTAAATAATTCATGATCATGCCATTAAGAACAGACGGCTAATCAGCGACCTGGAAGAAACACTTTGACTCCCCAGACAATTTCCTGCCCTCGGGCCAGCCTTCTGCTATGAATTGCCTGATTTTACTAAGTACAGAGTCCTCTACAAAAGCTTCCTGCCAAGCTTGCTCAGTGACAAGAGCACATTCCTCTACAGCATCCACCGCTGTCACCTAAAGCTCTGTGTCATCCTTGTCATCCGAGTCCTCATCAAGCACAGCCATGCATGATAGGCAATCAACCCTGAAGTTCTTTCCCCCCTGGAAAATGCTTTACACTGTAGTGGTACTCCTGCATTTTAGACAAAAGACATACTAGCCTCGTTAGGACCTTTCCCAAACAACTTCCAGTTAATGAATGCACAAGAAGTTTGAATTCTCGTCCCCACAGGTAAGTGCTAAATTTGTTGATGTCCCACCCGCAGGCAAAATCCTTGGTTCTATTGTACTGTAGTGTGTTTCTGCAGTCTTCAGCATTCTAGATGCAAAGGCGTGTGTTACCTGCCTGACACCAATTGTCCCAGGACCGCTCTTAATCCAGTCAAACTCACATCTTCATTAATGAAACAGTTGCAACTGTGCTGAAAAGGATGTTATGTTCTCCAGTATTAGGGGTGTCTTTCATAGATTCACATGTCTGAATCATTCCCCGTCGTTGGAGTGGGAGTCCCACGGTATATAAAAAAGCAATAATATGCCTGTAATAACCAAAAAACTTTGGTAATAACCAATCAGGAAGTAAAGTAGCCTCAGCTACAGGAGCTAAAGCTCTCACACTCATGACTATCCTAGTCATTTTGTATAGACCAAACTTCAGCCAATCAGGCGACAGCACCCACCAGAATGTTCTCCCCAGAGGCTCAGGCTCTCAGATTTTCTACTGCACGTCATGTGAAAGGGAGTCTCCCTGAGCTCTGCTCAGTTTTCTCAACTTTAACTCCAATTTATACTACTTTCCAAGAACCTGTGATTGTTGTGGTAAGCTGCGGTTTTTTGAGAAGGATCCACACAAAAAGTGTATCTATTGCCTATACCCAGATCATCAGGCTGCTGACTGTAAGATCTGCAGAACCATGCCTCAAAAGACTCTCAGAGATAGAGAGGGTCGTTTACTTTTGTGGTTGAAAAGGCTAAAGGATTCTTCTAATCCTGCTTCTGAGGTGGGCAGCATTGCCTCTGGTTCTACCACAGCCTCTAGGAAGAGGCCTGCGCCTGAAAAAATGTCATCACCTCAGGCAAAGGTGACTAAGAAACAACCACCTACTAAGCTGGACAAGCCTTCAACCTCCAAAGCTGCCCACTCAAGCAAAGGCATGGAGAGCACTTCTGACCCAAAAAAGGGAATCACCATTAAGATTCCTCTTTCTTCTGAGAGGAAGTTACCACAGACATCATCTCCTCTAACGACGATGTCCACTTTAACCTCCTCGTCGACGAGAGTGACGACTTCAGTGACATCAACGGTAACTTTTTCCTCTCCTAAACCTGGTATGATTATGTCATTGTCGACGTCGTCTCCTACTTTGGTATTTGTCTCTGTGTGGCCTGTACCGTCGACGTCCGTCGTTGACGCCTCGTCTTTACCGCCGACGAAAAAGAAATCGTTGACGAGCTCGTCGACGGGCTCCACACCGTCCATGAAGGTAGCGCCGTCGACGAAGATTGATCTGTCGACAATGGTTGCACAGTCGACGAAGAGTGCCCCGTCGACGAAGAGTGCCCCGTCGACGAAGAGTGCCCCGTCGACGAAGAGTGCCCCGTCGACGAAGAGTGCCCCGTCGACGAAGAGTGCCCCGTCGACGACTAGTGTCCCGTCGACGACTAGTGTCCCGTCGACGACTAGTGTCCCGTCGACGACTAGTGTCCCGTCAGCGAAGAGTGTCCCGTCGGCGACTAGTGTCCCGTCGACGACTAGTGTCCCGTCAGCGAAGAGTGTCCCGTCGACGACAAGTGTCCCGTCGACGAAGAGTGTCCTGTCGACGAAGAATGCCTTGTCGACGACAAAAACATCGGAAGGAAATCCCCCGTCGACGCCGCAATTATCATCGTGTACGGCATTACAGGTTTGGTCTCCGTCGACGGTGTTTCTAACACCACAGCAAGCATCGAGACCAAAGAGTGAAACAGCGATGCAATTTTCACCCCTTCGTATTTCACCTCAAAAGGTGTCTTCTGAAGTGCCAGATCAACTTTTGGACTCTGAAAGTGAGGATGAAATGGTCCAAAATACTTTTGGACAAGCAACTAGCCCATCATAGTTGCATATCAAGCTTCAGGATGAAGAGGATGATACTTCTCAATCTCCTATTCATATATCGACACCAGTAGCAGGAAACCCTGTTGCCCAAGTGCCTATGGCTTTGCTATCCAACTTGCAGTTTATGTTAGACGATTATTACAGGAGGTTCCCACCTTCAGAGTCAGCAGGCTCTGGGTCTACCACTCCAACTTCTGAAGCACCCCCGCCCGTGCTTCCACCAGTGCGTCCGTCTTCTCAACCACAACCTAATCAAGAAGAAGCTCCGCAGTCTTCGGAGGATGAAGAACAGAGGGAAGAAGGAGAAGTGGATGATTTGTCGGAGTGGGATGACTATCAAGTACAATCTCCTTCAACATCTCCTCAGACTTCGTCGACCTCTCCTCCGGTGGATGTGGCTAGTTTCCATTTACTAATGGAGCGTGCAACCAAACGCTTTCATATCCAAATGGAACAGACGGAGCAAGAATGTTTCTTGTACGATTTTAAGGATCAGCCTAGACGACAGATAAAAACAATACCCATCATTGATTTCATCTGGCAAGAAGGTATTAAGGTGATGTCAACGCCGGCCTCCATTCCGCCGGTCTTGCCACGCATTGACAAAAAGTATAAAGCTCCTGAAAAATCGCCTGCATGTCTGATCGGACACCCAAAGCTCGACTCAGTAATTGTCCAGGCTGCCCAGAAGACGGCCAGAAACCCATCATCTGCAGTTACGGCACCGCCGGACAGAGATGGTAGACGCTTAGACTCAATCGGAAAGCGTGTTTCCACCATGGCTGCAACAACAGTTCGTGCTGCTAATGCATTGGCCATTTTGGGGCGGTTCGACCGCCAAATGTGGTCTGACATCGCACCTTTTATCGATCTCCTCCCTGAGCAGTCCAAAGCTGAAGCACTTCAAATTCTACAAGAAGGACAAAAAACCTCGGAAGAAATCATCGACTCAGCTGTAGATGTCGCATCTACAGGTTTTCGACAGTTAGCAGGAGCTGCTGTCCTACACAGACAGGGGTGGTTACATTCAACTTCTTTCAGACAAGAAGTCCAAAACCGAGTTCTTGACATGCCATTCGATGGCGAATATTTATTTGGTCCCAAAGTAGAGGAAGCATTGCAAACTATCAAAAAGGATACTGAGACAGCAAGATCCTTGGGCACCCTGCAATTCCGCAAGCCGCCCTTTCGAGGAGCAAGAGGACGAGGGACGTCCTCAAATAGAGGTGGATACCATCAACAATCCACATACAGACAAAGTAACCAGCGCTATCAGACACAGCGCTGTTATGTTATGTTATACAGGTTTTTTGTATAGCGTGCAGCTACTCGAAAGAGTGTCCCGACGCTTTAAATTGCACACTAATCTCATAACACAACAGGGAAAATGAACAGAAACAGAAAAAAGAGGAAACCTAATAGGACCTGAAACTAAGAAGTGAAAAGCCAAGTTTTAAGCCCCTTCCTAAAGGCCAACAAGTTAGGAGTGCTGCGCAGGGACACAGGCAGTTTGTTCCACAGCTGAGGCGCTAATAATTTAAAGGAGCGGCCACCGATGCGAGCTCTCTTCACGTGGGGCACTGCAGCAAGAAACAAGGCTTCAGACCTAAGCGACCTGGCAGGAAGGTAAAAGGACAACCTTTTCTGAAGATATTTTGCTCCGGAGGTGTGCAAGGCTTTGTGTGCCAGGGTGAGAGTTTTAAAAACTATCCGCTTCCGGACAGGAAGCCAGTGCAGAGCCTCCAAGAGGCCCGAGGCTCTGGCACGGCGAGATAGTCCAAAGATAGCACGTGCTGCCGAATTCTGAACAACCTGTAATCGTTGAAGCAGGTATTCTGGCAGGCCGAGATAGAGGACGTTGGAATAGTCTATTCTCGAGCCAATAATCGCCTGCACCGTGATCTTCCTGTGTTCCTCCGATAACAAGGGAAGGAACTTGCGAAGCATCCGGAGTAAGCCAAAGCAGGTGCCAGTGAGACCGATTACCTGCGAGCGTAGTGTGAGGCCATTGTCGATCTTAATCCCAAGGTTTTTGGCTACCTGGGACGAACTTGCTGGTGGAAACATGTTCTCAGGCCACCACACTTTCCAATCCGGGTCCGAGCTGCACCCAAAAAAGAGGACCTCGGATTTATCCGAGTTGCACTTGAGGCTGTTATGATGGAACCACTGAAACACAGCCTCAAGGCAACCCTGGATCCTACCTCCATCGAAGTCCGCACCCCTCTCACAGGTGAAGAGGAGCTGGGTGTCATCGGCGTAAGAAACGATCTGGGCCCGAAGGACTCCGCCAGAGCCGCCAGAGGGGTCATGAAGATATTAAATAGAGTTGGGCTCAGGACAGAGCCCTGAGGAACTCCGACACCCAATGGCGACATCTCGGCGGAGCAAGCGGAAGCCCAGACCGTTTGTCGACGGCCTGCCAGGAAAGATCGAAACCACTGGAGCACCGTCCCTCGAAGACCAATCTCTGAGAGTCTAGCAAGCAGACCCTCATGAGGGACGGTGTCAAAGGCCGCCGACAGGTCTAACATCACCAGCATCGCTCTCCCACCCGAATCCAGCACCTCCTTTATCGCCTCCGAGACTTCCAGGAGGGCTGTTTCGGTGCTAAGATTGGCGCGGAAACCCGACTGGGTAGGGTGCAGTAGGTCGTGGGACTCCAGGTAATCGGCAAGCACCTTATGCACGTGCTTTTCAATGACCTTCGCAAAAGCCGGCAGGAGCGAGATAGGTCTATAATTCGCTAACACCTCCACATCCAGACCAGGCTTTTTAAGCAGGGGAATAATCATTGCCTGCTTCCAGGACTGGGGAACCACACCCTGTGCAAGAGAACAGTTCAACAGGGGGTTCACGAGTGGATTAATGACAGCTGCCATTTTAGCCAGAAATTTTGCGGGGCAGGCATCCCGAGGGGAACCTGACTTTAGTCCCGCCATCAGGTCAAATGAAGCTGTCAGCGAGAGAGGAGGGAAAGCTGCCAAGGCCACACCGGCGTTCGGTCGGGTAACAGCGGCATTCTCCGCCCGACCTGGCACCTCAGGCTCCAGCACAAGGAAGGAGTCCTGGATCCGCTGGATCTTAGAGGTGAAAAAGTCCGCAATCGCCCTTACCCAAGGCGCAGGAGGGAGGGTCTGGGCAGGTGCTGCGCGAGAGGTTGTAAACTCCCGCACAATGGCGAAAAGCTCCTTACAGGAGTTGGAAGCGGCTTCAATTTTTCTAGCGAAATAAGCCTTCTTCTCCGCGAGGATGTTCCGATGGTACGCTTTCGCCAGAGACCTGTAGGTGAGTTTCACCGTCGCGTCGTATTTCACGCGCCATGCTCTTTCCGCTACCTTGCATTGCCGACGAGAGGCCGCCAATGCTTCCGTAAACCAAGGGGCAGAAGCACCTTTTTCGGGTTTGCGGAGGGGTCTCAGAGGAGCAAGATCATTAAGCCTCTCTGAGAGCCAGACCTGCAAACGCTCCACATCCTCCTCTAAGTTCCCCGTTAAAGCACAGGGGTGATCGGCGCAGGACTGTGCCAACAGTTCCGGAGTAATCCGGTGAAGTGCCCTGAATCCCACGGAAGTCTGCCGGGGGACACCGGAAGGCTTCCCAGCTTCTGAGAAATAAAATTTCACCAGCCTGTGGTCAGACCAAAGCACCTGGGTGGGGGCCAACATCTCTATAGGGGTCGTAGAGAAGGTCAAATCAAGGGTATGTCCCTTCTCATGGGTCGGCCCAACATGATAGGGAACCAGGCCCATAGGGGCTGTGACCTCCAACATTTTCATCGCATCGGCATCCGTTTCCACGTCCATATGGACGTTGAAGTCCCCGGCGACAATGCAATGCTCTGATGTAAGTAGCAAAGAAGAGGTCACCGACTGGAACTCTTCAAAAAAAGAGCCCGTGGGCCCTGGCGGCCGATAGACTAGGAGACCCTTCATCGACTGGTGTGGTGAAAGGACAATGGCGAAAGCAAGGGATTCGCAATCCTTGATCGCGTCCGATGGGATGATGGTACAGGTGGCCATTTTGTTGACTATTAATGCCACCCCACCTCCACGCCCCTTCGGCCTATCCTGCCTGAAGATGTTATACTCGGGCGGGATAGCAGTGGCAATATCTGGGTTGGACGCCTCGCCGAGCCACGTCTCGGTGAGCATTAGGAACAGGGGTTTTTCTGACTCTAGCAAATCAAAAATATCCAGAGCGTGCCGGCCAAGAGATCTCGTGTTGAGCAGTAGGCCCAGATGTTTAGCGCTAACCGCCGCCTTCTGTGGCGCATCGCCAAGATGTTTCTGCGGGCGCCAGCCACACTCAGGGCAGCAATGCTTGCCCTTGTGGCGAGCAGGAAAAACCGTCCGGCAGAGACCATTTATGTACTGCCAAGACCGAAGTTCCGAACCCGAGTAGTGTAGCATGATGCTCACAAATGCAAGCTGACTCGAGCCGAATGGCCGCGTCCTGCCCGTCGCCTCGGACGCCTCCGGGATGCTGACGGGCGCAGACGGGCAGGACTCTGGCACGACTCCGGCTAAGCGACGGCGTCCAGCTGCGCGATACCGCTGCGCGGAAGAGGACGACTTTAAATAGGCGTCTCCCACATCCACTCGAGCGTCGGGACGCTCCAAGATGGCGCCCGCGCACACACACACTCAGCCCAACCAAAGATGGCGCCCGCAAATGAAATCAGCCCCGGAACCCGGACCCACCAAATGGCGCTACCAATCTTATGGGCAGAAAAGAGCAACCTACACCCAGAACAGGAGTAAGACAAACTACCGCGGCAAAGACAAGCGCCAATGAGTCCTTTCACCTGCCACCACCATTTCTCCACCCACTCAAAAAACTTGGCGGAACAATAACAACAGACAAATGGGTCCTGGATATTGTGGCCAGGGGCCATGCCCTAGAATTCGAAAAATTCCCTCCAAATGTTCCGCCAAAAGGACCGCCTCCAGCTCACTTGAAAAAGCTCTTTGCCTAAATCAAAGTGATGATACAAAAAGGAGCGATCGAGAGCGTTCCATAGAAGATGAGAGGTATGGGGTTTTACTCCAGGTTCTTCCTGGTCAAGAAGAAGAACGGGGCCCGATCCTCGATCTTCGCGCTTTGAACAAATATCTAAGGAAACTGACATTCCGAATGTTGTTGCTTCAGGAGATATTGCATCTTCTAGCAGCAGGGGATTGCATGGTCACCTTAGATCTACAGGATGCATATTTCCACATCCCCATTCTACCTCGTCACAGAAAATTCCTTCGCTTCAGGGTGGCTGGCAGGGACTACCAATTCAAAGTCCTTCCCTTTGGTTTACGGTCAGCTCCAAGAGTATTTACAAAGGTTTTAGCTCCGGTGGCTGCGCACCTCCGGCTGGAGGGAATACAAATTTTCCCATACCTAGACGACTGCCTTATAAAAGCCAGTTCTCACGACACCGTTCATCAACACCTACAACAGTGTCTGCACCTGTTTCAGTCTCTAGGCCTGACAATCAATTTCTGCAAATCCCAAATGCAATCGTCACAAAGAATAGCCTTCTTAGGAGCGATTCTGGACACTCAAAAACTCAAAGCTTACATCTCAAAAGAGAGACAAGTAAAAATACAACGACTAGCGCAGGACCTGGTGCAAAGAAAGTCAGCTTCTGTCCGACTGTACAAATCTTTTCTGGGTATGGCATCAGCTTGTATTCCATTGCTTCCGAACTGTCGGCTCCGGATGAGACCGCTTCAGGAAGAACTGACCTTACAATGGCCGCAAGTTTCGGGCACTTTCGAGGACCTCATTCAAGTAACACCACTCATGAAGAAATCTCTTCTCTGGTGGACACAGATAAGTCATCTGAGATAGGGGTGCGCGTTCTTTCAAGAAGCACCGAGTCTAACCATCACTACAGATGCGTCCCTCGAGGGCTGGGGGGCTCATCTACAAGGCCTCACGATCAGCGGCAAATGGACTGCGCAGCAAAAATTGTGGCACATCAACCGTTTAGAACTGAGAGCCATTTTTCTTGCACTCAAGGCGTTTTGTGCCATCATTCAGGATGCCAATGTGTTGATACGAACAGACAACACAACAAGCATGCACTACGTCAACAAACAGGGAGGAACACGAACTCTTCTCCTGTCTCAAGAGGCGCAAGATTTAGGACATGGGCTCTTCACCACAATGTGAATCTGCAGGCAGTGCATGATCCGGAGACAGAAAACGTCCTCGCGGACGCGCTCAGCAGGACAACGGTCACCACCCACGAATGGGAACTTCACCAGGAGACAGTGGAGCACATATTTCATCAATGGGGTTGGCCAAACCCAGATCTATTTGTGACAAGAACCAACAGCAAATGTCGAAGCTTCGCAAGCTGGCATCCCCACAAGAACTCTCTGGGGAATGCGTTCAACATCAATTGGTCTCGGATGTTTGCGTACGCTTTCCCACCGATTCCTCTACTCCCCAAGGTTCTGCGGAAAATGAGGAAGGAACCTTGCCGACTCATCCTGATTGCGCCCAGATGGCCGCGCCAGTATTGGTTTACAGAACTCCTCCTACGGTCAGAGTGCGAGCCATTTCAGTTACATCCAATCCCGAACTTGCTCAGCATTCAGGAAGGACAAGTCTTCCATCCGGACCCAGCATCTCTGAGATTAGCGGCCTGGCTCCTGAACACTGTGAGTTTGCACACCTAAACATCCCGGAAGACTGTAACGAGGTGTTGGCCAAGGCTAGAGCGCCAGCTACCATCAAGATGTACAGTCTCAAATGGAAGCGCTTCTGCAGCTGGTGCCGTTCAGCAGGGGTTCACCCTTTTTCAGCACAACCTGAGGAAATTCTTCCTTTTTTCCTGCAGTTAGCATGAACAGGTTTATCTCATGCTACCTTAAAGGTGTTTCTGGCTGCAATATCCAGATATCAACAGGATGGAACCAATTCTCTGTACTCGGCAAGGATTATCCAACAATTCTTCAGAGGTCTTTAGAATGTTCCCTCCCATACGCCGTCCGCCTCCTTCGTGGCATCTAAATGTGGTCCTGGCACAACTCATGCGTCACCCATTCGAGCCCATCCATAAGGCCGATTTGAAGTACCTTTCGTGGAAAGTATCGCTGCTCTTGGCTTTAACATCCTCTAGAAGGGTTAGTGATATCCAAGCGTTCACTGTGCACCATCCTTTCCTGCAATTCACAAGTGACTCTGTGATACTTCGCACAAATCCAAAATACATTCCGAAAGTACCTTCAGATTTCCATCTTAACGAACCTATTGTTCTCAAAACATTCTTTCCAGACCCGCAAACACCTGCGGAAAGAGCATTGCACTCGCTTGACATTAAACGATGTCTTAAATTCTACTTACAAAGAACATCTACTCTACGCACTTCTGACCAGTTGTTCATTACCTACGGTGCAATTCGTAAGGGGCAGGCAGTTTCAAAACAGACTATTTCAAGATGGATCTCTGCTGCCATTGCCTTTTGTCATGCACAGGCTGGGAGACCTTTACTATCAGCGCCCAGAGCGCACTCCACAAGAGCGGTCTCTTCATCTACGGCCTTATTCGCTGGAGTCCCTCTTCAGCAGATCTGCAAAGCGGCTACTTGGGCTAGTCGCCATACCTTTACCAGACATTACTGTCTAGAATCCATCAGCGAAGCTGATACTTCTGTGGGTCGAGCTGTTCTACGGAATCTGTTTCACTAAGGTGAGCCTCTGTTTCCCACCGCCTTGTTTCTGCTGTCAGACGCTTTCTTATGTTATGTTCACACACATATTTCCTTCACTGCTTTATGTTATGCTTTATTTGATATGTGTATTTTCACTTTGCATTGTTTTATGCGTTGTTTGCTAACAATCTTGACTTATTCAGCGTCTGCCCAGCAAGGATATGTACTGCTAGCTACTCTGATTCAGGCATGTGAATCTATGAAAGACACCCCTAATACTGGAGAAGAACAATAGTTACTTACCTGTAATCTGTGGTTCTCCAGTATTGGTGTCTTTCATAGATTCACATGCAACCCGCCCACCTTCCCCTCAGAGGCTCCCTCAGGCTATTATATTGGTTTCACTCCTGTGCGAGAAAATCTGAGAGCCTGAGCCTCTGGGGAGAACATTCTGGTGGGTGCTGTCGCCTGATTGGCTGCAGTTTGGTCTATACAAAATGACTAGGATAGTCATGAGTGTGAGAGCTTTAGCTCCTGTAGCTGAGGCTACTTTACTTCCTGGTTGATTATTACCAAAGTTTTTTGGTTATTACAGGCATATTATTGCTTTTTTATATACCGTGGGACTCTCACTCCGACGTGGGGGAATGATTCAGGCATGTGAATCTATGAAAGACACCAATACTGGAGAACTACAGATTACAGGTAAGAAACTATTGTTCTTATGTTATGTTATTGATTATTTGTAGAGTGCACGTACACCCATGGGTTTGATGGCGCTAGTGTCTGAGGTCCTGAGATAGTCCTTAATCGTAGGCTTGTTTGAATAGCCACGTTTTTAGGGATTTTCTGAAGACCAAAAGACTGTCTCATTTCCTGAGTGAGGTAGGGAGGGAATTCCACAGAACAGCTGCTAGGTGAGAGAAGCAACTTCCTCCTTGCATCTTCCTTTTGAAGGAGGGGATGGTCAGCAGGTTCAGGTGTGCTGAGAGTAGGTTGCGTAGGTTGCGTAGTAGTTTATGTCCAGTTAGCAACTGTCTGATAAATTTTGGGCCTTTTCCGTGTAGAGCTTTAGATACAGTGCACCCCGTTTTGAAGCTGATCCTTTGGGTTATTGGTAGCCAATGGAGTTTTTTCAGACTTGGTCGGGCTGACTGCCATTTGGGCTGTTTGCATAACAGCCTCGCCGCCTGATTTTGAACCATCTGCAACTGTTTCAGTGCACCGACTGGGAGTCCAAGATAAATGGCGTTAGAAAAATCAAGGCGAGAAAGTACTAGGGCGATTATTACCTGCACTGGGTGAGTAAGTGCGCAATTTTTCTGATTTTCCGTAGTTGGAAGAAGCTAGATGAGACAATGGCTCCCACTTGGCCTTTCAATGAGAGGTCAGTGTTTAGTATAACCCCCAGACTTTTGACTTTCTGAGAGGCTATAGGCAGGGAGCCCAATTGTAATGCAGGATCCACCACAATCAGATCCTTAACGCTCTCAAAGGTCAGAGATAGCTCGTCAGACCATGCAAACCTTGCCCCTTCCTTAACAGAGCATATAAGGGTTCCACAATTTGCACATAACCATGTACACATCGGGCACAGTACTCTGCTAGGCACAAAAATTATGGCAGAACATCCCTGTCTTTAGGAGGAACTGCTTCTCGAATAACTGTGAGCAAAGAAAGTTTAGGTTTGATCCTGTGAGATCATGTGACCCCCATACTCCAATTGTTGTGTACCAAAGCTGCAGTTGTCCTTCCTTTTAGTCAATCAATCAATCAAGTTACTTGTAAAGCGCAACTACTCACCCCTAAGGGTCTCAAGGCGCTGGTGTTGGGGGGTGGGGGGAACTGCTGATCCATCGAAGTCACTGTGGTTCAGTTGAAAAGCCAGCTATTGAGGTCCTTCCTGAATTGAGGCAGTGACAGTGATTGCCTGAGGTGGGAGGCAGGGTGTTCCCGTTCTTTGCTGCAAGGTAGGAGAAGGATCTTCCTCCAGCCGTCGTTTTGCACATGTGTGGAACAGTGGCCAGGACCAGTTGGGTGGAGCAGAGTTCTGCGGAGAACGTGGAATGCAAGGCTATGGTTGAGGTACTCGGGTCCCGCGTCATGTAGGGCTTTGTAGGTGTGTGTGAGGAACTTGAAGGCAATTCTTTTGTTGACTGGGAGCCAATGGAGGTCTCTCAGGTGGCCGGTGATGTGGCTGCAGCGGGAGATAATAAGGAAGACTCTGGCGTAGGGGTTCTGAATGTTTTGCAGTTTCTTGAGGAGTTTCTAGGTGATGTCGGTGTAGATTGCGTTACCGTAGTCAAGTCTGCTGCTGATGACTGCGTGGGTGGCCGTCTTTCTTGACTCAGTGGGAATTCCCTTGAATATCTTTCTGAGAAGGCGTAGCATGTGGAAGCAGGATGATGAGACTATGTTGATCTGATGGTCATGGTGAGCGAGGAGTCTAGGATGATGCCGAGGTTTCATGCGTGGTCTGTGGGTGTGGGAGGGATCCAAGATCTGCGGGCCACCAGGAGTCATCCCAGGCGGAGGTGGTGGAGCCCAGGATGAGAAATTCGGTCTTCTTTTAATTTAGCTTGAGGCAGCTGTCCTTCATCCATGTGACGACAGCCTTCATCCCGTTGTGGTAGTTGTTCTTGGGGACTGTGGGTTAGTTGGTGAGGGAGTGTATCAGCTGGGTGTCGTCAACGTAGGAGACTATGTTGAGTCTGTGGGTCCTGATAATGGCTGCGACCAGGGGCGGCAATGTAGATGTTAAAGAGAGTGGGGCTCAGGAAGGAGCCCTGAGGACATCTGCAGCTCATCTCTGTAGGTTCAGAGGGGAACAGTGGTAGTCTGACTCTCTGTGTTTGGCCGGTGTGGAAGGAGCAGATCCATTCCATGGGTGTGTCGCGGATGCTGGCGTTGGGGAGTCTTGTGCATAGGGTGCCGTGGGAGGCGATGTCGAATGAGGCCAAGAGGTCAACGAGGATGAGACCTGCAGTTTTGCCTTGGCTGAGGAGTGTGCAGACATCTTGCAAGGCCTGAAAGGATTTCATACCATCCCCCCTAGCCAGGTCTCTCAAGATCGAGATCCCGATCACATATCAGAGCCTCATTCCTGTCAAGTTCTGCAGTTCCACCGCTTATTATCCAAACACAAGGGAGTAACTAGAGAGAGCATGCCCCGCCGTCCCACATCATTTTTGGCCTTGTCCCAAGGCTCCAGGCAGTCTTTGGTGGACCCCAATGGTGAGAATCTAAAAGATTTGTTGTATACATAGTGGATGTGAGTTTCGTTCCATCAGGGATCTTTCCAGTCTTGTTGCCGTGTCATTCCTGGGTGCAAACCCCCACCTTTTCACAGCCTACAGTTGGGAGGCCCAGTAATATGTCATAATAGCCAGTAATGAAATGTCCTCCATTATATATGGATCTTTAAAAATGGTTGGAGTGCTATATGATGAACACTACCATCACATCAAAGGGTCTGAAGTGTGGTGTCCACCTTTTTGAAGTAGATTTCAGGTACAGTTCAGGGAGTGTTCATGGAGGAATTTGGACAGAGTGATCATCTTAAAAAATTAGGCCCTGTCTATGAGTAAAAATGGCAACCTCCTGCACTGTTCGTTGTTGGCTTAGAATTCCCGATATAATGCCTCCAGGTTTCATTCTAGGAACCAGGACTGATAGGATTTGATTTTGATGCCCAGGCAACAGAAGTCCTCGGTCATGACCTCAACGTCTGGAGAGATCAGAGTCATGGCAAGCCATTATCTCATTTTGTATAGTAAGGATTTATCTCAATAAATTTTGTATCCCACATTCTTTTCAAAATTGTGAAATACAAACAGCAGTGCGGCCAGGGAGCCCACTGGCTCAGTGAGACTTGAAAATATTGTCGGCATAGAGGGACACTTTCTTTCTGCTCATCTGACACCTCCGAGAAGTCTACTATCTACTATGCAGCCAACATGCCAGGGGCTCCGTACACAAGGCATATAAGAGCAGAGAAAGGGGACATCTCTGACTGGCCCTCCTTCCTAGTTGAAATTTATCTGATTACTTCACCCTTGTACTGAACACCGGGACAAATCCTAATTTCCTTAGGACCTGGAAGAGGTAAATCCAGTTTATCGAGTCAAGTGCCTTTTTTCTCATACAGGGCCTTAAGGGTGGTTAAGCCAACTATGGAGGTGGCGAAGATTAAGCCTTGTGGCTTGGTGGGCATGATGCCCATCTGGTCTCTATGTACCAGGTGTGGATGGCTTACACCAACCTGAGTGGCAGGATTTTTGCCAAAATCTTGACCTCCGTTTTCCACAGGGAGATCAGTCTGTACGATGCACACTTGTTGACTGGTCTCCCAGCTTTGGGTATTGCAACAATTGCACACCTGAGGTCGGGAGGTAGTTCACCCATCTCACACGCCTCAATATGTGCTTATAGAACTCCATTTGCATGCTTTTGGGCCATGTGGTTTTCCCGGTTGCATCAAACCCACAACCTCCACTAGTTCTTCAAGGGAGAGTTCTTGTTCCAGGCATTGCCTATCTATAGGCCCTCCTTGAGAAATGCTGTAAAGTCTCTCTCTGCAGCAGAGCAACTCTCCTCAAATAGGGCCTGATAGTATTGTGTGGACATCTCTGCAGTGTCTTTGTCAGTGGAGCTCCCTGACCCATGTGGCGATCCACGACCCATCTGGTGTCTCGAGTACACCCACCAACCTGGCATCTTCCCCCCTTCTACTTCGCAGGGTCACCAAGTGGTCTGCCTTGTCTCCCACTTCGTACAGTTTCCTGTGCATTGCCTGAAACCTCTATTTGGCAATTTCGTATTCAGAGCATGGTAGCCCTACCCAGGGCCTGCACGCTGCGGAGTTCTCTCTGGGTCCCCATGTTCTCATAGGCTCTCTCAGCTTCTCTGAGTTTGTGTTCAAGCAAAGTTAGTTTCGCCTCTTTCTACTTTTTTTTGTGATATGCCAGTACGGGTCCTGTCCCGCTGGACTGTCTTGTAAGCTTCCCAAAGGATGCCTGGCAAGAGCGCTGAGCCCTTGTTTTCTTCAAAGTAGGTAGATGAGTCTCTATGAAGCACATATACAACTTCAATGTTTCGGAGCTCCTAGCTGTTCAGTCACCAACTGCCTCTCTGCCCCCATCCTTAGGACCCAATGTTACACTGAGAGGAGTATAGTCCGAGATTCCCCTCGGTAAGCATTTGGAATCTATGATGTTGGGGCATTCTTTGGTCGGGACAACACATAGTCCAGTCTAGAGAAGGACCTGTGAGCCCCGGAGAAAAAGGAGTAGTTCCTGTCAGCTAGGTGTTTGATTCTTCACATGCCCAGAAGGCCAAGTGAGTATGCAAATTGCTCTAGCAGTGAATGGTGGTGGGCAGGTGTCAATCCCGGGGAGGGCCTGGCCCTTAATTGTTCAATAACATTGTTGAAATCTCCACCTGTTAAATGGATGTCTGCTGCAGAGTCCAAAAGTACTGGACTCAGCACCTCAAACACCAATTGGTGAAGCTTTCTACAGAAGGGAGGTGGTCCACAAAGGAATCCAAGTCCACATTAGTTTTCACAGGATTTTGATAATGATAACACACTCAAGAAAACTCTGGACCTCTTGAGTTTTCAGACAGTAAGGTATTTGAAAGGGATGTTGAGTGTGTTAGACGTTACATCTTGGTGTCCTTAGGCTCAATCCTTTTTTGTATGAATAGAATCAAAAGAGTCCGTGCTTTATAGAAAAATTGCTCTTTATTTGTGTGGATAAAAACGTAGACAGCCGACACGTGTTTCGCCCCTGTGGCGAATTGCGCCAGGGCTTTTTCAAGGTTATTAGGGGTTGAATCCCTAGCGTATTCCTCAAAGTCTCTCGTTTCTTCTACCGTTTCCACGTGGAAACGGTAGAAGAAACGAGAGACTTTGACAGTTGGTGAAGCCATGGTGGGGTGTATACACTAATAACAACGATCGATCCCCTAAACTTGGACCGCGTACCCCTACGAACTTGCCTAGGGGGTCCATCATGTTTTCCCAATTTGGAATGGGAATTTCTTTTTGCCAACATTGGAACTCCTCACGATCATCCTCCCATATCCTGCATGAGCCAAGACTACATATGGACCTGTTTTTAGACTAGTACAGTGGTTTGCAATAAATGCGTTTTGTGCAGTAATACCAAGTCTGGAGCGTGCCTTTTTGTATATTGTGGTACTGCTCCCCTCTTATGCCAGCTAATCAGGCCATTAACATTCTGCGATAGGATTTTCAGTTCGTCTGCAGTACCTGGAAGTGCCATTTCTGTGGACGTTTACAGAAATAGCTTTCCTGTGTTTCACACCAGTCACAATGCATCCTTCCCATGGTGCAGGAAGCATTCTGTGGGTAAGCCCTTTCTTAGACTGCCGGATCCTCACCATCCCCTGGGACCATCCATCCCATTTCTTCAAGGCAATGAATTCAGTGGTTCCCACCCACAGTGAGATCCCCACAGTTATACAGTCTGTGGCAAAATAAACATCAAAAGTGAAACTGCTCCAACTACTGGGTGCAACACAACTCTCTGACCACCTCTGAACTCCCCCTGCCCCGCACTTCTAGAAAGGAAGTATCTGTCACCCACTGAAACAACACACTTCAATATGTCATGAAAACAAAATCCCTGGGGCTTAGCGCCCACCTCCTAACCCAAGCTATAGAATGAAACTTAGACAGTATGAATCTTCTATCCTTTGAGGTGAAAAGTAGCTATTCAGATAAAAGTTGAGGCTAGCAGTGTTAGAAGAACTCATATGATCAAGTTACCTCTCTGAACTCAGATGAACTGATATCACATGGATTTACTGTTTTGGCAACTGGACAACAGAGATGTCACTTATTTTGATAGAAACGTTGCTTTCCTCAGGCAAAATGTTCCTAAACATTGTAGTGTACGTGGTGTGTGTGAAAACCAACGCAAATATTTGTGAGCCCATATGATTTTCCTATGAGGGAACTATGATTACTTATTTGGGCGTAACTGCATAGGAATGCATTGAGATCAGGGAGACCTGTTTGGTGCTGCCTTTTGTGGCAAATGTTGCTCTGCTCAGAGAATTTACATACAGGTAGTGAATGTGGTGGCTCCCTTTACTAGGATCACAATGAATATTGGTGAGCCAAGATAACCTGCATGAGAGACAGAATGGTAACTTATCTGTCTATTACTCAACAGGAATGAATTGGATGGTGGGTGGCACATTACGCTTTGGTTTTTTGGTGGAAAGTTTCCTTGGCTTAGGCTAAATCCTCATAGACCTTGTTGAGGGATGTGATGTGTATGAAACACAAGGTAAAACTTTTTTGACCCAATGTGATTTTCACATTGGATATTTGTGATTATATTATTGGGCATAACAGCATAGGGAATTCTTTGAGGTGGCGGTGACCAGTTTGGTGCCACTTGTGATCAATTCTGCTCAACTCTGACAATTTACATACAGGTAATGTAGAGGAATGATCCCTTTATTAGGACCAATATGAATATGGGTGTGCAGAGATAATCTTCATGTGATAAACAATGGTAATATATTAATCTATAACTCCATAGGAATACTTTGGCTCGAGGGTGGCAAATTGGGCACAGGTGGCTCTGGCTAATCTGGCTCTGCTTGGCTCTGGCTAATCCTTATGACATTTGTAGGGACATATGGTGTGTTTGAAAAACATATTTGTGAGTCAATGTGTTTTTCTTATAAGAGGATGTAACTCCAAAGAATGCATTGAGCTAAGGGCAACCAGTTTGGTGCCACCTGTTGTGACACACTTTTCTTGGCTCAGGCAATTTATATATAGGTAGTGTAGAGGGGTGCTCTCTTTACTAGGATCAGTATGAAAATTGGTGAGCAAAATTAATTTTCATGGGAGAAAGGATGGTAACTAATTTGCATATAGCTGCATTGGAATGCATTGGCTTGGGGGTGGCATAGTGGGCGCATGTTTTGGTGTAAAGATTGATTGCCTTGGGCTAAATCTTTATGGACCTTGTAAGGGAATGTGATGTGTTTGAAAAACAAAATACATATTTTTGAGCCAATGTGATTGTCCTTTAAGAGAACTGCAATTACTTATTCCGACATAATTGCCTAGGAATACATGTAGTTGAGGGCATCCCGTTTGGTGCCAATAGTTGTGACAAGTTTTGCTCGGCTCAGAAAATTTATATACAAGTACTATAGAGGATGTTTGCTTAATCAATGTGAAAATTGGTGAGCCAAACTGATCTTGATGGAAGAAAGGATAGTTACTTATTCGTCTAGAACTCAATAGCAGTGCATTGGCTTGAGGTGGTACGGTGGGCATCGTGGGAACATTGCTTGGCTCAGGCTAAATCCTTATGGATATATTTGTGAGCCAATGTATTTTCCTATAATCTAACTACATTTACTTATTCAAATGTAACTCCATAGGACTGGATTGAGGTGAGGGCAGCCAGTTTGCTGCCACCTGTTGTACAAATTTTGGTCATCAAAGGCAATTTACATACAAGTAGTGTAGAGGGGTGCTCTCTTTATTGGGGGCAGAATGAAAATTGGTGAGCCAAGATGATCTTTATGGGAGAAAGGATTGTTTCTTATTCACCTACAAATCTATAGGAATGCATTCCTGGTGGGTGAGTGACATAGTGGACTCCAGTCTTGATGGAAACGTTGCTTGTTGTCTCAGGCTAAATTCTTATAGAGCTTGTAGGGGATTGCCGTGTAGTTCCTACATAGAATCTGCACGTTTAGACAGCATAGACTGTGGGTTTGGTGTTCAGACTGATTCCAGATACCCCCACCGAGTATGTTCATCTGTACACCAGCTAGCTCACAGTGCCACTAGAAACCCCTCTTACTAAGGCGAGAATAGTTCTTGACAACTATTGAACATGACAACTCTGTCCCATCAGGGATGCAGTACAGTACTTTGTGCTCAGTCACTCATGCGTACCTTGTCTCAGAGAGAAAACATAGATTAAACGATGGGGACGTTTTCAATAAGTATTTATTGAACCATCGTCATTCTAGTGTACAATAGGCGTGCTGAAACAACCATTAGACAGAAACAGATATAAGTGATTGTAGGAAGCTGGCTCTGTGATTGTAGGAAGCTGGCTCTGTATATACTACACCAAAGTGAGGTATAGTGTGCACAGGGTCCAGTGGAACCCCAAAGGTAGGCAGAAGTAGAAGTAGATAGCACCTTACTCTCTATTTGTGGTAGTGTGATTGAGCAGTAAGGCCTTATCAGAGGGTAGTGTTCAGCATTTGTTATACACACTCAATCAGCAAATGATATCACACCCTCAAAGACTGAACTTCAAACCAATTGGTTTTGTATAAAAATATTGTTTCAGTTATTTTATTTTTTAGATCCAAGCAAGCCTGGCACAGGTACGCAATAAATACTTTACAGTAGTAATGCAGTTTGTAAACAGTTTGAATTGCAATTGTATATGCACTTTGGTTTGATAGCAGTAGAACTACTAGTAATGCAATGCTTTTGAAATACTGTACAGATACTTTGTATTGGCTTTTTAGTAGAATGTCAAGTAGATTACTTTACAGATTACTATTCGTACACACTGCAGTATACCTGGATGCTGCACTGGGACATTTCCCGTAAACAAGTAAGTAAAAGCGTTTTTGTTACGTTGTTACAGTTTTACAGGGTTTCATAGATTTTCCAACTCCACACTTGGAAACTTTTTGCAGAAAAACAGTCAGTGTTATCCTATGGAGGAAAATAGGGTTATCGGTTCAAAGGTAAGTATTCAGTAGTGAGAGTTGGTATTCTGGGGTTAGACTCAGGGGTCCCCCCCGGTTCAGGTATGCACTCTAGTTACACCCTCAGCGGCATTAGAGCGGCCGGGTGCAGAGTGCAGAGGCCCAATGTTATCCAATGGGGGAAATGGGGCCTCCGGTTGGTGGCTGCTGATGAGCAGACCACAGGGTTGTGGAAGCAAAGCTCCTGAAGTTAAGCTCCAGGCAAATGAGGGTTCAAGCCAGCACAAAAGGTGCACCCTGAGCCGCACTGGGGCAGCTGGGTGCAGAGTGTGGTTTTGGCGTCGGGCACCCTGTAGCTTTCAATGGGGTTTCTCCTGTTTGCAAACACACTGAAGGCTCAGGGAAGAAGGTCTTCTGGGTGCAATCACCTTGTGGAGAGGTAAGTTGGGATGCTGGGAGTTGGTTAGGCACCGTCGGTTGGGCCACTCAAGGTCTTCGGGTGCAGGGGTTCCTTTTAGGGTCGGATCTTCTTACTTGGTCCTGGTCGCGGTTGGGGGGACCTTCCGGATTTAGGCTTTAGGCGTCGGCTGGAGGCTTGAGGCAGGTCAGGGATTGCTGGATCTCGGGTCTGGATTGCTGGGGAGACTTCCTTGTGGTGTTGAGCCACTCAAACTCGGGCCACGGGCATCGGGTGCAGACTCGCAGATGTTGCCGGGAACTGGAGTCTGTGGGGTGAACAAATCCATTGTTCACATGAGACAAAGTCTTTGGTTTGAAAGACAGGGCAGATCCTCGGAGTTCTTGAGGTTGCTGACTGCAGGACACACCGTAGTTTCGCTTCTGCAGGATCGAGCTGGGGACAGGCCGGTAGGGCTGGAGCCAAGGCCATAGACGTCCTCCTCTTGTTAGCTTCGGCACAGCTGTTCGGTCATTCTTCATCTTTTCTTATAGTCGGTTCTTGTCTGAGGAAGCAAGGTTCAGGGGTGCCCCTAAATACTAGTTAGGGGTGTTATAGGTAGGTAAAAGGTTTGGACTAATGGGTCCCATCCCTGGGGTGGGTACACCCCCTATTATGCCAACCTCCAGTGGGAGGGGGGCATATGCCTCACCCTGGTTGGGTGGGTCCCCCATCTGCAAGATGGCGGGGACTCTGAGTTGTGTTTCTCCTAGCTTTCCCTACCTGAGGGGTGAGTTGGCAGAGGTGGGCAAACCTCTCTTCCTCACTTATTTTTCCCGCCAGTTCTCCTGCCGAAAGTGGGGGTCAGAACCAGTGGGGACCAGTTGCTGACAGCAGCCAGTGGCCTGGGGAAGTTTACAAAGGCTGCAAGCCTTTGAAGCTTCCCCTTCGTGGACCCTGCCCATCCTGGGGTAGGAGGTTTAGCACCTCGTCCCAGGATGTGTATTGTTTCAGGCCCCCCAGAGCAGAAGGCTCTCGACCCAGGGGCCCACAAACCTGTTTGGTGGTGGCAGCTGAAAGCAGCCACCAGTGGTGGGTCATTTTTCAGGGGGCATCTCTAAGATGCCCTCTGTGTGCATTTTTCATTAAATCCCACAGTGGCATCAGTGTGGGTTTAATGTGCTGAGAAGTTTGATACAAAACTTCTCAGTTTTCAATGTAGCTATTATGGGACTGTGTAGTTCGTAATGACAACCTCCCAGCACCATATACTCTTAATGGCAGCACTGCACTTACAATGTCTCAGAATGGACTTAGACACTGTAGGGGTACAGGGCTCATGCACCTGTACCCTCATCACTGGGATAGTGCAATCAAGCTAGAGGGGTGACTGATCTGTGCAAGGGCAGTGGGTTGTAGGCATGGCCCACAGGTGCCATGTCGACTCTTCACTTTGTTCTGCACCAAGACACGCAGCCTGCAAAGGCAGTGTGTGTGTGTAAAGGTACAGGACCTCGAAAGGTGGCACAATAAGTACTACAGCCCTTTGAGGCTTTCCCTGGTCACAGTGCCCTGGGTAATTGTGAGCCCATTCACCAGGGGCTGACCCATGGCCAGAGATGCTAATTGGGGTTTGTCTTCAATACAGTTTTAGGGAAAGACCATAGGCACTGGGTACCTGATTAGCAGGATCCCAGGGCACACTTTGTCAAAGTACATCAGCAGTTCAGCAAAAAGTGGGGGCAACCATGCAGCAAGGGGGCACTTTCTCACAATGATTATAAGCACCAGCAGAGTAAAAGGAAGGTAGATTTCTACCATAGTACTAAAACGATGAATACAGGCAAGTATAAAAATACATGACAGTAAAATGTCTACTCCTATGATGCGACCCTAACTAGATATACCTAAGTGTATCTAGCATGTATGTTGGTGTAAAGCCAAGAATGCCTCTAGGATAAAGTCAACCCTGTTACATGAAGTGAGAGACTGTGGGACCCCTTCTTGGTCTCGGGGTGGACACCCCACAAGGGATGTCAGACCACTGCAAGCTGGAGTGTCTGCGTGCAGGAACCTCAGCGACTCACGTCAGTGTGTCAGCATGGAAGTCCTTTTTCTCCTCTGCCTATCCCAGCAAGATATGGTGTTTATATACCCAAAGTGTTACCCTTAGGGGTTCTACCTTGCTGTGTCATGTCTGACTCAGGATGAAGGAAGGAATGACCCTTATACATAGTTATTATGCAGGAGATGGTAGTGCTGCTGAGTTTCCAAGAATCCTCATGCATAATGGATGAGGCTAGTTTTAAGGTAAAACCCTGCGTCCTGCAAGCTGTACTGTAACTAGGTAAAAGGTCAGTCCCAAGAACCGTTATGTAGTGTAATGGTAGGGGAGAATGTGAAAGGTTAGGTGACTACCTGAGCCTATATTGGGGTACCTATATGAAACATAACAGGATATATGGTGTATTTTTTTTTCACAACAAGTTTATTGACAAAGATGAGCATATGTAATAAGATGGACCCCCACAATCGGGATGGCACCATCAGACATTCCGATACAATCAAGAAAATAGAATTGAGTATTCAGTCAAGAATCATTGCAACACAAGGATATAAGAAAAGATCATCTCCGTCTTTATCATCAAATTACCCACTCTCCCCCAACTCCCGGATCCCTCCCCTGGATCCCACCCTAACCCTATGCATGTGTGTATAGACGGTGTCGATGAAAATTCTTAAAGTGGCAAGTGTATGTGTGGGGGAACGGGGCCGTCCGGCCACAGGGAGTTAAAGATCTTCCTCTGGTTCTACCGGGGGGTCTAGCGACAGGCCCCTGCAGTCCGCCCATCTCTTCCATATCTTAAAGTGCTTACGGGGGCACCCTCGGGCTTCAAAGATCGGTTGTTCCAGACCCATGCAGAAGTCTATGCCAGCCTTCCACGCACTCAGGGGGGGGGGGTCTCACATCCTTCCATACTCGGGCTAGGTCTCTCTTGGCCACCACCAGCCCCAGGAGGAGCAGGTGTCTCTTGTACATATTGCCACCAACCCCCTCTAGAATATGCAGCAGACCCAGACGGTGGGTACGAGGGAGGGTCCAGCCCAGTACCTCCGATATGCAGTCCCACACACCTCTCCAGAAGCCAACCAGCCTAGGACACGACCACATCGTGTGGAGCAACGTACCCCTCTCCACCCCACATCTCAGACAGTCTGGGGACTCTATCAGTCCCGCCTTCCACAAACGCTCACGAGTATAGTAGGCTCTGTGCAGGATTTTAAATTGAATGAGTCGAAATCGGATGGCGATGGCCGCGCCCCTCGGGGATTCCAAGGCCTCTCGCCAATCATCTTCATCCAGCTGACCAATGTCCACCTCCCAGGCCGCCTTCAGCGGGAGGAGGGTGGAGGAGCAATGGATGACCATTGTCTGGTAAATGCGTGAAACTTTTTTATCTCCAAGATCGCCCATGAATACCTTAGCTTCAATCGGGCTGAAGTCAGGGAGTGAGTCAACGTTGGTGAGACTGGGCAGCAGCGCATGCCGGAATTGCAAATATCGAACAAATTGAGATTGGGGCATATCAAACTCGGTGCGAAGGGCCTGAAAGGATTTGAGGGTTGTGCCGGACAGTACATGGCCTAATTGCGAAATACCAATCGCGTCCCAGCCATCAAAACCCGATAGCTTAGACAGTTCTGGTAGCAAGCCGTTACGCCACAAGGGCGTCTCCGCTGTCAGTCTGCCCCACCAGCCCATGCGTCGCAGGGCCTGCCGCCACACCGCAAAAACGAGTTGTGTAACCCTCGGCAATGATCGACGCAACCGGGGTGAGTAGAGGATGGTGTGGAGCGAATTGTCGCCCATCAAAGCACGTTCCAGGGCGTAGGCTGGGTCTTCACCATTGCTATACCACCAGTCGTTCAGAATGAGGAGGTGTGCGGCTTGATAGTAGGACTGCAGATCCGACGTGGCCAAACCCCCACAGTAAGTGGACAAAAAGCACGTACGTAGCGCAACCCTGGCGGCACCTCTGGCCCACAGGAAGCGGCCTAGCAGAGAGTTGACCTGTCTAAACCATTGAGGTGGGATAGGATATGGGTGGTTCTGCAACTGATACAATAGGCGTGGTAGCGCCACCATTTTAAAAATAGCAGAGCGGCCAAGGATGGACAGGGGCATCCGAGACCAAGTCTTAACGTCCGACTGTACCCGCTCCCAGACTGGTATGAGATTATGGTCCCAAGCAGTGTCTGCCGAGGCCGAGAGAAAGACGCCTAGATATTTCAGCGCGGTCGTAGCCACCCGCAGCCCCGAGGCCCAGGGGTCCGCCAAGGCGCTCTCTTCTAGTACCCACAATGTGGATTTATGAAGGTTCAGATATAGGCCCGAGGCCTCCCCAAACTGTTGCATCACCTCCAGGACTCGTGGGCCCGAGTGCTGCAAGTGGGTAAGGAAAAAGAGGACATCATCCGCATACAAGGCTATTTTGTCTGACAGGGTGGCAGTCCATTGAAAGCCCCGTATCAGCGCATCCTGGCGCACTCTGGCAGCTAGGGGCTCCATGGCCAGTGCGAACAAATAGGGGGAAAGAGGGCAACCCTGTCTGGTCCCGCGGCCGATGTGGAACGTTTTGGACACTGCCCCGGCGACCCGCACCGAGGCCGTGATGTCTGTATAGAGGAGCCGGACGTATGATAGAAAGACCGGGCCCAGGTTGAGGCAGCGCAGCAAGGCAAACAGGTACGACCAGCTGACAGAGTCAAAGGCCTTGTTAATGTCGGCCAGCAGCAGCGCTGCCCGGTCCCCCAGAGTCCCAACAGCGTCAATCGCCGCCTGAGCGCGACGGATATTATGTCGCGTTGCCCTGTGTGGCATAAAACCTGCCTGATCAGGATGGACCAGGTCGGTGATATGAGGAGCCAGGCGGTTCGCCAGGGCCTTGGCCAAAATCTTGGCCTCCACATTAATCAAAGAGATGGGCCTATATGAGTCATGACTGTCTGGGGGTCTGCCCGGCTTCAGGAAGACCACTATTTCGGCATGTCGCCCATCCGGGGGCAGCACCCCTTGGGTACGCGCCGCTTCCAGCGCCCGGCGATAATAAGATCCAAGCTGAACATGAAATTTCTTGAAAAATTCGCTAGGGTAGCCATTTGGGCCGGGGGCCTTGCCAGTATTAAGTTGCCCCAGTGCATCTCCCAACTCCTCAGCTGTGAGGGGTGCATCTAGGGCCGTCTTAGTCTCATCAGATATCGGCACGGGCGGCAGCTCCTCGAGAAATCGGGCCAAGTCGTCATCCGACAACCGGTCACGGGGGGCATATTGGGCGGAGTAGTACGTGGCAAAACTCGTAGCTAATTCATGCGGGTCGGTCATAACCTCCCCACCACCATTCGTGAGACCAGGCAGTAGGAGGGGTTGGAAGTGTTGTTGGCACAATCTATGCAGCATGGAGCAGGACTTGTCCCCCCATTGATATATCCTACTTCTGGTGGCCAGCCACGCCTGCTTGGCCTCATCCATCAGGAGGGACCCGTAGGTTTGCTGCGCCTGTAGAAGCAGACGTAACCCGACTTCATCACCCCCCTCACGGCTTTCTCGCTCCAGAGTCGTTACCCGTGCAGCCGCCTCTGTAACCTGCTCTTGACGCTTCCGACGGGCCGCCGAGCACCATGCAATATCTGCTCCCCGTATGGTAGGCTTCATGGCCTCCCACACCATCCCTACATCAGCGCCCTACACTAGATTTTCCCGCCAGAAATGGTCAATAGTTTCACGCAAGTGATTAGCATATGTCGGCTGAAGGAGATGCCACGAGGACATCCTCCATCGAAACGGCTGTCTTTTCCGGAGGAGTTCCATTCCAATCGAGACGGGGGAATGGTCGGACAGGCCCCTCGGTAAGATGTCCGCGCTCTTCACCCTGCACAAACATTCCCTAGGCACAAACACACTCAAGCCTCGAGAAGGAGCCGTGTACAGCCGAGACATAGGTAAAGTCCCGGGCTGTGGGGTGCATATGTTGCCACGCATCTACCCAGCCCAATCCCTCACTCATTGCATGCAATCTGGAGGGCGAAGGGGAGGGGGGCGGGATCTCAGTTCCCCCTTGGCGCCTCTGGCGATCCACGCTTACATTCATCACATCATTCCAATCTCCCCCAATCACTGCTAAGGATCCTGAGATGTCCTCCCATACAGCAAACAGCCTCTCGGCTAAGGCCCACTGGAGTGGGGGGGGGGGCGTAAACACTGCCAAACACCACCGATTCTGCACCCACCATGCCCTTAATAAACAGGTAACGACCCTGAGGATCTACCCACTGCTTCTCGTGGATATAAGCCACCCTGCGGTGAATCAATATGGCGACTCCCCTGGACCCCCTGGAAAACCCGGCATGGAAAACCTGTTGATAACCAAATCTCTGTAGGCCCAGAGCCTTTGTGCCCATCATGTGTGTTTCTTGAAGTAAAAGGACATCTGCAGCTTCTTTCTTCCCCCAGCGTAACACAGCCCCACGTTTGATTTTATCTAAGAGCCCCCTGACATTCCACGTAATCACTCGTATAGCGTCTTCTGGAAGTCTATGAGTCGGTTCAGCCATGGTCCATTAAGATCCACCACTCGAGCCTTCCACTCCCGCGCCACCCACCACACGCCATATGGAACATCATTGCAACACACACATGCATATCCCTGTCAACCCCAAAGACAACAGTCTCCAACCCCACGGTCCCGCAACCCCAAACAGTCCCCATCCCCAACTCAACGGCCCTAACCCCGACCGCCCACATCCCGCCACCCCCAACCCTATACCTCAATGAACCTTGAAGTACCTGTCGCGGCATGGGTGGTCCCGAGACCAGAACATAGGGCCCGGGCCCACCCATACCAATGGATCCCAACATCCCCAAACGAAACAGGAAGCTTACTCCCCCTCCCACATTGTCTCTCTCTCTAGAGGGAGAGTGGTAGCCACCATCACGCAGTCCCCGACCCCCCACCCCACAGCCCCATTCTCAATTAGAGGACAGAAGAAGTACTGCCCCAGGGCGGCAGCAGTGCCGGGCAGTCATTGAGGCCCAGACGACTCGGTGAGTCCAACCAGAAGTCACGGCAGTGACAGTAGAAAGGGAGAGGCAGGGCCTCGGAATCCTCAGTGGTCTGTCCCAGATTGTTCGGAGTCCTCGGTTCTGCCACTGGTCTGTGTGCCATCGACCGAGGCCGCGCGTCTGCGTGATTTGGATCGCTTGGCCCGACCCTTCTTCGACGTCTGATCTCGCTGAGCCCGTGGTGAGCCCTCTGGAGAGCCCGAA
The DNA here is from genome assembly GCF_964263255.1 of Lissotriton vulgaris. NCBI lineage: Eukaryota > Metazoa > Chordata > Amphibia > Caudata > Salamandridae > Lissotriton > Lissotriton vulgaris. Next base: position 463,440,097 of record NC_141687.1, read on the forward strand.
TTGAGCCCCGGTTGCGAGTTCGGTCTAAGCCGCACCGTTTCATCCGTCCATTTGAAGAGGTCTTCCGGCGTATCAAAAAACAATGTCCGTGATTGAAAAATCACCCTCAGGCGTGCCGGATACAACAGGGAATATTGGAGCTTAAGACCCCTCAATTTTTCTTTGGCGGCCATGAAGGAATGACGCTGCTGTTGCACAAGTTTGGTATAGTCAGGGAAAATCATGATCTTATGGTTTTCATATAGGAGGGCGTCCCTGATTCTAGCTTCCCTCAACACAGCATCTCTGTCATGGTAATTTAGTAGTCTGGCGATCACCGCCCTAGGCCGCTCGCCCTCAGGTGGCCTCTGCGTCAGGGCGCGATGAGCTCTCTCAATAATGAAGCAAGCAGACAGCGTCCCTGGGGGCATCCACGATTCCAGCCACTGTGTGAGGAAGTGCTCCATGTTGCCCTTCTCACAGCGCTCCGGAAAGCCAACAAAACGAAGGTTGTTGCGGCGTGCCCGCCCTTCGGCATCCTCCACCCGGAGCGCCGTGATCCGCTGCGCTGATTCCATCGCCGCCATTCTCTTTTTAAGGGTAGTTACGTCTTCCTCTACCACCGTTACCCTGGATTCGGTTTCTGTAATGCGCGCCACTGCGTTCCTCAGGTCTTGGCGTAATAAGGTCACATCCGCGCCTACTGCCCCGATCTTGGCGTCTAGCATGTCTCTCGATTGGGTGATGGCCGCCATAAGGGCTGCATTGTCTGGCCCCCCTCCAGGCGGAGCACCCCCGGATGGGCCTGCGCCCCCACTGGGCCCGGTGAATTTGTCGATAGTTACTTGCTTGGCGGGGCCACCACCTCCTCTGGTCATGACTACGGAGGGCCAAAAAGGGGGGGGCCTCAAGATGGAAGGAGGCGCGGAACCACGACCGCTCTTGTTAAGGTCTATGGAGGGCAAGGGAAGACAACGACCGGCCCCGGGGCAGGTCCCGGTGGGTCCGTCCCGAAGCAGCCCAATGACTCGGTCAGGATGTGGCCGGCCCCAGTGACCGCCAAGGAGCAGGGTCTCCTCCGAGCAGCAGCCCCCCCCAGAAGGGTGGATAGTTATAATGTATGTTGCGCCAGAGCGCTGGCCTCTCCCTCGGTCTGGGGGGGGGGCCACTACTCACGGTTGCTGCCAGCTTCCCCGCAGTCCATCTACGTCGATGGTCTATCACCGCCGTTCAGGAGTATCAGGGCGCCCGACCTCCGTCTCGTCTGCAGGCTCCGGCCAGCACTGGGCCGCGAAAACTGAGGCCCCGGCTGCGCCCGGGCCACCAGGCCGCTCCAGCCGATCTCGGTCGTCCGCTGCCCCGGCTCCTCCTTCGCGTAGGACTGGGCCCCGGCAGAGGGAGCACAGAGACTCCCCCGTGTTCCCAGCCCCTTGGGTCTCCGGGCGTCACGGCCGTCACTCGGCCCGGCGACGCACTACTCCCCGGCCGGGGAGCGCCAAAATCGAGGTCCCGGCTGCACCTTCGCCCTCTAGGCCGCACTCTGCGCCTCGCGGCTCCGTCCCGTTTCGGGACGCCGGACCTCCGCTGGGCACACCGGAGGAGTCCTGGTGTTCTCGGCGATCACCGCCCCGTTGTGGCTGTGGGTTCTGGGGTCGGGGACCAGGATAACAGGAAGGATTAATGGCGGGCCGGCGGGAGCTCTAACAAGCTGCGACCGCCATCTCCGCTTGCGTAGCCACGCCCCCGATATATGGTGTATTTTGAAAAAAAAAATACATATTAGTGAGTCAATGTGATTTTCCTATATTAAAACTGCAATTATTGATTTAGACATAATGCGTAGGAATACATTAAGGTGAGGACACGTTGTTTTGTGTCATCTGTTGTTTATTTGCTCGGCTCAGATAATTTATATACAATTAGTTTAGAGGGATGCTCTCTTTATTATAATCACTATGAAAATTGGTGAGGCACGTTAATTTTGATGGGAGAAAAATGGTTACTTATGGTCTATAACCCCATAGGAATACATTGTTGTGAGGGTGGCACAGTGAGAACAGATGGAAACATTTCTTTGAGCAGGGGATGTGATGTGTTTGAAATATTTGTGAGCCAATGTGAATTTCATACTAAAGTATGATTACTTTTTCAGAGATAACTCCTTAGGGATGCATTGAGGTTTGGGCGACCCATATGATGCCACAAATTATGGTCACTATCAATAACAATGGGCAACTTAATCTACCCCTGACGGCTTGGGCAAAAAGTAAGAGTATTGGCAGATAAAGGCTCCTATAAGGGATTTATTTAACGCAAATTCTGTGTCGTTTGTTGTCCTTAGTCTGGACAGCTATCTTAATTTGCTTGTCACTGAATGATTATATCACACAAACATATTTAACAGTTATTTCAACATGTATCAATCTTGTACAGACATAAAATATATTTGAAAACACGGGTGTATATATTCAAAAAGAGGTTTATATTGTTATATAAAGGATTTTTTTATATATCAAAACATTACATTACACATTGAAACCGGAAGTTCTATCTACATACAAAGCAATGTCCTTCCTGGTAACAAATGCGAACACCTTTTCTGAAAGGGTTTAACAACAAAAAGAAGAAAAAGATGTAACTGTCAACGTTTCTGTCTAACTAAGGCTTTCGTCCACTAGAACATCTTTAGGACTTCTTTTGCACCCTAAAAATACCCCTGTACCCCAAAACCCAAACCTCGCCCTGAACCCTAAAAATAACCCTGTACCTAAAAACCCAAACCTTCCCCCTGAACCCTAAAATCCCCCTGTACCCCAGCACCCAAACCTAGCCCTGAACCCTAAAAATACCCCTGCACCCCAAATCCCAAACCTAGCTCTGAACCCTTAAAATACCCCTGTACCCCAAAACCCAAATCTACCCTGAACCCTAAAAATACCCCTATACCCCAAAACCCAAACAGCCCTAAACCCTAAAAATACCCCCGTACCCCAAAACCCATACCTATGCTTAAACCCTAAAACTACCCCTGTACCCCATAAATCAAAACTATATCTGAACCCTTAAAATACCCAAACACCCCAAAACATATACCTCAGTACCCCAAAACATATACCCCTATACCCATACTTACCTTATCCAAAATGTTTAAAAAACATGCCAAACCTAGCCCTGAACCCTTAAAATACCCCTGTACCCCAAAACCCAAATCTACCCTGAACCCTAAAAATACCCCTGTACCCCACAACCCAAACCTACTCCTGAACCCTAAAAATACCCCTGTACCCCAAAACCCAAACCTTGTCCTGAACCCTAAAAATAACCCTGTACTCCAAAACTCAAACCTCCCCCCTGAACCCTAAAATCCCCCTGTACCCCAACACCCAAACCTGGCCCTGAACCCTAAAAATACCCCTGTACCCCAAAACCCAAACCTAGCCCTGAACCCTTAAAATCAAAACTATATCTGAACCCTTAAAATACCCAAACACCCCAAAACATATACCTCAGTAACCCAAAACATATACCCCTATACCCATACTTACCTTATCCAAAAAAATTACAAAAACATGCCAAACCTAGCCCTGAACCCTTAAAATACCCCTGTACCCCAAAGCCCAAATCTACCCTGAACCCTTAAAATACGCTGTACCCCAAAACCCAAATCTACCCTGAACCCTAAAAATACCCCTATACCTCAAAACCTAGCCCTGAACCCTAAAAATACCCCTGTACCCCAAAACCCATACCATCCCTAAACCCTAAAACTACCCCTGTACCCCATAAATCAAAACTGTATCTGAACCCTTAAAATACCCAAACACCCCAAAACATATACCTAAGTACCCATACTTACCTTATTGTGGGAGGGCAGGCTTGATAAACAGGCGAGGAGGCTGAAGAATAGGTTTAAAGGAAGGTTTATTAATAAGTGGTAAAGAAGTTGAAGGTTGTTGGGTTATTGGTTTTGGTTGTTTTACAGCTTCATCCGAGTCCGACGAGGATGATGAAGTCCGGTCTTCGGTTTGTCCTTGATTGTGGTGTGTTCCCCGGAGGCTCATAGAAGAACAAAGAAATGAAATGAGCCGTTAGAATAATGTATTGCTATTTCAAAATGTCATACCGCTATAACATCACAGTATACAAGTGTACCTAAGTGTTTGGAGAACAGTCCCACCACATAAAGTAAAGGTTGAAAAAGAGGAAAAGAATAGGTGTTTCTACAACACCCGAAATATTATCATGACTGTTATCAGCTAGTGTTCGATTAGAAAAGAAGGGTACAGGAGCAGACCGTTCCTACGGTAACAAGGGACTTTAAACTAAGGCAGCGTTTCAATCACAAAGAACTCAGAGATACCACTTTGTTGGACGCTACCCACACCCGCTCGTTTACCACCCTCTCCCGTCTATTCCCAGTTTACAATCACTAACCTGGCTCCGCCGTAACTCTCCTGAGTCACGGCCGCTCTCCAGCCACCTCCGGACACCACCAATCTTCGGACCACGTTTCGTCTTCGTCCTCGGTGGTTCCTGATGTCCAGGTCTTCTTTTGGTCGAGTTCTGCGTGTTTTTCCTGCTTCAAGCCGGGTCCCGCGTTTTCCTGCTTGCATTCGGGTCCTGCGTCTTCCCGCTTGAAACCGGGTCCCGCGTCTTCCTGCTTGTATTCGGGTCCCGCGTCTTCCCGCTTGAAACCGGGTCCCGCGTCTTCCTGCTTGTATTCGGGTCCCGCGTCTTCCTTCCACGCTGTCCTTGTTCCACCGACTTCCTCCCCGTAACTGTTATTCCACTCCTCTCTTATTGGCCCTGGGTAACTGCTTCCGGTGTTCGAGGGAGGGACTTCCGGGTTGTGTCCCCGTTCGTATCCCTGCGAAGACAGATGAGAGGAGTCTGGATACCGTAGTTGAAGGGTCTGGTAGGCAATCTCTCACATCTATCCAAAAAATTAAAAAAACATGCTTTTACCATTCGTGCATTTACAACGAATTTCGTTGTAAATGTATGTGTGGTAAAAGCATATAAAATGTAATGCCATGCGTTATAATGGCATTGCGGAGTCATGGTACTTTCGTAATGAAAGTATGCGGAGGGATGGTATGCGGAAAGAAAGTTGCGGAATAATGGGTGTTTACCCTCCCCCGGTAAGTACATTGGTGGCACGGCGGCCCACATCTCCAGCAACATACTCATATTTTTTCACCACCCATTTGAAAAATGCACAGGTCTCTCTCATTGATGGCCAGCACCGACATACACTTTTAGACACACCTCCCGCCACAAGTTCTAGAATTGCGAACTTTAGAGCTGGGGAGCTACGTTCGAATCTCGGCATCAGCTCGACATACTGTGATTCCAGGCAAATCACTTTGTCTCCCCGTGCCTACCACAAATTAATGTGTTCTTCTGTAATGTAAATTGTGCTCATGCCATGTTGTCGAGTTCGCGCTATATAATATTGCAAGGAAAAATAAAGTAGGGCAACTCGAGTTCACACACTACTGAACTCGCACTCTTAAGTACATCAGCAGTGCACTGTGAATCGGAGCGTGTCACAGGTAAGAAATGCTATCAAAACGAAATCCTACAAAACAATATGCAACTGGCCGGCAGCAATTCATACCCTGACATCGTCGGGACGTGCTGCTAGTACTACAATAAAAACAACCCAGGACCATTTACAAGCGCCTTTAATAACTACTTTTTAAATATTTATTAAACACCCAATCTAAGGGGTAAAGTTAGATTTTTAATAATTATTTGTGAAAAGTGACTATTAGAAAGTCATAATTTCCCCGCCTGAAGCACCTGCCTATAGGCTAATTTGTATTAGCTCTGAAGCAACTACCCAGTCAGTGCTTGACCGTAATAACTGGGTAAAACTGCTGTCAGAGAAGAGACAATGCCTAGGTGTCTGGAGGTGTTTTTCTAACCCTCTCCAGTTGAATAGTTGTGGTGCAACTCCTGTAGAACCACTTCCAGTTCACATAAATGCTTTTGTGAATTGCCGCCTCCAATATTTTTACGTCTCTTTCTCATTATTCCTTATATTTCAGTATTGTTTTTACATCCTCTGTGCTTGTTAACCATTTCTAAGCATTTAAGAAAACAGAAAGATTATGGGCACACAATAACTTCATAAACTTGTAATGGGCATGTCCTTTCCCAAGTAAATGTAAGGGGAGACCCTTTGTTCCCCCAGCCAGGCTGGCCCAAACCAGTGGGAGGAGAGCTACCCCCAAAACCAGTTTTGAGTGTCTATGGAGAAGCAGACTGCTCATTTCATTGCCCACACCCCTGGCTGGGAACACAAACTTAGCAAGAGGGATAAAGGGTTTCTCCAGTTTGGATTTTGGGAGTAAGGTGCACTGTGGGGGGGATCATGGCCAGGTAAAATGGGCGAGTAGACAGTTTTTTTCAGCTCTCCTACCGGCCTAAAAATAAATCTGTTGCAATCCTGAAAAGTTACTGTCCCCCCTAACTGTGGGAGACGTTCAGCAGTACCCCCAGCATTTACTTGATGCCATGATCAGTGAATTGACTTCATAGTACGGTGCAGATGGAGTAGCGAAGAGGCCCTGTCCGTCATTTGCAGCAGGCCACGGAGCTGGATCGTGGTGCGGCCCAGAAAGAAGAAGGCCCTGTGTCGGGTGACACTCTTGGAATGAAAGTTAGCAGCTGTCTGCCGGCAGGATGGCCGCTCTCCCCCCTCCGCAAGTAAGTAAACTACTAAGATATTACACCATGAGTGTGGGGGAGCCAGTCGTGGGCCGAGAGCCACTGGCTTGGGACTGCGGTTCACCGGTGTGCTGACTGAGCCACGTAGGAGACTCTATAGAGTACTTGGAGCTCCCTCGGGATACGTGGCTGAGGGCAGGAGGCATGCCTGTGCCCTGAGCAGACTAAGAGGGAATCTGCGGGCCGCGGACAGACTTCAGAAACAGCGGAGCTGCCCCACCTATGAAACTGTCCTGGGAGTAGCAGACGACGTGGATGTGAGAGCGGCGACCGCCAGTAAGGACCAGAGAGGGGCTGTGAATAACGTTTACTATGCATCATCAGGGCCTCTGCCTGGAGAGGGGAAGGCGCACTACTGGATTTCTGGGGCCCCCCCAGCGAGGTCTCAGGGGACATGAGAAAGTACATGCCAAACACTGGAATGGGAAGGTAGGATCAGTGACGCAGGTGGGAGAGTGTTGTAACCCCCCCAAGACACAACTGCCCTACCCTGGGAACATGGATTGGAAGTCCAATACTAGAAACAGAGTGGACCCAGGGTCAACAGAGGACTCTACACTGACGGTGAGGAGACCCTGAGATTATACTGGATAAATCCTACAAACCAAGGTGGGAGGCATAGAAATTCAGGAAGCTTCTCTGATCGCCTACAGCAGAACGGGGGATCGGAACACGAGTCTCCTGCGTCGCTACAAACTGTAATCATTGGCGACATGGTCAAAGATAAGGGAAACAGTGTACTGCAAACCAACAAAATCTCAAAATACGCACATCCTTTCCCACTGGATCTTGAAACACAGTTGGGAAACTCATCGGAACAACCAGAGATTATGCAGGATACGTCGATTATAGCCCCTTCAATGGCGGATGTACTGGAAGCCATACAAACCACACGAAGCGAAATGGTGCATAAGATAGATATAGTCGCCATTGAGGTCAACCTGCTCTGGTGTGACCTTTTTAAAGTCACAGACGGAGTCACCACTAATAAACACATAGTGCGTACCCTGCCGACATAGGTCCACACTTTAAGGGACACAGTCATTGAAATTTAAAAAAAGGTGATCAGCCTAGATGAATGTGGGGAAGACTCAGAGGGCAGGTCATGTAGGAATAATCTACGCTTTATAGGATTCCCAGAAAAGGCGGAGGGACCGTCTGCTGTACTATTCCTGGAATACTGGATCACCTCCACGGTGACCCGAACAAAGCTGCTGAAGTTCTCCATGGTCGAAAGGGCACACAGAGTGCTCATACCTCCACCCAAACTGGTCGCACCATCAAGAGCCATTATTGCAAGACTTTTTAAGTATAGGGACGCTATCCTGCAGATGACACATAATTGTGGTCCACTATTATATGTGAGGGCACCAGATATCCATTTACCCAGTCTATACTCAGCAGGTGTCGGTTAGACTATTGGTTATTTTCATCTGAATTAGGACCAGAGGTAGAAGGGCTACGTGCAGAGTTTTTTCAGAGATACGCTCCCCCGTTGGCTGAACACTTATTGGAGGACTACAACGAGGCATTAGCGCGAAGTACATTCCCGCCCTCTGTGAGGGAAGCTCTGGTGGCCAAGATACTCAAAGCAGACGGGGATCCCTCAGCAGCCAACTCTTGTAGGCCGATCTCACTACTTAATGTAGATGTTAAAATACTTAGTGGGATTCTGGCTGTGCGACTTCTTCCATTGATCCCTCATTGTCCACCCAGCTCAGGCAGGGTTTATACCTAAGCGCAGCACTTCCTATAACTTAAGGAGGTTAGCACATGTTTGGCTCGCCCTATGTCTGCAAGATGATGATTACGCCTTGGCATTGCTAGATATACACCAGGCTTCAATTCTGTGAAATGGCCCTATTTGTGGCAGGTTCTCCAAGGGGTTGGAGCCCGGGGGAGTTTCTTAAGTGGGTTAAGCTACTTTACGCAGCCCCTGTGGTGCGGTCCAGACATGGGAGCTTAGTGTCCAGACAGTTTGAGTTGTGTAGGGACACCTGGCAGGGATGCCCCCTTTCTCTGCTGCTAATTGTGATGGCCATGGAGCCATTGTCGTGGCCCACCGGAGCGGACAGGGTGATTAGGGGATCAGATTGGGCTCAACTAACCACATAATATCCTATATAACCATACCCTATCTATCTACGCAAACCGACAAACTCAGTACCTCTAATGCTAGAAGAGGTGAGGAAGTTCAGAGAAATATCTGAACTCCAGATTAATACAGGAAAATCCAAACTTCTTCACATTGGACCGTTAGCAGTCCAAGCTCACTACAGAAGAACTACAGTGGGTGGATGAGGGGACAAGATACTTGGGGGTGCAGCTCGCAAACACACCCTCTACATACCTCGCTCTTAACATTGCCAGTGTGATAGAAGGGCTCCCTGGCTCCATAAGGTTCTGGCGGGACCTGCCGCTGTCCCTTATGGGTCGACTTGCAATAATAAAAATTATTATCCTGTCCAGGTGTCTGTACACTCTGCAACATACGCTTCACAATATTCCAAGAGATTATTTCCCAAGGCGCTCGATCAGTTGTTCATAGAAATTTGTGGGCAATAAACATAATCTGGTAAATCTAACAACGTTACAGAGGACATGGAGCCTAGGAGGGTTGGAAGCTCCATGCATAGAATTGTAATATCTGGCTTCCCAGCTGAAGCACGCAGTACATTGGTTCGTACTAATATATTGAAGGTAATGCTGTATATGACACTGGATAATTGACTAATCTCCCACCTATATAGAGCCTTAAGGGATGCAGGGGCGTTACACAGGCCCCCGCAGCCCCCACAGTGCGGGGGCCCCAAGCTCCAGGGGGCCTCCTTGTCACTGCACTCGGGCCACGGAGCTCCTGATTGAGCCTGGAGGGGTCCCCTCTTCGGACCTTGCTGGGACGCCCCCTCAATTTTCGTTACGCCTGTGAAGGGATGATCTACTGGGAGGGGCCTTGACATTAAGGCAAAAATGGGATGGAATACTGGAGGAGTCGTTATCGGATAGGGAATGAGAGCGAATAAAAGATGCGGTTTGTTTGGTCAGCTCCAATGCGCGATTCAAACTCCTACAATACAACCTTGTGCACCAGGCTTACCTCACCCCGAACACCCCACACATGATTTACCCTACAAGGAGCCCGGAATGCCCAAGATGTAAAACACAGGTAGCAGACTTCATTCACATGGTATAGCTGTGCCCCACACTGGCCCTCTACTGGGATTGGCTGCTAGCACACCTTCAGGGGGCCACAGGCTGGACAGTGCCTAGAGAGATTCGACAGGTTCTACTGGGCCTATTACCTACCCCAAAACATAAAACAATAAGTAGATGTTTCCTCTCATTGTTATTGGTGCTGGCAAGAAGACGCATTATTATAGCCTGGCTTAGACCTGGGACCCCGAAGGTAAGAGAGTGGATGAAGGATGTTGTGGGCAACGGCGGAAAAGGCACGAATGAAGATGGTCCATAAAGACGAAAAGTTAGAAGACGATCTTCAAGTATGACACCAAATGCTGGTGAACCTCACAGGAGAACAAAGCATGGGAACACGTCTCCTGAAATGAAAGAGAGGTTGTACCAAATGGGGTAAATTCAGGAAGGGAAATAGCATGACCCAATACAAGTGCTAAGAACCAGTATAAAATAACCTTGCATACGGTAAATACAGAACTGCAACTCTGTTTTGGGGGGAAAAGGGGGAGGGGGGTGTTAATTGGGATCCGAAAATTGGCAAATACATGTAGAGACTATGGAGAGCACAAATAAGAAAGGTTCGACTGGAAAAATAAGTGGGAGGGAATGTGTACTATGCATTGTCGTTTTTCCTTATTTTGCACGGACAGATATTTGTGAAGGGTAAAGATGATATGATCAATCTATGTATTACGATTGTAAAAGACGACCAGGGGAATAAGTGACATCTTCAATATCTGCCTTTAAAATTGAGAATATGTGATATATATAAATGCCAATAAAGTTATTTTTTAAAAAAAAAATGTTCACTGTGGGATTGTTTACAGTAGGGCAAACTATAACTGCTGCAAAAGTCGATTGTTTTCCTCTTGTAAAACGTATACCCCACTTGTTAGGGAGAAGCCCAGAGTCACTCTCACCCACTACCTAGTGCCAATCATAAATGTGGCACCCCAAGGCCCCATTCTCAGAACACATCCTGTACCTGCGGAAGAACAGAAGAAGGACTACAACTGCTGTTTGATACTTGTGAGGAGAGTTGAACTGCTGGACATGCTCCCACTTGTACCCAGGATAATGAAGTTGGCTGGCCTCCTGTGTGGCTACAGGGACACAAGCTACAAGAGGTATTTTCCCTGAAGTGCCCAATCTGAAAATTATCAACTGCCCTGGACTAGACCCTGCTGGTGTCCTCTGCTGAAGTGATTCTTGAATCCTACAAGCTGTCTCTGAGGTCCTGGGACCATTGGCTGTGTCAAGATGGACTTCTCCTAACAACCCTGAAAAGTGAAGAGTTAGAATTCTTTGGACTTCCAAACCTCTGGATGACCGGGATCAACCACCCAAGCCAATCTGCCTATGGTGCAATTTTGCTAGGCTAAAGAATCAGGATTCTTGTGCTTGAAGCTTCTCCGCAGAAGCAAAACCATTTTAGCAGCGAAAATACAATCTGCCTCATGGAACCCCCTTGTTGGATAAAGATTACAGCCTTGCCCTGGTTGAGAATTCCCAGCTCTGAAAAGAGACTTATGTCTAAATGAAAAAAATCTTAACTGGGCAAAGGCGCCAAAAGTATCCGGTCAACAAGAGAGCTTGCTGAAATGTTAATTTTTCTGCTCTCAGCTTTTCCTGACAAAACCAATGGCTTGAGCGGATTTCCTCAAATACAGCCTGTAACCAAGCCCCACTGGTGGATTTCGAATCCCATTTAAGAGACGAAGGCCCACGCTAACTCTTCGACTAGGGTGACCCTGCTTGATGTACCTGACCCATGCTCCATCACAGTCAGCCTAAAATTGTGCCTTGATCATGGTCAATTACGACCATTGAGTATCTTTGGCGCTTTATTTTTTCTTGTTGCTTATTACCTTCAATCTTCTAAACTTCATATATCTGGTTCTCCTTATTCTGTTTTTGTTGTTTTGGTGTCATTTTGTTTATTACATTTTACTCTATCATTCAAAACTGGTGTGGAATTTTCATCGTGTTTTGTGTTTGACTGTTTGACTGCCTTTGGACTTCTAAATGCCTCGAGCAGTTTCTTTACAGTTTAAAGTACTGAAACCTTTGACTGGACCTACATGTATGTATATATATAGATATATGTATGTGTATGTGACAAACACTCGCTTTCTCTTCGGAAAAAAGTAGATGGCACTCAGAGCTTCAATACAGAAGGTGATTTATTGGCAGACCCCCCTGCCCCCAAGAAGACCCCCTGCCCCCAATTTGCATTTAAAAAACCTTAGGTTTCACACATGTTCTAGTTAGCTGGACATTTCACTCATACAAAACCATTAAAATTCCCCTGTTATAGTTAACTATAACTCGCTCGCCCGCAATGCAGTGCATTGTGGGTGCGCGAGTTATAGTTAACTTTAGGGGGAATTTGAATGGTTTTGTATGAGTGAAATGTCCAGCTAACTAGAACGTGTGAAACCTATGGTTTTTCAGTGAATTTCTAAGGTTTTTTAAATGCTAATTTTTAATTATAACGTGTGTGAAACCTATGCTTTTTTCAGTGAATTTCTAAGGTTTTTTAAATGCTAATTTTTAACTACAACGTGGGTGAAACCTATGTTTTTTTCAGGGAATTTCAAAGGTTTTGAAAATGATAATTCCTATATCTATTAATTACTAAAATGTTTTTTTTAACTAATTTTACTCATTTTTATAATAAATATTTACATATTATTTTATTTGATTGATATTTCATATTGTACTGTAAAATAAAAATAAAACTAAATATAAAAATATTTTTTCTATTAAATTTTTTTTGACAAACATAAAAATTTAATTTGATATTATTCCTTTTTTTGGGGGGGATAATCGCACCGTGCGCTTACGGTGATCGCACAGTCCTTTGTACGGTAAATTGTCCATGTTATGCTTACGTTTTGACATTACGCGGCGCATCGGCGCTACCGTGTGACGTCATCCACGCCTGTGCGACTTGCCGTGCGTGTACCTCAGAAATTTTCAAAATATTACAAACTTTATATCTATATATTTATTGTAAATTTTAAAGGTAGACAATATCTGGGATATTCAAAAAATGTTTTTTTTTTAAGTTTTACGAACCCTATATTACTTTTTGAAGTAATTACGAATATCGCGAGGGTACGTCTTTCGAACGCCGCATCGTAAGAGGAGCGTGAGCATACCGTAAGAGCTCCGTAAGCGCACGCACAGTCATGTGACATGAAAAGAAGAGATTTCATTGGTTCATAATACTTCCTACTGCAATTGTTGAAGGACCCCTCCCATTTTGTTCATTCTACTTTGACTTTTGGAGGAGTAGGACCCTTTCTTTCTAGCTGAACTAATTTCAAACTTTATTTAACTATTATGGCTGCTCAGTCTCCAGCATCTTCTGAGCATTCTTTAGATGACAACACCTATCTAGCAGAACCTCCTCAGAAAAAAAGGAAGGAGGCATTTGATTTGAAATTCTTCACTTTTTCAGAAGACCAAAAAAAAAGTGAACGCACCAATAGTGACCTGCCAAATTTGCGGTACAACTGTTTCTCACGGGGACCCAACCAAAAAATATTCTTTTGGGACTGCAAGTATGGATCGACATGTGAAAAATGTGCATCCTGGACAATATAGGCATCTCCACGGTGGGAGATCTCTGGACGTCCACAGGGGTGGTTTCATTCGAGCAACTTCAACAACAATATGCCCTGGGCCCCACAGAAACATACAGATATATCCAAATCAGACACGCTCTCCTGGCGGTGTTGGAACCGGGAACTACAGTCCCGGAATCCTCCCCCCTAGAAGACCGGCTCCTCACGGACTACATGCAAACAGGGGCCACCTCGCTCACATATCGTAAATTGCTAAATAATCTCCCAGACCCCCTACAGAAATTGCGAGAAAAATGGGAGGATGAATTAGGTGCTATGGATGAGACGGATTGGAATGCTGCGATGGCGTCCCCGAGAGAGGCTGGGGTTTCGGCCAGGTTCAGGCTCATACAGTTAAAAATATTACACAGAACGTACTATACGAGGACCACCCTACACAAAATGCACAGGGCTGACTCCCCTCATTGTCTTAGGGGATGTGGGGAGGAGGGCACATTGTTACACACTATATGGGGTTGCCCTCTCATTGCCAGATACTGGCAGCATGTCATGCGCACGATCTCACAGGCCCTTGATACCTCCCTTACACCCGAGCCGCGCCTTTGTCTCCTGAATATATGGGAGGGCACTGATCTTAACCTCAGACAACAGCAATGGGTTACAATTGGAACAATGGTGGCGAAACGTGATATGGCGCAGAGATGGGGGGTGGCGGAGCTACCTACTTTGGCGCTATGGTGTAAAAACATGGACAAATTGATGATAACTGAAAGAACTGTCTACAAACTCAGCGCGAACCCAAAGAAGTGGAACAAGGTGTGGGAGGCTTGGAATAGGTACAGAGGGGATCTGTGTGACCCGCTGCAGGAGGACGAAGACGAGAACTCAGAAGATGAGGAGGGAATGATTGCTTAACCTGTGGATCAATGAGGGGTGGGACTAGAAATGTACTCCTGTAGTTGGAAACTCAGCTCACGCTATGCGGGGGGGGGTGATGGGGGTAGGCCTGGGGTTGGGGGTCGGCGTGTTCTACTAGCATCTTATGTTCTATATCGCTTCGTGTCTATACACTACTATTGAGCCACTATGTTTGGTTTGGTTTTGATTTTTCATAAATGAAACAAGACAAAATGAACCTTAAAAGTAAAACTTCATGACTCCGGTATTTACGTCCTGATGGTCTGCCATATCATCCTCATCCTGTGCTGCCGGACCGGAAGGTTGTCGGCTGAATAGCTGTGTAAAAGTACGTGACATTCTGCTCTTCTCTCCTGTCGTGATTACTGTGTAACTGTACTGTTGTAACATGGATGATGAATATCAATAAAAGTTTTACACCAAAAAAAAAAAAAAAAAGAAAAATGTGCATCCTCACAACTATGCAAGGGAGAAGACTCGCAGTCTGCAGGATTTTCCACCACCTGAAGTGCCGAGCACCTCAAGTGCTCTGCCACCACCATCAGGAAGCACTCCTACTCAAGTTATTGTTCCTCAATTTGCAAACATCAAGTTCCACTGCAAGTTTTGCAATGAACTTTTATGTTATAGGGAGCAGTCAGTGGACCTTATTGTTAGGAGGGAGGAACAGCACAAATGCCCCAAAAATGATTTTTTATAAAATTTTGTGTTGCAGGTCCACAGTTTTTTTTGAGAAAAGTTCTCTTTTTCTACTTTTTATTGCTACAAAAAAAACACTAAATTGTTCCAAAAACTACAAAAGAAAAAAGAAAAAAAAACAGTTCTTTTTAGAACTACCTCTACTGGTAAAAAAAAAAGAACTATATTTCTATGTTTGTCTGTAAAAGTTTGTCAGAAAGAATGTGTAGTTCATGAATAAATGAATATGAAAGTGCAAAACTATAAGGATGTACTACATCATAAATCTATAGAGTGTTTACCTATAGTATACTGTAGTACCTTCGAAGCACTTGAATGTAACATATGCATATAAATATGTTACAATTCTATGCTTCAATTTGCACTATTGATGAAACTGCCTGAATTAATTTGTATGTATTAAGGGCGGTTTTACAACCCCCTTGTGCGTCTTTTACACCAATGTTGCATCACATTTGTGATGCAGCAGTAGTGCAAAAGATGTACCATGATGTATGCTATTTACAATCTGACGTAATTGGAAGGTGCGTCACATTGTAAACCCATGCGCCAAAAGGAAGCTTTCCTGCGTAGATGAGGGATGTTCTACTGCAGGAACGCCTCCTAAAAGTGACTAA
The DNA here is from genome assembly GCF_964263255.1 of Lissotriton vulgaris. NCBI lineage: Eukaryota > Metazoa > Chordata > Amphibia > Caudata > Salamandridae > Lissotriton > Lissotriton vulgaris. The sequence continues at coordinate 463,455,833 of NC_141687.1, forward strand.
GTGAAATTTATAAAATTTCATTTAGTCACTTTTGGGCTTATACTGCGTCAAAACCCTGCACCTTTTTAAAACAGGTGTAAGGATTGATACAGCATTATGAGCATAGGGCCCAAAAATATCCGTACTGTAAATGTAGGACATGGAAGTTTCTAGAAACACCCCCACCAACAACCATTGCACACCCCTTTAACACATAACATTATATTAAAGGGTCTGATATTCATCAGGCAACAGTAAATCAAAAAAAGTGCCTTACAGCTATCTTAAAAACATTACGCTGACAGCTGTGCCACAGAACAACACAAAAAGTGACATTCCAATGCCGCAAGAAGTCTCATAAATGAGGCCGTGAATGATTACAATTCTGCGAGGAAATTGTCTAAAGGGGTTTGAAACAGTGCATGCCCTAAGCCTACTTTACCTCATAAGTACTTTGGTACTGCCTGAATGATTTGAAACCTGCAAGGAAACTATCTGGTTGAATGTATAGCAGCTTCACTTTTAGAATATAGGCTTTTAGCTTGCCGTAGAGAACTATACTGGCGTTTAAAGACCCTCTCTAACATTAAAGGCCCAAGTTGAAGGTGAGAGCCTTTAACAAGGTAGAGGGACTTTAATAGCCAGTATAGACCAGCTACGAAATGCTATAAAGCTATTAGAACATTCTGCCATTGTAATGCAGAATGTTCTAACACAAAAGAACAAACCCTTCAGAGAGTTTGAGGGGATTGGAATCCCCTTAGGCTCTCTAAAACCTTTATTCATAGTCAGAGCAGTGAACAAAGTAACATTGCAATGTTGAAGCTCTAGCGTTATTGGAATTGGAATTGGAATCGGTATTTATAAAGCGCGACTGTCGCTTCGGAAGAAGCATCCTGGCGCTGACTGGAAGGTGTGCGGAAGGGTGAAATTAGGCAGGATTAGATGGTGTCCCGCACATACTCGTCCGATAGGCTGAAGATCCATGTTTTCAGTTGTTTCCTGAATTGGCTTTCCTTTGTCAGGGATCTCAGATGCTGGGGCATGGCGTTCCATGCTTTGGAGGATAGGTGGGTAAGGGTTTTACCCCCTTTGGTTTTTAGGTTGAACTTAACTAGTGTTAGTAGGTTGTTGTTGGAGGATCTCAGGGTCCTGTGTGGGTTTTAGTGGGGATAGCGTTTGATTAGGTACTTGGGACCAATGTGGTTGAATGCCCGGAAAGCCACGGTTAGGATCTTGAATAGGATCCTTTTGTGCAAGGGCAACCAGTGGAGGGTTCTCAGGGCGGAGGAGGCTGAAGATCTTCTGGGGAGTTTAAGCACCAGCCTAGCAGCCGAATGCTGGACACTCTGCAGTTTTTTGAGTGTGGTTTTTTTCACACCTGCCAGGAGGCCGTTGCAGTAATCTATGCGCGATAGGATTAGCGCCACGGTTACCGTCTTTCTGGCTTCAATTGGTAGGAAATCAAAAATTTTTTTGAGGGATTTAATGATTCCAAAGCAGCTTCCTGCAACTGTCCTGACATGCTGGTCAAAGGACAGGTCAGTATCGAAGGTGACTCCAAGGTTTCTTGCAGTAGCGACGGTCTGTGGGGGGGCTGTGGAGTCCTCTGGCCACCAGAGATGGGGACAGAAGTTGACGTTTTTCCCCATGGGGAGGATCTCTGTCTCCCCTGTGTTACACTTGAGGTGGTTGGTTTCCATCCACAGGAAGACGTCTTTCAGGCAGTTTGTTAAGTTTTGTTCGGCAGTCGTGGAGTTCTCTTCAAGCGGGACTATGAGTTGGGTATCGTCGGCATAGGATGTAACAGTGATACCGTAGGATTCGATCAGAGAGATAAGGGGTATAAGGTAGACGTTAAAGAACAGAGGGCTTAAAATAGAACCCTGTGGGACTCCTGATCGAATCTTTTTCTCTACAGAGCTGAAAGGTCCTAGTTTAACGGATTGTGATCTTTCGGAAAGGAAGGATATTATCCAATCCAATGCCAGGTCAGAGATGCCAATGTCCCTAAGTCTGTCTAGGAGTATTAGGTGGGAGATTGTGTCGAACGCTGCCGTGAGGTCCAACAAAATCAGTACGGCGTTTTTCCTTTGGTCTTGGAGAGTTTTTATGGAGTCAGTCAACTCAATCAAGGCTGTTTCTGTTGAGTGCTGTGGACGGAATCCTGATTGTTGGGGGTGGAGGATATTATTTGTTTCCAGGTGGGTTTTGAGTTCCCTGTACACTATTTGTTCTGTGATTTTACCCAAGACTGGGAGGAGGGAGATAGGGCGGAGGTTGGTCAGGTCCGAAGGGGGTTTGTTTGGTTTTTTCGTCAGAGGTTTAACAGTGCCATGTTTCCATGCACTAGGGACAATACCAGTACTGAGGGAGGTGTTTACTATTTCATTTATGATAGGATTGACAGTGTCAATCAGTTGATGTAGGATACTAGGAGGACAGGAATCGGAGGGGGCGCCTGACTTGCATGCTAGAATGACTTCCTTGGATTGTGCTAGGGTGACCTGTGAGAAGGTCTTTAGGTGAGCCGTGGTATTGTCTTCAAGTTCCTGTCTGGCGGGGGACTGGGAACGTTGGTATGGAGGGAAGTCCTTCTGAATAAGGTTGATTTTCTCTTCAAAGAAATCTGCTATTTTGTCGCAGAGATCTTGAGAGGGGGGTATTTCAGACTGTAAGGCTGTAGGATGGGTGAAGGATTTCACTATTGCAAACAGAGTTTTTTGCTTTTGTTTGGCGTCATTAATGGTTCTGGTGTAGAAATCTTTTTTGGCGTTTTTTATAGTCGAGCGATAGCTTTTCCTTAGTTGGACGTAGGAGTTTCTGTCCATGCTGTCATATGTTTTTCGCCATTTGCGTTCTCCTTTTTTGCAAAGCAGGTGAGCCTTGGCTACTTCTGGTGTAAACCAAGGGGCGTTCGTTTTAGTTTTAGTTTTTGTACCAGTTCTCCTGGTGCGTTTGGGTGGGGCACGGATTTTAATTTCGTGAGATATCCAGTTGTGGAAGGATTGGGAGTCTTGTCCCACATCTCCCGTCATGTTGGGGATCTGGGTCTCAAAGGTGGGATTGAGTTTGAAGGCTTCTTCTACCTTTTTCCAGTTGACCTGGTTCTCTGGAGAAAAGCAAGGTTTCATTGCGTTTATATGCTGGGGGGTTCTGATGAGGAATGGGATCAGATTGTGGTCGGTCCAGATTTGTGGGACTGGGGTGTGGGTTTCTAGAGAGGGGAGATTGGTACAGATCCCGTCTAGGGTGTGTCCCGCTCGGTGGGTGGGTTCCTTAACCTTTTGTTGGAGGTTGAAAATCTCCATTGTTTGGTGGAAGTTAAGTGTCTGTGCATCCTCTGTGGAATCGAGGTGCAGGTTGAAATCACCCAGCAGGGTGGCATGCGGGTATCTGATTAGGAGTTGTCCGAGGGTGTCACTGAGGGAATCTAAGAATTTGGTGGTGGTGCCTGGTGGACGATAGATAAGTCCTCCTGAAAATGAGGTGGACTCATTGAGTTTGATGGAGAATCCAAGGGATTCGGCGCCTTTTAGTGAGTTAAGGGTGAAGGTGTGGCATTTGAAGGAGTTGCGTAGTAGCAAGGCTACACCTCCGCCTCGCCCCTTTAGTCTGTCTTGCCTGTATATGGAGTATCCTTGTGGAAGAGCGGTGGCTAGATCGGGGTTACCATCCATTATAAGCTCGCAGCAGTACATTGTTATCAGTGGAGCTCCCAACGTTGTAAAATAGCCTTATAGCCTGCTGTAGGGGACTATACCAGGTAATAAAGGCCCTCTCCAGAATTAAAGGCTTGAGTCAAAGGCAAGGGCCTTTAACAAGGGAGAGGGACTTTAATAGCCAGTAAGGCCCAGCTACAAAGGGCTATAAGTCAATTAGAACATTCTACTATTAGAAGTCAGAATGTTGTAACAAAAAATAACAAAGCCTTCAGGGAGTGCAAGTGGATTGGAATCCCCTCAGGCTCTCTGAAGCCTTTGTTCACAGCCAGAGTTGAGAACAAAAGATTGGAATGTTGGAGGTCTAGGCTTATGCCAGTCATTATAAGCCCGGAGCACTCTATTTTTATCAGTGGAGCTCACAACATTCCAATGTTCTAATAGTTTGTAGATAAGCAGATACTGCTGTATGGCTCAATACAATACTGAAACAGTAGAGTGAGAATGATTGCTGAAAGTGTAATAATACACACTGAACAATTCAATATATAAAAGAGTAGTTTGTAGTTACATAGAAGACTGCAAGGATAATCTATGCAAGTTTAAAGCAGTCCTCGGCCTAAGACGAACTGTCCTCCATGAATATTTGGACACTGACTACATGATTACAGTTCTGCAAGCAGACTGCCTACTGTATTTTAAGTAGCCTCATTTTTTACCCACTGCATACAGAAGGACATTCTGTTGAATAGCTCTGTTTAATACTGGATCAGCAATCACAGAGACTTTTCTGGTAGTAAAAGGATATACACCTGGAAATAAAAACTATAAAACACAAGTTTGGAAGTGCATAGAACAGTGTATACTTAATCTATAAAGGTTTGAAGCACTCCATGCTCTAAGCCTCAGTTTGTACCGTATTAACTTGGCTACTAGCTCAGTCATCATAATTGTACAAGAAGACTCTCTCAAACCATTTTTTTTATTTTTAATCATGAATTTATTCTTGTAACATTTCATCATTTAATAGAACATCTAGCATAATTTCATCAGAAATTTCATTTTCTTCTTCATCAATTTCAAAACTCATCACATTTTTTTTCAGAACAAGATTTTATTGTTGTGTTGAATAAGATTGCAAGATATCCACAGTACTCCGAACACCAGAGGAGCTGTGAGCATAGTATCAAAATGCAGAGGAAAACAATCAACATAGTATTCAATATTAATCAGTATTATCAAACAGACCCTATTCCCCCCACCCCACAAGAACTACCCCCCACCCGTGTCCCCCTTAGCCCCGTTCACGATGTCCATCCTGGTCAAGCAAATTAGTTGGTATGAAATTAGCAATACACTCTTACCCACGCCCTGGTACTCAAAGCAATTGTTCATCAGTTACATCTTGTTGCATTGGCGGCTCCAGCCACACCCCCTGTAATCCGCCCACCTCTTCCAGATTTTGTAGTGCTTTCTAGGGCAGCCACGGGCCTCAAACACCGGGTGTTCCAGCCCCATAAAGTTATCCAATCCCTGTTTCCAGACCTCTAATGGGGGGGCTCTAGGGTTTTTCCAGGCACGGGCCAAGTCCCTTTTAGCCACCGTAAGTCCCAGGAGTAGTAAGTGTCGTTTAACAACTCATCACATTTAACTCGATGCCATCTAATGCTTCACCAAACTCATTGTCCAAACTTTGATCTAAAAAGTCACAGCTGATATCTGCAGCACTCATTTCTTCCTCTTCGTTGACAATACTTGTAAAAGATATGTTCAACTCTTCTATGACACTGTTACTATTTTTGAAACCGTCTTCCAAATTGTTTTGTTGATTTTCCATACTGAATTTCTTATGTTGTAGGTCCTTGCACAAAAACATAAACACTTCATTTTATCATTTTCCCTAATACATAATACAAAACTAGCTTTTCAACTATTTTGTCCTTTAAAAAATATCATGCAGAAACCTTTCTAAGGTACTTTATATGATTACTAGCAGCCCGTCCCGACCTTGTCCGGGAGCATTCAGGCTTGCCCTTCCCCCGCCTGCCCCGACATTGCTCAGCAGCCCGTGCCCCCGCCCGCCCCGTCCCCCACCTGCCCCAAGTGTAAAGTGCGTTCACCTGTCTTCGTGGTGGGGTCTACTACCAAGTAGATTCTGACAGTGAATGGGAAGACAAATGAGGTGGTGATTGTTATGCCCCCGAGACTGACTTTCGCCTCTGTGCTCCATAAAGTCACACATGCATCTATTCATTATTAAAGCGTGTTGCAGTAACCCCAAATGGTAGCAGGAGTATCTGTGCATCCCAACATCTCGTCCCCTGCCTGGCCCGACATACTACAGCGTGTTGCATTAACCCCAAATGGTAGCACGAGCATCTATGCATCTTGTGAACTTTCCTCAGCCGATCCCCGTCCCCTCCCTGGCCAGACACCCGCCTGCCCCGATATTGTCCCCGGAGGCGTACCTGATCCGCCGCTCCTCAGTTTACCGCTCCTCGCCTCTCTGCTCCTCACCGCGGCCCGACACCCGCCTGCCCCGACATTGTCCCCGGAGGCTTACCTGATCCGCCGCTCCTCAGTTTACCGCTCCTCGCCTCTCTGCTCCTCACCGCCTGTCCGCCGCCGCTCCTCCCCCGCGCCATGTCCGCCTCTCCGCTGCTCGCACCGCCGCTGGCCTGTCCGCTGCTCCTCAGGTCACCGCTCCTCCCCCGCGCCATGTCCGCCGCCGCTCCTCCCAGTGCTCCTGACGTGAGCACGCACGTCGCGGCCAGCGCTACTTTGGAGGGACTACTTTTTTTTTAACATAAATTTTTTAAATAACGTTTATTTTGTAAATTTATATAGCTTATATCCTTCTGCTTGCCCTGACGTTTTCAAACATGTATTGGGTGTTTGGATTGGTGGTGTACTTTTCGAGTTTACCTGGCTCAAAGGACACAGTTCTCTCTTTATAATAGTAGTATAGATATCAATTAAATTTGCTTATATGAATTTTTGGTTGTAAAGTTTCCTTGCATTATCAAACCAGTCACTGTTTATCATTATAAGAATAAACTAAGGTTATTATAATAAAGTGCACTACTAAAAAAAGTAAAAAATATCTATTCAGCTTACCAATTCCAAAGCCGTTGATTTGTTGTAGTAGAATACAAAGAACACAGGTACACTCACTATATATATTTTTTAAATTCTTCAAATGTGTTTCAAAGATACAAACCTTCTTTACAAACTTTTGTACACCATCAACGTTGTTACTTCACTTTTGTAGAACTACATCCCATCGATTATTTTTGATACTTAGTTATACTTACCGTCAAAATAATTAATTTAAAAAAATAAGAATTATTGCAAATTAAGCATCTGTAGAAGACAAAAAAATACAGTTACAATTTATCTTTTACATGACAAAATCATTTCTAAAGCATTTCATTTTCCTTTTTTGCTGTTCTCAGAATATATTGAATTTCACTAGAAACAGTGACTTCAATAGTACTCATCACATAACAGCGGGGGAAAAAAAGACAATCAAAAAGATTATCTTAAAAAGAAAAAAACAACAATCTCATTAAGAATCTAAAAAATAGAAATAAAACATATCTTAAATGTTTTTTTCTAAGACCAATTTCTTACGTAACTATGAGGTATGTCAAACAATCCTGAAATAACAAACACCATCATTAATTTTATTCCATGACAAAACTTGAAAAAAAGTTATTAAAGGTTTCAAAACTTTTCCCCATGACCAAATAGTATGTGTGAAATTCTTACTTTGAAAGTTGTTCAATAGTAACTCTGAACATTTGCCTTCCAGTGTTTTGATCCAAAACCATTGATATCATTTGCACCGTCCCCCAGTGCTGATCCGTCAGCACAACGCTATTCAACATCTTCATAGCTCACATAAATGACCTGCCATCTCAACCACAACATTATCTCTTACATCGACAATATCCAGCTCATCCTCTTCCTCCTCAAGAAACCACATACCATAAAAAACAACCTCCACAACGTAATTAAAGACGTCACCAAGTAGATAAGGAGTAGCTCTCTAAATCTGAACTTTCACAACATGAACATACTCATCCTCAAACCCACCTACTCAGCTTCAGATGACTTCTGCTGGCCAACTACACTATAAACAGTACCAACACCTACTGAGCATGTACACAACCTATGATTCATCCTTAACTCCTCCCTCTGAATGTGTAACCAACTCTACAGCATCTCCTCATATTGCTATAACACCCACCACATGATCTGCTACATTTACAAGTGCAGCCTAACTGAAAGAAGAACAGTGATACAGGCCGTCATTAACAACACACTACACAGTGGCAATACACTCTACACAGGAATATCAAGCAAACACCTACAACGACTACAACAAATCCAAAACACCTCTACCTGACTGATCTTCAAAATCCTCTGCAACAGCCACATCACTCACGACCTCATACACCTACACTGCTTCAACATCAACATGAGCATTATCCTTCAAACTCCTCACCCTCCCTTACAAAATACTCTACAACACCAAACTAATCTACCTTAACTGCAGTAATCATGAAAGGATACATTTTAGCTCTTAAAAATTTTACTTATATTAGGTAAGAATTTGTTAACTCTTTAGGCAAACGTTGCTTAAAAACTAATTCAGTATCATTACAAACTGTCCAACCTTTCAGACATCTTAAATAAACAGTGTAGTGCCCAGATGTTGTAGAAGGTCCATTATGAAAAATAATTGCAACTGCTACAAAACTTCATCCTGATATTGATACTTGAGTAGCTACAAAATGTTTAATTAAAGTTTCCAATTTTATTGCAGCATTAAAATAACATCATGTCCATAGCTATGTATAAATAATATTGATGACATTTCTGATTTACATTTCCTACACTCCTTTAACCAGATTATTAAAAGACACTGATTCACACTCTGGTAAAGTCAAATATATAAATCTCTCAGTCTCTATGTTAGTGGTACATGTAAACAAACAATTTTGACACTCATGTTCCCATTTATAAGAAACGCCAAAAAGGATTTCAATATCTATACCTTCTTCTTCCAATACACCAAGCATAAAAATTAAAAATTCTTGACAATCTTGCTGTATATTTTGCGTACATTGAGTAAAACCAGAACATATGTCCAAAAGATTTCGAATATCAGAAACACTTTGTATATTAGTTCTATCATCACTACATTTCTCAAAAATAGAAAACCACAATGAAGAGAATCTTTTCTCCCGATTTTCAGAAATTTGCTGTTGCAAACTCTAAAAGAAAAAACCCATTAACAACGACATTAGCATAGCAGTTGGCACCACAACTATTTTCAAACCGATATCCAACAGTTTCTTGAACACTATCCTTTTTCTTTTTGCTTGCAGGCGCTACTTCATCTTGGTTTTTGCCTTTCTCTACAATTTCAGTACAGATATTCTCTAATCTTCTTTCTCTACCTACCACACGCTTTTCAAACACTGGATATTGACCTAATTGGGTGCATATTCTCTTCTTAATCTATTATGCTTTTTCACACAATTTACATCTGCAGTAACCTTTGTCTCATCAAAATCAATCAAATACAATCCAGATAAAGTTCTCACTCGGGACAAAGCAACCTATGCCATACCCTCTTTACACACAGTACTTCCAATATTCACTAAAGCACTATCTATACTTAAACCTTGAGATTTATGAATGGTCACCGCATACGCCAAAGAAACAGGAAACTGTTTTCTGCAGACATACAAATCTTTAACCAGCAAAAATCGAGCTGGACTACGACTAAGTTGTTGTACTTCAGCAATTTCATCAAATTTGATTTTCAAAAATTCAATCCCATCTCTATTTACATAATTAACAAAACCAACAATTTTACCCATTGCTCCATTTACTAAAACCTTTTTCCACATTAAAATTACGGCGTAAAATTACCCTACAGTTTACACATGCATACAAATTTTTTCCTAAACCAGCAGTTTTACTTATCGACTTCTTTAAAGAATCCAATTTCTTCAACTTTTCAGTCAAAATAATAGTGATTCCTTCATGTTCAATTTTGTTAATAGCTTCCAATTTTATAATTTCTTCATTTTCCAACTTTAGCATTTCTTCATTGAATGCAGAACATTCACGTAGTGTTGGCATTAAACAGATTACAGAGTTGTTTTCTGCAATTTTCATATATATTTTCTCAGGAACAATATTTTCATTTGGAAACAAATTGTGAAGTAATTGTTTCTGTAATGCTTGTTTGCCATGTTCAGTCAGTTTTCTAATCCTTATATCTTGAAGAATTTTTCCATAATCTGCATCATTTACCTGACACATATTTGTAATAAGTTCCTTATATTGAAAATATGACCAAATGTTAACATTTCCAATACTCGCCAAAGACTTTTTGGTATCTTCATGTGTCAGTGTTTTAAACACTGGTTGTCCTTTTACTGGAGTAAGTTTTAGTAGATCTCCCAAAACTATGACACCTCTTCCATAGCAGTTGCTGCTTCATTTTGAATAATTGGTTCTCCTAATGGAGACTATCCTGAGAACTGTCTCTAGCAATCTCAGCTACAATTGCAGATTCTTGCTCGATTTCATTATTCAACATCTAGCATCAAGTTTGAAACCCCCCACACTTTTTTACCACATTTTACCCCTGGGATTTGGTCCCCCGGGGGCTAATTTTAAAAAAAAACGGACCGAGTTTTTTTTTTGTTTAAAAAAAAAAATATATATATTTTTGGGGGTCCTTATGGGACCCCCTGAGCAGGCCTAGGGGGTCAGGTTGTGTCTACCCTGCCCCCTTTGCGTATTTTGTACATTTGTTTCGGTTTTCTGTGCCTCGGTTCTACAGAGGCACAAGATGGCTGCTAACACTTCCTGGTTTGGAGTGTTGACAGACAGTTGACATCCAATCAGCATGCAGCTCGTTCTCGGGAAGGTAAGCGTATTGTACGCGTACCGTAACACCTCCAATATATACTTATGATTTTCCATATGATTTTCTCAGGAACTACTGAGCGGATTTACACCATTTAACAAAAAAGGTGATCTGTGAACCGAACTCTACCTTTTTGCCAAATTTGGTGTAATTCCGTTCAGCCGACCGGGCTGTAACCCTGGCTAAAGGTCCTATGGAAAATTGCATGGGGAAACACGTTTTTGGACCCCCCATATAGTTAGGACTTAGTTACCCTAGGAAATGCCGAACATTCTATTGGGACTATCTTTGGCGCCGATTGAGGGATCTGCCTGTAATTTTCCTTAAATTTGCCTCGCTCCGCTCCGCTCCTTCCCTGAAAGATTCGGGGGGATTCGTCAAGCGGGGGCCGAGAAAAAAGGGGGGTCCCAAAACGTGTTTTCCCCATGTTAATTTCCATAGAGACATTCTGACAAGGCTACAGCTCGAACCAGCTGAGCAGGCCTAGGGGGTCAGGGTGCTTCTACCCTGCCCCCTTTGCGTGTTTTGCACCTTTGTTTCACTGCTTTCTTGTGCCTTGGTTCTACCGAGTCACAAGATGGCTGCCAACACTTCCTGGTTTGGAGTGTTGACAGACAGTGGCAGCCAATCAGCATGCCTTTCACAGGAAAGCGGTACAAAAGGGGGTGGTGATGGACGGAGCATCTGAATCAATCAAACACTCACACCCAGTCAAAAGATCTGGGTTTAATCCATCACCGTTCTTTAGTCCACTCTGCCACCCCAGTTCAGACATGGCTATATGCAAATCAGTCTGACCCTGTGCCTCATGGGAACAGTCCAGCCCGAACTGCCAAGCCATGTCTTCCCTGGACCGGAAACAAGCTTCCGGGGACTGGTTTCTGGCATTCCAGCCATCTTCAGCCCGGCTTGCTTGAATCCAGTTGCAAAGTGAGCAAGGGACTCACGTCTGAGCATACCCTGCCACAAGCGGTACAAAAGGGGGTGGTGATGGATGGAGCATCTGAATCAATCAAACACTCACACCCAGTCAAAAGATCTGGGTTTAATCCATCACCGTTCTTTAGCCCACTCTGCCACTTCTGCATTCTGTCCATCAACTGTGTTTTTTGCATTTGTCACCCGAGGGGGATGGGTATGCTCAGACGTGAGTCCCATGCACTCCACACCACTGGATTCAAGCAAGCCGGGCTGAAGACGGCTGGAATGCCAGAAACCGGTCCTCGGAAGCTTGTGTCCGGTCTAGGGAAGGCATGGTTTGGCAGTTCGGGCTGGACTGTTCCCATGAGGCACAGGGTCAGACTGATTTGCATATGGCCATGTCTGAACTGGGGTGGTGTGGAGTGCAAAAAAACGATGGATTTGGGCCCAGATCTCTGTACTGGGGTGAATGTATGATATTGCTCTGCATTCTGTCCATCAACTGTGGTTTTTGCATTTCACAGGAAAGCAGCATGCTCATTGGCTGTCAACACTTCTAACCAGGAAGTGTTGGCATTCATCTTGTGCTTGGAAGACCGAGGCACAAAAGAAGCAGAAAAACAAATGTGTAGAACGCAAAAAGGGGGCAGGGTAGAAACACCCTGACCCCCTACGGCTGCTCAGTTGGTTCTAGAAGGAATTTTTGATATATTTAAACATTTTCCGTTAATAGAATTAGCATTTAGAAAACCTTTGAAATTTATTGAAAAAAACTATAGGTTTCACGCCTGACATAGTTAGGAATTAGCATTTAAAAAGTGGTCCCAGAAGGATATTAACATATTTAAACGTTATCCGCTAATAGAATTAGCATTTAAAAAACCTTGCAAATTCACTTAAAAAACAAAGGTTTCAGGTCATATATAGTTAGGAATTAGCATTTAAAAAACCTTGCAAATTCACTTAAAAAACCATAGGTTTCAGCTCATATATAGTTAGGAGTTAGCATTTAAAAAACCTAATGTCAATATAGGTGTATAAGTATTTTTGATAGTGTTCTATTGATCATTGACAGCATGTATGAGTGAATCTACAGGTCAGTGATTAGATGTGTGTATACATCTGGGAATCAATGAGTGGGTTTTTAGATACTTGTATTGCTGTGTCAATGGATTCAAATATGATACTCTGCATTTTACAAAGAGTGATGAAAGATTTTACTAGTGTATGAAAAGGTGTATGTGATTGTCACGTGGATGATGTCATCAGTGATGTCATCATTGATGTCATTTGAGATGTCATGAATGATGTCACTGACCATGTCATGAATGATGTAATATGTGACATCATCAGCAGTGGATTGCGGGTGCGCGAAATATAGTTAGTACAACTAACTATATAGGAGCAATTTCAATGGTTTTTTAAATGCTAATTCCTAACTATATAAGGCCTTAAACCTAAGGTTTTTTCAGTGAATATATATATATCCATTTGGAATAACTTAGGCGCCGGTGGACGAATCTTCGCGAATTTCTCCAAGAAAATGGCCTGCTCAGTTCCGCTCTTTCCCTGAAAGTTTGGGGGTGATTTGTTAATGGGGGCGAGAAAAAAGGGGGTTCCCAAAACGTGTTTTCCCCATGCAATTTTTCATAGGGACCTTTAGCCAGGGCTATAGCTCGAACGGCTGAACGGAATTACACGAAATTTGGCAGAGAGGTAGTTCTGTTCGCAGATTGTGCTTTTTGTTAAATGGTGTAAATCCTTCCAGTAGTTTCTGAGAAAGTTGCAAGTAAAATCATAGCGATATCTAGAGGCGAAGTTCAGTACGCGTACTGAAATCTGTTCAATTACGAGCGCGAGCTGCATGCTGTTTGGCTGTGAACTGTCTGTCAACACTCTAAACCAGGAAGTGTTGGCGGCCATCTTGTGCCACGCCACGCTAGAACCGAGTCACAAGAAAACAGTAAAACAAAGTTGAGAAATAAGGGAAGGGGGTAGGGCAGAGACATTCTGACCCTCTAGGCTTGCTCAGGGGGTCGTACATGGATGTTTAGGCTCTATTTTTTATTTTTATTTTTGAAGAAAAATTGCAGAGTACATGTATGGAAATACATACAATTACGAGCAGGAGCTGCATGCTGATTGGCTGTCAATACTCCAAACCAGTAAGTGTTGGCAGCCATGTTCTTTGTCGGGAGAGCAGAGTTACAAGAAAACAGTAAAACAAAGTTGAGAAATGAGGAAACTGGGCAGGGTAGAAACATTCTGAGCCTGTAGTCTTGGTCAGGGGGTGGTACGTGGAACTTTAGGCTCAATTTTTATTTTAAAAAAAAAAATGGCGGGGTACTCTTGCAGTACTTGTACGCGGTGGAAAAGGTGAAAAAAAAGTAGATGTCCATTTTATTCATTAGGTCCCGGGGGGGCAAATTACAGGAGCAATTTTTCTGCATAATGGGGGCTTGTAAGTATGCGGGGGGGGGTTACGGTCCTACTCCCCGCAGTCTTCGTGAGCGGCACCCCTAGGGTCTTTTTTTTAAATAAAAAAAAAGTTTTTGAGCTCTCTCGCTCTCTCTCACACGCCGCGGGGAACGCCACCTTTCTGGGGCAGTGATATGTAAAATGATCTTCCAGCTCCGGGTACCTGCATTGTCTGGAGTTTTTTAATAATGTTGGGAGGGTGGGCTTGATAATACGTCCTTGTAAATTCTCATAGAAGCCTATGCTCTAGTGTTAACATTGGCTTCCATGGGAAATAACAAGGCCGTATTAGAAAGCTCATTATCGCCATTTTATCGGCAGTTTTCTGCCAATAAAACAGCGATAATTTTAACACCGGTCCTTGATAATATGCACCTAAGTTTACTGGTCAAAAAAAAGCAATGGGCCATATTATCAACAAAAGGCGATACATTATCGTCGCTTTTATTGGCAGGAAACTGACAATAAAGCGGCGATAATGGGCTTGATAATATGCCCTTGTGAATTCCCATAGTAGCCCAGGTTAACACCAGAACCTGTACTGCTATGGGAATTCACAACAGCATATTATCAGGCCCATTATCAATAATTTTATTACCGTTCTTGATACTATGCCCCTACAAGTTTTGGTAACTCTACGGTTTTACGTGTGCAGTGTGACTCGTACATTCCAGTTCTGTTATAGTGCCACATTCAAGTGGTGTCTATATGGAAGTGCCTACTGCGTTACTGATGCCCGTTATGGCAACTTATTTCTAATGCATTCCTATGAAGGCTTTGTAGAACTAGGCCTCTGTGCTTACCATTGTATAAACCTTGCGGGTAAACATTTCAGGCAGTTGGTGTCACAACTTATTCTGAACAATTATTCTACAAGTCTACACGTCCAAGACAGCAGTGTCGAAGTTTAAGAGAGAAAGAGAAATGATGTCACAGAGAGTGAGAGAGAGACAGAGAGAGAAAACCACATTAAAACTGTGTCGAGGAGTCTGGAGTTGAGATTTTTTATTGAAAAGTCAGACGTAGATTTACTAGCTCCTTGCATCACTTTACCCATGTTAAAAGTGACTCAAAAGTAGCGTAATAAGGTTGTGGATCTGTTTGTCAGACTGTTGTAAGCTATCTGTTGTCACTGCTTGGAGGTAATTATAGATTTTTCAGAGAAGCTGTTGTACACTACGCACTCTGGGCCATAATATGACGTCTGGGCGACAAAAGTATCGCCACTTTATCAGCAGGAAAGTGTCGCTAAAGTGGCGATAATGGGTTTGATAATATGCTCTATGGAATTCCAATTGAAGCTCATGTTAGATGTCCTTCACATCTAACATCAGCTTCGATTTGAATTCAATAAAGCGTATTATCAAACCTATTATGGCAACTTTAGCGACAGTTTGCTGCCGATAAAGTGGCGATAATTTTGTTGCCAAGGTTTAATAATATGGCCCTCTCTCCTTTCATAAATAAAAGTTACACTACAGTTTTACGACGTCCGTGTACCTGGTACATTTTACTTGTTATAGGGCCGCATTCAAGTGGTGTCTATATGGAAGTGCCTACTGCGTTACTAACGCCCGTTACGCCAAATTATTTCTAATGCATTCCTATGAAGGATTTGTAGATCTAGGCCTCTGTGCTTACCATTGTATAAACCTTGCGGCCAAACACTTCATCCATTTGGATTGACAACTTCATTTCAACAATTCTTCTACACGTCGAAGCAGACAGCAGTGTCTAAGTTTAAGAGAGAAAGAGAAATTATGTCACAGAGAGTGAGAGAGAGAAAGAGAGAGAAAACAACATTAAAACTGTGTCGCAGAGTCTGGAGTTGAGATTTGTTCTTGAAAAGTCAGACGTATATTTACTAGCTCCTTGCATCACTTTACCCATGTTAAAAGTGACTCGAAAGTGGCGTAATAAGGTTGTGGATCTGTTTGTCAGACTGTTGTAAGCTATCTGTTGTCACTGCTCAGAGATAATTATAGATTTTGCAGAGAAGCTGCAGTACAGTACTCTGGGCCATAATATGAAGCCTGGGCGACAAAATTATCGCCACTTTATCGGCAGGAAAGTGTTGCTAAAGTGACGATAATGGGTTTGATAATATGCTCTATGGAATTCCAATCAAAGCTCATGTCTGATGTCCTTCACATGTAACATGAGCTTCGATTGGAATTCCATAGAGCATATTATCAAACCCAGTATTGCCACTTTAGCGGCACTTTCCTGCCGATAAAGTGGCGATAATTTTGTCGCCCAGGCTCTCTCGTTTCACAAATAAAGCTAACACTACAGTTTTACAAGTGCAGTGTACCTGGTATATTTCAGTTGTTATAGTGCCGCGTTCAAGTGGTGTCTATATGGAAGTGCCTACTGCGTTACTGACGCCCGTTATGGCGACTTATTTCGAATGCATTGCTATGAAGGCTTTGTAGATCTAGGCTACTGTGCTTACCTTGTGTAAAGAGTGCGGCCACAGGAGTTAACCATTCGACTTGAACTCTGCTTCTATACGTCAAAGTATATTTAATAAGTTGCAGAGAATTCCATTGCTGTTGCTCGATAGGCCGTGGTTGCTTCTGAACGATGTTTGGTGAAGGAAACAAAAGGACATTTTGATTAGTCATCGTAAACTGAGTTGCGTAACTACTTTCAAAAGTGAATTTTAATGTGGGTTCTTAATATTCCTTAGTTAAGACTGTTGCAGTTCCAGCAAACAAAGGAAGATGAATAAGTTAATAGAGGCCTGGGACTGCCTCGTGACGCAGAAAAAAAAATACTATCTGAACGCACAAATAATAATAATAGAGGCCTAAGCACGTGGCGTAGTACAGAAATACGACACAGAAATGTATGCACGCACAATTTTAAAGGTTGAAGGTCTATAGGAACTCGTGACTTATAAAGAAATATTTCAATTATGTAAGTACAATTTAAAATCATTGAGGGGTAGGAAAGCCATATGAAGGATAGAAAAATAGCATTATGTATATACAATTTACAGTGGAGGCTGATGTTGTGACGTCTTCTCTTACCTTTGCTTCTGTCGTTTTTTGTCGTGTCTTGAAAGGCTGCGGTTTCACTGAGTCTGAGGTGTTTTCAACAGTCTGTCTGTCACCGCAGCAGAGGCAGGCAAAAGAGCGCGTGCTCATGTCAGTGCCCGCATTATATGGGAACCGCGGGGGCTGACCAAACCAGGCCCAGGGCCGTCATTGATAGCGTTTTCGCGGTCTGCAAGAATAATGGCCCTGGGGGACATGCCATTGGGTAATGTATTGATTTGCAGGCTAAATGATAGCAAGCATGCTAGGTGGTGGCATGTGGGTAGTGTGGCCGGGCGTGCACCACGCATGTGCAAGTATGAGTGTGTGCACTAACAATTAACAACAGCGAGAGATGGAGTCGGTGTTCTAATGCACGCAGAGGCAGGCCCAGAATCGGATCTGCAATGAGTCAGCACTTCTAATCATTCTCCTTAGCGCGCCCTGAGCTCTGATTTGTCACAGAGAGGGTGATCGCACCATAGTTTGTGCTGCTTATCATACTCAGTGTGTACCCGCTCTTACGGTACGAATATGCTTTGACGTTACGCGTCGCATTAAAGCTTCGGTGTGACGTCATGTACAGCGTTCTGTATGCGAAAGAGGGCAATGTTTCTACTTGGTTTAAAACATGCATGTATTTAATGTACATACTAAGGGCAGACATTTGGGATAACTATGATTTTTTTAATGCTTGTAATAATCATATATTACTTTTAAAAAGAATTACACAAATCGCGGTAGAACATCATGCGTACTCGTATTGAAAGAGCTGCGCAAGAGCATCTTAAGCGTACGCAAAGCCATTTGACTTTAAAAGGAGAGATTTGATTGGTTCATAACTTTTCCTTTTGCGGCTGTTGAAAGTTCCGTCCCATTATAATTATTCGACTTTGACTTTCTAAGAAGAAGCATTTGTTCTGAGAATCTTCTCAAATAGAAGGAAGATCACAATAATCAGAGCAATGGAGTCATATTCCAGCAGTTCTTCTGAGGGAGATTTCATTCCTGAAGAACGTCCAAAGAAGAGGAAAGAAGCTCTAATCTGGAAGTTTTTTTACTTTTCCAGAAGGTCAAAAAAGGGTTAATGCTCCAAAAGTAACCTGTAAAATTTGTGAAACAACTCTTTCAAGGGGTGATTCATGTAAAAAATACTCCTTTGGCACAGCAGATCTGGTGCGACGCGTGAAGAACTTGCACCCCAAGAACTTTGCTCGAGCTGCAAGACGGAGGTTGCACGAGAACCCACCTGCTTCTGCACCAAGAACATCAACTGCGTCAGCAGCATTTTCAGCACGCAGTCCACACCCACATATTGATTCTGACTTTGCTAAACTTAAAATTCTATGCATTTATTGCAATAAACTTTTGTGTTATGGGGAACAGTCTATAGACTTGATGAAACGCAGGATGCAGGATCATTGCTGTCCTCAACATTAGTTCTTTGTTTTATTCTTTTGTTCCGCTTGGAATTTGTTGAGAAAACACAAAAAAAATACAAAACAAAAAAACCAGTTCTTTTTAGAACTACCTTCACTGGACAAAGAAAGAACTATATTTCTATGTTAGTGTGTAAAAGTTTGTCAGAATGAATGTGTAGTTCATAAATGAATGAATGAATGAATATGTTACTAGTGTATGGAGAATGTGAAAGTGCAGAACTATAAGGAACTGCTACAGAATAAATCTATAAGGTGTTTATCTATAGAATACTGTAGTATGTCCGAAGCACTTGAATGTATCATATATACATAAATATGTTACAAGTCTAGGTTTCAATTTGCGCTGCTGGTGAAAGTGCCTGGGTGAATTTGTATGTGTTAGGGGCGGATTTACAATCCTCTTGTGCCTCTTTTACACAGCCGTTGCGTCACTTTTGTGACACAGTGGTGGTGCAAAAGATGTGCCATGGTGTGTGCTATTATCAATGTGACGCATCTGGAGGGTGTATTACATTGTAAAGCGCTGTGCCAGAAGAGGCTTTCTTGTGCAGAAGGGGGTGCAGCAAGGCCTCCTAAAAGTGACTGAGTGAAATGTATAACATTTTATTCAGTAGCTTTTGAGCTTATGCTGCGTCAAAACCTTGCACATGCTTGAAGCAGGTGTAAGGATTGATACAGCATTGTGAGCATAGGGCCCCAAGAGAATTGCTGGAGCTGTGTTATACTTGCAACCGACGTCAAGCAATAATTCATTCAAAAATTACTTAGCAATTTAGATTTGTTAATATTTTATAATAGGAATATGAAATATAATCTAAAAAATAAATATAAATATTTATATTAAAAATATAAGAAATTAGTATAAAAAGGAAGACATAATAAATATAAAAATGTATAAATTATCATTTACAAAACCTTTGAAATTCACTGAAAAAACCATAGGTTTCACACACGTTATAGTTAGGAATTAGCATTTAAAAAACCATGCAAATTCTTTGAAAAAAACATAGGTTTCACACGTTATAGTTAGCTGAACATTTCTCTAAAACAAAACCTTGGAAATTCCTCCGTTATAGTTAGCTCAGCTAACTATAACTTGCGCGCCCGCAATGCACTGCTGATGACGTCACATATTACATCACTCATGACATGGTCAGTGACATCACTCATGACATCTCAAATGACATCCCTGATGACATCACTGATGACATCATCCAGTGAATGTGTGTCTTTCTGAATTTTTTTTATTAATGTATGTATATCTAAAGGTCGATGGAAGAATAAATGGGTAAATAAGTGTCTAAATGGATGTTTTTTTTTGGTAAAATTTATTGTATAACTGACTTATTAAGTATATCTTAGTGAATATATACACAATATACACATACCTTCATCCAGGGCTACAGCCCGAAAGGCTGAACGGAATTACACCAAATTTGGCAGAGAGGTAGAGTTCGGTTCGCAGATTGTGCTTTTTGTTAAATGGTGTAAATCCGTTCAGTAGTTTCTGACAAAATTACAAGTAAAATCATAGCGATATCTAGAGACGGAGTACGGCACACATACGGAAATCCGTACAATTATGAGCACGAGCTGCATGCTGATTGATTGTCAACTGTTTGTCAAACCAGGAAGTGTTGGCAGCCATCTTGTTCGTCGCTAGAACCGAGTCACAAGAAAACAGTAAAACAAAGTTGAGAAATAAGGAAAGGGGGCAGGGTAGAAACATCCTGACCATCTAGGCTTGCTCAGGGCGTCGTTCATGTATTTTTAGGCTATATATTTAAAAAGAGAAAGAGCCGGCTGGGATCGTGGGGGTATTGGTGTTCCCCACACGGTCCCTAATGATATCTTTTGAGTCCCGGGGAATGGGTTCCTTTGCAGCTCCTTAAACATTTGTACATTTAATTTCAGTAAAACCCTTTTTTTATGTTGGGGAACAGAGTATTCCTCTAGTGACTTTTTCATCCATGTATGTTTTTTACTTTTTCTTTATTTGAATTCCGTTTTATTTACAGTATGTTTCTACCTCTTTGAAAAATGAGTTCCACAGCGTAGCAGCCGTTTCAGTGTTTTTAGCTTTTTCGTTCTTTTGCTTACTTACCAGTTTGTGTTCAAGATTCGGAGTCCTATTTGTTTAGCTTTCCTTCTTTTGTGTATGTGTTTTTGAATCTGAGTTTTTTTATTCAGTGCTTCATCCAGTGTTCTGAATATAGCAGTACAAGTGTAGACATGTACTTTACTCTTTTCCTTTGCTTCCCTCCACCCTAATTGACATCGTAAAGGGGTGAGTCAAAGCATGGCACTGGTGTCGTCACTGTTTTAAGTTTGCAACACAGTAGGTAGGATAAATAAATAAAGCACTTGACACAATGCAGAGTGACACTATTTATTGTATTTAATTTTCAAATGTTTTCAAAATAAAATACTCATGTACAAAATATTGTTGCTTTATTTGCAAAATAAATACCTAATATAATTCATATGAATCACCACATATGCTGATATTACAGTAAAGATAAAATGAAGTGTTTATGTTTTTGTACAAGGAGCTACAACATGAGAAATTCAGTATAGAAAATCAACAAAACAATTTGGAAGACCGTTTCGAAATTAGTAAGTGTCATAGAAGAGCTGAACATACTTTTTACAAGTAGCGAGAATGAAGAGGAAGATATAAATGCTGCAGATATTGGCTGTGATTTCCTAGACTAAACCTTAGATGTTGGTTTTCTGGAAGCATTAGATGACATCGAGTATGATCATATGAATTTTGAAATTGTTAATCAGGAATATGAAATACATGATGAAATTATTTTATAAGCTCTATTAAGGTATGAGATGTTATAAGAATACATTTATTAAAATGGTTTGAGACAATCTTTTTGCAGAATTGTAATCATTCAGCTAGTACTGAAGTACTCATGTTGCAAAGTGGGCCTTAGGGCATGGACTGCTTGAAACCCCTATAGACTATGTATGCAGATTTTCATGCACCGGCAAATTTGTATTTTATACCTTTAATTGCCCAGTCTGTTTCCTTACACTTCCAGGAAACACTAATACACTTCTAGAAAGTCAGTAAGTGTGCAAATTTCTTACTGCCTTCGGCTGGGGTAGTTGTTACAACAAAAAGGCTCGATAAAGGGCCTGCAGTTTGAATACGAATATGAAATAGAATAGTTGATAACCATAGCCAAGAAAGGCAGCAAGTAGGTGTGTGTGTACGTGTAGATGGTGTGTTGATTGAGTGGAAGATGAATAATGTAAAAAATAAGAAAGGCTGCAAGTGTGCAAATTACCCGCTGCCATTCACGGGTAGTAGTTACCAAGAAGGCTCAATAAAAGCCCTGTACTTTGAATTAGAATAACAAACAGAAGATTTGATAACCATAGACAATACTGGCTCTTTTTTAATATTGGTAGACTTTTATTAAGCTTGTTATTATACATGAACGGCAGGAAGTGTGCGAATTACCCACTGCCATTCACGAGTAATAGTTACCAAGAAGGCTCAATAAAGGGCCTGTACTTTGAATTTGTATTACAAGAAGAATAATTGATAAGGGCCTACACTTTGAATAGGCATATGAAATTGAACAATAATTGATAACCCCTGTCAAAAAGGCAGTGAGTAGGTGTGTGTATGTGTGGATGATGTGTTGATTGAGTGAAAGATAAATAAGGTGAAAAATAACAAAGGCAGCAGACCCGCACAATACCTACTGCCTTGTCAGGGAAGTGGATGTTTGGATTTCCAGTCCATTACATAGAGTGAGAGTCTTGGGAAACTGCTTCCACATGCAAGTAAGCAAGGAAGTGCATAAAATACACACTCCTGACACTGGGTGGTAGTGTTGAAAAATAACAATATTGGCCCCTTTCTCGGGTTATAAAAAAGGTGAAAAATAAGAAAGGCTGCAGATGCGCAAAGTACCCACTGTCTTGTCAGGGAAGTGGATGTTTGGATTTCAAGTCCATTACACAGACTGTGCGTTGGATTCCGCAGTGGGAGCCTAACAAATGGGTCCTACATCTAAGCAAGCAATGGAAGTGCACAAAGTACACACACTGTGCGGTAGAAAGGATGCAAGAAAGGACGCAAGTGTGCAAATTACCCACTGCCATTTACGAGTAATAGTTACCAAGAAGGCTCAATAAAAGGCCTGTACCTTGAATTTGTATTACAAGAAGAATAATGGATAACCCCGTCCAAGAAAGGCAGCAAGTGTGCAAATTTCCCACTGCCTCCGGTTGGGGTAGTAGCTATAACAAAAAGGCTTGATAAAGGGCCATGAGTTTGAATCACAATTTGAAATTGAAGAATAATTGATAACCCCAGCCAAGAAAGGCAGCAAGTGCGCAAATTTGTCACTGCCTTCGTCCGGGGTAGTATCTCCATTAAAAAGGAACGATAAAGGGCCTAGAGTTTGAATCAGAATATGAAATTCAAGAATAATTGATAACCCCAGCCAAGAAAGGCCGCAAGTAAGTGTGTGTACACGTGGATGATGTGTTCATTGATTGGAAGATGAATAAGGTAAAAAGTTAGAAATGTTGAAGATGCTTAAAGTAAGCATTGTCTTATCATGGAAGTAGATATTTGGATACCGAGCACATTACAGACTGTGCATCGGAAGAAAGGATGCAAGTGTGGAAATTACGCACTGCAATTTATGGGAAGTAGTTAACAAAAGGCTGAATAAAGGGTGTGCACTTTGAATTTGTATTAGAAGAAAAATAATTTATAGCCCCAGTCAAGAAAGGCAAGTGTGCATATTTCCAACTGCTTTTGATGGGAGTAGTTACAACAAAAAAGGTTGATAAATGTCTAATGAGTAATGTTGAGGACAGATATGTTTCTGTTTTTTATGAAGTTGATAGACTGTTTCACAAAACAGAAAAGTTCATTGCAATAAATGTATAGAAATGTAAGTTTACTAAAATCAAGATTAATATGTGAGTATGGACTGCTTGCCGAAGATGCTGTTGCAGCAGTTTAAGTGCTTGGTGCAGCAGCAGGTGAGTTGCCCTGCAATTTTTGTGTTGCAGCTCAAGCAAAGTTGTTTTGGTGCAAGTTCTTCACGTGTCGCACTATATTTGCTGTGCGAAAGAAGTCTTTTTTTATCTGGATCACCCTTGGAGAGAGTTGTTTGGCAAATTTTACAGATTACTTTTGAAGTATTAACCTTCAGCAGGGGTAGTAGCTATGACAAAAAGGTTTGACAAAGGGCCTTGATGTTCTATTCGAATATGAAATTGAAGAATAATTGATAATCCCAGCCAAGAAAGGCAGCAAGTGTGTATCTAAAGCAACAAAGTTCTACGGAGTGTGTTGATGCGTAGTCCAAGCACGACGCATAGTAGCAAAGTCTTTAAAATCCAATTTTCTAATAAATATTGGTTGTCCATTCACAGAAGTTGAAGTAGATCTTTAAAAAGTAGGATATATTTTTTTCTAAATAAGTCATCCCATTCAATACGGTCATGTGGTGATGAGTTGTGATGCACTGAGTTAATAATACCTTTGGCGCTGTGCTTGAATGTACCTTGTGATGATGTGTGGTCGGGGGGAGGTACAGTAATTGAAGTAATGTCTTTTGTTGAGTGAATTCTGTATCAATTCCATTTAAAAAGACAGTATGTCTCACTGTGACATAAAACTGTTTTGTGATGATTTATGGTACACTGAGTAAGTAGTATCTTAGGCGTTGAGCTTGTACGTTTCCTGTGCAGTGTGGATTGAAGGCAGTTGTTAACATAGACGAATGGTTTTTGTCACTTATTTAAACAAAATGTGAACACATATAGTAGAATTGTGTCTGCATTAAATAAATGAAGGCTGAATTTCCTAGTGTTCAAACTTTAAGAAAATCTGAGGACATTTTGCAATTGTCTGTTTTAAGTAAATCAAGATTGTATTGAATGTTTTCTGTAGTGCTGGCGCTCTTGGTATCTAGTTGTGAACTCTTCTGAGTGCAGAATTGATTGAAGGTACTTTTAAGCACACATAATGAAGAGACATTTACATGCAAAACTCAATTGAAGTTGTGAAACCTGCTGTCCGTAATGTACATCGAAGGTACTAATTGACACAAACATTGATGAATGCTATTTTGTACAGTTAACAGAATGTGAGGACACAGTATAATGTCTCTGCCTTAAGGAGAGCAAGGCTGAATACAATGCTGTACTTAATGTAGAAGGAAAGTTCAATTCAAGTTATGAACCCAGCTGCCCGCAGTGTAGATTGAAGGCAGTTGTTGACACAAAGATCGATGAGTGCTATTTTGTCACAGTTAACAGAATCTGAGGACACAGTACAATTGTCTTTCTTAAATAAAGCAAGGCTAAATTCAATGTTGTCCTTAGTGTAGATGGAAAGGTGAATTCAAGTTGTGAACCCTACTATTCGCAGTGTAGATTGAAGGCTCTAGTGAGCACAGTTATAGATGAATGCTGTTTGTGAGATTCTTTTACAAAATCGGAAGACATAAAATCCATTAGTCTATACCTTAAATAAATCAAGGCTGAATTGAATGTTTTCTGTAGTAGTGGAGCTCCTGCTATCAAGTTTTGATTTTTCTGACCGCGCAGAATATATTGAAGGCAGTTGTCAGCACAGTAATTGAAGACCAATTTAGTTCCGAAGCTGAATTCAAGTTGTGAACCCAGCTGTCCGCAGTGTAGATTGAAGGTCCGGTCCGCCAGCCTCGCCCTCGCCACCGTCCCACGCATTCGCAGAACCACTGCCGGAGGAAGATCCGTCTCCTACCTGGTGGCCAAGACATGGAACTCCCTCCCCACCAACCTACGTCTGACCCAGGACCACCTCTCCTTCAGGAAACAGCTCAAAACCTGTCTATTCGAGCAGTAGCGCCCCCCCCCTGCACCCCCCTGCCCAGCACCTTGAGACCCTAACGGGTGAGTAGCGCGCTATACAAATCTGTTTGATTGAAGGCAGTTGTTGACACAAAGATCGATGAATGCTGTTTTGTCACAGTTAACAGAATCTGAGGACACAGTACAATTGTCTGTCTTAAATAAAGCAAGGCTAGATTCAATGTTGTCCTTAGTGTAGATGGAAAGGTGAATTCAAGTTGTAAACCCTACTGTCTGCAGTGTAGATTGAAGGGTTTAGTGAGCACAGTTATAGATGAATACTATTTGTCACATTCTTTTACAAAACCAGAAGATATAGACTCCATTAGTCTCTACCTTAAATAAAGGAAGGCTGGAGTCAATGTTTTCTGTGGTACTGATGTGCTCGTGGTATGAAGAGGTAAGCTCTGTTGTTCGTAGTGTACATTTGAAGGTAGTACTTAGTATAGACATTGAGGAATGTTTCTTGTGCCATCCATTAATAAAATTGTGTCTTCCTTACATAAATGAAGGCTAATTTGAATGCTGTGGATAGTGTAGATGGAAAGCTGAATTCATGTTTTGAACCCTGCTGTCCGTAGTGTGGATCAAAGGCAGTAGTTGACAGAGACATGGAGGAATGCTTTTTGTCACTTATTTAAACAAAATCTGAAGACATACAGTAGAAATATCTCTAAATTAAAGAAATGAAGGCTGAATTTTCTACTGTTCAAAGTTTAAGAAAATCTGAGGACATTGTGAAATTGTCTCTGAAAGGCATGCAAATTTGTCACTGCGTACGGTCAATGTAGTTGATGGAACAAAAAGGGCTTGATAAAGGGCCTGCACTTTGAATAGGAATATGAAATTGAACAAGAGTTCATAACCCCTACGAAGAAATTAAGGAAGTGCGCAAATTTCCCTCTGCTTTCTGCCAGTGCAGTATCTACATGAAAAAGGCTTGATAAAGGGACATGAGTTTGAATTAGAATATGAAATTGAGGAGTAATTGATAACCACAGCCAAGAAAGGCAGGAAGTGCGCAAATTTTCCATTGCCTTCGGCCGGGGTAGTAGCTACACCAAAAAGGCTTGATAAATGGTGTTGAGTTTGAATCAGAATATGAAATAGGTGTTATACTTAGTTAAGTTTCCACTGAGTTAGTGGTACCTGAAACAACAAGGTTTGTGGAGCTTGCGAAGATGTGTGGTCCGGACAGGATGTACTAGTAGTAATTTTTATTGGTCTTGTGAATTCTGGCTTAGTAAGGGCAATTGGCGATTTTGTGTAGGTTTGAGGTAGTTTACCTTATTTGGTACTGTACTTTATACATAATGAATGAAGAATCAGTTAAATTCTGGCTGAGTATGGACTTGTGGTGATGGTAGGAGGTAGCGGTTACCAAGACTTCATGACTACGTGTCATTGATTACAGCTGCACAATATTGATAATTTAGTGTGTGTGAATGCAGTGATGATATGTGGTGGAATGAGTTAGTGGCACCTGAAGGAACAAAGTTCTGTGAAGTCTGCGATTATGCGTGGTCCAAGCAGGACGCATTGGTAGCAAAGTCTTTAAAAGTCTTTAAAATCAAGTTTTTTTTTAATCAATGTTGGTTGTTAAGTTGAACTATATCTCCAAAAAATAGGATATTTTTATTTGGTAAATAAGTCATGTTATTCAATACGGTCCTGTGTTGATGATTTCTGGTGCACTGAGTTAGTAATACCTTTGGCGCTGAGGTGGAACGTACCCTGTGATTACACATGGTCGGGGGTAGGAACAGTAATTGAAGTAATGTCTTTTGTCGATTGAATTCTGCATCAATTCCATTTAAAAGGAATAGTTTGTTTCACTATAACATAAAAGTGTTCACTCTTCTTGGTGATTATTTATGGTAGAATGAGTAAGCAGTATCTTTGGTTCCTTGTCCTTGCGCAATGTAGATTGAAGGCATTTGTTGACACAGAGATAGACAAATGCTTTTTGTCAGTTATTTAAAGAAAATGTGAAGACATATAGTAGAATTCCCTCTGCATTAAATGAAGGCTGAATTTCCTACTGTACTGCAAAACAGAGGTGGGAGGGCCACATGACGCAGTTAAAAAATAATATTATGAACGCAAAATTTATAAGAATACAGGCTAAAGCATGTGACACTTCAAAAATACGACACAGAAATTCATGCACATGCAATTTATTTAGAAAAGGCCAAGGAGGGCTCCTTGACTCAGAAGGAAAAATTATGATTAATTATATATGATGAATAATAATAGAGACCCGGGAAGGCCACAAGAGGTAGCAATACTTAATACACGTTACAGGACGATTAGGAGGGAACAAATACGATCAAGTACAAAGCACATGAAGCAAAAAAATAAAGCAAAACAGAGCTGGAAGAGCCACATGACGCAGTTAAAAAATAATACTATTATGAACGCACAATTTATAAGAATACAGGATAAAGCATGTGACACTTCAAAAATACGACACAGAAATTCATGCACGTACAATTAATTTAGAAAAGGCTAAGGAGGGCTCCTAGACGCAGAAGGAAATATTATGATCAATTATATATGATAAATATTAATAGAGGCCTGGAAAGGCCACGTGAGGTAGCAATAAATATTAAAAGTCACAGGAGGATTAGGAGGGAGCAAATACAATGAAGTACAAAGTATTTGTCGCACATAAATAAAGCAAACCAGAGCTTCGAGGGCCACGTGACTGTAAAACAT